>NC_137217.1:20529630-21129630 GCF_949987685.1 Ammodytes marinus | reverse complement strand
GGGCTCTGGAAAATAAAGAGAAGATGCATGGATCTCACAAAGGTGTCCAACTACTTTGACTAAGATGCTGCAACAGATACAAATAGGAAAAGAATGGCCTGTACAAGGGAGGATGGGGGGATTGAGGTTTACCAAGGTAGCAGGCCGGTGGCTGCAGCTCTCCGTCAAAGCAGGTCTGAGATGCAGTGAAGCTGCACTGCTTGCGAGGATGTTTGCAGTAGAACGATACATTTTCACCGTGAGGAACCATTGCATCTGTAACATCCAAAGGCCAGCTTTTCTTTCCACCAATCACAACACGGCTTCTCACAGCAGGGAGGAGACAGCGAGCTGTGTGGAATAACATAGAATTAAAAGAATATAACGTCCCAATACAACAAGCTGCTTAGTTTGTAAGTATCTATGACTGATTATGAATGTAATTGTATGATGTAAGCTTAAATACATCCTTATTTAATGTATTTAAACTTGTGCCATTTTTTTCTGCAGTGGCCATTAAAAAAAATCCCCTTACCTCTGCAGTACGGGGTAGATGCACTCCAGCTGCCGTTGGACAAGCAGGTGACCTTCTGGGGTCCATCTAGCAGGAAGTTCTTTTTACAGAGGTAGTGGATGTCAAAGTCAACTTCATATTCAGTCTTCTGGACAGCTACCACATAGCCCTGCTCCACCTCCTGGGGAGGCTGGCAGTACACCCCTACGAGAGTGGAAGATTATCTGTTTATTCAGGAAATCCAATCATCTTTGAAACATAGTAACCACATTTCTCCCAAAAAAGAACAGATACATTGTTGCCTAGTATTTATGTATTAGCTGCTCTCCTGATACCTTTCTCTGCCCTTTATCTGCTTGCAACTTCAACAATACCTGTCCCCTTTTTTTCCTTATCTTGCAAGAAGCTTCCTGTAATGATTTCCTATGCCCCACTGTGGAATGCACCACGCATGACCAGGTTTGGCCACAGGATGGCAGAAAAGCACTGCGAGACAGAGCAGCTGAGCTCTAAAGATAACACATGAAGGGACTTGAGTATTTCTGTCTTTCTCCTTCTTTGATTCACTCTTTATTGTTGCATATCCGCACACACACATTAGCACTTGCATGCAACAGATAAATGTTAATCCAGGCCAAATTAGAACATAGTCTCTCGGTCCATTCTGCTGTTTACCTGAACTGCATTAGGTTACACTGCCTGTAAAGCAAATACACCATGTGCCATTTGCAGGATACAGTACTATACCGCCCACTTACTTTTACAGATGGGATGAGGGTACTGCCAGGTCTGGTTCTCCTGACAGAAATTTTCACTGCTCCCCACCATGTCCGCCCTGCAGGAGAGAAGGAAGAGTGATGGAGACAGATGGTGGCGTGACATGTACAATATTGACAGCTGAGGAGATCTTTTCTAAAAAGTGTAAATTATTCCTTTTTTCCACCCTGTCTCTCTTTCAGAGTGTCTGGATTTTGTGTGCACAGTTCAGGCTGACACATTCACTAAGGCGCATCTTATCATGTGGATGAGTCAGTGTATAAAAAGGAGAGTCAATACAAGATTAGACTGTAATGACCTAGTTAGCTCAATGGAGAGAGGCTCAGCTGGGAGATCAAAATGAATTCCCTGCCATTCATTGCTCATCATCATCCGTTGTTTCCCCAACACCTCTCCTGTAATCAAGCCTTCCTTCCATCCCTCCCTCTTCTTTTCACTCCTTCCCTGTCTTCTCACATCCTCCATTTCTACCTTTCTGCATAATTTCAGGTTCTCTTTGCCTCTGCCTACGCTGTCTCAACCTTAAACTCCCCTCTAGCCTCCCTTCCTCCCCCCCTCTCTCACCCAGACTGGCAACTGTAGTGGATGGAGGTTCCTACTTCAGCGTTGCCTTGGATGCTGAAAGTGTGGATGACTTCTTCAGGCAGAGGGCAGGTTTGGACAGTGGGAGGTTCGGGTGACTGAGCCTCTGACTGACCCTCTGGAGGACAAGGAAGAAAGAGAGGGTTAGAGTCTTATACTGTCAGGTTCTTATTAAGGTAAAAGAAAAGCGAAACCGCACTCCTACTCAAGTAAGGGTCCTGCATGAAAGCAAGAAGAACTTAAGCGTCAGACCAATCTTCACTTACTTTCAAGCCATTTCCTCAACGGAGAAATTGCATCTCCCCACATAGCAGTTTATTTACTTTAAGTATATATTTTGAATTGGTTATACTTAACTTGAGTATTTCCATACCTCTACATTTTTCTCCCTTCTTGTACAGTTCAGATGCAAATATTGTAATTTTGACTCCACATAATTACTTGTCACTTAGCAGATTAAAACTGTATATGTGAGTTATAGTTGTAGAGACTTATAGCATCTTATTACTTCATTATAGTGTGTTATAAATTATTAATTTATAGTGTATATACTGCTTATAAATGCTAAATAGGGGGGCTTAAAGTAAAGTAGGCCTAAAAAATAATATAACACTGTCATGGGCCATTTTTCTGCATAATAAATACATTAACATTTGATTTCTTAAGTACATTTTGTGGTTAATACCCCAGCTATAGCATCCTCTATTGTACTTTAACCAATGAATCATCTGAACACAGCTTCCACCACTGTCCTATAATGACAGTGATTTGTGAGCTGCTCAGTAAATACTCTTTGTGCAAAGAACTAAACACATGCCAACAAGATCACAGAAAACACATTCATCTGTGTGTAGCTGATGGATGTGGAGGTGATTTTAAAAGTAACAGCCATCAGCAAGGAGAACAGAGGAATAATTGTGAAAGAACATGAAAGAAGAGAAAGACAAACCTAAAGGAAGGAACTTTTCCTCATTTGACTTGTATTAACCAGGGTTATTCATTTTGTGATCCACAGAGGCGTTTCACACAGTGTCTTGTTCTATTTAGGTTTAAAAAAGCCTCTCTTAGGTAATAAATCAAAGTTCGACTAGCAGGTGAAACACAGCCGCACAGCTCTCTGAGCTCACAGCTATATCTGTGATTGTATAACACCTGGCACTGTTCATCCCTGGAAGTTTGAGTGTCTCACACTCGTGGAAATATAAATATCAAGAGTGTGCTTGGAGAAAGGCTGGAGCGACCCGGGCTCCATCAAGCGCGCGGATTGGGAGCTTAAACGCGGCTTTGAAGGGTAGAGACAGCTGTTGCCTGAGGGCTGTCTTAGGTCTATAAAACTGAGAAACGTTGATATACGAACGTATAACAACCTATGGAAGAGGGAGAGTTGTTTGGCTGCTGATGACAGCTCGAAGCCGAGCTTGGTTTTCACATACCTTTATTCTGCATGGCACTGATGCTGCCTGCCACCCACACAGCCTGCAGAACCAAACTCCAATCAAGCAGGTACATCAAACGTATCTTTTTAACATAGCACTGTTTTATTTATCCACAATATTAAATACAAAGAAATCTCACTGAGACCATAAACGCAGAGGTCCTTCTCACACAGATGCATAGGCTGCACAAACACACAAGCACACCACAAACTGAACAGCCTTGAGCTGCATGGTTGTCCTTGGCTCCCATTGTAGAGGGAGACCTTATCAGCGGCCTCAGATGGAAGAGGATGAGAGGAGAAAGGGATGAGAGGAAAAGAGGATGAGAGAAGAGAGCAGAGAAGAGGAGAACAGAAAAGCCTGCAGCAGCATGAGCAAGAGAGCTCTCCTACTCTCCTGACTGTGATCTGTCGCCCACACACGCACACACACACACACACACACAAACACACACACAAACACACACACAGAACAGAGCATATTCACACTCGCGCACACTCACACTGTGTGCATGCAGCTCGGTGCCACTTTGACAGTGATCTGCCGCCCACTGCCTCTCAATGGGCATGAAGGAGCTCGACTCACACTGCAACACACATGCAAAGGACACTCAATACAAACGCTCTCACACATTCAAAACCCACCTACCTTCTGCCTGTCTCTCAGCAGTCTCTACGAGAGAGCAGAGAATCTTATTTCACATCTTAGAGAATATAGAAAAATCTGGAGGGTGACCCAGCGGGGTTTGAAGATTCCTAAGAAAGCATGTTAACGGTAGTTTAAGGTGTGTGATTAACCTTTAGAGATGGCTCTTTTTTTATTTATCTATCAGAGATGTCAGAATGACATAAGCAATAAGCAAAGACCAAATGTTCAGGTGCTCTATGATGATGATGGGATATGTTGAGATAATAAGAAGTATTTATGGGATTACATCATGTACCGCTGGGCAGCCACAGTGGTATTGCATGTTTAAACCGAGAAACTGCAATGTCTGCAAGATTATTATTATTATTATGTTGTCAAGTAACTTGTAGTGTTTGTCTTCAGATACTCTTCTTTAAATCATTGTGCAGCTCTTTGCTGGGCCCCTGTTGCCTACGTTGGTGCACTCTATAAGCCAACCTGGTCACATGTCAGTTTCAGGTCGATAAAGAGATATTAGAAGCCCTCCAGCACACATGAGGTTAGGCACAACGTGAGTAAAGCTCATAGTGAATTAATAGTTCCAAATTTTCCTTGAAACCTTTATTAAAGAAGTTTTGATTCATCTTGTTTCTCATTTTAGGCCATCACTTGGGTTTTTGTTGCATTGTATTGCTTCATGCAGTATACTATATAAGTATATTCAGAATGGTGTCTCCCTTCAATAGCAGCAAAGAGTAACAAAGCAGACATTATGTCCATGAGTAGATCACATAATGCAAGCCACTACAATATTGCTTACAGCCCAAAACATTTACATATATAACACAAGAATATAGTAATTAACAGGTTTCTGTGCTGTGCTGCACATAAACAACAAACACACACACACACACACACACACCTCATGTGCATGCGTTCAGCCTCCTCTTCTCTTATCAACTGTTGAACAGTGAATTCAGTTCGACAACCCATATGAACAACTCAAGCTCTGGTTGCTATGGTGATGAGGAGAATAGGTCCCAGTTGCACAATGTCTCAATCGCCACCAACATAGAGGGACTTCAGTCCCCTCGTTCTCTCTCTCTCTCTTTCTCTCTTTCTCTCTTTCTCTCTCTCTCTCTCTCTCTCTCTGTCTATTTGACTGACATTCTTACACCAAGGGAAACACTCAGTAAAAAGCTACATTTAATCCTTGAGCACATCTTTGACCTTAAAAAACACAACACAGGATCTGTAGACATTCAATGTTCCCAGTGCTCGTATTAATGAGACAATATTACAGAGCAGTTTTCTGCCAGATGTGCATCACCCTGGGTATGATTTGCTCATTATAAAGCAACCTGGAATGAAGCAAGGATGAGCATTTTCATGTTGAACTCAAACCCACCTGTGCAGATGGGCTCATCCCCGCTCCACTGTCGGTCACCTTGACAACGGCGAATAGTGGCATCCAAGCCACTGGGCAACTTGAATCCTGGCTTGCAGTGCACTTCAAGCAGGGCAGAGAAGGAGTGAGTGGGAGAGAGGAGGCGAGCCACTGAGTTTTCACTGTTGGGAACAGGCCAGGGACAAGTTCGGCCTGAAGGGGAAAAGAGATGATCCACAGGGAGGAGAGAGGAGATGAGGCGAGGGATCAAAACAATATTCAGAAGGTGTGGAATTGTTCCTCTTGGATGACCAATAGAACTATTAGCACTAAACCATTTAAAAATGGCACCAATGAGGCTGTGTAACTAGACTGGATTCATGCACAATGCTCCCTTTTAAAATGCGAAAGCATAAAAAGAGCATGTGCTCAGCACTCACATAGGACACATTTTGAGTCAAGATCTGTGCATTTAAATCTATTTTCCAGGAAAAACACATTGATGTGCGCAGGCACAGCTGCGTACACACAAACATTTTTAACGACTGAGCCCACAGTGGTGCTCACAGTGACAACTAGGGAAACACATGCAAGTTACCTGGAGCCACACAGCTGAGACCACACTGGCCGTCACACAGACACTGGCGCTTGTTGCCACAGTCTTTGTCAGATTTGCAGGGCCTAGGACACGTCCTACTCCTCTCCTCTCCCAGAAGTCTCTCCGGGCATGACCCTGTTGTGATACCACACACACACACACACAATCACACCTTCACATCAATTGTCCCTTTGTTTGCTTCTCCCAGTTGTAAAAAACAAGCAAATGTTAGGGGCCGTAACTGAGATTTTGTTTGCCAATACTGCTTTGCTGACTGTTAGAAGGAAAGTAAATTCAGTGTGGGTGGTCGGGCAAGCATTTGCCACCCAGGTTGTGCATTGTAAAGTATATAATTTCCCCTAACTTCTCCATATGTATTCCATCACATCATGAAGCGGGTCATACAAGTATTTTAAACATTCCAGAACATTTGAGCGTAGGGGAAGGGGGAGTCACAAAGGACTCCTCTGCCCACAGCACATGCGCTGCACTAATGCACACATGATCACCCCAGAACAGCATGGATACATGATGTACAGTACATGCATGTGTTATGACTGGGATGGTAGAAAATCAGAATGCGGTGCACTTATCAACCATCCAAAATACACACACACACACACACACACACACACACACACACATGTTGCACAGTCTGAGCCTGAGTCAGTCCATTGCATTCCAAAGTATTAATGGTAATAATGTGTGCAACAGACTTGGTAGAAAGTCCTGGTTACATGATCCTCTTTATGATAAAAATGTATGGCTTTTCCTCAGTTACTCCCAGTATTTAGTCATATTCCAACTCACACAAGTTACAGTGCTAAACCCTGCATACACAATGGGTATTTGTATGCAGGGTTTAGCACTCCCCCAGGTGTGAGTGATGAATGGCTTCAGAGAGCTTACCTGGATCCTGCAGGGACACCGTTCCAGTCAGAGCCCACAGGGACAGCAGCAGCAGTGCAGCACAGTCCATCCTTGAAGTCGGGCCACAGTCGATATGAGGGAGGGACGCACAGACAGCACATTTTTAAGGAAAGGGGGAACAAAGGGTGGGGGCTCAGGGTGGGTGGGAGTCAGGGAGGGAGAGAGAGAGAGAGAGAGGGGGGCACACCCCAGGAGCAGACATCTGGTTTGTGTTGAGAGCGAGAGATTTGGGGAAAATTCCACTCTGAGGGACCTTTCACCCATTTCTGTTGAGACAGCAGATTAAGGGGATGACACACACACATGGCTGTTATTTCCACACACACACACTTAACTTAATAGAACATTCTCTGAATTGCCTTTGTTGGGCAAGAATGCATATTTGGACAGCTTTTCCTAATAAAGGAATGCACAAAATGTAAACAAACAGGCAGGGAGGATATCAAAACAAGCAGTCTGAGTACATTTAATTTCATATCATTGTCCGGTTATCAGAATTAAGTGAATAAAGTATTCCTCCAGAAGGGTGACCCCTTCTCTTGGTCAAAACTGGGCTTTAATTCAAAGATGCAAGCACACAAACATACTAAAAAAAATTAGATGAAACACCTGAGGAAATACACAAAGCAGAAGTGAATGAGAACAATCTTTTATTGGTGTTTTTGGAAAGAATCTCGACTACATCCAAACAACCAGCACTGAGTGGGCTGGGCACCGTGGATACCACTGACGCAGCAGGGCAGTTGTAGTTCAATTAGAGTCACTAAAAGATTCATCAACCACATATGTGGGGATATTAGAGGCTAAATCTTGTTTGGGAGAGCAAACAATCACTGACTGAGGTGACTAAGGCTGAAAAAAGCCAACCAGGAGCATATTGGTAGTGTGCATAGTCCATACACCGCTGGGGAACAGAAGGGGTCATCATGAAAGTTAGTCTGCATGAACATCCCATTCAAGTTATTGGACCACAGTTGTTCAAATCCATGGTCACAGAAACCAAAGTGGCAGAAGTGTCCGCAGCAGAAGTGCGTAATGTCTGGACGTCTGAGAGAGGATGCAAACAGCAGACAGTGAGGGTTTTCCTCCATTTGAATAGTCTTTCTGAGGAACACTGAAGTTCAAAGATGTTTGAAGGTGCAACAGATCATGTTTGTCCAAAGAAAGAAAATCATTTTAATTATAAAGAACAGCAACGACAAGAGGGATTATCATCATAATCATAATCATAACAATAATAATAGCAGTTATGGTAACTATTCATCATGGTGGGGATTAAAATCACACTATTACTACTAGTCATCCCTCCCCCAGGAGTGTACCTTGCCCCTGTGTAGGTGGTGTTGGGACAGAGAAGTTTATAGATACAGTATAAAGTAATAACAGGAGTAAACAGTAAGGAAGGAGCAGTATTGAAAAAAGCACTAAATAGCAACAAGCTTTGTGGATCAATATAGGAAATTTTGGCTTTTATTTCTCCCAGAAATCTGAGAAATTAACACCATTCCACTCAATGGGGTTATTCGACCCATGTCCTGGAATACTGTACATCAAACACAAAAATATGGTAAAGACATATCCAATATACACAACATTTCTCCCCCCCCCATTATTAATGCTAATTAAAGTGTGTTCATGAAGTACAATAAAGTAACGATGTGCGTTTAACTGGGAAGAATGATAACTATTTCAGCATAAGTTTACAACACTGATATTTTAAACTCTACTCTATGCACCGCCATGGTACAAGAGAGACACAGGATGTCATGGGAAGAGTTTGCACATAACTGTGAGGGGATTGGCTGTAAGTGAGAGCAGACAGTAATAGAGCAGTTGGATATAGAAAACAGAGTAAGAGAAATGTCCCAAAAAGTCAAAAGAGAGGATCAAGAGGAGCAGAAATACCCAGGTCGTCACAACAGCCAACTAAGGTAAAGATACGAAAACACCTGGGCAGAAAAAAATTACTCCACTGGGATAAAGGATAAGTTATAGCATCAAAGATACAAGTGTGGGCTAGAGAAAGGTGTACCAATCTCAAAACGTTAAGCTAAAAGTACAAAGAACTAATATTGCTGGGTAACTCAAGTCGATCAAAAAGGACAAAGTTGTTCTATTAAAAAAAGAACACACAAGACTGATCAAGACAAGTGTTGAAGATAGTGCTGGACTGTTTACATGGTGTCTCTCATTTTGTCTCTCTCTAGCATGCCCATTCCCAGTGATAGAAAAATAACAGGAAGAAAAATGAAGTGCTTGAGTAAAATCCACAGAAATGTTGAACTATACGATTATAAGATTATTTTTGCTCTCTATATTACACATGGTACATGCTTCCTCGACCCTGCTGCTGCATCCTGACTATTGTAATCAAGTCGGAAAAAAATACCCATCAATGACTGAAAACCTGTTAAACATCTCCTGACTCATTTATAATAGAAAGATATTTACCATAGCTTTGCCACGTCTCTGTCCCCCGTCATGTAGAAAATATACAAAATTATTCTCCAAATTTGCTCTCCCTACAATTCTTAAGTATTATAAAAATATACAATTCTCCAATAACAAAACTCTTAAAAGTCACATCTTTCATCTGTTAAATTATTCTTGCCATCTATCACTTTTAAGAGCTGACACCTCAACAAAACAAGACACCTGAGCTTCAATACACAGACCTTCTCCTTGTCTTATACATTCATCATCAAAATCATCAGCTTCCACATCATCCCCATTTTTCTTGACCCAATTCTGTCCATCATTACGACAATGTTCAGAGTCTTAAATCGGATCCAGCTTTCAATCCTCCTTTTTCTGATTTTACTTTTTTTTCACGCCTTCATCACTGGTCAGCGAGACGATTCTCATATTTATTAAGGATGTTACGACAGCGGCCAAGTTCTTTCCGTATCTCAGCCACTTCCTGTCGTAGAGCGGCGTTCTCTCTTTCAAGGTAGGCGGCACGCACGGTTATTTGGTTCTCCTTGAGACGGCGAGCGTCTCGGGAGCGCTTTGCTGCTTCATTGTTTTTATACCTCCTGGACCAGTACTTATCATCCTAAGAGAGAACAGACAAAAATAGTACACATTAATTATCTCACCCAACTTTTAACTTTTTTTTTTATTTTTTTATTTGTTTTGTAAATGATCTTGTGTTTGTCACTGTACTGTCCTTAACTTTTATTTTCAAAGGTTCTAAAAAGGCTTACTCAAGTAAGTTATTTCTGCTCTCCTATGATCAATCCGTGTGTGAAATGTGTGCCTATCGCCTTACTTTAGTATCGGGTATATCAGAGTTAAAGCTATAATAAGTAGATGTAGTTTAAGTAATTATAAAAGTAAAAATGTCAAAGATTCTCTGTTAAAACGTATCAGTTGTAAGCAATTGATTTATGTCCCGTTGAATGACCTAACCATGGCCTGACATTTCCCCTCCAGGTGCAAATTGCATGCCATTTATCAGAGTAGTTCCATTGTTGCAGTACCTTAGCGCAGCTCACCTTCATGTTGTCAGGCACCAGGATCTTGCGGGCCTTCTTGATCATAGGCTGAGGCTTGAGCTCGTCTTCGCTGAAGGAATGCCTGGGGTCATAGTTCTGCTGGCCAGAGGAGCTGGACATGTCTGAAGAGTCCATGTCAAACATGCCAGCCCCATCTGGCCCGCTGCCCTCGGGGGTCATCAGAGGTGGACAGGAGGACGAGGTGGAGGAACACGGTGACTCACAGGAATCGTTCATACTCGTCTGACTCCCTGGAATAAGAAGAAAGAACAAAGTGTTTAACAGACTTTGCCCTGAACATCTTGAAATTGGTTATATTGAGACATCATACCAACACATGCAGTATACATCATGACAGCCACCAGATGGAAGCAGAGAGCTACTTTTTTGTTGTCAACAACAAACATTCCTTTGGCTTTAAATGATTCCACAGATCTGTGGAGGTTATTCTGTGAGCTTTCATATAGACACTAAGGTTTTCAGGGACGAGGTAACCTTTAAAGAATATTCTATGAATAAATCCACGCAGAATATGTACAATTACAAATCATGATACTTACATCTATAGCATGCAGATACATAAATATAATGTAGCTACAGTATGTTGACATAAGAAATACTCATGAATGCAAAGCTCTGGTTTTTGCATAATATGCTTTTGGACAGATTAACCCAGTCTTTTACATCAAGTACTGCATACTACATTAGCTCAAAGAATCACTATACAAGACTTATATTATAACGTTCCTGTGAAGTGTCAATGATGGATAGCCATAATAAATATTGTTATTATGAATCACTCATTTTGTGTTTTACTGGGTGTTCTTGTTACTTAACACCAATAGGTAAATCTAAAAGTGGAATTGTTATGTAACCTTCTCTACCCCTCCCCTTAAAACAAGTTTCTTTAAGTGGGGCCAGTATAGGGCTATAGATCACCCCACCCCCTTTAAGAACCAATGCACCTCACTTCACTGACTTTTCGTCCATATACAAGTAGAAAACTCCCCTAAACTGTTTCTGTATCTCAAAGCACAATCAAAACCTGAAGGTTCACAGAGCTGTCATTAATGCAGACTTAATATGTGGAAACACTTTTATGGAAGAATTGGAAGAACAATATTAATTGTACAGAAAGTAGTGGAATGGTAAAAAAAAAAAAAAAAAGATAGTTAGTTAGCACCTATAACTTGAGTAATGGCTGTATGAGTGTGTACCCTTGGTGTACCTAAGGTGCAAATGGTTCCATCCTGACGTTCCCATGTTGCACACTGACAATGCCTCCATAACACAGCAAAAAACAAATGAAAGAGTGCTTTCACAGACACCAAATTGAAGTCAAGCGTGTCCCACAATACATAGTCAGCGGGTCTAAACATCACTGGATCTTGGTGTGGGTACTGCGGGCAAACAGGTGCCTTGGAGGATGTTCTAAACCTACAATAGGACAGGAGGCTGTCACTTTTGGAGAAACGTTCCAAAATGTGACTGGACACATTTCAGGACTTGTAAGACAGCATTCCATGAAGGCATGACTGTGGCCGTGTGCATTATTAGGCACATAATTTAATCCTACATAGTTGGGTGTTGCGCTATTCATTATTTATGAAGCAGCTGTTAGTCAGGCACCTTTATAACACAGCAGATTAGTATACAACTTCTCTCGTTTCATGTTTTGGGAAGGTTAATGACAGGTATTCGCTAAAATTAAACGTCGTCCTAGCCACGTAATGAGATGTGAAGTTTTATGGTAAAGAATATTCCACTTGTAAGATCTTTTGAGGCTTAATTTAATTTAATATATTTTGTAATTAGAATCTCAAACTCTTTGTGTAATTATCAGATGTTATATACATGGAGTATAACATAAATTGATAGGGCAATACAAATGCATAAATAAACTGTGACTTTGTCACTAAAGCATTAAATAAAAAGGTCCTCCATCAACATCCCACCCTAGTGTAAAAATCTCTGGATATCTGTGTACTTAATGCAATTTATTGTTGACCAAATGTTCTGTTTGAAGTCCAGCAGCTGAGGGAAACTCTTCCTGTTGCTCCCCGTGTCCCTCCCTCCCCTCGTGAGCTCCGCCTACATGTCTGCTGGCCCTGCCTCTAGTTCTCTCACTCCAGTACTCTCAGCCTCGGCACGTGTACTGCCTCGCACACATGGCTTTGGCTTGTGAAGTGGGGAGAGATTTAAGACAAGCAACCGCAAACACTCTACACACGTCTCCCTCCCTCTCCCTTTCCATGTGTGCTGTTTTGACCCTGCTACACATTAGTAATTGGCTGGGGCTGAATGCTGATTGTGTTGTACACTCACTGCAGTCCATAGATCACATCCCAAACTAATCCAGACCTTCTCCGCTGTGGGGTTGACTCATCAAAATAGCTTAACTTATTTCTTGTATTGCCCATCTTTCTCTTAAATACTGTATCTCTTTAATTTCTCTCTTTCTGTCTTTCCTACAAAATAAAAAAAACTTAGATTTTAAGTCATAATGAACAGCCATTTTCGGACTCTGGCTTTTTCTCTCTCAAGTTGACTTTGCATTGAGAGCCATGTGACTGTACCTCCTGCCTTCACTTCAGCCCCTAGGGACAGGAAAATGCTTGGTCACTGTGGTATTTTTTATAAACTCAAAGGACGGTTAAAGTGCTGAATCACAAGCCTGCGGGAACATTATAAGCACACCACATAACCTTGATTGCATCTCAACTTTAATGGAAGTGTAAGGCCTGCTTGTCTCATATCAGTTGCAGGGAACTATTTGTCCCTTTCAGCTCGACAACTCTGCAAAGTGTGCGAAACCCTCTTCCTTGATATTTATGTTTTGAGCTGATATGGACACACCTTGAAGAGTGACCTGTCCTTGCTCTTTTGTTTTACTCGCTGGTTCAACTGTCCATCTATTCAGCTAAGAACAAAACGGCCTTGATGCAAGTGAACTCACCATGCAGATAGTCGCTCCCTCCTGAAAGGCTCTGCGGCTGAGCCACCTCCAAGCCAATGAGCGATGGGGATGAGGACGAAGAAGAGGGCGACGAAGATGAGGAGCCAGGTGGCGATGAAGGTGGTAGGCACTGGGAGCTCTGGTTGGGCACAGCTGACTGTGAGCTCTGCGAGGGGATCTGGGCTGAACTGGAGCTGTTGTTGTTGTGCATGCTGCCCATTCCATTTTCAGTCAGAAACTCTTCCAAGTCCATGTACTGAAGCTGGAAGAGACCGCCGTCTGGCGGGAGTGTGCGATCCCACAAGAGAGGCCCCAAGAACTGGTTGAAATTTCCTCCTCCGGTTCCTCCGCTACCTCCACCACAGCTGTTATTATTACTGGTGTTGCCTACTCCACTGGCACTCTTCAGGGGGCACATGGAGTCCTCATCAAGGTCTAGTCTCTCTTTGTCTGCCAGAGATAAAAGCATTCTCATTAGTACAGAATGAAAATGGTGAAAAATAACCTTGATGTGTGACTTTAAGAGCTTTCAGCACACAACAATGTTCAAACACCGACAGTTTTTTTTAAAAGTTATAATTTAGCCCTTTGATCAATGAATGCTAAAAGCAACTCTCCATATTCATGCAAAACCCAATAGAGTGTGGCAGGTCTATCCAAAAACACATTCTATGTCTCATGGACACTCACAGATGGACCAGATGGTAGCTGGATTGCAATATTAAGCAAGAGCCGAAACCAATTTGTTGTCATAACACACACATAAGCTCCTAAACCAGATCATACAATAGCTGAAGGCACGTTTTGGTCTCAGCAGGCCACCAGAACGCATGCCTTCGCATTATTAGAGCTAAACCAAAACATGCTTTCTTTTACTGTTATCTGAATCCTAATTTGAAATCATGGCAGGGATTATAATCCAGGTGAATTCTCATTGGGGTCATGAAAAAGTCATCCTGAGTGGGCTCTGTACTGTTGTACATCAGACTTTTGTGTAAAATTCAGTCAAATAAAATGTGAAAAATGCAATGCATGTTATACTACCAGCAGCAGTGTGTATCAGATGAGTAATGATTTATCAATTCTCTTTCAAGCACATTATGAAGATAGGCAGTGTCAGGCGCTAGTGCCAGGCATTCAACACAAACACCGCTGGGACACAGTATTAAGACAGTCTCACCTTTTGCATCACATGGGTTTTTTAAACGTTGGTCTCCCTTCATGGGGTGCTGCAGGAGCGATTTAAGACCCGTCATGGAGTTGAGATGCCCCCCTGTGAGAGAGCCTGCAGGCTGATTGCCACTTCCAAACTGTGGGCTTGCGCCAGCTGGGAGGTCGGGGGTCGGAAGCTGGGAGAGCTGCCTGGACATCCTGGACCAGACGGGGACGCAGAAAGACACCTGGGGCACTTGAAGGGGCGTGGTAAACTGGCTGGAGTAACCACCAATAGGACAAGTGTGCTGGATGGCTGTGCGTGAGTGTGCACGAGGAGTGGGTAGAGAGGGTAGAGGGAGAGAGTTTTGAGAAGTGTCCATGCAGAATAAAGCAACCGTTGTAATGTGACTACAAGTATGAAGACAGTATTAACGACGCAGATTAATTATAATTTAAAAAGTTAAAAACAAGTGCAAATTACCTTTTACTTGTAGAGCTTCTTATTGCCTTGAGAAAATATTTTCATCGAAATATTCCATTGCAGTTGGAAGATGATGAAAACTGTTCAACAGATCAAGCTGTGATTCTCAGAAGATCGGTGTGGGAGGGACAGTCAGACCATCCGAGTGAGGATATTGTCCATAATAAAAAAAAAGCAAAAGCGTGATAACGACAATGAAATCCGAAAACTGCTGCACGGACAAGAAAATGTCTCAATTAAAACTTAAATATTGAACTTGATATCCCCTTGCGAATGGTCCGGTAATCAAAAAGAAGACCCTCAAAAAGAGTTACAAAGCAAACCTCGATCTGTCAAAACAAAATAACCTAAGGAAAACAGTGTGTATTGAGAAAAAACACACAGAGCGACGATGGCAGTGGCTGTGTTGGTCAGATGACAAGTTGTATTGGTGTTTCTCTGCTCTGCTGTCGCGCTTTGCTGTCCGTCGTGGAAGGAGGAGGGGTAGTTTCCTCTTTCTCTGTCTGTACTTTTTTTTGCATCCGGTGGATCCAGTCACGGGCACACGGGTTCTCGGTCTGTTTTGGCCGCGAGACGTCCACGTACGATAGTGTCCTCTCTCTCTCTCTCTCAGCTGGAACGGACACGGGCAGTTCACGTGACGTCACACCTCACGGTACAAGGGAGCGAGGGGGCGGGGCCCGGCTTTAGCAGACCTCTCAGTGCTCGCTTATTATTTATAAGACACACCTACCCTCGTGCCAAACTTCGAAGAGAACAGGCCGTTTGTTTTGTCTGACAGGTACAAACGCCATGACCTTTTATCTGGTGTTTATGCCGCAGCAATAAAAATATAGCCTACATTATCCTGAACTTGTAGGTTAAATGAAAGAAAGCAAACTGTATTCCCATGCAACCCTATCACCAATAACTCATTTAGTATAACCGTTTTGGGTTCACTAGCTCAGAACTCTGCCCATCTCTATTTAAGAAGGGACTGAGCTTACTGCAATAATCAGGTACTGCAGCGTGGCTTTTCCAGTTTAATTGTAATCCACTGAAAACGTGAGCGTGCCGTTTTTTCAGGCGAGAGGAACGCTTCAGCACGTTGCCTCCCGGCGTACAATAGCTGTTCCAGCTCACGTGTATGAGGCACGCGGAGACGTGGCCTATCTGCTCACGGCCCTTGCTCTGATTGGCTTTGGCGGTTCGGCGCTCCGCCCACGAGTGCTTGTTGGATAGAAATAGGTCGAATATACCCGCCCGCTCGGATCCCCCCCGTGCATGCCACTGCCGCGTGAGTCCAGTTCGAAACAGAAAAAGCGCGAGGGCTGTCTGGTCTACTGTACAAGTTGCAGAGCACATGCAAAACAAACCGTGCAGCAGGAATCCACCCCTTTGTTGACAAGTAAAGAGTTGACAGACTTAGGTCGTCAGAGATCCAGTTCAAAGCTGAAGATACATTTAACAGCCCATATGATCTGAATAGTATGCACTATAATATTCACTAATGTAAATACTTAATGTAAAAGTGCCTTACAAGGGGTTTTGGCTTCTTTAGCTGCCCTGAGACCTCTTGTTTCAAATAAAACTATCCAACTGGAAGTGGAACAGTTGATTTAAATGGTTTTTGAATTAGTCAAATAAATAACCAAATTTTCGTGATAGCAAAAGAAAATATTCTTAAGGTTCGGAATAATGAGATGCCCCCTGCTTCGACCTCTGCTGGCTAATTTTTTCTATATGGAGAAAATACATTATGAGATTTCAGGGAAAGCAGAAACATTTAAACAGATATGGCAGGCCTTTCCTTCACTATATAACAGTAGGCCTACTGAACGGACTTTCATGACAACTTATTGACTTTTTATTTCTTGCTTAACATTTGCATAGTTTAAGGATGTCCTTAGAAATCGGTAAAGTAGAGTTGGTTGTTTGTTTTGTATTTTGTTTCTGTACTTTTTTAGTTGTGTTTGTGTTTCTCTGAAAAAAAAATCCCAAAATAAAGTATTTAAAATAACCTAATTTTCTCATGCATTGGATTTTTTGTTCTCACAAATGCAAACATACATTTATTGTATTACAGTCTTGTTCCACACTGTCTTAGCATTTAGAACAGTAATGCTATTTACTTGGTGGCATGTATCTTGTAGCAAACAGCAGACAGGCGTATAATTCGCACTGTCACACAACACTATAGTCCACCCCCCTATCATGGCAAAATCCATGTGACTGGCACACTCATCCACACCAGGCCAAGAGTACAGTAAAAATTAGTTGCTTACTGCCATCTTGTGGAGGAAAGGAGTAAAAGTTTTATGAAGTCATTCCTACGGTGATAATATTCTGTAAATTGTACTTATTGAAAGCAATTCATTACATGGAGTAATATAGCCAATTGGTAAATCTAAGACCTTTATTTAAACGTATTGGTATATCAACTACAGCCTGAAATCCATTTCATCCACACAGTGAAATGAAATTCACATTGAAAATAAAACAAAAGTAATTGCAAAACTGAGATGAGAGAAATGAAATGAGGCAACTCAGTGATTACACTTAAGGTTTATTCATTGCTGAAATAGAATCAACTATTGACTTCTCAGTAAATAATGTGATAGAAATCTTCTAAAACTATAATTATTCTTTAAAAGAAGATTAAAAAGGCTTGACAGGGTTATGAACATTTCAGAAGTGGATAAAGTGACAAGATAAACTAAAAACTTATTTTTCTTTAGAAGAAAAAAAAAACAAGGCTTGACAGTAAGAATATGATTGCAACTGAGCAAAAAATAAAAGATAGAAGGGGTTAAGTACAAGATTGGCATGAAGACTGATTGGATTACACACATAAATACATGGAATATTACATTGGTTTCTATTATGATAGGTCCTCGTCTTTAACACACCGTGAAGTACTGTAGAAATAATCACTGCTAAAAAGAGCATACAAATTACATGAGATAAACATGTGTTACAGTCCACTTGTTTAACCTGTTTTCAATCTCTTGGTATAAAAGCTAGGAATATCTCAAATAAATGAATTGAACAAACTAAGCAAGGCTTTTTTTAATGTTTCTTCATTTTGGCAGGAGAGGTATCCTTGTAATGCTAATTAACAGCAAATTTGACATTTTATCTATATGTGATTAAATCACAAGGGAATATAGAGCAACTTTCAAATCGTGTTTACACTACAAACTTCTTGGGATATACTGAATAAACCATCACAAACTGTAGGAGTTATTTCACAACCTCAGCAAAAAACTCAACCAGAGAACAAACATGCACTGACAAACTATCAACAAAGGTCTGTGTCCTCATGTCCCTACTCCTAATAAATGCACTTAACATTTTTTTTTAAATCCTCAAGAGCCTCTAAGTGAACAACAACAAGACAGTACACGGGAGAGACGTTTATCATACAGCAAGAGGTGTAGCAGGGTTTCTAGTTAAGGGGGAGAGAGAGATACATTAGCAGTTCATTCAACCTAAACTTGTCTAGTAACTGCACAGTGTCAGCCAAGCATAGTGTCAATGCACTTAAGGGGTTAATGAACCTATGGAAACAGTCACGTCTTTGAAAACATCTTCCAGTATAATCTGGAAGAATTTCTTGTGATATTGTATAGCATGATCTACAGTAGTTGTTAACACACTCATTCTAATAGTCAGCAGAGCAGATGTCAACAGAGACATGAGGCAAATTCTCCTACAGGCATCTTGTGCCTTTTCAAGTCCCTTTTTTTCCACCTTCCCATTTTAGAACTGAAAATAATTCTTGTATGCCACTCTATTTCAGATACTTGGATGTTCAGTATCTGTATGCTCCCTGTGGGTATGGTATCTCCCCCTGACCCTCCTGGGTCTGTCTTTCTCCTGGTCTCTTTGAAAACTTCAGCCTGTTAGCATCTCCTCGCTGCAGTCCTTTAGCCCTGCGGCGGCATGGCACCTTGTGCCTGTGCAGAAGTGTAGCATTCCAGAAGCGAGAGGAGCAGCGTCGGCAGGAGAAAGTCCCTCTGGCACGATGGGAGGCCCGATGGATGAAGGCAGCCAAAGGCCTGTGAGACTGCTTCCCACATACGCTGCACCTTAGTCGCTCCTGGATGGTCGAGGCTCTTTGTGGGTGTTTTACTGCCATGTGGACCAGCATTCCCGCTTTGCGGGAAAACACAGCATTGGGGCATATAGGACAGCCAAAACGTTTCACAGGGACTTTGAGAGATGACAGGATCGGCACCTTCATTCCCTCAGTGTTGACAAGTTTATAGCCACCGCCACCTGATCCTCCTCCTCGCCTAATTGTCAAACGAAGGGAGCCTTGTTTCTTATTCAACTCCCCTCTTATTGTACAGCTTGTCTTATTCTTCCTTTGGCTTTCTTCGGATCTAACTGAATCTTGCGAATCCCATTTATTTTCCCTCCAATCTCGCTTGTCGGACTTTTTTTTTTTTTTCTTGTGTCGTCTCATGTCATCCTGTGACGACTGGATGCTGCAGTCAAGTTGTTGATGGGTCTGGGCACCTGAATGATGATGAGGATGATGGTGGGAGTGATGATGATGATGATGCAGATGATGATGTTCAGTGGAGGGCAGTTCTGTGAGGGGCTGGAACGGGGCAGTGGTGTGAAGCGTACGGCTACGGGATCCAGCTGGATATATATGCTCTCCTTTCACCCCGGCTGGGGAATGAGGGTGCTGGGGGGCCATGATTGTAGAGTTTGGAGGCAGAGGCTGCGAGTAAGATGGAGCATTAGAGGCTGAAGATTGGGCGGCATCGTAGAAGAGGGGAGAGTAGCCAGCTGGTGGTTGCGGGGGTACCTGTTGGTGGCTATGAGTGACAACGCTAAGACTTTGCCCTCCATGTCCTTCAGTGGAAGGAGCCATCTGTAGCAGGGCATTAGTGGCAGCCTCACTCTCTGATGCTGACTGACCAACATCATTTCCGCCTCTGTTGTCTCCAGGGCAACTGCTGCCTTCTTGCGGGTTGGATGAATCAGTTCGGGTCATCCCATGCTGTGATTGCCTATGGCGAGTGAGGCTATTAGCGTAAGCAAATGCTTTTCCACATACTTCACAGCAGAAGAGCTTTTCACCCCCACTTTCGTGTACTGTCTGGTGATGGGCAGTTAGATGGAAGTGATGGCGGAACGACTTCCAACAAATAGCACAGGTGTAGAGTCTAGGCGGAGGTGGGGGCTGTGGTTGGTTTGGGGGTGGAGGCTGTGGCTGAGGGTTGGAGTCTTGAGGCTTGACATCTTGAGAGAAGGGATAATAGGAGGAGGTGCTTGGTGCTTGGTTCTGGCTCCTGTCTAGGGCCACGCTACATTGAGGGTTTGGACTGAAGTTGTTTAGATTCTCCGGAGCTGGTGTAGTGGGCACCTCTTCCAGCTCCCCTTTCTGGTGGAGTTTGCTGTGCCTCCTGAGGCTCTGGGAATAGCCAAACTCTTTCCCACAGATGCTGCATTTGTAATTCTTCGCCCCAGAGTGGACCGTTTGATGCTTGCTTAGGTGAAAAGCCTCTCTAAAATACTTTCCACAAACAGTGCAGTGATGAGATTTTTCTCCAGTATGGATGCGGTCATGCCTGCGTAGGGTCTCACGACGAGCAAATCCCTTACCGCAGACACTGCAGAGGTGAGTGCGTGGGAGACCACTGGGTCCCATTCTGGGAGTGTATTGCCTACGTTTTGGGGGCTGTCCAGCAGCTGCAGGATCTTTCTTAGCTCTGGGTTTGCGGGGACGTTTTGGTTTGGCAGTAGGATTCTGTGGGTTGTTGCTCATAGCCTCTTGGTTCCCACCACCTCTGAAATTCTTATCCATGCCGGACGTTGATGAGGGTGAGCCCAGAGGACCTAAACCAAGACCACCTAGAAGACCTCCTATGATGTCTCCTCTATCATCCCCTCTATTTCCACTGTTACTAGCTGCTGTTATAGCAGAGATTGCATTATTGACAGAGCTAGTGACATCATCCTCTGAGTCATCCAGTAGAGAAGAAAGGGGCAGGTGGGGCTGTTGCTGCGGGTGGTGGTGCTGGTTGTGGCTCTGAGAGTGTGGATGCAGTGTTGGGGCCAAGGGTGCCTTTCTCAGAGAGGGGCCCGCCATCCCACTTCCACAGGGGGAGGCACCAGAGTAGCATGGAGATGGATTACCTTGAGAACGGTGGTCATCATGGTAGCCTGTGTAACGATTCCGAGAGTAGTCAGTGGGGTATTTAGCATCTGTTCTGTCCCTGTCATTTGAATTCCCTCCCCTTCCAGACAGAAACAGACCATCACATCCTAAAACTGATTTTGGTTCTCTTTCCCCCACAATGATTACACCATCTTCCTCCTCAGTTTTCCCATAAATAACCCCTCTATTGCTCTGATAAATTCCCCCTCCTCCATCACCTCCTCCACCCCCTCCACCCACTCTATCCTCACCATCAGTTCCTGTCTTGCTGCCCCTTTGTTTGGGTCCCCTACCTGGCTTGCCGCAGGTGCCTGAGGCAGCATGGTTGAGTAGAGAGGTGCTCTCACGGAAGGCACGACCACAGGCAGGACATCGGAATGGCTTTTCCTCATGTATCTTCTCGTGGCGTGTCAGTGACTCTCTACGATTAAAAGCCCGAGAGCAGGTGGAGCAACCATATGGGCGGGCTGAAGAGTGTAAAACACCATGTTGCAGGAGATGCCCTTTTTTCTTAAAGCCTTTGCCACAGTCAGGGCAATTAAATATTTTGTCTGGGCTAGGACAAGAATTTGATGAGGGTTGGGGAGTTTCTTGGGTCGAATGGGGTAGGCTTGGGTCTGTCTGTGCTTTCATATGAATAGGGTTTGGGACAGTAGTGGCAGTATTGCTAGTACCTGCTGCGGTTGGCTCATGCATGCGCATATGCCTGCGAAGGCTTGAAAGGTGAGGGAAGCTTTTGCCACAATCTCCACAGTTATAATGAGGATCTGTATCAGAATCTGCAGGGTTAGGTTGCATTGAGCTCTGGTTACCAGATTTAGAAAGGTGAGAATCATTAGTAACCAGTACTGAGGCAGCAGTGGAAGAGGGAGCAGAGGAAGAGGAGGAAGAAACTACGGATGAGGATGAAGATGAAGAGGCAAGAAGGGATATTGGGTCTCCACCCATATTTGACATACCAACCCCACTCCCAATTAAAGCTGGGGGCGGACCATGACTGCTAGTGCTGGGATTAACACTGTGGCTGCCGTGACCATGGTTGCTGCTGCTATTACTACCACCCTCAGATTTTCTCTGTGGTAAATAGCCAGCCATAGCTTTCTTTCTCCTACTGCTACTGGTACCACTGCTACTACTTCCACCTCCACTGCTTTCTCCTTTACCATCATCCTTAGATAAAGATAAATGAAGTGGCAAGGGGAGGGGCAAACCTGCTTCCTGCTGCATCAGAGACGCTAACTGATTAGATGAGAGTACAGGGATACCTTGGAAGTCAAAGCTACCCAGTGATGAAGGTTGGGAGCCTGGGTGGAGTGGGTGGTGAGGATGAGAATGGGAGTGAGGATGTGAAAGGGTGTGAGGTGGAAGCTGTTGCTGCTGGGGAGCATGCTGTGGCTGGGAACTGGAGTGGCCGTGTGAGTGAGAAGAATGCAAAGCAGGAGGCGGAGCAAGACTAGAACTACCTTCCCCACCTGGCTGACTTAAACCAATTCCTAAGTGATTATGGCTTCCCTGTTGAACTAGAAATTGCTCTAAACTAGCATTAGCAGGCACCCCGGATAGGAAATACTGATTTGCAGCTAACATGCAACTAAATTGTTGGTGAAGGCTCCGTGCATCAGACTGGGCCCCAACTAACTGGTGTCCCAATGAGCTGACTGCACTGCTGCTAGAAGGGTTATTAGAGGTAGCCACAGAGGTTGAAGGGGAAGGAGAGGAGGAAGAGGGACCAGATGATGCTTGGGGGACAGAGAGGCTGGGATGCAGAGGAGGAGGGGGTGGAGGTGCTGATGTTACTAATCCTCCTAATCCCCCAGCATTCCCACTATTGCTATTTCCACCAGCAAAGTGCTCAAATCGGCCTACACCTGGGTGTAACTGCTCCTGTGCTAGTGCTGCCTCAGACGGGTGGAAAGAGCGCAGGAACTGTGGATAGCCTGAAGAATGGCTTGAGCTGCTGCTGCTCATCTTGCTTGACTTTGAACGAGAGCTCTGGGATGAGGAAGGCTGTTGTTGTAAAGGTGGGGGAGGAGGGGCACTCATCTTGGCAAAAATGGAGGCAGAATCAGAAAAGGCGTTACCTCTAGACCCCTGCAGGGGGCCCAAGCCAAGTCCAGACAGAAGAGCTCCAGAAGACTCAGCCTGCTGCTGCTGCTGCTGCTGCTGGAGTTGATGCTGGTGAAGTTGCACTTGCTGTTGATGCTGTAGTTGTCGATCTAAACCGAGGCCTTTGAACTGGTGGGCCTGGTGCCCACTTAACATCTCTATAATGTCCAGATTGTATTTTCCAAATTGGAACATTTCCCAATCACTGGCACATGGGGGTGCAGGCGCCAAACCTCCAGCGCCAGGAGCGGCAACAATGATCCCACTACTGACTAACTTTAATATAAGGGTGAAGTTATGATACAAATTTATTCCCCAGAACTACTTGAATGTCTTAAATCTAAAGTTCGTCTCTCCAGATTGTTTACTTCTGGTGCAGCTACACCCTGTTGATCATCCACCGCCCACAGTCTACTTGCAAAATGAGTGGGGTAGCCAGGAAGATGAGTTTATGATCATAGGGTAAAAATGTCTTTTTGACTGGTAGATGAGTTCCACCTAATTTCAAAATAGCTTAAAATAGTTTCTATCAAGAAGCAGTTCAAATTAATTCTTCTTGTTTCCTTTGAGTTACTGCGTTGACATTTTCCTTCATCTAAGCAAGATTCCTCATCCGTGTACAGCCAAGAAGTCTTTATAGCTGAAAAAACAAAATTCACAAAGGAACAAAAGTCATAGAGGGGAACCATAGCATAATTTTTAATCAAATTTCTGTTACTCTCCCTCAATATAACAGGCGTTTAGCCTATGACAAGTTCATTATGGTGAAACTACATGGACATAAAGCTAAATTTTAACTAATTTTTACTAACATTACAAAACTAGATGTATCCTCATGACTAACATTAGGTTAAATGATCATTTAAATGCAATCAGTATTGTCATAACTAAGTCAAAATACTTATATTATTGAAGGAGTATGATCCTATTAGCGATGTTAAGTTAGCAGAATACTTTATCGTGGGTTTAAGTTGGACTGCTTTTCTTTTACATATACAACTCTGGAAAAAATTAAGAGACCAATCCAAATTATTATTAAACCTGCATCTCTACATGAATTAACGGAAATGGTCTAAATGACAATATTTTGGGGGTGAATTTGGAGGAAATGTAGTCAGTAGTCTTCAGAATAAAGCTAAAATTTTAATTTCACTCAAACACATATCTATAAAAGGGTAAACCCAGAGAAACTGATCATTTGGAGTGGTCTCTTAATTTTTTCCAGTTTCACTTATGTTTTTGTTATTCATGCTGCAATTTACCTACCAAAGGTTTCTTACTGTTGTCATGTATCCCGTCAGTTTATGTGAGAAATGTGACCAATGTAAATTTCATTTTCTAGTTGCACTGGAAAAACTGAACATTTTATGTTTATGTCAGGTGGGGGAAACAAAACAGTTATTCTCAAAAACGCAATTCAAGGAATCTTTTTCAAAATAATTCTACTTTTACAGATGCTTCAGCAGGTTAATAAAAATATGCAATTGTTTATTTTTTGTAATAACTTACCATGGTTCTGCTGGATTTCAACACAACCAAAATTGTTGAATTATTGCCAATTATTTGTATCACTAGGTTCATATTCACCAAGGAGGAAAATGTTATTTTCAAAGTCTTACCGTGGTCGCATGTAACTGTTGATAATAGGCCTATGCCATAAAAGGTTATTTAGCAAGGGAGGCACTGCTAACTTAATAAAATGTGACTTATTACAATATTATACACAGACTTACCTACACCTTTAACCCTTATATCCTATAGCAGTTATGTGATGTCAAATTGTATTTTGTCCTCTCAGATGAGATCTACAGTATAAATACAGTATGTGTGGCTATCTGCAAGAACCAAATGTTTATTGAGGAAGAGGTACAGACAGAATACACATAGGTGTGGCAGTCTTGCATAAAAAAAACACATTAGACAGCAGCAAATGTTCCACTTTTGGTTAAATGCAGTTGTGCTTATGCAACTGAATATAATTAATTTATTTACCCATACTACTTACACTAGTGGCATCCCTGTAACATTAACCACTTATCTTAAATCAAGTTTTACATGAGCAAAGATTAAACAATGCATTTCACTATATCACATACACGTCACATCATTAAGATGGGTTTAGGTCAATTATTCATAATTTATCATTTTAAATCCACTCAGTTATTTTTTAGTCTTAAGAGCCATTCTAAGCCCCATTTTCAGCATATTTTAAATTGGTATCAGCGATTGGGACAATGCCTCTTCCAGAAGTATCACTCTTCTTTTATCAACTATTCATAAATTATTATTATTATTATTATTATTATTATTATTATTATTATTATTATATCAAGATCATAGAGCAGTACGAAGCGTCTTCAAATGCAGGTCAACTGGTCCTGCAAAAAATTTGAATTATTTTTAATGGCTCTTTATTAAGATTTTAGGTGTTTTCTGTTTTTATGGCTCTAATTTTTTTTAAGTCAGTTTCATTCTTAGCCTAAAATCAGTCCATATAATGTAGAATTGCTATACGATTGTGTCTTTTAAATAAATGCTCTCAAAAGGATAATTACCTTTTGGCTATAGGTATACCGGGGATAATACACAGTATCAGGAGTATCAGGCACTCCATAATTGGTTATAATTCATCTTGCAAATTGACAGTTAATTATATGTAGC
This sequence comes from Ammodytes marinus, assembly GCF_949987685.1. Lineage (NCBI taxonomy): Eukaryota > Metazoa > Chordata > Actinopteri > Uranoscopiformes > Ammodytidae > Ammodytes > Ammodytes marinus. Next base: position 21,103,787 of record NC_137217.1, on the reverse strand, counting down.
CGATAGTGCTTGGCTACTGTTTGCCGTTTCTGCTTGGATACTGAATTGCTATTTGTTGTACTTGTAGCCTACTCAACTTTGTGTGTTAGCCTATAGGCTATCCAACAAACCAAAAAAACAATCTAAACAATTGAATGAATGCCACTTTAATAGCCAAAAGAAGGAGAATAGACAATGTAGGCTAATTGTTGCGTTACGGATATGTTTTTAACTAGGCCTACAATGTAGCAAATTGTAGTTACCCGCAAAATGTCCACTTGTCCGATTCGTGAAAGGGCTGAAAGTACACTGACTTCGGGAGAATCACTCACTTTGAATCTCGCTTTAGCTCACTTCGTAACATCTTACCGTTTCCTCTAATCGATGCGATGAAACTAGCGGGGACGAAGCTTCCCTGCCAGATGAGGGGAATAATATATCGCACATCTGACTGCCTCTCATTTTAATGTATATCAGCAACCCTGTGAAGAATGGGCAGAAAATGCTCAAATTAACATTGGCATCACACTCTGCTGCACAAAGTAAACATGAGCGGTTCCCTACGATCGCAATAAATAACGGATGCACTTGAAGTAGCATTCTGCAATAGTATTGGCTAAAATTTGGAGGAAAAAAAGAAAACATTGGATGCACTCCCATGCAAAACTTCACGGTTTCCATTAGCATCATATTTTACACTGGTTCGGCGTGTTGAGCCATTTGGGGCCACACGCAATCCAAAAAACAACACAAACGCGGATGCTAACGTTAGCCATCTTACCACAGCACGGTATTAAAAGCATATGCCGACTACTGTTAACATTACGATGCTAGCGTTAGCGTTTACATCTGCGTCACCTATATTCGCCAAATGTTTACCTACTCCAGTTGCAGGGGTGGACAGCCGCGGATGGATGAGGCCTGTCACGCCTTCTTCTTACCGCCTAGCTTAGCTATCGTCCGCTTCCATTTCTGCGTGCTGTTTTCCAGTCGATAGCCAGAGCCATTTTCACTGATGCTGAGCTACGTAAAAGCAAACACCGTCCTCCTTAAGAAACGGACACCGCAGCCGCTTCCTTCACATTGGACTACGACCGTCCGCGCGAGCTTTTGCAAAATGTTTCGACGGTCGAGAAAAATTTGGGTGGTCGGCGGTCGTAATAATTTTAGGTAAAAGTGAGTGACGTGTGCTCTCTTAACATTGGTCCTTTCCGGCCCTTGTAATATTTCCGGGTAGCAGCAGCGGGTAGAGGGCTCACAGCCACAGCGGATACACCGTACGGCTAAAATGGGGATCCACTTCCACAAACGCTGCATATTAATAATAATAATATATTTTTTAATTCATTTTATTTGAGGGCGCCTTTCATAGCACTCAAGGTCACCAAATATTCAGATGATTAGAGCCCGTTCCATTTCCACAGCCCGATTATATGCACATTGACCCAGACTCATAGGAGGCTGGGGAATTCTCCCCAGGCTGCAATGGCTGATGCCCTAAAGGCCGATAATATGCTACACGAATAGTATAGTCTGTCTCTAGGTTATAAAAATAAATCTGTTAATATAGTCTACCACAAAAATATCTTTGAGATCTTTTATTGTGTCTCTCCTATCAAGAAGTAAACAGAAACCATGCCCACTTTGAATTATGCCATGTAAAAGTAAATGTATAGCATAGATAGATTGATTGATTGATAGGCCTACCTTATTCTTTCCAGATGGGAACTTTTATAGATGCAGTAGAAAAATAAAAGAAATCAAAAATGTTCATTGCAAATTTAAAAAAATGCATTGTACATAGCCTACATAAACTTTAAAAACGTTATATTTATCTAAAATAAGCATCTTTAGAGTTCAATGTAGGGACATAAACATTTCCTTAAAACACATACCATTATGTGGAAATAATGTAGGCCTATATTATGATTTTTTGGGGGTCTGTTTTATTCTATTGTAGAAACATAACACCGTGTTTATATGTTTAATTTGGTGATGTGATGGAATATTAATACATTTTTCACAGATAGGCTACATAAAAAATACATGTTGTAATAATTAATAATATAGGCCTATACTGATATGACATTGTAATTGTATTACATTTGATTGCTGTAGGAACATTTAAATCTGCACACCCTGTTTCGTCTGGATATTGTCTAAATTATACATTTTTGAAACAGTCTCATTGCATTCCCTGAAATATTTGTGAAATTGGATCTATTGATTTGCATGCCTGAACAGAAATGTTCCATTTATTCTGGCTTGATATAAGATATAGTTGCCAACTGCAAATAACTACTATCTACACTGACTCTCCCCTCTCTGCTGAGATACTCTTTAAATCAGTGGAAATGCACTTCGCACATTTTTAATGACATTCTTTATATCTATTGTATCTATCTATTTATCAGTAGCCTATTTAGGTTATCTATATGTATTTATCTATATCTATCTATCTATCTAACTATCTATCTATCTATCTATCTATCTATCTATCTATCTATCTATCTATCTATCTATCTATCTATCTATCTATCTATCTATCTATCTATCTATCTATCTATCTATCTATCTATCTATCTATCTATCTATCTATCTATCATACAGGCTAGTATTCAAAAGAAGAGGTTCATAAAACCAAGAGTTTAACAAGTAAAATGTATGACTGGTGAATAAATTACATTTTCAGCGGAACATTTTCTCTTCGTACTCTCTCCTCTACCACAACACAATCAAAAGTGAACAGCCTCAACTCAACAAATGTAATTATCAGATCAATACGATGATTATGAATTCTAGATGTGAGATTAGGATTTATCTGTGAAGAAAAGTGGTGGGGAGCTAAAAAAAAACATGACTTCATGTTAACGCATCATCTTATCGTCACATTCATCTTGTATTTCTGATTCAGTTAATCTAATCACAGAGATGTGAGGATATGTCAGCTCTGTGCCTCTTTGATTTGTAAGGACGGCAATCATGCCGCGGGTTGGGGTGCTAATCATGAGCATGTAGGCCACATAATCTTACTGAGGACCATCGAAGGCAAACTGAAAGCCTTGACTCACACATACATCTGCAATTTGAATATCAATGTGTCTTTTCTTCAAAATGTAATGTCTTTTCTCAGCAGCCTCATAACCTGATTATTATGCCTGTTTGTGAAAAGTAAGGAGTCACTTGCAAGTATTTGATGCAATAATATGAATGGTGACAGCCAGGTGTTAGCTAGTCTTTGGAGCTAATCTACTATGAGAAGCCATTTATTAAATTATTATGAGAAAAGAATATTGCAGGTTTTGATTTAGAGCAAGGAGCCACTGAACCTCCTGGTGGTGAAATGTGCACATAGCAATGGTTGTAAAGCATCAGTGGCAGCCAGTGCCTAAATCAAACATAATTATTTCTTTGGCCTTTGTTTACCTCCTCTCGAAATGATATATGTATCAGGACATTGTCACCGTCTCCTCTTTCATTTAAGTCTTCATACAATCTCATTGCAATAAATGTATCCACGAGAGGATTTGAATATAAGCTCAATAGCCCTTACTTCGTTCTGAGCATCCAGGAGGTACAGTATGATATAACTCTGCAGTCTGATGGTCTAAAGATGTGAATTATATAAAGACAATTTCCTCTTTTCATTTCTTTTAAACACAGTTTTCAACTCCCACTGGTACTATAGCCATAATGTGGTTTATACAATATCCACAGCCTGGTTATGGGGTTTAATCACAGACCCACTCTGTGCGCTCCCTGACCTACTGAAGACTAAACATTTTTTTGTTCATATAAAGCTGAACTCATAAGAAATACTTATTTGTCTCATGATTATTTTAAGAATCTCAATTTCATAACACATTGCCCCCGACCAAGGCACCAGTCTCACAATTGCAGCTGGTTGCACGTTATGTTCGTCTGATCTGCCGTATATTACACATATGGCAGACCAGTCTGAGTCTGAGCCTTGGCCTAGAGGGAGACATTTTGACAAAAGTCCACAAAAAATACCACAGGCCTCAACTAAAATAGGTTTTTATGTGACAACAGTCGGGAACAAGGGGCACACATTGTCTTGCAGTGAGCAATAAGATGGGAAGGATTTGATCAGTGATTCACATTTTGTAGTAAAATGTCTATGGTGGAATGTAACAAAGTAGATCTACTCACTTCTCTACTCAAGTACAATTTTAAAGTACTTGTGCTTTACTAGATTATTAACATTTTGTCCTACTTTTTATTTATACTCCATTCAATTCAGAGTCAAGTTTTACTGATAAAGTTACTAGTTACTTTACAGATTAGGATTTTATAAACAAAACATATGATGAGTACATAAAATATGATTAAACATGTAAATATACATTAGCATATTGATGCCACTGGGGAAATAAATGGGGAAAAAAATGCATATGATATGAAATATTTTTTTTTAAGCCACGTTGTTTCCTGTCTCATGCCAAACACTCCACGCCGCCGAACAACACATTATAAAGTGAAAAGCTTAATGTCTTTAACATGATAGTGGTATGTCTTTTTTATATTATATTATTATATTTTTGGTATTATGTTTCTTCCTCTAGTGGCATCAATATGCATGAATGCATTTTTATAATGGTATCTAGAGGGCTTATCCTTTTGTACATTTTGCTTACACTTCACTTACAATCATATGAAAAAGTTTGGGAACCCCTCTCAGCCGGCATTATAATTGACTCGGCTTTCACAAAAACAATATACAAGTGGTATGTCTTTAATTTACCAGGAACAGCTAAGTACTGGGATGTTTTCCAAACAAAGATTTTTTGAAAAGCAGTATTTGGTTGTATGAAATAAAATAAAATGTGAAATGTGGCTGTGCAAAAATATGGGTACCCTTGTGGTTTTGTTGATTTTAATGCCTGTAACAGCATGTAAAACTGATGAATTTAAACACAAAGTTGGTTGGATTATGTTGTTAAGCCTTGAACCTCATAGAAATGTCTGTTTAATCATGAGAAAATTTATTTTAGGTGCCTAAATGCAAGTTGCACTTCTCTTTGACTCTCTGCTGAAGTGAGACAGAATGGGATCATCACAACTGCTCCCAAAAGATCTTAAAAACAAAGATTATTCATTATCATGGTTTAGGGGAAGGCTACAAGAAGCTTTCCCAAAGGTTTCAATTGTCAATTTCTACTGTAAGGAACGTTGTCAGGGAATGGAAGGACACAGGCACAGTTGCAGTTAAACCCAGGTCTAGCAGACCAAGAAAAGTACAAGAGCGGCATATGCGGCGGATTGTGAGAATGGTTGTACACAACCCACAGATCACCTCCAAAGACCTGCAAGAACATCTGGCTGCAGATTGTGTATCTGTACATGGTTCAACAATTCAGTGCAATTTGCACCAAAACATCTGTATGGCCGGGTGATGAGAAGGAAGCCCTTTCTGCGCCCACGCCACAGATACAGTTGCATGGAGTATGCAAAAGCTCATTTAGACAAGCCAGCTTCATATTGGAAGAAAATGCTTTGGACTGATGAGACAAAAAATAAGTTATTTGGTCTTTATAAAAAGCATATGTTTTGGTGCAAATTGCGCTGAATTGTTGAACGATGTACAGATACACAATCTGCAGCCAGATGTTCTTGCAGGTCTTTGGAGGTGATCTGTGGGTTGTTTGCAACCATTCTCACAATCCGCCGCATATGCCGCTCTTGTACTTTTCTTGGTCTGCTAGACCTGGGTTTAACTGCAACTGTGCCTGTGTCCTTCCATTCCCTGACAACGTTCCTTACAGTAGAAATTGACAATTGAAACCTTTGGGAAAGCTTCTTGTAGCCTTCCCCTAAACCATGATAATGAATAATCTTTGTTTTTAAGATCTTTTGGGAGCAGTTGTGATGATCCCATTCTGTCTCACTTCAGCAGAGAGTCAAAGAGAAGTGCAACTTGCATTTAGGCACCTAAAATAGATTTTCTCATGATTAAACAGACATTTCTATGAGGTTCAAGGCTTAACAACATAATCCAACCAACTTTGTGTTTAAATTCATCAGTTTTACATGCTGTTACAGGCATTAAAATCAACAAAACCACAAGGGTACCCATATTTTTGCACAGCCACATTTCACATTTTATTTTATTTCATACAACCAAATACTGCTTTTCAAAAAATCTTTGTTTGGAAAACATCCCAGAACTTAGCTGTTCCTGGTAAATTAAAGACATACCACTTTTATATTTTTTTTGTGAAAGCAGAGTCAATTATAATGCCGGCTGAGAGGGGTTCCCAAACTTTTTCATATGACTGTATATATTCTTAAATCGTATAGATACTTTAGCTTTATCAACTAGTCACTTGAGAGGATTTTTGCTATATCCAGTCCTTTTAAATGCAGATGAATAAAAAATCCCCCCCCCCCCCCCCGAAATCAATTAAGCATAATTTGAAGCTTTTAAGGCATAATGGCCAGTTTACATATTAACATTGTTGCCAGGTTAGCAGCGTGTGTGTCTCTTCACGACATGAACATAACTGCAGGTGTTGTAGGTGACACAACTACTCATACTTTAGGTCTCAGGTAATAAAAGAAGGGATATCACAGATTTAAGAAAATATATGTATACAGTAATATAATAGCCTAGTTAAAGTAACTCGATAATGAATGACAAAATGTTTTTTCCATCAACTTTATTATACAAATTCTTTGTAAGTCACTGTTGTATCCAAGGGGATCGATGCATTTAACAATAACAAAAGGGTTGCTTTGAAATGTATAGGCATGAAAGTACATTTCATTACTAGACACAGTTCCTGTCCATACAATTTAACTGTTAGCAATGCACTAGATTTCAGGTGGCCATTAACCATCCTCTCTCTAAATGAATTCATCATGGTAAAAACACACCATATTCATTCATTTCTTTTCCCGTAACCAGCTGGTCAGCGTATACTCGCCTACATATTAATTCTTAGTTGTGAAAAATAAATAACCTCTGTTGTTTTGTAGGAGGCTATGACAATAGAAAGAGAACAAAATGTTGTGAGTTTGGCACTGTACAATTCTTTAAATACTAACACATAATTTGCTGAATCCTCAAATTAATGTAGAAGAAATCACTCAAAATATTCTGATTGTTCTAGCTATACAAAATACAATACTTGCACAAATAAGATTAACCATTTATAAAATTGTGATGATGAGTTTTGATGGATATGGCTTGTGAGATATAACAGACATTGCTACAGACCTTTTGTGGCTCTATTAAAAAAATCTAATCCTACTGTATGTCACCTTTCCTATTTCCCTGAAAATGCACTTCACTCAAAGCAATCAGGTTGCCATCTGACCTCCATTTCTCACCCAACCTGTGCAATAAACATTCATCCCAACACACATACATTATGGCATCACAAGTTCACTTTGTACAACCCAAAATATGTTATTGGGGTCATACTCCAGTCCGGTAGCGTTAAATTACTTCTGGCCTGGCCCGCACACATCTGTCCCTCGCTGGCTGTTAAAACGCTGATGTGTACACATACATTTAGAATGCTGCAGATTTTTTTAATAGACGTTTTTTTGTACCCAAGTGGAAACCTTAGTAATCAATTGAGATCAAGAAGTCATAAGGCCGATGTCTAGGCACAGTACACACAGCTGGAAAGTTGGCCATACAACCATTGATGACCCTAAAATCCAGGCATAGTGCAAATGCCTCTCAATGAAATGGAGCTGGCATGCATCAAGGTTCAGAATGTTTTTAAAAACTTGAATTTATGACCGGATGTATGGAAAAACCAGCTAGTCATGAGAAATGCTAGTTATCTAAAAACAATAAACACTTAAATCCCACCGAGTAAAAGAACATCACATCATAGATAATTGTTAATAATAACCGTAACAGTTATAATAATTATTAATAATAACACTCCATCATATTCATAACAATTACATTTAGCACTGTGTATAGGAAGATTGTCCGAAAGAAATCTGTATTTCTGTTGTTCAGTATTTCATCTCTGTATCCTTTCACATGACTGAACAAAAAAATAAAAACATTCCGTAACAAGTTGTCTTCTTTTGCTTTGAGTAATAACCTTTGTTTCCTCTTGATAAAATAATTGAATAAATAAAAACTCCTTGCCTGATAAAATACCATCCATTGTTCAGTCACACTTTCAGCCGAGTTTGTACAGAATGTAAAGCTTGAGGACACGACACAAAGTAAGTTTGTATCCGGTGCAAATAGGGGGATAGATTTGTGCAAAGTTTTTTTTTTTTTGTTGCTCTGTGTTTCTCGTTGAACTGTGCTTAAATTGCTCTTGTTTTTGTTTGTTTTTTTTGTACACGTTAATACTTAATACATCATGACAATATCAACACAAAATCAAGAGAAAGAGATAGCATTTTTATAAGGACCACAGATATCACATACTACAGTAAATAGGATAGGATAGCCCTTGGTATTGAAAAGCGTTGTTATTGATGAGGATTAGTTTCTGTTTTTTTCTTCTTCTTACTCATACTGGCTGAAGTGCATTATGATACAGCAAGGTCTTGGTGTTGAGGATTAGAAGGGCTTCCTAACCAACCGAGTCTCTTACGGCACATGGCGCCATGGGAGCAGGAGAAGGCCTCAGATCGCCCTCTCTCCTGACTCAGAGGTTTTTGTCGGCTCACTCTGAAATTAGTCAAATCCTTTTGACTGTACAAAATATCACTGACTTGTGTAATTTCTTGTTTTTTCACCTGGTGAGAGTAATAAAATGGTGATTGTCAGACCAGCTTCCTCTGTGGTAGTTTTCTTTGTATCTCCATAAATGGCTTTGAAGGTCAGTTGTGTAAGTGCAACCTCTGCGTCACGGTCTATTCATTTTGTGCTCTGTAGAAAAAAAACTTGTACTTAGTACACAACCTACATTAAAGCAAGTTGCCTTTTTATTGGTAAACTGCACGCACACACGTCTGTTCTGCTCTGTTATCTCTTGACTCATCTAGATTTATGTCAAAATGCTTTTTATAATAACGTGACTGATGGCTCTTTATCATTTGGTAGCCCATTGGGTTTGTTAGTCTTTCTACAGTTCCTGATCTAGAGATGGGAACTTTAGCTATAAACTCACCCGTAACGTAATTTCAAACCTCAGCTTACACTCCTGTAGTGTGGCAGTGACCAGAGTTTGAGTTCCTCTGGGAGTTTGATCTAAGGTCACATGGAAAAACTAGGCAACCCAGGCAACAGATTGGTAAATGTGGGGAGGTCGGGCAGAGTCCTGCCAATAGTGTCAGGCTACTGGGTCCCAGTCAGAAACACGACTTACCTCGTTCACTCGTTTACGGAGGAAGCAACAACAAAAACAGTTCCGTCTCTCGTCCATGTCCCTCGCCCGGCACATGGTCCACCAAGCTCCACGTGAGATTCATTTCAATAAAAATATTCGATAAGGGCTGACCAGGGTGACAGTCCAGAAGGTAGTTGGCTCAATTCTTCATAAAAGTGTGTGATGCAATATTCCACATTGTCCTCCTCATTGACCTTTTTTGAATATATATACAGTATATTTATATATTTCGTCATAGTTTCCTATCTAATATGGCTCCTGAGTACTTCTTGAAAAACATATATAAAAACAAAATCATGAACGACACTTCTGTTGGTCTTGTTTCACCCTTCCAGTCAGTCTTTCCACAAGTAATGGCACTGCTGTATATGGCAATATGGCAAATTGTGTTACAAAATATGGCTGATGTAGGCTATCACATAATAGGAACATATATTCCCCATCTATATTTTTAAAGAAGTCATCATATTTAAGCTATTTAATTACAAGATTACACTAATTGGAATAGCCTAAATACATTATACTGTTGCTATACTAAAAAACTTCTAGTTGTATTTCTTGTAATTGTAAATCTAATATTTAAATGCAGATGGAAGATCTGTTCCCATTCCTTTGACGAGGGGTAACTCTACATTAGGCACAGACTTCACACGGTCACCTCATTTTTGCTCCCCGTCCTGATCCCCTGACTCCCTCCTCCACCGCTTCCTGCTGACCCTCCCCCTCCTCCTCCTCCTCCTCCTCCTCCTCCTCCTCCTACTCCTCCTCCTCCTCCTCCTCCCGGTATGAAGTGGAGCTGCTCGATGGTGTTCTGCCTTTTGGCTGCAAAAGCCATCCTCCTGGCGCTGTGCCCCCCTAGTGTTCCCGTTCCCATAACAACCCCGGCCCCAGGCATCTCCCCCCCATAGCCCATGCCCCCGCTCATGTGACCCCCCGTCATGCCCGTCATGCCCGTGCTCCTCTCCTGCTCTCGCCCGGAGGTGGGGTGAGAGTTCATCTTGATCATGTGGTGTCGGTCCAGGGAGGGCGTAGCGCACACGTTCTGCTGGGACTGGGCCTTCTGCTGGCGTGGCAGCGTGGGGACGCTCCCTCCAGTATGGGCGTACGGATCCACCACCCCCATCCCGCCGACCCCCATCCGATCCTCCAAGTGGTCCGGGGACATGAGCATCCGTTCCTCTCTCCTGTCCTCTCTCCTGTCCTCTCTCCTGTCCTCTCTCCTGTCCTGGGTCTTCCTGGTGAGGGTCTGTGTGTTGGAGTTCTTATTGGAGGCAGCCATGGCTTTGTAGTACTGGTGTTGCTGGTTCTTGGACATCCTGGACAGGGTCCCCGTGTTGCCGGGGACGTCACCCATGTTGAGCAGCTGGTCGTTGGACTTGACTTTCCTCTGCTTGGAGAGGGTCTCATAATTGGGGTTGTACTTTGGCTCCGGGAGGTCCAGGGGGTAAGGGTTGGGGGTGGGTGAGGCCGGCATGCCGGAATGTGGCGGTGGGATCCATGGGTGGGTTGCGTGCCTGGGGAGGGTTCCTCTCCCGCCCAGGGTGTAGTCACCTCCCCAGTGGAGGTGGTGCTGAGAGGATTGGAGGGCCGGCTGGGCGGTGTGAGGCCGGCGCTTGGTGGTGCAGTAACCGGACGAATACTCATCAAGACCTTTCTCTGAAATCCAAACAAAATTTTCCCTCTGAATTGTTTATCACCCCAGTAAATAGCTCGAGCACACAATGATGCATGCTGTACTCTATGCCCTGGTGCCAAGTGTGTCACCGTGCTTCAGTACTCATTAAACAGCTGTTAGAAGGGAGAAGGGCAGGCGGACTGGTACATTAGTTCCTAATTTTTCTCGAAAAAAGTCACTTACCGAGGCGTTTGAGTGAGGAGTATCTGTTGAGCTCAGGCTTGGTGGCGCTCTCATAGGAAGGCGGCAGCTGAGCCAGGTTGTGCAGGGAATGGTGGAAGGCAGGCTGAGATTTGGTGTTGTTGTGTTTACTGGAGAGCAGGGTGCCTCCAGCTGCCAGCTGAGCATTGTTCATCCGAGGTGTGCGCTCTACAGAGACCACAGGGAGAAAACCAATGTGTGTTAAATGAGCTTAGCTCCTCTGGATATAGCGCTCTGCATGTAGCGGTATGAGAATCTGATAACCTCCACCGTAACGGACCATTGTTATCTTGCTTTCAAGTCAACACAAGCAACCAAAGCTATCCAAATCATTAGTATTGTTGGGATGAATGAGTCTACTTTCGGGCTCATGAAGACATAAATGAAGCATTTTGGTAATAACATGTCATTTATAGGAGCCCAGCTTTTCACCAGCTGCCTTACCGATAGTTGCGGTGTGTTTGGGGCTGGAGCCTGATGAGTGGATGAAATTGTGTTGAATATTTCCCACTGTAAGTCAGAAGAACATAAGGCAATCAGCTCAAAATGGATGTCAGGTTACTTTCAGTTCAATGATGGGTTAGCACAACAAGATCAAGTCAACTATAGACATTTATGTACCATGCATCTCACCATATATCATGCAAAAAAAAGAAGCACTAATCTCCAGATTTTTCAGAATTTAACAACTTGAATCTTGAAGTGGAGGAGGCCTAATATTAATCACACAAATAAATTAGATTTTTTTTTTCAGTGACCAGAGACAGTAAACAAAGATTTAATTGTGTTGCACACCACTATTGAGAGGATTATTTGTATCCCCATAATGACTAACAGTCACAAAGAGATTTTTGTTGGTGGGACACAGAAAATAACCTGCATTCACACACATGGACATGGACACACATGTTATCCCTTAGCATTGAGAGGAAACAGCTACGAAAGCTCTGATTGGGCCTATGATTGTGCTATTCACTAAGGCTCTAAAAGCCCAAGAGCCTCACATCTGTTGTCCTTGCTGGGCATTCCTGGGGCATAAAGATTTTTCGGAGGTCTCCCCAGCGTCCCCTGTCCGTCTGCCACAGCCAGAGCCACGCTGTTGTTTCTCTCGTCCTGCTGGACTGGGCTGGACTGGTGCCGCAGCATGTCAACCAGGGCTCTAATGACATAATACCCAAAAGCAGAAGGGAAGCAGCAGGTCAAATAATCTGTTGGCTAGGGGCTGATTATCAAACCACATCCAATTAATAATTATGGTATCTCATTTAAAAGTGGTTTGGCTCATATCTGATGATAAACAATCTGATGAGAGCAATTTCTTTATCATCCACCTTGTGTATTATTTTTAATATTAGCCTACTTTATTTAAATTTTGAAGGAATCAGCCATGGCATTTTCTTTCTACATTCACCTGTCAATGATGAAAAACAATACGCAGTTAGTTAAGGTGAGACACAGCTGGCAAAAACATTGTTTTCTCAGGCATTGGTCAATTTTGAGATTTTTGACAATTTTGCTTACATAACATGTCTTCTTCCACACTAGTAACAATAAAAATTACACATTTTAAGTTTAAGTGTTTATTTTAGTTAACCTTGTCTGTTTGCGTCTGTATTACTCCTATACAAACATATTTAACGGCCATTAAGTCATCATTAGTTTTTTTAAACCACAAATCTTTACATGAATTAAACTTTCCATAATCATTCGTAGCACTATTCTGGAGGTTATGATTTGTCAATATGTTGTCATGTTATGATTTATAAAGACAATTTGTTCTAGTTTTGATAAAAAAAAAGGCTGTATCCAAAATCTGTTCTGTAAAAATATTGGATACTATGAGGTTATCAAAGGAGATAACGTTTTTGACTCTGGCTTTATCCAATATCTAGATTTATTTTATTTGTTTTGCACAGATGCAAATGTACACATAATTTGTTAGTTATTGTTAAATTTGCAAATGTATTCAAAAATGTCTGAAATACAGAACATAATTGTTTTAATGTAAATAATCAACTGGCAAAGTCTCATGATGATATTTATAAATTAAAGTGTTACCCTATTCACCTGCATTCTCTTTAACCAATTAACTGTCTACAACAATCATGCTCCACTATTGTAGCCCAAGATAGAAGAATGTGACTTGTACAAATATCAAAATGCAAGCAGTTATTGTCGAAATTACAGGCCCATATACTGTATGACACACAAAGCCCAGAGGAAACAAAACCATAAATTCTGCAGAACCCACTCCATTAAGCTCTATATGTTTCAGCTGATGACTAATAACATTATTTGGAGCCCAGAATCCTGAAAACCTTTTTGTCATTACAGAGTGTATATGCAATGAAGTAGCAATTTGTCAAACGAAGGTATAACATCAGGCAGTGTAAGTTGATGAAAAAAAATTTAAATGTAAATGTCATTTTTCACCTGGGCATATTGAGGTCCCTTTGATTGGCCTCTTGTTGCACCTTGTTGAAGACCACCTTGATGCCAACAGCGACAGCCACCATGAAAATGATCACACCTCCGATGACAAAGCCAGTGTTGTGGCTCTGCTGCTTCAGTGGGTCAAAGTCTGGGTCCGGCCCTAGTTCCTCTGGTAAAAGTATGGGCTCTAAGTCTGGCTTGGCCCAATCTGGAGAATCATAGTTTTTACAGATGTCCTGCTCTAGTTGCCGGCTTCGATCTGGACAGCAGAAGCGGTAGTGACACGTTCCGCAGCAAAAGACAAAGGAGTCCTTGGAGCAGTTGAAAGCGCTATCAAAGTGTCCCATCACGTCATAATAACCCCGACATACGTCAATCCATACATCCACAAGGCGGGGTCGAACGGGAGCTACCTGGGCCGCCCCTAAGGGAGGTGCCAGGGCCTCTGCTGAGGTCACATTCTTGGGAAACATGACCTGTGGAAGGGGTTTTGGAGGCTCTTCCAGAGCTCCATCTGAAATTTCTGGAAGTTTCTCAGGAGGTTTGGCTCTGCCTTGGAGAGCCGCTGGCCTGATATTGGCCTGCATGGCAAGGAGCAGGCGAGATGGGCTGGGGTCGGTCTTGGGCTGCTGGGTGAACGACCTCACTGGGCGATCTATGTGCTGATGGGAGGGGAACGGAGAGGTCGCCACAACAGTTGTAAGTGGGGCAGTAAGGAATGAGAGGAGGGAGAGCAGGGAGACAGCGAGGACTCGGAGATTGGTGGTGGGCGTCATTTTTACATGACTAAGAGATCTATTTTCTGTTGTTGAGTCAATGCAGTTGCAACGCTGTATCCACTTTTCTTTTCTTTTTTTCAACCCACTAAACGGCATGTGAAATATTCAAGTAGCATGCACAGCCGATAGGAATTGATGATGTATCAGTAATTCAGCAATGTTGCATGATGAAATTTGAGCCTTTTTTCTCTCAGAAACTGTGTTTTTATATGGCACAATGATAGAAAAGGCCAATAACAATAAAAAAGAAAAGGATTTACACTATCAAAATCTGCTTATAGGCTTCAATAATGGTTGATAATGGTGTTAAAATGGCTTTAATATACTGCTAGAAGGGAACTCTGAATGCATAATGCCCTCATCTTCTGCCCTCCAAAAACACATCTCGAGCCGAGAACACTAAAATGGATGCATCTTTGCAAAAAGGACAAACTGAAAACAACAATCTTCATGCTTTTAGTCCTTAATGCCTTTTGCCAAATGCCCCACTGAACAAACGAACAAACAAACTTAAGTACTGCTGGAAGGAATTATCTTTTCTAACCACAAAGGCCAGTTAAATTGACTAGCTGTTTTCAAGAAAATATGGCGGTACTGTACCTTTCTTTCCTGATCATTGCCACATAAACAGTTTTATCTATTTTGTTCATTCCCGGATTTCTATTAAAGTAGGTTACTACATACATTCAGACTTGGCACTTGATCAGGCTGTAACTAATTAACTGTTACTGTGATTGGGTTGGGGGTGATAATGAGGGAGGCTCGACTTAAGTGCTAGGAGTGCTAGCATAAACCGAATCCCATGGATTTTCAAACGATCCCTATAAAGATTTCTTTGGCACAAAAAGTTGCCCATTGGACATTGGTTCTCCATGTGACATGTCTCTCTCTTTCTGAGTAAAATGTATTCCTGATCTGTCTCCGAGGTTGAAAAGAATATCACTTTTGTTGAAAAATATGTAAATGTGTGAAGTTATTGTGTTGGAGGTGTTGGCAATAATAGGCAGACGCAGATCTTTCTCCCACAGAAATGATAATTATATGTAATTATCAAAAACGTCCCTATCTGTATCGGAGAATGTAGGCACAGATAGGGGGGACACAGAATGCTGAAATCACAGAGGGCTCCACTTGTTTCAGTTACATGCTCCTCTGACCTTCTGAGAAGAGTTTGGCGGAGGGAAAATGAGTGACACAAAAGCAGCAGTTCTCCCACTGACAGATATTTCCAAAAGAGTTCTCAGGGAGAATTTCTTCTGAATCCTAAATGTTCTACTTGATTTCCAGAACCTTCTTGGCGTTTGCGTGTCGACAATCAAACCTGGTACGTGACGTCCGAGTTGGTCACTGCAAGAACAAATAAGAGACATGATTAGAAAGAAAGCCCTGCAACCCCCATTACCACCTCGCTTATTGACACCTGTGTGTGTGTGTGTGTGTGTGTGTGTGTGTGTGTGTGTGTGTGTGTGTGTGTGTGTGTGTGTGTGTGTGTGTGTGTGTGTGTGTGTGTGTGTGTGTGTGTGTGTGTGTGTGTGTGTGTGTGTGTGTTGCAGGAGGAACACGCTCCTGAAAAGCCAATGACGGAGAAAAAGAGGAGAGCGAGAGCAGAGTGATAAATGCAGGGTAGGGATTTAAATGAGCATAGAGATTGTGGCGAGCGGGAAGAGCCAGAGGTATAGATGCAGAGACGACCATGAGTGGGAGGTCGGTGTGTGGGTGGCACAGAATCAAGTACATTTCTCCCAGCACTTACCAATAGAACACAGCACATCACATCACACAAACAGCACCAGCGACCAGATCTGCAAACGCAATCAATGCCACACACCATTAGAGTACTTATCAAGCCTGTGAATCAGCTGCTGTTAGGACAGTTAAAAGGAGGGGAATCTGAAACTGTATAAATGGTGTTGTGTGTGTGTGTGTGTGTGTGTGTGTGTGTGTGTGTGTGTGTGTGTGTGTGTGTGTGTGTGTGTGTGTGTGTGTGTGTGTGTGTGTGTGTGTGTGTGTGTGTGTGTGTGTGTGTGTGTCTGTGTGTGTGTGTGTGTGTGTGTGTGAGAGAGAGAGACTATAGTAGGCATTCTGTAAACCTCCTTGGAGTCAGCCTCTTTCTCTCTTCTTTAGAGGCCTCTCGCTCCCTCCTTCTCCTCTTTCTCCCTCGTTCTGCCTTTCTCTCTCTTTCTCAGATTCTGTGCGTGGGTTGAGGCAGCTAACTCTCTCAGAATAGCACTGCAGCTCTGTCTGTGTGCGAGTGAGTGAAAAGAGGCAGTGAAAGAGAAGGCAGGCAGCAGAATCCAATCTACACCCATTAGCCAAAACCACATTTCAAAGTCACATCTGCCCATGTCTTCTTGCTCTACGATGTGACAATGACAACTTCCATTAACACATTTTCTGCTTTGACTCCGTTCACTTAATGAGGGTTTTGTGGCCAGATATCCAAACTACTTCTGATAATTTTGGCAATGGCAGCTTATGCATGAAATTGTAAATGTAATATAATAATGGCATTTATTCAAAATATGAAGGGTCAGACCTCTTTGCTTTGGAGCCTATATTACAGTTTTTCCAGCAAGTGACTAAACCTGAAAAAGAGCAAATGTTTCCCTGTAGGTGTCTCTACAGTGTGCTGCTGAAGCATTGCAGCAGAGAGGGGGGAGAGAGTGGGCGAAGATGGGAACCAAAGGGTGTAGGGCACGCATTCACAGCTGAGAAGATGCATCCATGAGTTACATGGCCACTGGAGAGAGAACCAACCATTTTCACAGCATCATTGTATCAAGGCAAAATAACGGTGCCCTTTACTTTGGTTGCAGAAAGCTGACCAGCTGTGCAGACGGCTGGGGACGCAACAATTTCAACAGGTGTTTGTTGGAAATTAAACAAAATGGCTTCTTTTTCCCCTTAAGAAGAGCTGTTGCATTTAACACGCACTGTGGTGTGAATCAGTGAGGGGGGAATGCCTGGATAGAATGTCATGTCGATGCAAAACGCATTACATTACAGTGAAAAGCGGCGGAGAAGCGGATGCTTTAGTCTCCTCAGGGAAAAAAAGGGGCAAAAGGTATGCTGCGCAATGACTCCGCATCAGCCAATTGATTTAGACACCGACTCTTCAGACTACAATCCACCATTCATTAGGTTAATAAGTTTTAACTTAATAAGAACAACCATGCGGGTTATGGACATGACTTGCATGTATCAATAGGCTAAAAGTGCGTGGGTGTATCCGTGCCGGTGTGTGTTTGAGTCTGTGTGAGTGTGTAGTCCGGCTGGATGTGTCAGTGTGTGTTTAGCCTATGCGTTATCAGTGGTCTTAATATCAATAACCTTTTTTAATAATGTCGCAATGTGCTGGCAATTTTCAATCAAAGTGTTTTAAGTGATGGGAACTGTATGAGCCTAGCAGAAAGCCTGATGTTTGGATGGATGTTTCTGTGGCGCAGCTTTCATCCAAATGTTTTGTTTGACACATCTGATATCATCTTTAAACAGATACCGATTTCGTTTATCAAACACACACAAACCCACAATGCATCATACAATTTTGCCTGTAATTCCGGTAATTGACATTACATTAATGAAAGGTGCACAATGTCGTGTCTTACCTGCGCGTTGATGCTGGAGAACAGCGCTGGGAGAGCCTGCGCACTATATCTTCTCGTCTCTCAGATGGCAGCTTGTTATTGTGGCATGGGAGGATCAGCGTGAACTGTTGCTGGATCTGCCACCTGTTTTAATTCACAGTGTTTTTCACAAGACATGTAGATCGCAATCGCTCCATCAGGCTATTGTTACTCCATCATCACGGCAGGTGGAATAAAACGCGAGCAGCAGAGAGAGAGCGAGAGCGAGAGAGCGAGAGAGAGTGAGAGGCACACAGGGAGAGATAGTCGTTGCCCAACGAGATGTTCTGATACATGTGACAAGACGAATCAACAATAGCCTACACTCTATACATCAGGAAATTCAGATTTTTGTACAGCACAAGTAGCCTACAGTGTGTAGCACAACTATAGGCTAAGGCTTACTGGGGAGCGCGCACTAACGAACTCTGGATGATCAAAATGTCCAAGCGTTAATCAGGAGGAAAAAAAACTTTTCTGCATCTAGAACTGACTGAAGCTGCTTCCTTTCATAATTTCAGAGCGATATAGGTTACACCGCCTAACTGCGACTGGCCTCGCGGGGGTCCGCCGGTGGGGGGGGGGGGGGGGGGCTGTGATTGGTCGGTCCGACTGGTGCTGATGAGACTCTACTTTGCGCTGTAGGTCATTGGGTCCATTCATCTGGTGGCGTACATCTAGCCTATGTGCCCCTCAATGTTTTCCTCCTCCTTTTTTTTTTGTAATTCAAGTTTTTTTTATTGAATTTTCGCTTGGGTGCATGACGGTACAAAGTTACACATACAGAAACATTTGTTAATACAGTACAAATAAAGTATTGCCAATAAAAAATACTTGTATCTGTAAAATCAAGAGATAATAAGAGCACATTCATATGGGAGTGACTCAAATTTAGGTTATCCAACATTCAAAAGCATCATTACATTACATCAACCTTGTTCACGTTACAGGTTTATCGGTCAGTGTGATAGCCTATATGACCAGAAACTATCCCATGCTGGTGTTTTATCCTTGTTTATAGTATTCAACTTATTAAGCATATGTTCATATGGAGCTTTTTTTATCATGGAGTTAGCCCATTCTTTAAATCCTGGAGTTGTAGCTGTTTTCCATGTGTTTAAGAATCATCATTGCAGCCACTGTAATGCCAACCACGATGACAGAAAACTCTTTACTCGACCTGTTATGGAGTTGACTTCTGTCATCATAACAGGCAAAGTCTTGGAGATACTGGTAGTTTTCTTCCGGCCCATTTGCCTAAGTACTCCAAAACAAATCTCCAAAAGGGCTGAATAGATGGGTCAAATACAGTGTAATAAAGTACCTGTTTCCAAGTGCCATTTTCAACATAAATTATTATTCATCACTCCCATTCTATATAATCTTATAGTGGTGTATAGTAGTACCTGTGTATAATTTTATATTGGCTACATTTCCCTTTGGCGTCCCTTATATCCATTGTCAGATATAATTTTCAATAATGTATTGTCCTCCATTATACATCCAAAATCATTCTCCCGTATTACTTTTAGGTTGTGACAGTCAAAGCTAAGCAATTGATTGTGTTTCCAATAAAATAGTCTACAGAAGCTCATTGCACTCCCCAGGTTGTTTGAAGTAATCCACAATGTGGTTCCCATCTCTGTACTGAATCTTGGAGGTAACGCAGCTCCTGATTTGAAGATACTTCCAAAAATTGTCTTTTCCCTTTAGATTTTCTCACTAAGTCTGAGTATGATATACACACATCATCTTCAAGTAGATCAGCAATGTTACATATACCACTACTATGCCACTTCTTCCAAAATATTGATGTCTTTCCAATTTTAATCATGGAGGAGGAATAGGATTGCTTACAATGTGACCATTTAAAAATGTTATGTATTTTAGTCCATATCTGTTTGGAGTGTGCCATGATAGGAATGGGTAAATTAAGCGAAGAGAGAGAGTCTATCTATAGGTGAAAAAGGGAGTGCCAACTTATTTTCAATAGCAAGCCAGTTATCCTTCTCCTTAACTGAATGACCCTGGAGGCATGAGCAACATTTGTCCTGCTCAAGGCAAACAAATATAGCCTATGCCTATAGCCTATTTTGTCAGGGCTTTAGCTGAAACAAAGTTATAAAAAGTGGACTAAAAATGTTTTGTTTTTTTAAACTTACAAAACCAAAGCAGCGGGTAAATGCAGTAAAAGAGAGATCCAAAGTGTCTTTTTTCTTTGTGTGTGAATGAGAGAGAAAGCGAAGAGAGATGGTTGCCACAGCAACTGTGTCATTATGTTGGTGGCAATTATGAAAGTGATGAAAACCGGGAAGGGGAGAGGATTGGCGCAAAGGCTTTAACACTGGAGCGTGAACGAATCTGTCAATTAGACCAAGACCTGCACAGGCAATTCAGAGACTTCTTGAAGTTTAAGATGAGCGGGGACAGGTGGAAATCTACACACAAACACACACAACCGTATACAGACAGTGTGAGGTTTGTAAAGAGGTGACGTTGGCTCCTGTATGGCTTCCTTACACAAGGCTACAGTAACAGCCCCTGATCAGAAGCACATGAACAAATTTGTATTCAAGTTGTTCAAGTCAATTTTAACCGAAGATGGTGTTACAAGTGTTGGTATTCGTGTTTACACATTAGGCCCACAGGGTGGATCATAATATGTGACAGGAAAAGCAGCAAGCATTCTCTTTACACCTGTGTGCACATCACAGCAGAGATTCAAAGGATTTAACGGAGGAAATTTGCTTCAAGGTAACAGCAGAGGAAATGGCTTCAGCAATATGTGGTGAAGATATGCCATGAAGTTGGATAACAGGTGGAGGAGATACGCACGTCCCAAATGGGGCTTTGGGAGAGGGTTATGAGGAGTCCCAGGTGTATAAGAGCCTGATAATTACCTGTATGGCAGGCAGCTATTTCTACACAGGTGGGCGGGCTGCTGCATGTCTGCAGCCTATCCCTTCATTAGATGGGCCAATGACGCTCTACTGGGTGCACTTTCCCTCACTGTTTTGCTGGGGTGGACGCAATAACACATTTCCTCTTAATGGTTATTCCATCACCTCACAACTGAGTGTATAAACAAAATAAAGAACTATTAGAGATCACTGAACAGTGAAAGCTTCACCGTAGTATCCACACACCTTGTAATTGCAGGACAGCTATATTTTTAACACGATAAACAATTATTCAAAACATCACCAAATAAGAAACAAATACGACTTTTTTTTTTTTCACTTCTCATATTTCAATGTTTTATTAATTTAAATAATTTAAAATGGACACAAAATATCCAGCACACAGTCTGCACAGTGACAGGAGTTCCCGAGGCACCTTTTCCATCCAAATCAACACAGCGCTTTGGTGTGTTTCCTTGGGAAATGTAGGCCCCGCATGCATTTAGAACAGAGAGAAAACCTGCCCAGGAAACCCTGCCAGTGCAACAGGTGGAGAGACAAATTCTATCAAACGTGGAAGTTTTCCTACCGATGTCCTCTCAGGTACCCACATGGCTGCTCAGAAAGCTGGGTATTTGAGAGCACATACAACTTTGTAGGGAAGCAGGGGAGTTTAGGTGACTCACGAGGCTGTACGCTTCATACAGAGAATAAATCATTTATATAAAGTATTCTGGCAACTTACCCTGTTCCCTTAAAGCCACTTATCTAGGTCTTCACACACATCCACAAGACAGCTGAATCTGAACACTTCAATTATAAGCAACTGTTGAAAATACTGGGACAGTGAGACAGTTTTAGAAAAATAAAATAAAAATCAAAAATGGGCTGAGATTCCATCAAGAACATAACAGACCTTTCAAACTCCACTGCTAAATCTTTCCATACCTTTCTTAATTCGGATCATATGAAACATTTATTAAAAACACTATAGTGCGTGACTAACAATATTCCTCTCTCAATGGTGAAACCACAAACTTCTTGCGTAATTTTTTCGCACCTCCAACCATTATTTCATGTGAGCTCGATGTGAAAACATGACTTCAATTAAAGTAACATCCAGGTTTAGACTCAACAATGAGCAGGGCTGAGCAGTACACAGTACCGTCACAGCAACATTTACCAAGCAACACTTTAAAAAGAGCTGAAATCCAGTCTGAAACAAAAGTGGTTATGTGTTATTATGGAAAGAAATAAGAGGCCATGTTTTGCACAGTGAAACTCATTGCCTGTGTCATTCAGTCACACAAGGTCGAGGGTAATATACAACCAATGGCATGATTTTCGTGGTAAAAGTGTCCTCTTCCTTTTAAAAAGGAGGAACAAATATTTTTCATTGTGTCTTTAGGTATGGAAATAATTAACAAAATTGTAATGCCAGCAAAGCAAACTGGTGGCAAAACAGCAGGTACGGTACGAGTACAAAGTCTGGATAGGTGGTAGAAAGAGTCAGGAAAAAAAGGGAACAAAAACATCAGCACACTTCAATATTTATATTTACACACTCGCGCTCACACACATACACGCACACTGAGGATTTCGCTGAGGTATTAAAGTCGCCTCAATGCGCGCTTCTTATCTGCTTTCTTTTTCCCTGCTACGTTATTAGTGCTACTACTACTGTTATTGCTGCTGGTGGTGCTGGCTCCATTCGCTCCGTTACCCAGAGTTGCTGGCACAGCGGCTGCACTGGGCCCCGCTCTCTTGGTGGGGTCGCCTGCATGTTTCTTGGGCTGTGGGCCGTCGTTAGGGTCCTGAGGTGCCCCAGAGGTCCCGCCGTGCCCACCCATGGCGTGGATCTCTGTGAGAAGACGAGCTCGGGACTCATATTCTGCATAGTCCTCGAACAGCAAACGCCCAGCTTCCTCGTTCAGAGCAGACTCCGGATTTGGATGGATGAGAAGACACTTGATCGTCTATGGGGAAATGAAGGAGAGGAAATTTAAAAAAAAATATATAAATAAAAAAAACTGGGAGGCAACACAGCCAAGTCTCAGATCAACAAAGACTGAAAGTCCCACTTACAAGTAAGACATGTCTCAGGCCGAGTTCTGCCTTCCAGTCCCTTTTCAACACGTTGACACAGATCTCTCCCTTGTGACCCACGTTGGGGTGAAAAATCTTGGTCAGGAAATACCCCTTGGGTGGAACCGCAGGGAAGTCCTTCCCGAGGACAAGACGCATTCGGAAAACGCCACCAGCAAACGGAGTTCCCTCTGTCAAAGCATAAAGAATTCATCTCATGAACAGTATGTCCTGACTGTGCCAAACTTGCTACATAAAAAGGAAAGAGGGTCATAGCGGAGAACGGGGTTATATGTCACACGGGTTGGTTGTCACAATCGTTATATCTCGGAACCAGGAGGCGCTGTCTGTGAAAATTTGGTATGTAAATATCCAGAATTGGGATCAGAGGTCACCTACATAGTATTCCTTGGAGTTAGACTGCTGAATTTGAGGTGAGAGGACTGTTTGTTTTTCATGTCAAATTGAAAATATTTAGCTCCTCAGTTTTTTCCTCTAGGCTTTTACACAATGGGTTTATAACAAAACACTTGTTACCCTAAAAAAGTGAAAAGGGTAAACTATAGTTTAGATTGTGGTTAGCAAGCTAATTAGTTGTCAGATGGTTGTTGACCTTGATGCTAGCAAGAAATTCAAGGTGGGGTTGGTCGTCACATTTTTTGGGGGGGGTTGGTTGTCACATGTTATCCAAAGGCTGCAGCCAGAAAAGGAACCCAATAAGTTAACGAAATAAATTGTCAAGCTGTATCCTCACTGACACCCCAGAGAAGGAAAGAATAGAGCAGGAAAAGGCAGCTAGCATGCAAAAGAAAAAAGGGCAACAAAATCAAAACAACCCAGTGCATTCCAAACTAGACCAGCTGCCAAGACTACAGTAAGTTATGTAGGCCTATTTGTCAACTTGACAATGCAATTAAACTTTCAAATTTAGTTCTGCTTTCTTGCCTTCTTTTTAAGATTCCCATTAAGATAACATTGTGACAAACAACCCCATAGTGTGTGACAACCGACCCCTTGATGGGTGAAATTCAAGCTCTAAACTGACTCATTTGGCTTCTACGGGCGCCAGTTCACGGCGCCCCAAACCCTCGTTCACTCAGAGTGGCCCTATCAATTTCTATTGCCATTCAGTTGGGTTTGGGGCGCTGGGCATTGGAGCCCAGTAACTGGTTACCTGGCAACAACAACAACAACGTTCGGATCTACTAAAAGGTTGCTCGCGGAGTCGCGTGCAGTGTTACCAACTTAGCGATTTTGTCGCTATATTTAGCGACTTTTCAACCCCCCTGGCGACTTTTTTTTCTTCAAAACAACGACAAATCTAGCTTTTTTTCTGGTGTTATTGGGGACTTTTTCGCCAAGGCAAGTATCACTTTTAACTCTTCTCAACGAGCAGCGGGAGACTCCCCGGCCACAGACAGACGGCCCAGTCCTCGCGCAGCAGTGGTCAGAGCAACACACACACACACACACACACACACACACACACACACACACACACACACACACACACACACACACACACACACACACACACACACACACACACACACACACACACACACACACACACACACACACACACACACACACACACACACACACACACACACACACACACACACACACACACACACACCGTTAGCATCCCTATTAGCAGTTGTAGTAGCAGCTTCTCCCCCCCTCCCCCTCTTCTACAGTCTATGAGTAGTGCAACTCAAAATATTATGCAGTGCTTTTTTAAACTTTGAGCATATATGATTACTGCTAGACTTACCATTATCACGTTGGTTGTCTATGCGATTGTCACGTTCATAACACTAGAACCTCACCTATTGCCTATGTTTGCATCATGCCTTTAGTGTGCATATTGTAAATAATTCTCTGCAAACCTATGTTGGCATCATGCTTTTAGTGTGCATATTGTATATATATATATAGTTATCTGCAAACCTATGGTGGTGTGATGCACACAAGACGTATGGTCACAATTTGTGTTTATGTATTAATTCAGTGATCATAATCACTTGTTTCCCAGCACTTTCTGATGATTTAAATTTCAACTTTTATTATCTCTTATTCAGTCTTTGAAGGCTTGTACTTCTGGGTGTGATACCGATTAACGCCAGAGAGAGAGAGAATGTTAACTTGTGTATAACTCTCAATTGTTATTTGCACTTTTAATCTTGCTGAATTCTACAAGGCAAATAAATTAAGTTAAAACCTACAGTGTTTCCCCTACCATTATACAGGCCTGGCGGACCCGCCAGGCCAACGGCAGCCTGACTTAAAAAAAAATAAAAAATCATTGATTCCGTAATAATCATTTGCGAGCGTCTGCGCGGCACTGTCGGTCTACCCCTTGTGTGCGCCTGTCTTTACAACCTCTCGTTTGATCATCCCATCAGCTGATCTGTGTGTCTGCGTGTGTGTATGTGTTCTGCGCGCGGCGTGATGCACGTCTGCATTCGGTGCGCACTTGTTAGACACGGAAGCCAATGAGCAGGATCATGACTAGCAAGCAAACGTTGAACTAGTGGCGAAAATAAAACCAGCGCCTACTCTATGGAGATATTAAGGACTCAGTAACAGGGACGTTGAACAGGAAAAAGTGCTGAGCAAAACTTAGAAAGTTAAAATCGCTACGTCGCCGTGGCAAGTTGGCAACACAACCAATCTGTATCAACAGCTGAGACAGCGCTGAAAAAATGGCATGCACTCGTTTCAGTAAGTTTACAGAAGTGCCTCACTGCTACTGCCTTTGGCATTCTTCTCAGAAAAGCATTCATTTATTTTCAGGGGACATATTAATTTATTTATTGTTTTAACTGTTAAGTTATCTTGAAAACAGCAGGCCATAGTAGGCCTACAAGCTTTATTTTTTTGTATTTTCAATGCTAGGCCTACTTTATTTTTATGTTTTAAATTGAGAAATAGGCTAGATGAAATATAATGGTCGGAATAGGGAAGTTGCCTTATGTAGCACACATGTTGATAGGCTAATCATGATGTGTAGCCTATGTTAATTAATTAATTTTCAACAAGGCTATTTGCATAAAAAAATAAATTAAATTATTTTTTCAGTAGGCTAGCTTCAAGGTGAGGTGATTCAGATTAGGTGGGTATTTATAAAGGGAAGATTGCGTGCAGGTGTGCGCCCCACAGTTTTATAAATCTGATTTTTTTTTTGCGCAGCATACTTTTGGCTTTGTGCGGACGCAATATTTTAGGATGGTTTCTACGCACACCGTTATAAATGAGGCCCCAGGTTATTGCACCGTCTGCAGCAGCAGCAGACAGAGTTTTTTTTGGACTAGACGGATACTGAGTTGAAGGAGTTTTTTTAACCCAAAGACAGCAAAGGTACAACACTTTTATATAGGCCTACAGTCCAGTGTTAGATATGACCAAAATACAAGCTGTGGCCGCTCACACTATAGCTTTCCCGCACCGCTTCACGTGCGGAAGGCTCGCTGTGGGCGTGCATGAACCTGTTGGCGGCTGGATGTAAACAGTGCCGCGCCTACGAGTGACTTATTAATCGCGCGACTCAACGAATCGATGACCAAATTCGTTGCCAACGCTTTTAGTAATCGATTTTATCGATTCGTTGTTGCAGCCCTACAAGAAATAAAACCTTTGCGCAATAATATGTACATTTTTAAGTAGCCATGGTAAACTTTTTTTCTACTCTGTAAATATGTTGCAGTAAATTATGTAAGAAAAAATAAGTAGCTCCATTAAGCTGGTGAGAGATCTTCTTATCTAAGCTTGGATAGTTAACCACCAACTACCTAACCATAATGGGGTAGAAAACGGTTACATCTTAGCCATTATGTAATTGTATTGGGCTATACAAATAAACTGATTTGATTTCAACTATAGTACACCTTAGAGAAAACAATGGAAACTTATTATTTTTGTTTATGAATCGATCACCTTACAATGTGCTGATTGAATATACCATTAAGGGTCATATCATGTAACAATTCCTTAATTTGAGAACTCACCCACTGACGTTCAGATCAGTGTGAGCTTAGGACAACACTGTATTGCAATCCTTACCTGGTCCTTCTATGGCTGTGTGCAGTTCAGTTATGTCTTCCTCACTGGGATAAATCTTGATACCCTCAGGGGGGTCTGCTGCTAAAGCTGAAACCTCTTTGTAAACCAAGCGTAGAACCTGAGGAGGCAAATTCTCCACATTGGAGTTCTGGAGAGAGACAGGGACAAGAAGGTTCAGCCAACTCAAGCTTTGCATATGTACAAACACAAGTTGCAAGGGAAACTCCCGGGGTATATAAAGGCACATTTACATCTGTAAACTTTATAGTATTTTGCAAATAGCCTACATCAGCTCTAAATAGCTTAAAGGTGCAGTGTGTAATATGACATCATCAAGAAAGTTCTACAAAGTTCTAGAATACAACGCTCCCTGGGTAACCCCAACCCTTTCGAAGGGTTGGGGTTGTATTTCGATGATCAGTTTATTGTGCTAAAACTTAAAACAAACCAATGTCACGTTTTTAATGATGTCACATTAACACTGATACTGGTGTTTTTCGATAATAAAGAAATACAGCAATATAAACACTCACAGATAAGACAAAACAATAATATTTTCTCTTGCTGATTGCAAAGGCAAATATCGTGGTTTTCTATGTTTGGTTGCTCTTCACTATAGTTAAGTTTCACAGTCTTTAATTGGCACCCATAATTTAATTAAACCTGTAGAAAACACTGGAAGCAATTACAATGTTGTATAAAACATAACTTTCTTGGTCCAGTGAACTGATTTTTTTTTCTCGCGTGAACGTATGGGATCATGCATTGTTATCTCTGACGTCAACCTTACTTTGTAATTATTTTAAAAAGTAACCCATTTTTTAAGAGTTTTTCATTTGCAACGTCAGAAAACAATTTTATCATATTATAAAACGTTTTTAAAACAAATTAAAGATTGATTTAAGATATTTAAATAACAAGGCCTTATTTTTAGATAAATTAATTCAATTTCTTTAAAGACTTTTAAAATATCTGTAGGAACCTGAAATAGGATGCCTAGGCTGGAGGTGCTTTGTGTGAGATACAAAGTTTTTATGTTACCCCTTATAGAAGTCAAAAGTTTTAACATAACTTGATAAAATGTTAGCTCTTGGGGAATTAACGTAATCTCGAAAACCTGGTTACGTTACTTTAAACGTAGTAATTTAATGATTGTCGACAGGTAACTTTTACGTCACACTTGCTTTTCATTGCTAGCCTAGCCTTATCCCGATAAAGGTTATGTTGCAGCTGCTCAGCGACTTCAAACCGTGATACAGTGTGTATTGTAGCCATTTGTTTAATGCATGTGTTTCATGGTAGATGACAATTGTTAATAAACGCCAGGGACTCCAGCAAGTAGACATAACCCAAATTAAAAACTCGACGGCTGGTGACGGCTAAACGTCGGATCAAGCTAGCAGCTACTGTCGTTAGCCCTTAGCAAATAATCTCGTCCATCCCACTTACCATCTTCAAAAAAGGTCCTGATGCGGCGGTGAGTGTCTGGCTGGAGTCAAATATGAGGTGTTCCGAAGTGTTTGAAAAAAAACTATATTTAATGAAAACTCAGCCGGGTCTCACTGGCTGCTCTTCTTTTTCTTCTTTTCGTTGACACAGGAA
This sequence comes from Ammodytes marinus, assembly GCF_949987685.1. Classification (NCBI taxonomy): domain Eukaryota; kingdom Metazoa; phylum Chordata; class Actinopteri; order Uranoscopiformes; family Ammodytidae; genus Ammodytes; species Ammodytes marinus. The sequence continues at coordinate 21,075,107 of NC_137217.1, read as the reverse complement.
CAAAAATACAATCGTCGATTTAACCTACCACAATACACCAATGGGCATCTGAGATATGGATACCTCATAATATTTTAGCCAATCATGATACTGTATTGTAGTTGCGTCACTTTTGGTAGCCCAATCAGCCAAACAGAGTCGAGAACATGACTGAAGCTAGTCAGGCATTGGTCCGTTTGAAAACTCACATCCCGAACAATACAATAAAATATGCATTTTATATCCTGGTTAAATATAATATAATTTTAAAAAGCAAGAGATTATTATTCAACTAACTTAATTTTAGCTTAAAAATCATGATTTTATGAATTAATGTACTTAATTTTAAACTTGTTTAGGCTTTTAATTAAATTATATTAATTTAACTTCATTTACTGATTTATCTTTTTTATATGTAAAGTTCTATATAAATATTTTTATTAGTAGGCTACAGAAGAAAACTGAATCCAAAGTTACAGTAGGCCTATATCTGAAAGCAAGCAAATGGAAGCCTTGAAATCCAAGAGGCACCATGATATAGAAAAGATATTGGCAGTCAGGAGTAGCAAGAACAAACAGCAAAATCTCCCCATTCAGTCAAATACACCATGCAACGGAGAAAAAAAACAGAAAAAAAACACAGTTGTTTTCTCTTCGTCATAACTAGAGCCATTCACCATATCATTGCTTTGTTGTTTTAAGTCATGGGATTTTTATTGAACACATATTGAACAGAGAGAACAGACTCTATTTCACATAATAACAGTGTTTTGCAATCATTTCACCATTTATTAGTTACATTATAACAACCCCTAAACTCAATCTTTGTGCCCCTCCCCCTCTCCCCTAAAAAATTCACATTTACTTCTCTGATCGCTAATACCCGGGCCCGTCACTAGAGGGCGCTGCAACATAACGTCAATCGTCATGAGACTGGACCGCCTGCTGGATTGTGGTGCATTTCCAAGGAGATAAGTTTCAAGTAACATCCAGCTTATTGTATTTGTATGTGAACATCGAATAAAACCCGAATAGCAACATATTGACGGATGTTCTCGTACTGCTGTGATACCGTGAATTGGGCGTGACAGCCGCACAACATCATCATCAACAACAACAAAACAAAAACAACGGATCTGCTTCCGGTTTCTGGATGTAGGTAGCTGTCATACCCCAGCATCATTTTAACGGGGAATCGCTTCATCAGCAGGTCAGTAGCTTTGTTCAGCTATTGTTGATTAATAGTAGCCCACTTTTCCTTTGTCTCGTAAGCTGCCCTCGGCCAAATTCAGCGTTTTGCAACACGGTAAGAAAAAGCTAACTACTTTTGAAGTCGTCGTTAGCCTGAATTGACTGCACGCCGTGCTAGCCGACCCAACACATACCTAGCTATACGGTGGCTTATGTTAACTGTGCTTCTCTTGTGTGCCTTTGTTAGGCGTTAGTATGAGCGAAGGAGATGTGTTTCATGAGAAGCAACGACTGGAGTTGTGCGCGATTCACGCACTCAACAACGTGCTTCAGGAGCGGGTGTTCACCAAGGAGACGGCCGATGACATCTGCAAACGGTAGGGTCATGTTTCTCCAGGATGTGTCGGTGTGTTTCTGTTTAGTGTCTACAGAAAGTGAGAAATAACTCAAGGGGTATAATAGTGATTTAATACAACAACAACAAAAACGTAATATTGGCCCCTCCATTCATTGTGACTACCATGTTACTCCATAATTAGGTTTCTCCAGCATGCCATAGATAATGAACAGCAGAGGAGAGGAGTGGCACAATCTTGTAGATATCTGTGGGCTTCACAACAATGGATCAAACCTTCTGCCCAATAATTAAAAGCATTTTGATTTGATTTGATTTTTTCCAAAGGTCTGCAAAGGGAATCATGTATGATATGGAGGGTCAGGCTGTTGTTTCAGACACACCAGGTGTGTGTGTGTGTGTGTGTGTGTGTGTGTGTGTGTGTGGGGGGGGGGGGGGGGGGGGGGTATCCTCCTCTGACTAGACAAGTCATGATGTGCAAGGCTTAACACAGAGGCTAATGAATTTCCTGCTGGAAAACTTGTGACTTCATCGACACACTGAACCTCTCTGTCCAGGTTGCTGTAAACAAATGAGTTTTATTCAAATGAAGGACAGTTCAGTCCCTGTGGAGCAATCACACATGAAGGAGGACAGAAACCATTCCTCAGAGCATGGTCAGAAGACGCCTTCCCACCAATGGCCAAATTTGCAACTGAGCTGTTCCAAATATGAGGTGGATTTGCTCCTTTTTTTAAATTCTCTGTTGCTCCGTCTCTGCAGGCTGGCCCCGCAGTGCGTGGTGAACCCCCATCGCTCAGTGTTAGGCACGGGAAACTACGACGTCAACGTCATCATGGCGGCACTACAGAGCAGAGAGCTGGCTGCCGTGTGGTGGGACAAACGCAGGTGGGGGAGACACACGCTGTCACATGGATGTTTTCTTTCAGCAACTTCAAGCTTTTACTTTACTCTAACGTGTTTCTTCCTCACATTTCCGGTGCAAGCTTTTTTCAGTTGGTCGGCCATTTCTCCTACAGTCATGTACATGTAGACAGCACACTTCTGCACAAGTACAAGACATAATACTTCACCACCAAGGCATGTTTTACTCCAAATAAGAGGCACAGCACTCACTTTTTATTCACACTCTTCATCACCTGATCCCAATTGTTTAAAATTAGGATTTTATTTTGGGATTTGATAAATCAGTTAGTACGGCAGAAGTACAGAGCCAGGTTTAGGTGTAGAGGGAAAGTTCATTCGTGAGAAACCACCTGAAATATACTGATCACAGAAGATGGATGGTTATGAATACCTCCAGAATATCTATATATCTCAATATCTCTCCCACAGGACTGTTCAGAGCCTTTGCATGTCAAGGGTCCAGGGTTTTATTCTTAACGTGCCGTCTCGAGTGTCTCTGGGGATCGTGTCCCTTCCCTTACGACGGCGGCACTGGCTGGCGGTGCGGCAGGTGAACGGACAGTACTACAACCTGGACTCCAAACTGAAGAGTCCCGCCTGCATCGGGGGAGAAGCAGAACTAGGGTAAGAAGAACATGCAATTTACAATGTCTGTTTAAAGTGTCTCTCTCGACTCTGCTCTGAATTACATCAACTCTTGGCTTTCTTTAGCAGCGTGAACTCGAGTGACTCATCCCCATACGAGCGGGTCACATGAGAGCTTACCTCACTTGTTTCTTTGTGTTAGAATGCGGCGCTCTGTCTGCCTTCCGAGTTATTCTAACCCCTTTTCTTCTTCTCTGTGGTCCTGTGGTGTTCTCTTTCAGCACATTCCTCGGCGAACAGCTTTCTCAGGATGTGGCAGAGATGCTGCTGGTTGTCGGGCGCGAGGTGGAGGAGGACGGCTCATGGCTGATCTCTGACAACCCAAAGATTTGAGGACAGGACATACCTATCACATAGCATGGAGAGGGAAAAACAAACTCCTCTGGGAAAATGACAGACGTTTCAAAACAAACACCTCATTACAGACAACTTCAGGGATTGCACTAACATACGTTTGATATCTACACACGGAGGAAATCCCAAAGAGAAGCAGTTACGGGCGTTGACGCCTGAAATAAAGAACGGTTTTGATTGTAACAGCTATAAAAGCTATTGCTCTGATGTTTCAGCATCTGTATCTTTATCTGCATCGTCCTGCTGTAGGTACCATTTTGTTTTTAACACCGGGTTTGTCTCAGTTGCCAAAGAGGCAAATGCGGGTTAGATTACTCAACACTGACTGTTCTGTTACGGACAATTGCAGTGTTTGTGCATGCAACACCATCTGCAACAAGGATAGCCAAGTCGATATGAAAATTATTTAATTTGCCACATAACAGATCAGTGTCCCAGACACTTTCGATACAGTCGCCAAGATTAGATCAGTGTGTATAAGATGGCCGTGTCTAAAATGATCAGTTACCGAGCAGCAGCTGAGCGCACCATCTCTTCCCAAGACCTTTGTCTTAAACCTTCTATGCACTGCAGTTAGATTTGTTTGCGCCCTTTGTCTTTGAGCATTTTCTTCCCCCACACAGGCACTGTGAAGGCATCACCTGGTGAGGCGTTCGAAGACTACCAGTGTCTTTGCATGTTTTCTTGTCCATTTACTACAGCAATTTTTTTCTCATGGCGTGCCACAGTTTTTTGATTTTTCAATGTGTTTTGTTTTCTGTTTATTTAGTTTGAGTATTAAGAAAAACAAACAAAAGCTTGCAGATATTGGGAATGTGGCGGAGATGGATGATATATCATTTGGCACATTCTGAACCACCTTTTTGTTTTTCTTACATTATCGATGTGTGGTAAGGCAGCTGAATCCACACAGTAATGACAGCTTTGACTAAATAAAAAGCAGCCATGACTTTGATTAAGATGGCTTGTCCATCTCAAGCGGTTTTCACACAGCTCTAGTTTTGAATGAAAAACCTGTGGCTGCATGGAATCTACGAAAATCACTCTGTTTTGCATCTTAAGAGAACGGTTTCAGGAATGTGAAGTTTACTCATGTAAAAACAGTAGTTCAGTGCCTGTATGTAACCTTCATGTTTGTATTATGTCTATCCTGTTGATCTATGCATATCCAAAATAATAGAAACACTCTGGTACACACTAGTGACTCACTTAGACGTAAACATGAGCTTAAAAGGTTCATAATGTTGAAGCTTATTTATATTAAAGTTTGACGAACTGTTTTTACGTTTGATTCAATCTTGAAGCATGCTGTGTGTTTTTCCTTTCCATTGCATTCACGTAGACACAAAGAAGACCAGGTGAAGGTTATTGAAGTTATTTTTATTTATATTAGACTCTTGAGTGTAAAAGGATGCCATTCAAAAGGAGCATTGATAACCATACAAACTCAATTCAAGGGTTAACAAGGTCAGTTGGCAGGGACAGGGAGGGAGGGGGTTCACCGAAATCTCCAACATACCATATATACACAAAACATCATGGAGAGATCTCAATGCTATACATAGTATTTATTGCTAGTTACGGTAGGGCTACTGCAGCACCAGTAGCAAGAATCATATTGCTATGTACCTGCTGTCATTGCATGGGATTTGTAGCTCTCCACTCTCAAAGACTTGAGTGGCTAGTTTTAGTTCTCCATTCAGTCGTTGGTAGACCTCAAGTGTTTAAAAAAAAAAATTAAGAGCAAAAGGTTCATCATTATTCAGATATTATAGACAGTGAGAGATACAGAATACCATATGGTAATACAATGAAAATACAGAATTGCCACCTATAAAAGTAATACAAAAAATTATACCAAGTGAAGGAACTGCATAACCATTCACAGAAAAAAATGTGTCTTGTTGCTACGTGCCAGTGCATTTTCTACAACAATATTAATATTAATATAAAAACTTGAAAATAAATTGGTGGTACTGATACATTTAAGAATATAAAACTACAACGTAGTAACGTCAATACCATTCTGACGTGCCTTACCACTGTTCACAGTTTACACAGAGTTTGGACGGACAAGGGGGGAGAATTTATACCAAGCAGACTTGGTTCATAGCTTTGCACGACCATCCCATCAGCATTATCACTGTTGGTACTATCAACAGTCCATACAGACCCGTTTTCCTTTAAGTGCTTTTGATAATAATAATAATATTCAGTGGTACTTACGTTACACACTTTGAATACACACCTAGCATTCATTTTATTTAGATTAGTTTATTTTCCGTATCAGTAAAGTGTCCATTCATATGAAAACTAAACTTTTTTTTTATATACATTTCCTAACAAAAAAATAATAATCAACGTGAATATAGGTTCCGCGAATGGGCAGGGTTGGGGTGTGATTGACTTCCCCCGTAACCAGTCAGCATGCTGGGAGAGTACTGTACGTCCAGAGCAGACGATGGGAAGAGAAGTGGAGAGGGCCCAAAGGTGTATCCAAAGAAAATAAGAGAGGAGAACAAATATTTCGTTATTCACGCTTGTGAAGATCAAGTCATCCAGAGTAGCATTCGGCACATGTTTTTCTCACTATATCTGACCAACAGGCCTTCAATACATTTATGTAGAATTTCAAATGTTTCAAATAGAATTCTTAGGAAAGGTATCCTTCTTCCATCCTCATTCATATTCATTTACAGCCAGTGAATATAACTGTAGGGGAGAACGGGGTAAGTAGGCACACTTTTTACTCTAGTGAGAATTGCTCATCACCTAAACATCTTTTTTTTTACTTTTTTTTAACCTTTATTTATACAGGTAAATCCCATTGAGACCGAAGACTCTTTTGCAAGGGAGACCTGTTTTCCTTTCCGACGTTAACATTCACACACACACATTTACAGCGATAGCAGGCTAACTATCGACATTCACACAAGGCAAGGTGGGTGAAGTGTCTTGCCCAAGGACACAACAACTATGACACAGGTGGCAGAGCGGGGATCGAACCTCCAACCCTTTGATCATCGGCCGACCCGCTCTACCAACTGAGCCACAGTCGCTCTTTCAATAGTCATTCCTACATTAAATTGAAGCTTAAGGTGGTGGCTTGAAATGTGTACCCCTCACTTTTTCTATCTTATTGTAATAAAGAATAAATTAATCATCAAAGACCCTTACACATTGTGACAACCAACCCCATCAAGGGGTCGGTTGTCACACACTATGGGGTTGATTGTCACAATGTTATCTTAATGGGAATAATCTCAAAAAGAAGGCAAGAAAGTAGAACTAAATTTGAAAGTTTAATTGCATTCTCAAGTTGACAAATAGGCCTACGTAACTTACTGTAGCCTTGGCAGCTGGTCTAGTTTGGGATGCGCAGGGTTGTTTTGAGTTTGTTGCCCTTTTTTCTTTTGCATGCTAGCTGCCTTTTCCTGCTCTATTCTTTCCTTCTCTGGGGTGTCAGTGAGGATACTTGACAATTTATTTCGTCATTGGGTTCCTTTTCTGGCTGCAGCCTTTGGATAACATGTGACAACCAACCCCCCAAAAAATGTGACGACCAACCCCAACTTTAATTTCTTGCTAGCATCAAGGCCAACAACCATCTGTCAACTAATTAGCTTGCTAACCACAATCTAAACTATAGTTTACCCTTCACACTTTTTATGGTTAACAAGTGTTTTGTTATAAACCCATTGTGTAAAAGCCTAGAAGAAAAATACTGAGGAGCTAAATATTTTAAATTTGACATAAAAAACACAAACAGTCCTCTCACCTCAAATTCAGCAGTCTAACTCCAAGCAAGACTATGTGGGTGACCTCTGATCCCAATTCTGGATATTTACATACCAAAATTTCACAGACAGCGCCTTCTAGTTCAGAGATATAACGATTGTGACAACCAACCCGTGTGACATATTACCCCGTTCTCCCCTAATGCAGTGTATGTTCATACTTTTGACAAATAAAAGGAACTAAAGGTCAATTTATCAGCTTTTTCATGATTTAAGATGTTGTTTGACATGAGATTCACTAAATTGTCACACAGATACTGAGAATTCAGCTCGCAATTCAGTTTGCATCCCATTGTCATCCATTGAGGAAAACCATTGGATTGGACTGAAAGCTTTGTGGGGAAAAACAGTAATACAGGAATTTTGTGGAACTACTGTTTCCAAAGTCAATATACAGTTTTACTAATTTCAATTGTGCTGGTCAATGTACAGTGCCCTTCAAAATGGTCAGATAGTGATAATAAAACATGGAGAGTTGTCAGATTTATGTTAGTGACAAAGAGTTAAATACAAATCAATAGGTGACACTGAAACATGTAAATTCTCTTTCATGTTGCTGTGCGTTTTGCATCAAAAAGAAACAAAAGGCCAGCCCACAGGGTCCTGCGAGGTTCGAGCCTCGCCACCGGGTGAGTCCGTTTTGCTACTGATTATCAAAGCGAGCGTGTGCAACTAACAGCAACGATCAAATGGCACAGACTGTGATGGTGTCACAAGTACAGAGGAACTCACAGAGGGGGGTGGGGACTGCCTGTCAGTCAAGGGGAGGCTCTCATAGCCAGGGTTGCCATTGGAGGAAACGTTTGGAGTCCTGTATGGAGATAGAAAGAGACAAGGGCAGAAGAGAGAGGGAGAGGAGGAAGTGAGGATGAAGAGGAGAGAGGGAGACAGGGGTGAGACACATTGAGAAAGACAGAAGGGGCGGGGGAGGAGGGGGGCCACATGGTGACGGGACCCAACGACAGGTAAGAGGAAAGAAGGACAAAGAGCGGTTAGAAAAATATAGTGCGGAAAAACACAGCACTCTTTATTTAGTAAGGTATTAGTCCTATACTGGCACTCTGTGAGCACCAGCAGCAACCGTACAGTCCACTCCTGACTGATGATGCACTGCAGGATATGTACAATAATCTGCAATGATATGCATTAAGAGCTGGGTGTGACTCACCACGAGTCCCATTTCAACTGTGATGTTGGTTTCCTTATGAATCTGTTTATCTGCACGATAAACCCCAGAAAGCTTTTAAAGCAATCTTGGCCAGACTCCATTTATGAGGAGTGGACTGTATTTTCAGCGCCGGACGAGTTTCTGAGCTTTGACACTTTAGTTCAGTCAGTCAGTATCCTCATTATTTTTGTGTTCATGTTAGATATGGGAGCAGTCGAGATTATCAGCTCACATTATTATTGCAGTAGGAAGTTAAATCAGTAGGTACTAGTCTACCATTAGGTTTCTCAGAGCACTGGATAAGCTTGGCAACACCAGTGAGGGACAAAGGGGAGAAAACATAATAAGATGAGAGAGTTGAAATCCAGAAAGAGGGACGAAAAAAAGCAGGAGAAGAAGAAACAGGAGGACTGATAGAGCAGAGCGGAGAGGACAGATCAAGAGGGGTTTGGACGCAACAGTGAGGAAACTGATGAGGGCGATACATGATGAGTGCTGTGACGTGTTTTGGGGAGTGGGGTTACCTATAGTCAACCTGAGCCTCGCATCGCCGGAGATTTTACGAGCGCGGCCTCGTCAATGACACCCTTCCACCCAACACAGCAGCAGTAAACCTACTACTGTTTAGGAGACAGGACGCCATTTTGAGACAAGGTCTGTGCAATGAGCGAGCGGCCTACATCGTCTGTCCCGAAAAACACTCGACAGACGAAATAGACAGACACACAGACAGACAGACAGACCTCTGGAGTTGTGTCTGTTTCTCTGCCTACTCTGTAGTCCATATTGACCTGTCTGTGTGTCTGTCTGCAATGCATGTGGCTAAACCTGACAGCTCTGTGCATTTGGACTACTAATCCTACGTGTATATATGTAGACAAAAAGTGTGTAAGAACCTAGCTGAGTATACTGCACTTCTGCTACTCTCTCGTAAGGTGTGCATTATGTCCAGCATCTGTTGTGTATGTCCTAACTAAAATTAGAACTGCTTTGAGGGGGAAATCTATGATTATAAGATTAATTTCTTCTGAACCAAAAAAAGGGTAAAGACTATGTGTATGCAGAAAAACATCCATAGTGCTCAGTCAGATTCTATGTGTACTTTGTGTTGTCAAACTACATCTTGGACTTTTCACAATCCTTGATCTGGTAGGTGGCATTAGTATGAAAGCTACCTAAAGGTACAGATCTCCACACAGCAACACGAGCTTCACTGTATCTGAGAGCAATCTCCTCCTCCTCTTGCTACATCTGGGCCGTTCTGTCTGTCTGTCTGTCTGTCTGTGTGTCTGTGTGTCTGAGTTACTCACGGGAGGGGCGGCGCGCTAGAAAAGGGGGGTGTCCACCCGGCCCCCGGGTAATTATAGAAGGGGGCCATGGCCCCTCGCTGAGACCCCGTGGACGTCTGTCTACGTGCCTGATGGGAGGTGAAGGGGTCCTCACTCTCGCTGTCCGAGTCTTCGTACTCCTCTGATTCACTGTCGTCGTCCATGAAAGAGAGACAGAGTGACATGTGTGAGGAAAGAAATGATGAGTACTGCCATTAAAATACCCTAAGGTCCTACAATAAAGCTCCATTAATTTCCCAGTCAATATTCAAGATTTTTTTGATGAAAAAAAGGTATGTGATGCAAACTTCAGGTGGGAAAAATTATATATTAATGGCCACCACATAATACATTAACCTGTTGATCTGCAGGACTTCTGCACCAACAGTACCAATAACAAACTACCTTATCTTGCTGTGAGCTGATGAATAGTGTTCTCACAGATATCAGCAAACCTGGAACAAACAACCTGCTTCATGTCGCTCTCAGCTGATCCAGCAAACCTGTCCCACTGCTATCAAACTCTGAGCTAAAACTGTATCCGTTAGCACAAAAACACATGAGATGGCTGTGGAGAGCCAAACCTCCAGCTTTTATTGGTCATTTTTATGCAATGGCGTCGTATGACTGTATACCCTTTTAGGTACACTAGACTTTGGCAAATACCATTTTCTTTAGAAAATTCTAAAGGCTGAATTTGAACCGTCTATGTCTAATTAGCTCTCCCAATATTTTTCCAGACTGTATGCCAAGCAGCTTTGTATGGTATGCAGTAACTCCAACGCTTTGTAGTCATTATCAGATTGTAGATGATTTGCACATCATTTTCATGAATAGAGGAGCAGAGGAGTAGTACCTCCCCTACACTGTGGGAGACAATGGATTATTGTCTTTTTTTAAAGGAACTTCAATCCAAGTTACATTAAAACTATGATACGTTGCCCAGCCCAGTTCTTTCACTACTACTTATTATAACCACTTGTTTATTACGAAACAACTGATTGCAGCAATTCTAGCCATGCACTACATACATACTCCTGCTCACCTAGGGAAGCTCCTCCATGCACCTGGCAGAGAACAGAGGATGGCGGTGAAGGCCAGAGCCGAGAGGAAAGAGAAAAGGGAGAGGTAGAGCAATCCCTCCATCCCATCATAGCACAGGCCTTTCAAAGAGTCGATGTAGTCCTAAAAGAAAACGGTTGGGTATATCATGAAAAGAATGAGGAATTTGGCTCTGCTGTTTTTGGTCATAAGTAGAAGTTGTGAAAACATGCACTACGCCTTGGGTTACCTTATTCAGACCGCGGCAGTTCAGTAGTGCCACCAACTGATGAAAGTTGCCCTCTGTGGAATTGAGTATCTGCTGAACCTCCCTGAGTGATCTCTGCAATGTACACACGTTGTGCGACAAGTTAGATAGGGCAGGTACAAGCTGTTGTTAAGCTGCACAGTTACACACGATAACGCACCTCAGCTTTTGGGAACTGTGTGAGAGCATTTCTGTCCAGACTTGAGAGGTGTGTGTGAATGTTGGACAGCGCCCTCTGCGACTGGGTCAGCAGCTGAAGCCAACAAGACAGGGGAAGATAAGTGATTTTTATTTTGCATTGTTGCTCAAAATATATATGCATTAATATGCTAAGAGTGTAGCTGTTTATCTGAAGAGCAAATACATTTAAGGACAGGACACGCAGCAGCATCTGTGCAACCTAAAATAATTTGTCCTTAACTGTCCTTGAGCAGCTCTGACATGCAACCAGCTCACTTGCTTTAAATCAATGAGGATAGGAGTGTCAGCTACTGTAAATGTCTGCATTGTACCGTGTTATTTACATAATACATGTGTCTGGCAGAGGTCACTTTACCTGCTGGAACGGACTGTTCATGCGCCTGTTGCAGGTCAGGTAATAGTCCAACACATCTGAATGAGCAACAAAACACCAGCGCACAGCAGATCAGTGCACAATAGAAAAGATATGGAAACATTTAACCATCATTATATCAGATTGTGCTGACGTGAACACAGTTTGGAGGTAAATCAAGTTCATCGCAGAAAATGGAAAACAACCAGCACTTCTAAATGTGTTGCCTGTGCAAGGGGCGAGAGATTCTGTACCTGCGCTGGTCCCGCTGTTGAAGTGGGTGGAGTTGAGGACAAACGCATTTGGATCTGAGCAGAAGTCACTGAGAGCCTAGCCATGCAGCAGGAGTGAGGGGGAGAGCGAAAAAGGATGAAAAATAGAGAGAAAAAAACAGCGGGCAAAGAGAGACAAATGAGGGCGAAAAAGGGAGGGCAAGAGAAAATGATCACGAGGGTAAAGTTAGTAGACGCACTGACCGACTGACATACTTACCTCCTCAGTTGTCTGACAGTGGCTAGTTATATAGTGGCAAATATCGATCTGCCTGCATCACATGCTGTCCTGGTTAAACATCAATTTTTCTTTCCATTAGTTGATCACTCCCATTCACACCTCTTTTTTCGACATCATAACCATCAGTTGCTGTACCTTGTGGCCTATTTTTTTCTTTGCAAGAGGATGCATTCCAGTCATACAGCCACAAAAGCACTCAGCTTGAGTTTGCCCCACCAGAAGAGGGAGTGAGAGTCACATAGAGGGAGCCAGGCCCACAGCTGGCCCATTGTTTCCCTGTCAGTGGCCAGGGACAGAGCGGCTCTGTGTGGACCCACAGGCCTTGGGACATCTCCCGCCAGCTCCACATGACACTGAGTCTCTTAAAAGTGGGCGGCAGTGCAAAAAAAGAAGAAAAACTGTCACCTCTTCACACAAACTCCAAGTCCGTAACAAAAGAGTCTCCTTTTCAGAGTATGCACAAAACTTCACAGGGCAAACTGAAAAAGGACATCTCTCTATTTGAGACATACAAAGTTTCCCTTTGCTTTGTTCCTGATAAATGTTCCTGCCTCGGAAGGTGGCTAGATATGTGCCTCGAAGACACAGCACACTAGGTGGTTTTGAAGGCTGGACTTTTAGCTGAACATTGTCCACCAGCATGTTCCTTCATTTTTACTTTCCTGGGATTACACACTCACGCGTCCACCTCCTCGCATACTCAGTGTAAAGCCCCAAGAGGCAGAGGTACAGCAACAGCTTCAAGCCTTGCACTGCGGATTGCAAGCAGATGGTTTACTCTCTCTCTCTCTCTCTCTCTCTCTCTCTCTCTCTCTCTCTCTTCTCCTCTCTCTCTCTCTCTCTCTCTCTCTCTCTCTCTCTCTCTCTCTCTCTCTCTCTCTCTCTCTCTCTCTCTCTCTCTCTCTCTCTCTCTCTCTCTCTCTCTCTCTCTCTCCTCTCTCTCTCTCTCTCTCTCTCTCTCTCTATCATTCACTTAGGCTAGCTTTCTCTCTCTAACTGATCTTGAGATGCACTCTCCGACTCTTCCTCTCCCCTCCTCACTCTTGTTGAAAGCACTTCTCTTCATCTTTACTTCTACGAGCCAAACACCCACACTCGCAAACACATGTACATGAAAACACGCACTTTAGTGCACCAACACACTTTGTTCACACGCACATTGAATCTTTAATCTCTGCCCCATTTTTTCTGCCTTTGCCACGACTGCAGTGTTCCCTAGGAGCCTGGTCTTTTCACAGTTAGGCACAATAGGCACGGAGATCACACACAAACACACATACACACACACACAACACACACACAGGGCTTTGGCCTGCCATCAACGGTCAGCCTCCTATAGTTCTCTTCCCTCAGCTGTGGCCAGCCTGTCCCTCCCATGACAGTCCCATTCACTTCCTATGCCTCTAACCCTGGCCCCGCTCACCAGAACCGTATGGGTCTACTCACCACCACAGTAGCTGTCTCCAAGCCCAGGGAGCCCCAACTCAGGAAAAGAGCCAGCCATGCCAGCACCGTCATTCTGTGGGGGAGCAGCACAAACTCAGGACACCCTGACCATCAATCCAGTGCTGTATGGTTTTTGTCTAAAGATAAAAAAGTAAGTGTGTGTGTGTGTGTGTGTGTGTGTGTGTGTGTGTGTGTGTGTGTGTGTGTGTGTGTGTGTGTGTGTGTGTGTGTGTGTGTGTGTGTGTGTGTGTGTGTGTGTGTGTGTGTGCATGTGCGTATGCTTGTGCGTGTGCGTGTGTGTATGTGTGCTCACAGGATAAGGAGCCAGCGGGCCTGCTTGGCCAGTCCCAGCAGGATGAACAGACATATTATGAGGTCAAGCAGCAGCAACAACACATATGACAGCCACCTATAAACAGAAGGAAAACATACAACATAGGCATAAACCAGAAGGAGACGCTTTGCACTAAACATGAGACTATTTGGGGTGTAATAATATACACATTGTACAGTACATTGTCTTGTGTCTCAGTCGAGTATGAAGTTGTTCAAAGTAGCAGCAATAGAGAGTTCCAGTCAAAGCCTTTAGGTTATGTTCCCTTATAATGAAGCAGCACCTACTGATGATCCCTCATTACAGGTTTTGGCCTCAATGTTGATATTAGTGGTTTAACAGAATCCGAATCCTTTATTGTCATTGTACAGTGTACAACGAAATTGTAGCGGCATCCCAGTATACACACAAACACAAAATATAAAAATAGTAAAACATAGTGCAGGGCACTAGTGTGACCATAGAGTGATTTGTCCTTCTCAGGTTGTTTTATTTATAAGGGTTTTAGGCCTGGAGCTTTAGATTTATCTTGGGTCCCTTGTTAGGGTGGGATCAACTGCTATAACAAATCTGAGGTTACTAAACCATAGATGTAAGCTAATATACAGTATATTGTTTCCATTTTCAGTTGCAGTTGTTTTAAGTTACCGGTATATTCTTTTTTGGTGATGTGTGGAATATTGCAATGTTCCCTTCGTAATTATCTGAGATTAAAACTTGCACATTTTCCCATTCCACTGTTTCCAGAATTTGAACTGCCGAGGGAGTGTAATAAGATTACAAGGATTCTGATAACACAGCTGATCTGGGATATCTACTTAAGTCTGTTAAACAGACAAAAATGTAGACATTCTCTTGAATGTGTGTCTGTGGTCAGCTTGAATAGGTTTATACTGTATGCTAGTTAAGACTAGGCAGAGACATGGCTCCATTGTGGGAGTTCATTCTGAACGTTTCTTAACCTCTCACTGTTTGAGGGCAGAGATAAACGACATTGTCTGCCTGTGGTTTGTTTATGGGAAGCAGTACTTTCACATTGTTATTATAATGGATATTATTCATAAGTACTACTAGGATATTGTTATGTAGCCTACTTTGACTACATCAATTAAAGTGTGTTCATGTTGAAATATGGAATAAAGAAGCACCGCTGCATTACATCAACTAACCAACTCAATAAACAATGCAACATTTATGAACGGCTAGTCAGGATAATTTCCAAAGCCTCTTACAGCACCACAAGCATGTTGATATGTTTAAGATTGACCAAGAGGATTTATGTGCATGCCCCTCCAAATCCAAACGCTTCAGTCAAGTGCTTGATTCTGCTCAAGTTTCACAGAAAACAGCTGTTAGATGTAAAGCAGTTACACTTGAATTATGAATAAGTATGAGCTGCATACACAGCTATGGAGTCTAATAAATCCTTTTTTACTCTTAATTTCCATAAAATGTACTCAAGGAGGGATGGCTTCTGTTGAACTAGTTGCAAAAAGCTTTATTATCTAAGTAAATCTAAGTGAAGTTAAACGGGCACTAAGTTTTCTGAATAGGAGGAACGAGAATTCAGGTCGTTTCACGAGCTGAAACAATAAGGATGGAGTTACCCCATCTATTTTATTGGAATATGTTACAGCATGACTTAGAGGAATCATTGCATAACTACCAAAAGCAACAGATGCATTCATAAAATTTGAAAATAAACTTCGATGCCACATGAAATTATATTATTATTTCTGGGAAATAAGCAAAAAGATGTTTATCTTGCAAGCAGAGAGAGAATGTAAACAGCTTCTCTCCAGAAAGCTCACTAACACTGCCAATGTTTGCTACTGTTGATGTGGCTGTTAATATAATTTTACGTGGCATTTTTGTGATTCTAATAAATACTAATGAACCACAGCAAATTCCGATGTTTCTTTCATAAAAATATCAAATCTTGTTGAATCTGTAATGGATCAATTAAATATCACAGTTCACACTTTATTTTAAGCTGGTGTTGATAGTATCCCGGGAGGAGCTTTGTAGTTTGCTATCAAAAATATATAACTTTTGTTTGAAAGAAACTGCTCTAAGTAAACCTGATACATGCCACACTTTATTTTAAGCTGGTGTTGATAGTATCCCGGGAGGAGCTTTGTAGTTTGCTATCAAAAATATATAACTTTTGTTTGAAAGAAACTGCTCTAAGTAAACCTGATACATGCAAAACTGTCAATTTATGGTATTGTTATGTTACTTGTTTTGAGTTTGTTCAACTACCTTCAATAAATGGTCATACATAAGTGCATGTCGACGACATCCTTTACGGTCTTTCTTTAATGATCCTGCCTTCAAGTTTTGTGGGAAAAGTGTTTAGCTGTCTGGTGATGTGTGCATCACTACTCGCTCAGGTGCCAGAACAGGTATGCTGATATGAGTGTCACATGTACATGTGACGGATGAAATATCGTCCCCATCTTTCCCTTCCAGTAAGCACCAAATTCCATACCCCTAGTAACCATAGGGGAACTGATCTGATGACTACTGGCTTGTTGTTTAAGTCACAATCTTCCTATGTGTATTTTTAACACCTACACTCCTCAATCCAGATGTTGCCAGTACTCTTGAGCCTCACCTGTAGTCCTCATTGACCATCAGTGTGTTTGCGGCCCAGCCCGGTGCAAAGGGGTTTGGCATTATGCTGTTGGTAGGCACCAGTGTAGGGGCCACAGAGGGCGGTACAGGGGTCAGGGGTATGATGGATGCCCCGCTGATGCTGCTGTCATTCCCCAGGCCTGTGTCTGCACTGAAGCGAGCCAGGGAGACGGAGGAGAGGAGGTTTATCACGTTCTCAGATAACCTCCGGCAGTTTCGCGTCGACGCCAGGAAAGGTTTACTGCCGGTAAAAAGCTCCTCCATGGAGGACAAGGGGCCAGAGATAGACAGCCGCAGCCCAGAAATTGTGTCTGAAATCTGGGGAGAAGGAAGAATGAGAGGGGAGGTAAGAGGGGTTGAAACCTCAAAGTAGAGATGATAAAGATGATGATAAAACCATGGTCGAACTAAAGATGGAGGGCATCATGGTGCCTAAGCTTTGCTAATGCATTGAGGTTGACGCTCAGGTCAAGTGAAAGTTTAGACTGATGTGAAATTTACTTTTTACAAAGTACTCCTACTTACAAACTGAAGAATAAAAGCTATTTATTCAATTTCCATTTCACGGGAAAAAACTGTTTCACACACAATACCTCAGTGTCTCTTAAGTGGGTTTCAGGGAAGATAATAGATGGCTATAGTGCAGATGAGACAGTAGTGAGCATAAGCCTTTTGAGACATGTTTTGGAAATGACTAATGAATAATTTGTTATCTGTTCTTCAGAACAGCGTAGCTTCAAGCCAGTTTTCTGTCGTTGCTGCTTTTTTTTAAAGCTTATATCTTTATATTCAAAATCTTAACTGTTTGTTTACTGCAAACCTGAACATGCATTAATATATATTGTTACATACATTTATGAACATACAGCCCCGTATTCGACACTAATTAACTGTATTACCAATACTCATCTATTAATTTCCAATGAGGCACCTTACTATAACAATAGGAAACAAGCCAACATACTGTATCTACTAGACCTGACCCTCAACATGTATATCACTAAGCTAGCTTTTAGTTTTACTCCATGCAGCTTCAATGCCACGCCACTAAATTATTGTAATCATACAATTTATGTGATAAACCTCAGCTACCAGTATCGAAATGTCCTCTTCTAATAATTTTTTCTTTCTTTCTTTTTGCTTCAATTTCAGCCAAATTGTTTCACCCTTATTTATTTATTGATATTGATTTAATATATGGTTGTTTATTACACATGGCAGTTTCTACTGGTGATATTAAAGATTTCACACAAATAAAATAAAATTACATTTTTAAGAATGTATTAAATTTTTTTTGCCAGATCTGTTAATTCATTCATTTAAGAGTTTCTCTTAGGTTACATTTTGCTGTAAGTAGGAGTAGGATTCTTCATAAAAGTGTCTCATCTTTCATTTTAAGCAGAACATTGTTTTGACTCCTTCACTTCCTCTGTCTCTTTCCAGTGTGTGAATTTGTTTTGTTTTGTTTTCTATGAGGGTCCAATGGCATATTCTGCTCTTTTTGTAATTGTTGATATGTGATTTTCTTTGATATGAATATGGATAAGCTTAACTGAATATCCCTTTCTATATTACTGTAGTTTCCCTGAGCAGTAACCTCTATAAAATGCAGTAAAGGGAGAACATTTAGTGGTCTGACACACAAACCACTGTCTAACCACAGAAAAAATCAATGAAACAGAAGTTTGTATCTGATTTTTCTTTCCCTCTCTCTCATGTAAGCATGGGCACACACACACACACACACACACACACACACACACACACACACACACACACACACACACACACACACACACACACACACACACACACACACACACACACACACACACACACACACACACACACACACACACACACACACACACACACACACACACACACACACACACACACACACACACACACACACACAGGGTAGATATTCTGCATGACAGTTTACTTGCAGAGAGCAGCACTCACCAGCAGATCGATGGAAGCTAGCGTATAATTGGCTGTGAGAAGAGACGAGGTCAACTGATACATCCCATCATTTGCCTCGCTGTTGCCATAGAAGCCGACGCCTATGGCAACACTGCATAGAGACAGAAAAAGGAGACATGAAAACATGGTCGGAGGGTGTATAATGTACAGTATATATATATATATATATATGTGTGTGTGTGTGTGTGTGTGTGTGTATGTGTGTATGAGTGTGTGTGTGTGTGTGTGTGTGAGAGAGAGAGAGGTGGGTTACAAGAAGTGATAGCAGAGGCATAAACGTGTTAATGTATAATTCAGTCTGTATTTACATTTTAAATTAATGTGACACAAGGAGATAGAGCTGAAAAGGATGGGATGTGCATGTGTGTGTGTGCTCTTGGTGAGCATACCAACATTGGAGCACAAGGGAAGAAATAAATAGATGATAGGGAAAAAAAATCTGCCTTTACCACTCAACTGTTAAGCTTCAGTCAAGGAAAATATTTGAAATGTTAAACATAGCGACGTGTTTACACATCTCCCTGTTATTCATATATTCAGATTAAGGCTCCGGCCAGATGTTCCCCAAATCCCCTCCAACCAGAGAGGAATGGTACGACCCAATCTCCCACAAAGTATGTGACCCAGATTAGAAAGCAAGGGGAAAAGGAGGAATGTTGGTCTGCGTCTGTTGCATGTGCATTGCATTTCAAGCTGCATAATGTGAGTGCTGTCGAACGCAGCTGCATTTCAAATAACACACTCATGTGATTGTGACCAAAGGCCACCATCTGCAGAAAAAGGGTGTCACGTGAAAAATTTCCAAGAGATAAACTGCTACATATTCTCCATCAGGGGGAGACATGAACCACCTCAACCAACAGTCTGAATATGATGACATCATTATGACAGCTGAAATCCCCCAGTACATTGTGTACTGCAATAAAGCAGTACAGTCTCAGTGCATTTAAACGTGCAGGGCATGGACTGGAATATAATAAGAAGCTCTGCTGAAGCATTAAATTGTGCTATAATTTTATCACAGCACACAGCTGGGCCTGTAGATTTAGATTTTAAATGTCTGGGGGGCAGCTGAGCTTCCCTTCAGTGACCCATGCTTCCTCTACAGAAGAGTGTATTGGACAGATGTCAAGCAGCAATTCTGTTTATAGAACGAAGACAATGCACTGACTTCTTGATGAACACATGTTTACCACATCTGAGGGGAACACCAGTGGGTAAATGACTGCACTGTAGGTGGGCAAGCAGAAATCAGACTCCACACACACACACACACACACACACACACACACACACACACACACACACACACACACACACACACACACACACACACACACACACACACACACACACACACACACACACACACACACACACACACACACACACACACACACACACACACACACACACACACACACACACACACACACACACACACACACACACACACACACACAGTGCCGTCATAAGCCCATGGTTTGGTAAACAACAATATAACATGACCATCAGCTGTCATTCACATGACGATGGAGGGTGACAGCTTGTGAGTCACATGCTGTTTGTGCCACCACTAAAAGGCAGTGGTCGGAGGTAATTAAGTACATTTGTTAAGTGCTGTTGAATAGAATATTGAGGTACTTGTACTCTGCTTGGATATTTTTAGCGCATGTTACTTTGCACTTTAACTTCTAGAAACAAAAATGCCCTTCAAGCATCACAAGTAAAAGCACACAATATACAAAATAATCCTGTAATTGTGATATTGTTATAGACTACATTATATTATTGGAACTGATGCATTAATGTCTAATTTCAATTTCAATGTTGTAGCCGGTTGAGAAGCAGTTTTTAATGGCTTCATATAATACATTAGTCTTGTTTTTCATAAGCTTATCATATGTTCTGTAGGAAAAATCTATTAACTAGTGCACTGCTTAGCCAGTTTTCCGATATTCTTCTGTACTCCTGATTAAGAAATAAAATCCAGGACTTTTACTTGTACTGTTGCATGTTAACAGTGTTGCACTGGTAGTTTTACTAAAAAGACCCAATTTCAAAAATAGCTTAGCTTAGCATTAAAACTGACAAAAGAGGGAACCAGCTTAAATCATCTCACAACCCTCTTAGTGCTTATCTTTTGACCCCTAGGGCGGGAAACGACTGGAATAAACTAATTCGTACTAGCACCACTTCTACCAGCTACAACTCTTTAACACTACTTCTGTATTGATGCATCAGTATTAGCAATCTAAGTGGTGCAAGAAGATGTTTTCAGATCTTAGCTCTAAAAGTATAGGTTTATCACAATAAGAAAACACTCCCCTACAATTCCTAGTCCTGCATTCAAAATCGTACTTGAGTATAGAGTTGTAGCTGGCTGATGTGCATTACATTGATTGCTTAATTATTACATCAATGTATAGTAGTCCTATGTTATAAGCACATCATATATGTAAATTCATAATTAACTAGCGAAGTAACTTAATATTTATTTTTTAGTACTAATGCATCCTTAATGTTGGCTGGTTATGATTCTGCACTCCTGAAGTAAAACTTTAAATGACTATTACTTGAAGTAAGGTATGTGTACAGTGTTGCACTCAAGTAAAAGGAATGAATACTTCTTCTCCTCCTGCTAGAAGACTACTTGCATACGTGGCCATAAAGTACATTCGCTGTGTGGTTAACATAGTGACATCTGAATCCTCCATTCTCACCAGCACAGTGTTACAGAGGCCACCGCCACCCATGTGACGCAGCAGATGCCCCGCCCCTTCTTCCCACTATAGCCGTGACCCGTGCTAGCATCTTCATCCTCCTCCTCCTCGTCTGATCCCTCGTTTCGGTCGCCCCGGTGACAGCAGCAGTAGTGTATGAGGAAGGAGAGGACCACCAAGAGGCAGATAACAAGGGCGATGGCTGATATACTGGACAGAACCAGCAGGGTCTGAAAGGATGAAAAGGAACATCAGTCAAGGGGATGAGTCAGTGAACGTAGGGAGAAAAAATGGCACTTTAATTTCTATTTTTACAAGTGGGGAAACAGCAACTTCAGGAGGGTGAAACATTAACTAATCGTGTTAACTGCCACAGCTTGTCAAAATTGTCCCGCCCCCATTAGCAGAAGGAGATGGTGAATTAAAAAGGTATGAGAATGTAAGCTGTGTGCTTTGAAGATGAAGGAAAAAAACTCACAGTGTGAGTAAACACACATTGGACGTAATTCATTTGAAGGCTTTAACCTATGAATCCTTGATCTGTCTGACTGTGCACCCAAAGTGAATATTAATGTCACTAAGCCTTGTCAGCCTTTGCTTCTGATCGGACTCCAGGTCACAAAGTCCACATTACTGATATGCATTTCCCTCCAATACATACTGTATATCTACAGCATTATCCTGCGTCCATCTGCCCGTCTGTCACTCCCCATTCCTCCACCTTCTCTCTATCTCACCTCCTGCCCTCCGCACCGCCCCCATCCCTCTCTATCGCTCTCTCTCCCCCACTCTCCCCTCTCTCTTTCTTTCTATCCACACCACTGAATCTCTATTAATAATCTGTGACCTACTTAAATACATTCACTGCCACTCTCTCTCTCTCTCTCCCTCTCTCACTCCCACTCGCCTACTCTCCCTCTTTCTGTCTTTGCCCGCTCTTCTGTTCCACAACCTCCCTGCATTACTCATTCTCTCTCTCTCTCTCTCTCTCTCTCTCTCTCTCTCTCTCTCTCTCTCTCTCTCTCTCTCTCTCTCTCTCTCTCTCTCTCTCTCTCTCTCTCTCTCTCTCTCTCTCTCTCTCTCTCTCTCTCTCTCTCTCTCTCTCTCTCTCTCTCTCTCTCTCGGAGCACTTTCACTCCCTTTTGTCTTTCTGTGTTCTGCAGGATAATTTGCCCCCGTCCCCGTCTTTGTACCGCAGAGAAGTCACAAACACGCACTGTGAGACCGCACTAGCTCCAGTATTTTGTATGAGATAGAGAGAGAGAGAGAGAGAGAACCCTGTGGGGAAGGATGAAACCCACTTTGCACGTTTTGCAGCAAACAACTGCACAGCTCAGTGCAGTGCAAACAATAACAGTCATGGTGGAGAGCATGTATAGGACTTGCATCATGTTGAATATTGTGCACTCTTTGAAACCAAAATTGCGTTAAAATCTCTCCACTTTCCATGCACAGAGGAAGAGGTTTGAGCGACAGTTTGGGAAAGCGTGACAGCATCTAAAGCAAGCTGGAACATTTTGAAAAAAGATATGCGTCAAGGGGATTTCAGAGGGGTCTCCTCAAATGCCATCATCGTACTGTAGCTATCCAGGTTTCCATCAAATTCAGGGATTTGAGGAGCAATTTATAGTGTGATGTAGAGCAAATTGCCCATCAACCAGTCACTTTAATGTAGTTCAATGTTCCTGGTCATTCATTCGAGACGGCAGGCAAAAACTTGTTTTTTCCACCACTGGTAAATTTTATGATTTTTTTCTATTTTGCTTCCATAACATGTCTTCTTTCATACTAGTGTTAATAAAAGTTCCAATAGGCCTATGTACCTTTAGGTGTTTATTTTACTATACCTTGTATGTTTGCATCTGTAGTTTCTCCTATAAAACCAAAGATCTCAACTTCTAAAGCACTTAGACGAACTAAACTTTCCATATTCATTCTTAACAATATTCTGAAAGTTATGACAGAAGGATTTGTTCATATGTTGTGACTTGTCGGATAAATGAGACATTTTCTTCTTAAACACATGACGAAAAAGCCTTTTAAAGACCTCTACATTTATTATTGGTATTTTTTAAGTGGGTGAATATTTCTAAATGAAAAAAGACTATCCAAAACTGTTGAGTAAAATCTTACAATAAAATATGAACTCAATATTTTATCTAGATTTTTTGTTTTTCAAAAGATGCTAATGTATGCAGAATTAGTTAGATATTGCTAAATTAGCATATTTAATCAAACATTTCTGAAAAAATTGTAATAGGCTACACAAAAAGAAGGCCTATTGTTTAAATGTTAATAATCAACTGGCAAAGTTACATGACCATGTCTATAAGTTAAACATGTTACCCTATTCATCTGCAGTGTCTTTGCATTAATAGTCTACAAAAAATGGAGCAAACGGGTTGTAATAATTACGCAATATGGCACCTCAGATTGGTTACAGTGTAGCATATCGTGACAGTCTGTGTGTGTGTGTGTGTGTGTGTGTGTGTGTGTGTGTGTGTGTGTGTGTGTGTGTGTGTGTGTGTGGAGCCGCTGTGTGGCAGGTGTGCCTTACCTGCTGGTACTCCCAGCTGTCGGGGACAAAGAAGTTGTCCCTCATCTGCATGGTGAGGTCCAGCCGTGGGAGGGCGTGACACACTCTCACCCACAACGAAGGGGCATAGCTGGGCACCGTTGCCATGGCAGCCATTTTCCCCTGCCACCGGTCCCCTTCTTCCGGCCTGCGGGAGGGAGGAAAGAGGGATCAGTTCAAACCATAGTATACAACCAGGAACTGATGTAATGGAGCAGAGGGAGAGGTTGAGTTGTGGAGGGGTGAAGGACTTTACTGAGCCCAGAGGAAAGAGAGGTCACTGCCAGTGGACCCTCCTCCCCCCTCCGGAACACAGTGTGGGGACGATTTATGACCAGAGATCACCATAGCAAAGCAGCCGTCAGAGTATCAGCCTTAGTTACTTGAAACAAGCTCTTGGAATCGTAACTCAGCATGAACACGTCTCTCAAGAACGTGGATGAATTGTGATCTGTCTTTTGCTTTTACACTTCAGGCCCTTCAGCAATTTAATATAGGCTACATTATTAAAGGTGCAGTGTGAAGAATTTATTCGCATTTTTCGGAACAGACTTGGTAGAAATGGAATATAATATTCATAATAAGTGTTTTTTAAACAATGTAGGGGAGAACGGGGGAATCTGAGGCATTGGGTAATGTGAGCCACCCCCTGTATCTAGGCAACGGAATACATTTGTGGTCATGTGAGATATAAGTTTTCAAGCCCCTCTCATTTCCCCATGGCCCTGAAAGAGAGGACCTCATGGTGCTGTGGTAAGCATGTTTTTTTCACCAAAATAGGTATTTTGCATGTAAAAGTAAATTTTCTTGCTGTCAACTTAATCAACTGTTGTGCCAAAGCAAATGTATTAACGTAGAAAAACTTCTATCATACGTGTTGATGAACTACCAACATATAAAAACCATGTGATGATATTAGCTAAAGATTAGCCTGAAATGCTAAGAGAGGTAGTTTTTTCTCAAATTGTGGTTGTGGGGGAAAGTGAGGCAAATGCTGTGGGGGAAAGTGAGCCACTGTCTCACTTTCCCCCACCATGAGGCACAAGTTAAGTGTAGTCTTAAACATATTTTAATGTAATATTACATAACATATGTTTTATTTTAATGTCATACACATTGTAGAAAAGCCATCAAATACACCAGGAAGACGACCTGGGGCAACCACACAGAAAGAGCACCTTCTCATCTTTCCCTGTAACCTTCAGGGCTGGAATGTAGAGTAGGCCTAGTTGTAGAGAATGACAGGCTGAAGTTATAATTCAGCTGGGTCTTCTCCTGTGTTCTGAGTCCCAGGCTGTTCTCGCTGGTTCTGATTTTCCTATGCTTTGACCCCCAGACACAAGCTGGCTCTAAGGGTCCTGTGTTCTGACCCCCAGACTGTGTTCTAATCTAACTGGTTCTATCTTTCATTTGAATCTTATTAAAACCTTTTGAATTATAATATGTTGTATTTGATTTTGTTCAGAGTTGCTTTCAAGTGTTTAGAAAATTAGCTTTGCTTAATTGACCAAACCCCATCATTCTTTTACTAGTCCGACATTAGTTCTGGAATGTGTGGCTAGCTTTCAGGATTCTAACTTCTTACAATATTTGTTGTTATGGTAGTTTCAGAGTGGAAAAAGTAAGTGGTTCACTTTACCCCCTTGATTTTTCTGGTCTGTCTCAGTTTACCCCACAGCTGGGGTAAAGTGAGCCACATGACAACTTTTTTTAAAACAATCATATTTTCACTGCCCTTTGTCTTGAAAAAATTCTGCGAATGCCCATTTCTAGGAAACACCCTGAATTAATGGGAAATGTGTAAATTTGAGTGATAAATCATTTTAGCTCGCTTAGAGGGGAGCAAATGTAAAAAGTGGCTCAGATTACCCCGTTCTCCCCTATAGCCTAATCACTGGAAAACATTTTTTTATATCTACATAAAAACGGGGCTTGCTACCATGGAGGCCGCCACTTTGCACTGTCATGATTCTACAGTAGCACAGAATGGACAAACTTAATGGCCATACGTACATACATATGGCCATTAAGTGTTAATTAATTAATATGCCATACAATATATAGCCTATGAGAAAAGCGCTATATAAATAAAATGTAGGCCTATTATTATTATTATTATTATTATTATATGCATTTTTAAAGAGGGTGTCCTGGGGAAATGCACCTGTTGAAAGACGAGGAAGAAGTACAATAGAATAAATAACTAAATACATCTTCACTTCATCACTTGATATTGTGGAAAGACTTGAGGCAGTGGTGGATGATGCCATCTTTAGTAACTGGCTTCTTGTCCTTGTAGGCCACTGTAGCTTATGTAATGATTTGAAAATGAGAGGTTACCAAGGGGGAGCATTGTATTCTAGAACTTTCACCACTAGATGCCACTAAATATTCAGATATAGGGCTGTACAATATATAGAATTTTCAACGCGATGCATATTGGCTTCCCACGATACCATTTAGGCCTACATGAATGTGCGATATTTGTGAGTGTATGCTGCGCTGCACAGCAAATCAATCACTCCCCAAACCACTCGCTGATCATGTGCCTGTCCATGCTCAAATCTGGCAACCCCAGGCTCCCCGAGAGCTGTCAATCAAAGTCCAGTGGCCCCGCCCCCAAAGTGTGAATAACTTTACGCCCGCATGGTTAGAAAGCACTCCACGGGTTATACACATCCATCATGCAGGTACAATGAATGGAGTAAAATAGTTTATATTTTTCTCCTAGGGGATGTAATGAGGTCAGGTGACTAAACACCTTATTTGTCTGCAAAGATGTGTTATTTACGGTTATTTAACAGAAATGTAGCACAAGGAAAAGTTAAAGCAGTGCTCTGTTGATTTGATTTTGTGTAGTTTTGGTACAAGATTTTGATTTATATCTTTCTTTTTGGAAATGCATTGACTTCAGGTTAATCGTGAGGATACATTTTTTATGCAAAGATTTTTACATTAGCAGGAATATTGTATAGTCGATCACATGAATATGAAAGCTGTGTTATATTTAGGTGACAATCCAATACAAATATTTTACTCACTAAAATGACTGAATAATCGTGGTAAAATATCGTTATATCAATATTGACCAAAATAATCGTGATAATCATTTTGGCCATAATCGTGCAGCCCTAATATTACACACGAATAAAGCTAGCACTCATTAATAGTGTTCTGAGCTTTACCTGTGCCGATTGTCACTTTGGTATTTTTCAAACAAACTTAAAAGGAAAAAACAGCTTTCTTTTGTTGAGGATGTTAGGCAAGCAATTGACAGTTAATAAATCAACTACAGTTTTGGTTTTGGTTTCAGTAATTTAATATGCAGTATTTAATTTAATATCACCTTAATTTGAAAATATTTTGGTTAAATATTTTGGCATGTAGCTTTGGGCTTTTTTAGCATTTTTAGACACGTCATAGCACGGACGATCAATCGGTGAATTGAAAAAAAAACAACAGATTAAACGATAATAGAAAACAATTGTTAATTGCAGCCGGAGGGGTTTTGCCGGGGAAGATTACTTGACTATATGACAAATGCCTGTCATCCACGGACCTCTCTCTATAGGGGCAGCATGGATTATATAAGGGATGTATGGGGTCTGAGGAAGTCTTCCTTGCTGAGTATACACAGGAGAATAACACTGCATATGGATCTAAGAAGATCATTACAAGAAGGATGATATGTTTGACTCCAACATCAACCACCGTTAGTGTTCAGCTGCATCTCTTGATAAAGCCAGCCAAGGGGGAGAAAGTAGGGTAAATACAAAGGGCAAATCCGGTTAGCCAAAACATACACTGGAATCCTCATTACAATGACAGCTCAGAGGGAGAACAGAGGGCGAGACAAGCGCCTGGTAGGCTTCTGATACCGACTGCCCAGATTAAGAGACAATCAGAGCTTTACTGTTTAAGGAAGGCACGTTTTAAGACAGCTCACAGAGAGAGATTCACAGTCACAACAACAGGCACTGACACTTTTATACAATGAATCACACAGCTCGCCTCAATGCTGATATTAAAGACAGATACAATTCTGCTTTTGATTCCAACAGGATCCAGTAATGATCTGTAATCCAGTGATAAATTCCATAGTAAAAGCTCTCTGTTGGACTTTGTTATCTCTTAAGGCAGCTGTTATTTATTCAGCGCAACGTTCAACCAGCACAGTATTCCACACTGCTGAGGCGTTTTATTATTCCTATTGATTCACGCTCACAATCCATAGCACATCATTGTGTTAAAGACTGTGCACAGATAGTAGTTTAGATTTAACCACATGTCACATTCAGTGCCAGACTACAGATTTGGGGCAGTTATGGCCCAGAACAAGTTAACAGCTCGCCCACAGGCCAGACAGGGCTGCTGCTCTAAGCCCATTACAATAAGCCTGTTCACCTTAATGGTTCCAGCAGCCCAACTGTCACAAATTAAATAATTGCCAACATCCCATTTCCCTTATTAAAAATGTGCCAAACATAATGGTTCACACGTTGTGAGGGCTCCAGAACAGAACGCAGACTGGAGTTTTATTTATGCATTCCTTCGCTATCATTTATCTTGAGTGAATTTACTAGATTGGATGTATTACAGGAGCCGTGAGACACGTCTATTAGGTATATTCATCAGACTTTGGAGAGCATAAAAGCAATTTGAGAGGCACAGTAATCAGGCGAGGGAATTATTACCCAATTGGAGGTCATCACCATCACCAATAAAGTGGGTCAATATAGAAAAAGTATTTCCTTTTGATGGATGACAATACTGACCCAGTAGTGATTTAAATCTTGAAGTAAACAAGAGGTGAGCAGAATACACCATATAATCATCAAACAATATAATATAATATATATAATAAGACATATGAATCTTGTGTTAAAAATGTATTCAGTCAAGACGTACCAACCATAGACTGCATATGAAAACAAGGGAATACCCAACAGTGATGACAAACACCGGGACAAAGTTCAGGTGGGTCTCCTGCAACCCAGAAAGTTATTGAGGCAACCTAATGAAGTACTGTTGGGTGGGTGTGTCTATGTGTGTGTGTGTGTGGGGGGGGGAGGGGCACAGTTTAAGGAGCAGCAGTTACTCCGCAGTTGTCACAGATAGGAAGCCTCAAGTTGATGTGATGTCTCCAGGCATCCCGTTATCATGTTATGTTACCATTGCATTGCATAACTGAAACCTAAACAAATGTGATTTTCTGAGCTCAGTCGGCGTAGGTAAAAGAAAAAAAAGGGGGGAAGGCGATGACGAAGAGAACAACCATGAGCTCTAAAAGAAAGAACTACATTTTCTACGGTTCAGACGACAGAGAAAATTAAATCCAGTTGCATGATTTGTGAGACTCCATGATGTCTGAATGTAAAGAAAATGGCCATTTTGTGAGGCGGCATCTCTGTCAGATGGATTTAGGATCAACAGCAGAGGAATATCATCTCCACCTTCATCTTTTTTTCAGTGACAGCGCCACTCTTTATTGATCAAGGGAATTAATTCATGTAGTCCCTTTGCTTCTGAAATGAGGCAATTTGCCTAATAAAAACCTGTTATGGTTCACAATTAAGGCCTGTCTAGTCATCTAACAGCCTTTTAACAACAATCTTAATCACTGTAATTTATGATAGAGCGTTACAGCCTCATGAAGCATCACATCAGTCACGAGAGAAATAATTAACAACACTGTGAATGCTGCAAAGTAAGCTTTGTCTGCCGCGTGTATAGCAACAGGAAACAATTTCAATCCAATCTCCACTTAACATTCATCTGCCAAATGAACGCTCGGTTCCAACAATGAACCTTCAAAGCGAGTGTGGCTGACCCAAGGTAAGTGAGTGCAGCTCACACACAGTCAGTACTAAGTCAGAGCAAATCAGTGCTTTGATGTGTGCACGAGTCCTGCACGACAAGTTGATGGTGACAAAACGCTTCCACACCACTGGGTGAATCCTATTCTGAACAAAATCTGAAAATCATCTTTCAGATTGGTCAAAAGAAATTGAGGGGAAATATGAGAGGGATGAAACTGTAATTGGTGGAACAAATTAATGCAATCTATTCTTTAAAGCGTCTTCTGATCATTTTGGTATTTTACAAATGTCCATGGGAAAAAATTCATCCATTAGGTGTTTGACAGTTGAACAGATAAGAATGAATCCCATTTTAGCAGAGTGGTGTAATGGTTTCATTAGCATGCATTAATGATTTTTTGAGAAGATAAGCACGGATGTTGTGTAATGTGCGTCTATATTACATTTCATTGGAGGATGATTAATCTTTGAAGACCAAATCGACAATTAATCCACAAGCTAGAAGAGGGAGAGAGATCAGTCTCTTACCTCTGTCGGTTGCGTTGGGAGGTTTCTCTCTCCTTCCGTCACTTCTCTTCGCCCGGTGTCCGTGAAATATTCACCCACTCAAAGATGTATACCGCCAACCATCAACGATTGAGGTTCTTGAAAAAAACACCATCCTGAAAAAAATGGCTCGTAGACATGCCAAAAATATGTCAAAATTGGTGAGGGGCGAAAATAAGACAATTCTTTCAGTTATTTAAATACTAAAAAGACAATAATTGTATGGTTGTCTGCTGACAGTGAGAGGTGCTTGTGGTGATGGATGGGAGAGGAGCTCTCAGTGAGAGCGAGTGAGTGAGAGAGACAGAGAGGGAAAGAGAGAGTGAGTGCAAGGGAGAGAGAGAGGGATTAAGATTGAGGAGACACCCCCTAGGGACGCTTTATCGTTGCATTGTAGCTCCTCGTAGCTTAACGCCCAAGCGACTTCACAACATGGCATAGACACGATATTGCCCAAAGATAATTAATCTGTTAACAGGGATTAGCAGGGTTCAGCCCCTCACTCACTTCATACCGAGAAACCGGAGGTGCACTTCTACTGCCAACCCCCACCAACGTCCATGCACACACTCCCATAAACCCCAGCAATCTGAAAAAAATTCCAGGCTAGCACCCTGAACCCTGACCAGATTACTGAGAGGAAAAGGGTAAAAATGCAGAGCTGCCAGCCAACCGTGCGCGCTAACTAATGGTGAAAATTGTTTTTTTTTCTTGAAATCGACTCACATGTTGGAAGCAAAATTGTGAACTCCAACCTGTGATGGCAGTGTCGGGCTGCAAACGTGTGGAGAGCAAACGTGAGGTAGAGATGAATTTAGAATTAGAGTCAGAGGAGCAGATAGGCACACATAGATGAACAAGGGGAGGGGGAGATGCAGGGAAAGGCAACATAAAATACTGAAGAGGGAAAAAAGTGGGTTCCCAGGGAGTGATGCTGAGAGAAAGAGGGAGGGAGGGAGAGGGATGGAGTGAACAATGAACAGAGAGGGATAGAGGGGGTGTGGGGGGTCGGGGGGGGGGGGGGGGGGGGGCGGTGGTGGTGGTGGTATGCAATGGATTTTTTGGCAAACCCAGTTTTCAATGGAGGCTGCAGAACAAGGAGAAAGTCAGAGCAGAACATGCACCACCAGAGCTGAAGTGATGAGAGGAAGCTGATGGAGATGCTCCTTTGGGCGATTTGTCTGAGGGATGCAGATTGGAGGAATAATGGTGTACAGTACAGATAGAAAATAGTAAAAAATATATAAAAACGTATTAATAAAAAATAAAAAAAACATTGTAGTGTTGGGTCTGCCACAGGAGAAAAGGGGACAGAGGCGAGCGGGCAAAGAGGGAGGGGGCGGCGTTAGTTTTTCTGTGTCACTGAAAGAGAGTGGGGGAAGGGAGGCAGGGAGATAATGTGAGCGAGGGAGCAAACAGTGGAGAACCAAAGAGCATACTCATTCACTCATATAGCCCATGTTTAGAGTTGGTGTGTGTGTGTATGTGTGTGTGTGTGTGTGTGTGTGTGTGTGTGTGTGTGTGTGTGTGTGTGTGTGTGTGTGTGTGTGTGTGTGTGTGTGCGAGGAAGACGAAAGAAAATTATATTATGTATGCAAGAGTTGTTCATGCAGCCTCTGTGTGTCTGTATGTTAGACCACAGCAGAACAGTACGGCATCCCAGCCATCCATCACTGCACTGATAAAATATCACCACTCACAGGATTTAAAATAACCAATTCAATATTTAATGTCCATGGCAATCAAGTAGTTATAATTCATTGTAAAATCACACAAAAGGGCATCCTTCTTGTGGAACACACTCAATGCAATATTCATATAAAATGGATGGTATAAATCATGGAATTATGAGCTGCACAATACAACCACTTTGGTTTATTCATGCTGTAAAGAAAATGTAATCTTTCCACCTCATAAACTATATGTCTCGTACAATTGTGTCTCGTTTAATATGCATATCAATTATCTGTTGGTTAATTTCTCAATTAAATTAATAATTTTGATCAAGATCATTTCAGAAAACAGCTATCTTAAATCCAAGGAGATGTATTTAAATTGTCTCTTTGGTTAAACAAACATAAAATAAAAAATAAATAAAAATAATAATGTTCATGTAACTATAAGATAAGACAAAGAAAATCAGCATCAGTGTGTCCATACAATAGAAGAAAAATAATGAATCTGTAGCATTTTGGTCAACTTCAATTATTCAATTCATCAAACAGTTAACAATTGACTTTATGTGAATCGTCAATTGTGGGATTTGCAGTGCATTTAAAATTGAGATCAGCTAAATTCAACAAATAAGAGGATAAAAACTATTTAGTGTAGAGTGTCAAGTACAACTAATGTATTTTGCCTAGTCAATTTTTAGTCTATATTTAGTAATATATTCCTCGTTCACCAAAGCAGATAAAAAAATCTGCGCTTTTAGCAAGTTCTGGATGTATTGTATCAATTTTGATTTGCATGCATTTATCATCTTGAAATATCAAATGACATCTAATATAAGGTGTTAACGGAGTAAAAGGCACTCATTACAGAAAAAACTAATATTTTCAATATTTTTAGTTTACCACTGTATCCTTATTGCATCTTAATCCACTTTAATGTAATCAAACATAGTGTTTGTACCCCAGCCCTGTATCAAACCAAATGTACTCCCTTTAGGCCCTCCTATAAAAATGTATATCTTTAAAAGTGCATCTTTTCTTTATAAACTTAATAACACATACATCAGATTTGGTTGAAAGGCCACATATCCTGTTCATATGTCAGAGGTATTGTAGTTATATTATATTAACGCACATGTTTCTAGCATGTTCTTGTGGAATGGCACACTCTTCTTTCATCGAAGAGCTACTGTGCACACGGTCTCATAAAAACCGTCTACTTTGGACATGCCCATGGCACAAAGGTGTAAGGTGTTTACTGGCAGTCGGCCAAAATTCAAACTCTTCCCCACCTTCAGGTCCCCTGAGCTTCCAAAAATCCTGTCTGCCTCCCTGTCCTCTACCTTGGCCAGTGTGAGGTGGTAGCGTGGGTTGTAAGAGTCCCTGTGGAGCAAGTCCTCTTTCATGTAGGCCTCCTGCAGACCGCTGTTGAGCTGCTGGAGGTGCAGCTGAGGCTGGGGGCTCAGGAACAGCACCCTTCCACCAAAGTTCTTCAGCTTCACAGGGAAGGTCAGAGCCAGTGGGGGGTTTCGATCCAAATAGGCAAACCGTTGCAGGATCTCCCCGGCGGCGGCTACCTGGGCTGGGCCGGGCAGCACCAAGAGGCACATGGTGACGTGGAGGCTGGCAGCACTTTGCCAGTGAGGGGCAGAGGAGGGCAGGAGGGCGGTGATCTCCTCCTGCAGCTGCTGGAAAGAGGAGAGGATAGCAGGAGTGTTTGCCCTGAAGGTGATGAAGTGTGTGGGTTTTCTCTTAGCGGGGCGACCACCTGGCTTCTGCTCTCTCTGCTCCAAAGCTGCTGAAGGATTCTGGCTTATGTTCAAGGATGCGACGTCACACTGTTTATAATAGAGATAGAAGGAGCATAAACAGAATCAGCTGTGGTCAACATGAACTGTAACAGCAGAATGGATACTAACGTGGGAAAAATTGTGTTGTACCCACCGAAGCATCTTCATTGCCTTCCCAGCTTTCATTCCATTCTGCCTGAGTTTCGTCCTCTCCCTTTTCTTTTACACTTTCTGCCTCTTTTTGGGATGTTGAAAGGCTAAAATCAAAACAGGTAAAATTAGTCAAGAGGAAGGAGAGCATCTAATAAAAATGCTTTCCAAGTCACACAAGATAAAATATCGTAAATGTTATTTCTGAAGGACATATTGAAATTTAAAATCCTCCCTCAGTTATCTCAAATATGTTTTCTGAGTATTTTAATATCAAAATCCCTTATTTATCCTCTTGAACTCAGAGGATTATACTGTGTGTTTCTGCAGTAAAACTTGGCGACTGGCTAATCAAATAAAATCGCACCAGACTGTTTAGCTTGTGGGTTGAATGTCCACTACCTATTTTACCCAATAATTGTCTGAGGTGACATCTTGTGTGATGTCTTTCTCTGACCAATCAACAACCTAAATAAATTCAGTTTTATCTAAAAAAAAAGAAAAGTATCAAATCCCCACATCTGAAATTCTGGAGGGGGGGGGGGCTTGGGCATTTTCTTAACAAATGACTCAACCATAATAAGATACATTTTCCACTGATCAGCAAATTGATTAATCATTATGTTGCAACTAGTGTTTCACTCTAAAATAATCCAGATTACGAGGGCTACAGATTATTAACATCTGCATATACTCTAATGCAATTTGTATGAAACAAACAAGAGAACACCTGAATGTAAAAAAAATGCAAATGGGTTGTTACAGGAGTTGTTGCCTGTTCTGTGTTTAACTTAAGGGATAAACATGCACACCAGACCTGACTGCATTCTCCTCCACTTCACAAGCTTCTTGAGCTTGCTGTCGTCCAAGGGAAGTATTTCCGCTACACTTTGGAGCTGCTTGTGTTGAGCCAGGGGTGTGAATATTTATCTCACTCGGCTTCTCTTCCTCCAGATGTGAGCCTTCGGTATGAGTGCACTCTTGTGTTTCACTCTCTCCCTGCCCACGGACAGCAGGTGGCTGCTCCTCTGTTGATTTAAGGACGTCTTGTTGTTTCTCTTGGACTTCTGTTTTTTTTTATAGGAGGACAAATGTTTATATTTGGTTAGTGTAAAACTCTATAGAGCATACTGGCCTCTTGTTACAGTATGAATTTACGTTTGTATCAGGCTGTTAATAGGTGGGGTGGCAATAAAGGGGCTCTCTTACCCTTTACTAACGCCTCTCCTCCAAAGGGGGGAGCCAGAGATTGACCGGTGGATCCAAACACCTTGTCGGTTCTGCTGTGGCGGTCCCAGAGGCGGTGCCCTCTGTAGGTGAAGTACTGGATCCTGTGTCTGGGCAGGGCTAGGTCAGTAGTGTAATCACAGTCACAGGGGTTGACGTCCCAGTTGAAGTCATTGAAAGGGCGCTCCAGCACACCAAGGAAGCGATCCACGTACCCCACTACAAATTCTGATGCATCCGCAGATGAATCCCACAAGATCCGAGAGATAACGTCGTCTGCTGTGCGCATGCGAGGCTTTTTGTCCACTTCTGCGGGAGAATGTAAAATAATGTCCAAACTTATTAATGTGGGGTAAAAATTAATCAAGATTAAAAAAAAAGGTTGTAAAAGTAGGTTGTCATTATCAGATGACTCAAGACACTAGATAAATATGGAGTAACCTTTCGCCTCGTATTTTGGCTTTGTTGCTTTGTTCACTTTCTTCTTGTGTTTTTCCATCTTTTCTCGATCCGGTCTGTTATCCTGGTCATGGGGTACGGCCCCTGAATCATCAACGGATGGCTCACTAAGATAAAAAAAGGGGGGGAGGAAGAGAGCAAAAGGAGCGGAAAGAAATGTGAAAAGAGACATGCAAAACATTACAAATGGTATGTCTTAATTCCATTCCACCCAGATCCATGTTGCATGTGTGAACTTTGTGCAGCCTATATACAGTATGTGCCTATATTTAGTCACAGCTAAGTATCAGTGTCTGTCTGGTTTGCAATGTGAGCAGCAATAAATAAACAACAATAGAATTGAAATAAAAATACATAAAACATACTTCAAAATACCCTTCAAAATTCCCTCTGATCAGGTGGAGCTTAGTATTATGTAGTTAAAAGATTGTGTCACATTTTCTTTAAAGTCTGTGTCAAAACATAACTAGTATTCCCATTATGTATAAAAAGACGTATTGGTAGCTTTCAGCATCACTAGCACCCATTTATACTTTCACTGTACAAAGGGCTATGCGTGTATTATTTTAAGGTAACAAAAATTTAGACTGGGGGCAGCCATATATTTACTTCTAGCCTTTGTGCTACAAGAACTTGCAAACCCATAGTGTTGGGGTTACTAAAAATAAGTCATGAGCATATCGAGAATCTAAGTAAAAAGTCATCATTTATCCTGCGGGTGAGTTTGTCCAACAAGATAACGTAAGCACACCTGTGAGGCAAACGACATCTGTGGCCAAAATGACACTTTCCCATCAGGAAAAACTGGCACACGTTGACCCCATTCTCCTTGTGTTCCGACTCTGTGGATGATTGAGACAGGGAGAATGTAAGCAGGACAGACCGGTAATTCAAATATGTAAAACAGAACATTGACCGTTCACAAGGTCACTCAACAGGACGTGATTTAACAATTTTTGATGCCTGCTCAAAGATTTTGCTCTGATATGTTGGGAGAGTAAGGCAGCATGCTGATGAAACAAGATACAATACAGTACAAAAGGAGAGGAAACCCTGCCAGTTTACAGCAGTGTTTACTAATAGTGTGGCAGACTTTTCTCGAGTGTTGAACGTTTACATACAGTAAGCCAACTGGCTGAATACATCCAGTTTAAACGCAGCAAAGTATAAAACCCTTTTTACTAGATTTCTTCTGATCCTTATAGTACGCAGGTCTGATTGCAATCACATATTCAAATTGACAAGAACCAAGTCATTAATCTCAAAGAGGAAACTGGCATTGGGGAAAAAATTATATTTGTATAATACTTAATTTCCTCTCCAACACACTTCCTAAGAGTGTAAATCATAGAACAGGTGGCTATGACTGGCCACGGAGGAATCAAAGTTCAGCCAAGTAGTTGGGCCGTGGTTGCATGTAAACCCAAACACATACCACACACCCTGTAATTCTATTTCCAGATAGGAGAACTGGATGTGACACAGTCCAATTCTTCTAAATACTAATTGCCTTTCCACTGAGATACAACTTTGCAAGTGCATGAGGGACCATAATGAACACACTTGTAGGAGGAGTCTTTCAGCTGCTTTCCAGGCATAAGATGCCAGGAAAACTCCCAGGAAAATTATAATTATGAAATTCTTTATTTCCAAAGAAAGGTTATGTTATTGTCTAGATTTGAGCCCATTACAAGTGGGAGTAGATGGAGTCAATGAGCCTTCCCCTCATGCTCAAATTGGGAGTAATTGCAGCTCTTGACTCACTTCCTGACTCCTGACACATTTCGAGCAGGACTACCAGTCATTGACTGAAAATATTGACAGACATTACAGTGGCCTGGTTACTCATAAAACCCCCTTTTTCAAGATAAGGGGGTCATGATTTCGTAGCTAAGTCCTTACCAGAACAGAAGTCAATTCGCTCACAGTGAAACAAGCATGTTTTGCAGACTTAGGAATTGGATTACTGGTTCCACTTAACTATGAAAATATACTCAATATGTGAAAAAGTATATGGACTTACCTTCAACTATAAAATGTCTCAAAGTAAGTTAATAGCCATCAGAGACCCATTGGACAAATAGCAAACTGTTGGTGTAAGTGTGAAGAAACTATAAGGGATGATTTACCTGCTGTGGCTTTTAGGGTGACTTCGCCACTGTTAGTTTCATTGGGGACCCCTTCCTCTGTCATGTGGGTCTCACCCTCTTGCTGGTCCTCTGGAGGAGCCAAGGACGCCCGTGATCCATCTGATGACATGCTAAAATCTGTGATGTAGAAAAGGTAATGCTGATTCAAACAAGTCTGCTGTCTCGCCGTGGTATATGTTGCTACACCTTTATCTTTGTTTGACCCGACCTAATGACAAAGTACACACGGACACTCCTTAAACTGGAAACATTTGATTTCAACAACAATTTAGCTAACGCGGAAGTGGTTGGTTAGCTCTGTACACTGTTACACATCCAACTTGCCGAAATTATTTATTGGAATATTTATAAAATACATTCACAAAAAGTCACCTGGATAAATATATTAGCCTACAAATATTTGACATATCCTACCAAAGAAGCAAACGGTGTTGACTTGGTTTCGCACTTTGACCCCAAGTTAGTCTCCTACGGAATTATGGGTATTGTGGTTTTTATTTATCCTACGACTAATATTGCCTTAATATAAACTTGATATAAACCCTATATACATCATAGTACTAGCAGACAATATAGATGTTTCTGGCTTTCTTACCACTTAAAAAGTACTTCAGACAATTCGTCTCAGCGGTTAAATTTCAGAAAAAGAAGCGTACCCAACTGCCATGCGTCATTTGTGCTAGAGCGCGTGACTCTGCGTCATGTGACTTCTTCTGTTGTTGCCTGTTGCTAGCAGATTCACAGAAGGAAACAGAAGACGAATGAGTGTATAAAACCTCAATCTGAGCCACTAAGAATCATGGAGTTTTGAAAAAACGGACTAAAGCAAGAATCTAGTTTGTTTTGTACCACCATCTTAATATGCTGCTTTTTGTGTAAGGGCATTTCCTGGACGAAGCGACCAATGAATGTCCTTTTTGTGAAGCAGCATTGAGCACTAGTCCTGAACTTGGCTCTGTGCTGAAGGTAAGAGTCAGATTGTTTAATTTCTCTAGCTTTTATGACCATGTTTTCACCCAAGTGTATCATAGTAATGTCACTGACTGACCAGAAACAACTGTTATGAACTGCTTGTTAATGCTCAGATCAAATGTTTCATTTATCTTTATCCTTTATAGATGAATGCTCTGGTTGCTCTTTGTCACTTCTGTGAGCTCCATGGCCCCCGAACGTTGTTTTGCACGGAGGCACTGCACCCTCCATCCCCATCCCCTTCTTCCCACACAGGTGTGCCGGCGCCTGGGGACAGGGATCGAGATGGTGACCGGGAAGGTGAAGGACTGACCATGAGGGCCAACAGCTCGGCCACACAGAGAGGAGAAATGTGTGACGTGAGTGCAGGGTGCCGGGCTGAGGGGAGAATGGCAACTTCATTTATTAGAAACTTATCAGAAACGTACCTCCATTTGCACAGAACCGCCCATCTCTCTATCTGTCTCCTACAGTGTAACACTCTAACTATAACTTGAGTCCATAGTCAAGTTGTCTATCAATTACTCATTCACCTCTTTTCCTTTTCTCACAGGGATGTCGATCTCTTCCTGCATCTCACCCGGGCTTTGTAAGCATCGATGATGAAACAGGCATTCGCTTCCTGAGCCACCAGCATCCCAGGCAGCCGCAGCTTTTCAGCGTGGTCCGCCAGGCCTGCGTACGCAGCCTCAGCTGTGAGGTAAACAGTGACGTACGT
Organism: Ammodytes marinus; assembly: GCF_949987685.1. Taxonomy (NCBI): domain Eukaryota; kingdom Metazoa; phylum Chordata; class Actinopteri; order Uranoscopiformes; family Ammodytidae; genus Ammodytes; species Ammodytes marinus. Next base: position 21,035,804 of record NC_137217.1, on the reverse strand, counting down.
CTGCATGTATATGTGTGTGTGTGTATGAGTCACACATATCATGCACTAAATAAACATAAGCAATCTTCTTGTTTCCTAGTCGTCAAATATACCTCCACCTGTTTTCTCTCTGCCTGTTTCACAGGTGTGTCCTGGCCGTGAAGGGCCTATCTTCTTTGGAGATGAGCAACATGGTTTTGTGTTCTCACACACATTCTTTATCAAAGACAGCCTGGCCAGGGGCTTCCAGCGCTGGTACAGCATTGTCATGGTAGCAATGGACAGGATCTACCTTATCAATTCATGGCCTTTCCTGTTACGCCACCTAAAACTCACTATACAGAGCCTGCAAAGCACAGCCCTGAAGGTAACGTCCACACGTGCCTTTACTGAGTTGACTCAAACAGAAACATTAAGACCTATGTCTCTATGTATCTATTTGGGCAGCTAATATCTTGGTACCGTGCTTTCCATCAGGTATTTGACAGTGAACAAGGAGTTTGTCCCCAGCGGGCGGTGAGGATGAACAGCGTCTTCTCACCTGCAGTTTTCCCTCACCAAAGGAGTGGCAATGCGGCCCGATCACTAACTTCTCTTACCCAGCATCCCAACCTCTGGGCCAGTCTGCACTCCTCCTTTAGCTGGTGAGTGGATACACTGATGTACAAGCTTTGTTTTTTTAAATGTCATGTTCCATGCTCACTTTGACATGGAAGTGTGTTGTCCCCAGGCTGCTGAAGGCGTGTGGTAGTCGTCTGACAGAGAAGCTGCTGGAGGGAGCTCCCACTGAGGACACACTGGTTCTCATAGAAAGACAGACAGGTAGACATTGGCTCCTTTACTAAACAGGACTTTTTACTTCTTTTTTTTTATATATATATACAGGTGAAACTCGAAAAATTAGAATATCGTGCAAAAGTTCATTTATTTCAGTAATTCAACTTTATAGGTGAAAATAATATCTTATACAGACTCATTACATGCAAAGTGAGATATGTGAAGCCTTTAACTTTTATAATTGTGATTATTATGGCTTACAGTTTATAAAAACCCCAAATTCAAAATCTCAGAAAATTAGAATATTACATAAAATCAATAAAAAAAGGGTTTTAAATACAGAAATGTTGGCCCTCTAGAAAGTATAATCATGCATGTGTACTAAGTACTTGGTTTGGGCCCCTTTTGCATGAATTATTGCCTAAATGCGGCGTGGCATGGATGCTATCAGCCTGTGGCACTGCTGAGGTGTTATGGAAGCCCAGGTTGCTTTGATGTGGCCTTCAGCTCATCTGTATTGTTGGGTCTGGTGTGTATCATCTTCCTCTTGACAATAGTCCATAGTTTCTCTATGGAGTTCAGGTCAGGAGAGTTGTCTGGCCATTCATGCACAGTAATACCATGGTCAGTCAACCAGTTACCAGTGGCTTATGGTACTGTGGGCAGGTGCCAAGTCTAGCTGGAAATGGAAATTGTCATCTCCATAAAGCTTGTCAACAGACAGAAGCATGAAGTGCTCTAAAATCTTCTGGTAGATGGCTGTGGTGACTTTGGACTTGATAACACAGTGGACTAACAGCAGCAGATGACATGATACCTCAAATCATCACTGATCCAAATTAAATGTTGCGTTTCATTTGGAAATCAAGGTCCCAGAGTCTAGAGGAAGAGTGGAGGGGCACAAAATCCAAGGGGCTTGAAGACCACTGTCAGTGATGATTTGAGGCACCATGTCACCTGCTGGTGTTGGTCCACAGTGTTATCAAGTCCAAAGTCACCACAGCTGTCTACCAGGAGATTTTAGAGCACTTAATGCTCCTGTCTGTTGACAAGCTTTATGGAGATGCTGAATTACTTTTTCCAGCAAGACTTGACACCTGTCCACAGTGCCAAAACCACAAGTAACTGGTTGACTGACCATGGTATTACTGTGTTGATTGGCCAGACAACTCTCCTGACCTGAACCCAATAGAGAAACTACGGACTATTGTCAAGAGGAAGATGATACACACCAGACCCAACAATACAGACGAGCTGAAGGCCACTATCAAAGCAACCTGGGCTTCCATAACACCTCAGCAGTGTCACAGACTGATAGCATCCATGCCACGCCGCATTTAGGCAATAATTCGTGCAAAAGGGGCCCAAACCATGTACTTAGTACATATGCATGATTATACTTTCTAGAGGGCCGACATTTCTGTATTTAAAATCCTTTTTTTATTGATTTGATGTAATATTCTAATTTTCTGAGATTTGGAATTTGGGGTTTTCAGAAGCTGTAAGCCATACTAATCACAATTATAACAAATAAAGGCTTGAAATATCTCACTTTGAATGTAATGAGTCTATATAATATATTAGTTTCACCATTTAGGTTGAATTACTGAAAGAAATGGACTTTTGCACGATATTTTTCGAGTTTCACCTGTACATGTAAACATGAACACCTGTTCAAGCCTCTAACTGGGTGAAAACTGAAGATTCATCAGCATGACTTTCCTTCCAGACAAGGCTTGGCGTCTTGAAGGAGGATGATATCAGCAGCTGTCGGGTGGCGGGTTGTTTTTCATCTGTCTGAAAAGTCTCCTGTGTGATTCACTGGGTCAGTTGATACGGAGGAACTCGGCAAGAAAAACAGGCTGATTCACTGGACCTTTGTGCTCAGATCCACTTCCTTTCCAGAAAGGGTTTACACAATTTTTTGTCAAGATTTAGAAAGAGATTAAAAGATTTACAGACATATTTTCCAGTCCAGCGCAGCTCTAAGGTCATGGAATTGTAATACCCTGTTCCCTTATGTTAATATCGTAGGTAAATAAAGTTTATTTCTGGAGCACACCAAGTGATTATTAACAAATACAATTAGTTTTTTTCTTATTTAATGCAGTGCAAACTCAGTCAACCTGATACTAATGGAGCAGCTGTTTAGTCATGTGCCCGCACGACGCACGTATAAGTGGAAGTCAGTGTTTAGATTGAAATTAGCCATAAAAAAGAGAGGTGATTTTAGTTGGAAATGTGTGGGCGAGTGGCAACATGTGCTCTGCATCACACTCTACATGTGTGATATAGAGCTGGCACCTTGTAATAATTTTCTGGTGGAATTCCCCCCTGCATTTGTTAAAAACATTTTGTCACTGCTATTTCTGTTCTTTTATGTGTTTTGTCTGTTACAAAAAAAAGAGCAAGAGGAGGAAATTAGCTGCTGGGAGGGAGCAGAAGGAGGCGTTTCTAAGCCACAGCGAAACCAATCGGAGAGCCTGCTGGGTCACAACTTCCTGTTTGATGATGGAAAATTAGATGAATTACCTGGTCCCAAATTTAGGTCCCTGAGGCATTTGAGACTGGTAAACTTGGGTGCTTTTTCAAGATTGTCATTTTGTTGTGCCTACTTAAATGAAATGAACTTTACAGTTAACTATTACATTGTTAATATGTATTGATCAGTTATTCACATTCTAACATTAGCTCTTATACTGTGTTTAACTAAAACAGTCCGATATGTTCTGCAGGTTCTTGGAGCTGCTGAGTTTCGGCTGCTCGTGTGGCACGTGCTCATGGGAAATCAGGTCATATGGAGAAGTGCAGACCCCGGGCTCATCCAATCAGCTTTTATAGTGCTCAAGGTACTCCACTCTATCACTGTATCAGCTTCTGCCTCTTCAGGAGATTATGATGGCTGGATACTTTAACTTCCATAATAATTTTGATGTGATTTGAATTAATTATATTTGATTGGCTTTCAGTTATTTCTTGTAAAGATTTTTTTTAATGCTCCGTTTAATTTTGGTTTAGTTATTCTAACTTTGAACTCTTGCCTGAAGACAGTATCATTTATGCTACAATCACACGCCTTTTTCATTGCCTGTGCGTGCTTCCTTTGTGCAAAATGCACATGCAAGACGGAACATGTAACTGTCCTCACGAAACAATTACTGTTCCTTTTTATTTTAAGAGATATTCTTTTATGATGAATTTTGTTATCGTTTTTGTAATGGTAACTGATTGCGGTGACATTGTTGCATCATACAGTATTCTGCTACTTCCCGGGCCTTTCTTCACAGCAGACAGTGTGACTGTTATTGTGGGAGAATCACAGGTGTGAGTAATAACATGAATGATGGCACTCTTCCGCTAATGTCTCCTAGTGCCCCATGCCTCAGTAGGACAGTGAGTCAGCATGCATAACACATTGAAGGCAATGGAACAATGGAATTCTGCCACCATTCATTTACTGGGCTTTTTTTATTGTGGCTAAAATCTCTGTCCTATTTCCCAACAGTCTTTGCTCCCAGTAGGCTGTGTGCGTTCGGTGCCATACAGTGCTCGGTATGAGGAGGCCTACAAATGCAACTTCCTGGGTCTCAGCCCAAATGTGCCTGTTCCAACCCATGTCAGCTCCTCAGGTACAACGGAGTCTGCACGATCCCACTTTGACTGTTTAAAACCGAAAAAGCCAACAAACAGTAGGCTTGTACACGCACGTCACATTGTGTTGACTTTTCTTTCATGTTGTTTGTCCTGTAGAGTTTTCAGTGCTTGTGGATGTCAGCTCAGAGAGAAGCTGTCAGAGCTCAGCCACTGGCGAAGACGATATCTCCTCACTTTATCAGTTTACCATCAGCAGTGCCAACACACAGCCCACAGACAGGGGTGAGCACACACATCTGAATTATATATCGTCACTTTTATGTTTGCAATCACTTTAAATGTAAAAAAAAATACAGTCTTCTTCTTTTTGGTTAAACTTCAAAAGTAAAGAGTGGATATATTTGCCAACGCTGCGCTGACTTGAATTAATTTATTAATTTGAATTAATCACAGAAACTATTAAGACATTTTCGATAATTGCATGGATCAAAAATCTGCACCAAAATACCCCTAGTCATGGTTTATGTGGGCCAGTTTTCTTTTTCAGTCAAGTAAGAACAGAAGTCAAAGTTTACTTAACGCACTGTTCAGACATGTTCTATCACACACATCGTTTAGGAATCCTAAGAAATCCCGGCGTCTGGATCCACATGGAAAACTGATTTGTTTCTTGGCCCACAGCCCATCTTTCCACCAACTCTCATTCAAAACTGTCCTGCCAGCAATTTCGGATAACACATGAACAAAGGCATAGCCTGCTTGTTGGATGTATTTGAGTTAGCAGGAATGCTGTGAAGGCCGACATTAAAAAAGGTTTTACTTTTATGATGGGTTCTTATCCAGGTCCCACGTTACTGAACAAGCTGGAGGTGGCCCTGTCCAACGAGAACCTGTCTGTGGACGTTGTGTCTCACTGCCTGTTGTGTCTGAAGGAAGAGTGGATGAAGTGAGGGAAATTCATGAATTCTTTGGTACCACCTGAGTTAGGTTTTTAAGTAAGATTTGTACCCTTTTTTGCATAGGAAAAGCCTTCTCATAGATTTACTGTCTTTTTCAGTAAAGTCAAAGTGCTGTTCAAATTCTCCAAAGTGGACGGTCGAGGGAGGGAGGACACCCAGAAGGTTCTGGCCCTCCTTGGCACCACAGGGCCGGGCGAGGAGGACAACGTCAGGCTGCTCAAATTCTGGATGACTGGACTCAGCAAAACCTACAAGAGCCACTTAATGACAGCCGTCCGAGGAGGGGAGAGGAGCCCCAGCCAGTAACTAAGAGAGATGAAAGAAAGAGGGGGAGGAGTGAGGAAAAGGGGGGAAATACTAAAGAAAGGAAAGTGAAAGCAGGACTCAGTTTTGGAATATTTGGGGAATGAAAAATAAGGAACATGAAGGGAAGACAGAAATGCTTTCGATCATTAGGGTCTTTTTACGTAATGATAAATCTGTTCCTAACCCTGATTATTATTCTGCACCGATTAACACATTCAGCCAGTTTGGATAATGTCTGAGTGCTTCTGTTTGTCAAAAAAAATATTGTAGAAGGCATCTTCACACTTATGTGAGCATTAAGTTATTTTAAAAAAAACTTTGCACTTTGTTTACTTTTTTGCTGATGTTTTAAAATGAAATAAAAGAATATGAAAGGTCACTCTGACTTTTTTTTTTATTCCACAATTGGCTCCATCTTGTGGCCAACAGGAAGAATAAAGAGGTTGTTAGAGCGGGTTGATGCAGCATTTCTCTGCCAGGTCTTGCTCACTTGTTTGAGCGGCTGTCAGCCAAAACTAGTCTCAAGTGGTGTAAGACAACACTTTTAGGGTTTTCTGGTGTCCTAAAAAGTACAAAACGGTTGCATAACAAGGCTCCAGTACAGCGGACCACATCAGCAGGATTTTTGGCTTCCTAATGAGCCAGTCTCACAATGATCCACACTCATACCATAGGTATTTGAGTCTGTTGCTTTGCTGAAGCTTGCAGACTTTCGTCAATAAGAAATTGTGTTCTCTCCCCAATGCAAATCTGGATTTTATTTATCAAGTTCTACTGAAAGAAGCTCAAAATTATTTGCAGCAGCTCCCCAAACTAGTTACATAATTGCTTTCCCTCAATATGCCATGTTTTAAACTAGAAGACGGCCCAATGGTGGGTTATTTATACTCGTCATTAAACCCATACTATAAGTAAAGAGGTTTTGGAGTTGATGATGCCTCTGGGAGCATAATGCTTTGCTCGTGGAGAGGCCGCTGCACTCTAGTTTCCTTTTCCCATCAACAGAGGTTGGACTCTGGGAAAGTGTCTTGCTTTCTTTGGCTTGTGTTCAAAATAAGGGACTAACTGAAGAACAATTCCTCTTTCACACAAAGAAACAACTTTGTGCTTCCTCCCATTCGTTAATAATTAAGCCCTGTCCTCACACACCAAATATAACAAGACTTAACATAACCTGAGGGGACAGAACAACATCTCACAGACAGGGTGATGGCAGCTGTGCAGAATATTAGACGTCACAATCACACCATCCACCTTTGCAGAGTTGAATGAATATGTAAAGCTGTAATACATGGGATGACTTGCAAGTTCTGGCAACAAAGTGTTGCAATCCTGTGTGTCAGTTGTTGTTTTTTCACTGGAAAGTAATTTTGTGATTAACATAAAAAAATAAAAAAGATCATGTGATTATTACACAGGATGATATTGCACATTGAGTCAGGAGGGATAAAGCTGTGGATGGATCCACAGGCACAGAGGTGTGGGGGAGAAGGAGCAAATGAAAAACATACGCTCCAACTGCATGACTAAGCCTCCTTGGGCCCGGTTTGGAGGGGAGGGGGGGTAAGAGGGTGGGTGTCAGGGAATGTGGGGAGCAGGGGGGAGGGGGCCAAGTCCAGTCAATAGTGAGGTAAAACGTGTGGTGGTGGGAGGGGCCGAGACTTAAAGGGAGCAGACAAGCAATCCAGCGTAGCACTTTCACTTTGAGCGGAGCCTGTGTCTGATACGCACAGTGGCCAGAGGGAGAGGCAGAGAAGAGGAGGCCAGTCTCTCTCCCGCTTTATCCATTAACCAGTTCCAAGGGAGAGGGGAGTAATTCAATTTAGGTCCAGGGAGATTCTAGGTCAGTAGGGAGAGGAGGCAAAAAAAGGGAAGGAGATATAGTAACAAAAAGGAAACTAACAAAAGCTTTCATAGGGCTGCAGCCACTCAGGATTAAGTGGGAAAATCCAAAGTGAGGGAGCAGGATGGCGTGAGAGGATAAACGGGACACGTTTTGGAAAGTACCAAAAGGAACTCAAAAGGAAGGAATGTATAAGGGATGTTAACAAGAGGACTGATCATCAGGCCGTGAAGCAGAAGGCACAGCAGCGAACTCTGTGTCAGAGACCTCAAGAAACCACAGAGGAGGAAACTTTGCCTTTCACAGACTGACACAGCAAACACTGTCTGCAGAGAGATTACTGTCAACAAGAGAAATGGGGAAGTGTCCATTCTTAGAAAGATAAAAGGATGTCACTGCAAGGTGAGAAAAATAAAACAGAATGAACACTTGTAAAGTCTGTGAGTTACATGTCACAATCGGTGAATTAAAATCGATTTATGACAATAATAGCATTTTATAATAGCATTTTCCGGGGTCCTAATTCAAATGGAGCTGTTGCAACAACAGGCTGTTTCATGTGGTTTTTCTGCAGAAATAGCTAATTGCGGCAGGAAATTATGTAATGTTTCTTAGTAGGTATGCACTTTGAACAAGCTACAAACCACAGAAAGTTTCCATCAATTATCTGAACGTGTTCTGTCTCTTTCCTTCTTACTCATGTCGCACACAGTTTTGCTGTTGCTATCACTCTTAACGGTGCAATGTGGTGGATGTGACTTTGACTGGGAAGGTGTGAAAAACATTAAGACGACCATCGACTCTAATCCAACAGGATTTGTAAGTCAAAAGCTTTTGACATTTATTTATGATTTTATGCAGTCCTCTAGGGGTTTCTAAAGTGAAAAGGAAGATGCTTTCTATATTTACCTACCAAATGTATTTACTATGCTCTCAGTGAACGATAACGATCAGCTCCATCTCGTTATCTGTTGTTAACAGATCAGGAAAACAGTGCTTACAACTGACATGCGTAGCTTTATAAAAGTCAAGTACACATCGGGTAGTTTCCCCTCTGTGGTTTGCAATGTGGTTTTCTACATAACTTATCAATCTAACATCTTTCTTGTCAAACTTAATCATTTCTGTAGTTAAATTTAGTAACAACTGCTGTATAAATACTGACATATTTAATTATCTTTAGGTTTTATTCTCATCTTTTCTCTTTTTCTTTTGTCTTCCCCTCCAGCGAAAAGTATTTCCTATAAATTACTATGTAGTGCACCACTACAGAAGGAGCATGCTCTGTGATTCTGATCCGGTGAGTTGCTTATCAGATCGAATGGGAAAGTGAGCCCTCATGTGCAACAAATGCTCCTGTTTGCTTCTGGATCTTTCCTCACTAATCTGTAGCTCCTTTAACAGCCCTTGTTAGCAATAGACCTCTGTACCTTGTAGCCTCTGGTCTTGCTTGTTAATTGAGTAATTGATGTGGTTCTTGTGGTGATTTGTCACATGCATATAAATATGGGGTTGTTGTTTGTTCTACCCTTTTCCCTGTAGTGTTGCCTCTTCCCTGCTGCAGTGGTCCTCCTGGATTCCTGGCATGTGCTCCTCAGAAACCTCTGGGACGAGCACCTTAATCACTCCTTAATCCTCGATCTGAAACAGACACTGGATAAAATCATAAAAAGGAACAAAAATACAGAGGTGAGGTCTTCTTTTACTGTCACTAATTGTCTTGTTTAACTTTAGTTGAAAATATTTGAAATGTTATGTTGACTGCATTAATACAGATGTTTAAATTTTTCTTTGAAAGCCTTGTACTGTACCTTCTATCGGAGATCATCATTTGCTCGTTGTTTCTTTGTCACAGAGGTTCCAGGAGGAGACGGACCTTGCCCAATTCTCCACATTGACCTCCTCCCCTGAGGAACTCCTCAAGCTAACGTCAGAGCTTTTCACTCGATGGCTGGATGTAGGATGCCTGCCCTCCATTGAAACTTGCACCCTCCCGACTCTGCCCCCCTCGGTGGAGAGGAAGGACTATGGTCCGTCCAGGGCCAGACTCTTGACCACCAGAGCTATCGCGAGTGCTGAAGAAGGACTGCCTGAGAAGATGATGGACATCACACAGCCACTGTCCAGTGGTGCTCCTCTGTCCCTGTCGTTTCACGCTTCTGTCTGGAGCCCTTTATTATTCCGACTCTACTGGTGGTCGTTGCCATAGTTACTAAAAAAAAGGATATTTTTGATGATGCACACAAAAATGCAAGACATTTCCTCGCACTGAATGTTTGTTTTTCTTGTATTTGTGTTTTAATGCAGTAAGCTTTGTTAAAATGAAGTGACATGCACAGGTTGCATTTAATGTCCAAAGTTAGTTGGTTCACATAGTTAAGTCCACTGTCGGACAGTGCTTTGAAACAACTGATATCACACATTTAAACGCATAACTATCTTCTCTAGAGCAAGCCACAAGCTCCAGCTAGCTATGCTCTCCATGCTAACAAGAGATAAAAGCTGAGCAAGCCAATGCACATAAGCCATCGTCTTTTGATGTGGAATTCATCACTGTTTACAATGAATGTTATGTAAATGTAAGATATTTCAGTCTCTGGGTGTTTACTTTTGTACATAAATGTAAATTAAAGACTTTTAGATATACACATTGTTAGTTTTTGGTTTAATTGACCATATATAGTATTACAGACAATGATATCATACCTCGCGGGTTGTAGGCCTAAGCTATATTTATGGAGGTGGCAGCCGTTTGTCATCAGTAATGGGATGTGACATTTAATCAAGGACTGCACATCAATATCACTTTGAGCTTCTTGTACTTTATGAGATGAGTATCTCCATTTTATGATACTTTCTACTTCAATCAACATATTTGACGGGCAAGCTTGTACCTTTTCAACCATTATATCTGATTACTATACTTTACAGATATGTTTTGTTATGAATTAAACAGCCTGGCATTGTAGTCAGTCATTTAATTTTCTCTACAACCTAACATTGCTTAATAATGTATCAATCACCTAGACTTTAATTTCCTGCATGAAGTACTTTCAGTGTTTGTACTTTAAATGCATTTGAGTTACAATACTCATACAAAACATAGATCATTTAATTGTATCAGTTATTTTATTTTATGGTAGGCCTGAGTATTTCTTCCTCCTCTAGTTTAACTGTGACATATTTATACCGTTGTCCATTCTGCAATAAGAGTTTACATTTTGTTTATGGTTTTGCATTCCAGCAACAGGAAACAGAGTTTGTGCAGATTTATTGCGGTCGCCTCTTTCCCAGAACAAATCTTTTAGAACTATTTTGCAACTCCGGAGAAAACTCAGATGAGCGAGGAATGCGCAGAGGAGGGAGCAAGACTCCAGAGAGGTTCCGACTCCCTTCAGGATCAACTCGAGAAAACTAAATGCACCCATTGCTGCTCACACTTGCCCCTGCTTGTACACACCCACGCATGTAATGTGAACCATTGTCCTTGCAGGATCCTTCATGAAATTTCATAACACTTATAATACAGAGACATTGTTTCATTGGCATCTTTGGAAACAGACTTTTCATTGATTTTCTTTTCTTTCTTTTGTTGTCCACTGAAATCATGTAATAATTTGAAAGGATGGGACCAATGTATTACAGTGTGACTTCAAGTTACAAGAGTAACATCATCATAATGCTAGGAGACCAATTCTTGGACATATCACAAAAAGAAATGTAACAAAAGGCTCAAGAGCTGATATAATTTCCCTGTGTATCCCGAACAGTTCAGACAAGTAGAGCAACATGTTACCCTCCATAGCCTACTTAAATTTTAAGCAGTCTGTCCATGGACGTCGATTTGGCTAAACAAGTGGGGGGGACAAACAGGCATTCTGGAGTGCATTTTCAAAAGTGGGGGGGACAATGAGGAAACATCTTTTTTTCTCTTTAGTGCAGGTAATGAACGGTTCTGAAAGACGGCATACCCGCTCACTAATGAATAAAATGTATACAAAACACTGATGTCTGACACATAGGCATTTTGACCGTGCTCAAATCGAGCCGAAGCACGGCTGGACTGTCGCACAACAATATTACTCCGCCTCGGTCTCCATGGCAACCTAGCTAGTAGCATACATCAGGTCGGTACTACTAGCTAGGTTGCCATGGAGACCGAGGCGGAGTAATATTGTTGTGACACATACTTTATCCCGCTTATTACATGGCTACTACAAAAAAACAGCAATTAATTTTAGCAACATGTTGTTTTTATGGTTTTAACAGCCAAAAACAGTCCGCTACACGGTCGGAACTCACTCAGTAGCAACGGTAACTATGTCAAGCTGCGGCCAACCTAGAAGAGTTTAACAAAAAACAACTCGTTTCCCCAGCAACCCTGAGACCTTGTCTAACAACTGGAATAGTCATTGCAAACCCACTAGGTTCTTATGTAATGAAAACGTAGTGTAATACACCAGTAAATAGGAACGACCAAGGATACGACCTAGTAACGGGGGAATAGTCTGCTCGCCCCGCTAGAATGTCTGCTTCAGCTGACCGGAGGCTCCGGCTCAGCTGTTAGCTAGAGCTACTGTTTTGCTAACACAACTCAAGACTCGCACACTGTACAAATAATAATTGTAATCGGCCAATATGTTTAACAAGAGCTCCATCTAGCTAACAAGCATCATCCCCCAACATAAATAACACAATTCACGAAGAAAATGACTGCGGAACAGTTACATTGCAGGCTGCAGCCTGAAGTTACTGTCTAACTGTCAATATGCGGCCAAAGTAGCCTACTCACGTCGTGTTGACTGGAGTCCTGTCGGACATTAACCATGACTCCTGTGTTCCCTGCTCTCCTGATACATGCAAAGTCATGTTGAAAAAGTATTCCATTGTTTTCTGAACGAGTAGTAGCCCTGTTTGTGGACGTCTATCCATCAAAACTGTGACGTAGGTCCTTAGCAACGGCCCTTGACAGCGGTCTGTCTTGCTGGAAATAACAGACCTGTAGAATGCTGTGATTTACATAGGATTCTCAAAGTGCCATGTAATAATTCTTGATAAACAACATCGTCAGTATCCATGTGCCGCGACACAAGCTGCTGTTAGTGTCCGCTACATTTACAGTCATTAGTGGGCATAGAGGATGGTAATCCCTACAGTTTACACTTCACAACGGGACACTCGCCGTTGTCTCTCTGCTGCTGATTGAAATGCATCAGTCTTCTCTGGTGTGCAAACTAGCGGAGACTTCGGAGCATGTTCACTGTTTTGTCGTTGGTATCCACTGCTGTTGTGCTATTTAAAAAAAGTTTACGGTCTAAGCCTACTAGTGCCGAAACAATAGGCGGCGGCCAATCACGGTCGCGCGCGCAGAGAGAGAGAGAGAGAGAGAGACCTTGACGCTGTGTTTTAATACGGCTGGACGCACTCCATGTCCGGCTTAAAAAGTGGGGGGTACAAAATGAGTCTTGACGAAAAGTGGGGGGTACATGTACCCCCCATCCCCCCCGTAATCGACGTCTATGAGTCTGTCCATGTGACAAAACCTGGTTACCATCTTTGTACAGGCCAGGACCACTGACCCTTGTGTCTGCAGGATGTGTGCTGCTGCAGACGTCAGACACATGTCGAATCTACTTGAATGAAGTACAATTCTCTTGACTCATAGAAACTTGTGGGAGAATAGTAGACTCTCGAGGGTCAGTGCATGACCCCAACATGTGAAAATGATTCATCTGGTTTCTCTAACAAATGATGCTCTCATTTCTAAAGAGGAGGAGGAGGAGGAGGAGGGGACGACCCTGAACAACCACTTACATACTTAATTGGTATTTGTGCTTTAGCGTAGTTTGGGCAATCTCCGAGACAAATATTTGGAACTCTGATTTTTTTTTCCTGGCAGCAGGGAGCCCAGCGCCAGCTGAATTCCCGTAAATGGGGGGAGAGACAGGGAGAGAAAGAGAGTGGGAGAGAAAGGGAGGGAGGGAGGAAGCAGGGAAGGTTGACAGTGTGGGTTTAAACCACGTGGCCCCTCTGCATACCGGAAGTAAGCAAACTCTGCCATTACCCAAGATGTCTGCGCCCGGTGAAGACACGTTTGCCGAGGAAAGAGACGCGATGGAGGAGATGGACGAAGCTGGGAGCGACGAGGACGAGGGAGACAACATGGAGGACGAAGGAGCGGACGGAGAGGGGGACAGAAAGGTGTACGTGCCCGGGATCCAGCCGCTGCAGCCCGGAGAGGAGCTGCAGATGGACCGCTCTGCGTACCGCATGTACCACGAGTGTCAAACAGGCAAGTTGAAGTTTAGCCCATATACTGTAGGTTTAGCCCATAGCGGGGCTCCGTACCACGCAGGACCTGCAGCAGCGCGAATCTAAGTAACGGTGTTTCGTTTTTTTGTTGTTGTTGTTTGTTTCCAGGAGCTCCTTGTCTGAGTTTCGACGTCCTGAAGGATGGAGACGGAGAAGGCAGGGAACAGTTTCCTCTATCCATGCTGCTCTGTGCGGGCACACAGGCTGAAACGGCTCTGAGCAACAGGTAGCCTTCACACTGGTAATACTGTTAGTTCAAGCTGTTAAACATCTGAAATGCACTCAACTTCACATCCAAGCACCATCGCACGGAGTTGATAGTTAGGCTACAGTGCTGACTGCCTGCTTCACCCAGAAGCTATCAATAATGGTATCCAGGCCAGGCAACAGCTGTAGAGGACGCGGGAAGCATTCAGGTTTCAGATTCAGAAAACTTGTCTGTCATCATAAAAAATCGTCTTAAGGGCGTGGCTCAACCTCTCTAGGCTATGCTCCACCTATTTACAGTATGCCATGGACTCAACCAGATACAACATGAAGTGCAAAACATTCTTGGAGAAGGCATACTAAAAGCAGAATAAATATAGGCTACCTAATAAAATTAATTTAGATAGGATACAAATTACAATATAGCCTACTACTGCGTGCAACGTGGTTGTTTATCTGGATTTGTGGATCATTAGCTTTTTTATTTAAGATGTTTATGGCAGTGGGAATTAAGGAGTTTTTATACACTTTATTCAATATTTTTAAACACTAAAACACACAAATAAAGTGTATTCAATTTTAGACTACATTTCGTTAGCCTCATAGCATAATTGCCTAAATCCTATTTACTCTATTCTACTTTTACTCTATCTACTCTACAGTATTCTTCACCTACTCTACTCTACATCTACTTTACCCTACTTTATAACTCTTAAAATATGACTTAGGCAATTATGCTATTAGGCTAACGAAAAGTAGATGTAGAGTAGAGCCAATAGCAGCGATTTCCGTGTTTTCAGATTTACGCAGTGAAAAAACAGGACAGCTTGTCATTTGCAATACTGGCAGATGCAACTAACGTTCATGAGGCTATAAAAGCTGCATGAACGCCAGTGATGCATTTTCAACGTATTTCCGCTCAGGCAGGGGGCGGCAGTTGAGTAGGAGGTCCCTAATGTGGACAAGAGTCACATTGCTGTTTACGCTGTTATTTGAATGCGGACACATCGGACACAAGGTTGTGGTTTTGGTGATCCGATCTCAATGCGTCTTGAGAGTGTTTCCACCTGTAGTTCGAGCTGTATTCATGTGATCAGATGACAAAAATCAGATGTTATGCTAAGTGGAAACGGGCGGGGTCTAACTCTCCCACATATGTCAAAAACTTTCATTCAAAGTTACCTGGCTGTTAATATAGACAATATTTCAAATGGGAAACATCAGGGCAAAGATTGTATCTAAGTCAGGTTTTAAAATAACTTCTTTGAGACAGCAAAAATATGTACTTCTGTCCATAAATTCAATATCAAGTTATGACTGAAACACTGTGCCATATAACACCATATACAGTCGAGCCCGAAATTATTCATACCCCTGGCAAATTTTGACTTAAAGTTACTTTTATTCAACCAGCAAGTTTTTCCTTGATTGGAAATTACACAGGCTTCTCCCAGAAGATAAGATGATGTACAAGAGGCATCATTGTGGAAAAAAATATTTTTCAGGTTTTATTTACATTTGAACAACAATAAAAATTATTCATACCCTTCTCAATAATCAATAGAAAAAGCCCTTATTGGCTATTACAGCAATCAAATGCTTCCTATTATTGCTGACCTGTGTGTTTTGGGTCGTTGTCCTGCTGAAATGTCCACTGGTGCCCAAGGCCAAGTTTCTCTGCCAACTACCTGATGTTGTTGTTGAGAATCTTGATGTATTGCTCTTCATTGTGCCGTTTACTGTGATTAGGTTCCCTGGTCGATGGTCCAAAATTTGCCAGGGGTATGAATAATTTCGGGCATGACTGTACATAGAATTTATGTTAATATACTCTGGTGGTCTTTGGCTGACGTGAAGTGTCCCTATTTGATTTGTTTTGTTTTCAAGCACTTCTGTGTTATTAACGGCCAAGTTGGATGCATCAGAGCTTTCAGAAAAATCTGTTTCCCCTCAGAAATAATTCCCTTCAGCTGAGCAGAGGTCTATCAGCCAAATTAACTGAAAACATCTGTGTGGGTGCACAAGCCCTTCAGCAATAATTAATTCCAGACACTATAAATACATGTTTTTAAAAAGATTCCTCTGCATTTCTTTTTATATAGTTTTCATTTCTAGTCAATTTAATATTTTGAGTTTTATACAGTTTTAACTTGATGGGGGAGTTGTTTGTTAGTATGTATGTATGTATGTATGTATGTATGTATGTATGTACGTATGTATGCTGCTACCGGATATCAGGTTTACATTCAAACCTGTAACATGAACTTATGTAGTGAAACACAAGTTAAGTCTAATTACACCAACATTAGACTTAATAACAGTACTCAAGTAGGCATGGAAATATGACATTTATAAACAGTTTTTCTAGTTTATGGATATTGTGATAATAAAACACAGTGTTCAATTACTGTTGTTAGTTTCTCTCAATAAGTAACTAATTAGGTGTTCATTATTTAACATTTTACGAGTTGTTTTTTCTGACAAGGCCAACCAGTTAAACCCACATGTAAACAACTTTATAGGCAGTATAGCATCAACACCATAGATGGTATATAAAAGATCAACACACAGGTCACTTATACCTATCCATTTTTAGATGATCATTCTAGTCCAGTTGTCTGAGGCAGGCAGACAGCTACAGGTTGTGCTTTTTTTCATTATTTTTTTTTTTTTTTTTGCATAGCTTCAGTTTCATTTTGACATCATCCAAGCTGAAAAAGTTGGGAATTTTCCCATTCAAAGGAAACTTAAAGGGAAATTGAAAATATTTTTCAAAAATGAATAAGATAATCTTGCTTCACACTAAAACTCAGCGCTCGAATACAGATAAGGCATGTTTAGAGACTTCTTTCTTCAGTCTTTGGCTAACTTCGGCGTGCTCTGAAATAAAAACTTTACAGGCTATAAACCACTCTAGCTTGTACGTGGTGTCATGTAATCAATCTGTCATCTCTGGCAGACTTCTGGTCATGCGCATGCATAACCTCCATGGGACGGAGAAAGAAAAAGAGGGGGAAGAAAGCAGCGATGAAGAAAGTGATGACGAAGAGGAGGATGAAGATAAGAAGCCACAGATGGAACTGGCCATGATGCCTCACTATGGAGGGATTAACAGAGTCCGAGTATGTTGTGTATCATCTTCTAGACCCGCTAAGCCATCATGTCTCCTGTATCAGACACTTGTCATGTTCCTTATCACTTATTTTGCTTCTTTGTTTCCAGGTGACCCAGCGTGGAAATCAGTCACTAGCTGCCGTCTGGTCTGAGAAGGGACAGGTGGAAATATTTGACCTCCAAGCTCAACTGGAAGCCGTCCACAGTTCTACCGCGATGGCAGCTTTTGTCAAACGGCAGAAGGAAGCCACAGCTCTCTTCAGTTTCTCAGGTCACATGACTGAAGGCTTTGCACTTGATTGGTCACCTGCAGTACCTGGTAAGTGAGAGCTCTATATGTGCAATGCAGTGTGCTCTTTAAAAAAAAGACATACTACTTGCATACATCTTGGCCTTTTGACACATAAAAAAAAACTTTTATAAATGTGTCCCTAACTGCACATGATCAACCTTTTGATGAGTCACATAAGTAGAACAGTTTGATTTTCCCTCTTCCTCTAAACGGGCTCTCTCTCTCTCTCTGTGTGTCACTCCAACATCTACAAATTCCTTTTACCAGAGGTTTGAAAAACGTTATGGTGGTATCTTTTGTTTTATTTTCATCTTAACATTTTGTCATCTGTTTGTCTTTATTAACAGGTCGTCTTGTCAGTGGAGACTGCAAAAAGAACATCCACGTGTGGGAGCCACGAGAGGGAGGGACTTCGTGGCAGATTGACCAACGGCCTTTCAGCTCCCACACCAAGTCTGTAGAGGATCTGCAGTGGTCTCCCACCGAACCCACGGTACATTTGTAGGGAAACAGTGACGCAGTGGGTCAGACTGTGGTACTGTGCGTATATGGTACTTCATCTGGCAACACAGGGGCTCAGTGTTAAACCGCATCTGCTCCACAGCGAGATTTAAAACCCCACAAACTCAGACTGGGATCTACCTGTTCCTGTGGGCAGGGTTAGACAAACATGTTAGGTGTCCTCATCGACCACAGTGCTGGCCTCAGAGCTGGAGTGGTCACACCAATCTGAAAATAGTGCAGAGGGTGAATGTCTCCACAGGGATTAATATTGTCATTGTCAAATTTTTAAAGCTAACCACTGCAAATGTGTTTAGGTGGAAGTACAAGGTGTGGTGACTTGAAATACACGATAGGAATGAATGAAACTATGTCGATTTCAAAAACACCACCTGTTAACACTGTAGCTATGTGCAATCATAGTGTAACTTATATGTTACCTGCAACACAAATATGTGAAGTCTACTCTATGTCACCAAACTAGTTTGTGGTATGTGGATGTGAATCCTACAGCCTGATCATGGTTGTTAGTTTTTTGCCTCTGAGTTCAGGTTTTTTTTTTTTTTTTTTTTTTTTTTTTTTAATGTCAGGCTTTTTGGTGGACCTGTGGAACATAAGTGGTGTTGACTGTAATTTCTCAATGGCTCGACGCAGGTTTTTGCATCTTGTTCGGTGGATCAGTCCATTCGTGTCTGGGATATCCGTGCCCCTCCCAATTCCATGCTGTCAGCCAATGAGGCTCACACGTCGGACATCAACGTCATTAGCTGGAACAGGAGTGAACCATTCATCCTGTCAGGAGGAGACGACGGGCTTCTTAAAGTGTGGGATCTGCGGCAGTT
The DNA here is from genome assembly GCF_949987685.1 of Ammodytes marinus. Classification (NCBI taxonomy): domain Eukaryota; kingdom Metazoa; phylum Chordata; class Actinopteri; order Uranoscopiformes; family Ammodytidae; genus Ammodytes; species Ammodytes marinus. The sequence goes on along the minus strand of NC_137217.1, from coordinate 21,017,078 downwards.
CAAGGTAAACACCCATCACTTATCGCTTAGATTTTTATATCTCAAAATTTAACTGTGTAATCATTTTAATAGTGCCAAATAATTGTTGACCATCATACAGCTATGAGTCATTATTACCTAACATGTTACACACAGTTAAGATCACACTATTTGATCAGTGTTGTCATCACTGCACATTAACCTACCATTAGAGCTGCAACACAAACAGTGTTGAGCCTTCTCGGCATTACGCCATCAGAAAATCAAACAGCTCACAGTGTGGTAGGCGCACCTAACTAATAACATTGTTTCGTCTTGTAGCTGTTGTACAATAGTTTGTTATTACTGCACTCACCCTCCTCCTAATACAGGAATCCATTTTTAATTTAGCTTTGGAAGCACACTCTTAGAACCTGTCCAATTTCTTGTTGCAACTTGTGAGGGGGGGAGACAGGGCCGGAGTGGGACTCATTTTCAGCCCTGGAGTTTCATGCCTCAGATCAGCCCACTTTCACGCCGACATTATTAATGTAATGTAATAACAACCTTAATATGTACGTCTGCAAAAGTGCACTGTTCTCTGCACCCTTGTAATTCTGTGTTTTTAGACTGTGTGGACTCAAATGCTCCTGTTTAGCCTATAGCCTACTCAGGTGCCTGCCATGGTGCTACTATGTGCAGTAGGAGTGTACGGAGACGTCATTATCTGTAGGCTATCTGTTCAACAAACACAATTAGCCTATCTATATGTAGGCTACCTGTATTCGGATATGAAACCGGAAGTGGCTGGGGCTTATGGGCTTATGTGTGAAAAAAACAACAATTATTGTCCCTTCAGAGCCTCAAATTGATTTAATATTGGCATATTATCAATAATGAGATAGGCATATTTTCCTCATACTGTACTCATCTGTTTCTCTCTCTCATTATAACTGTCTAAGCCCCTACACGTTTGATTGGGGGACATTGAACATTCAGAGTCTGAAACAGTAGGCCTATTACATCACAGTAAATCATAAACTTGCCCAATTTATTTTATTTTTTCATCTCTGTCCCTTTTTATTTTTAACTAAACTAAGTTGTATCATCGATCTAGATAAGATTTATTTTGCCCGTTTATTTCCCTCTTCTCTCTCACTCTCCCTCTGTCTCTCATAGGCCTATCTCTGTCTCGCTATCTCTCTCTCTCCCTCTCTTTTTTAATTTCTAACTTAGTTCAATGAATAATTACTTTAGACTAGGAAACAGCGTTTTATAATCTAGTGGTCTAATTGATCAACGCACAAAAACGAAACTTTTTTTGAGCAAATCTCTTAGTTATAAACAGATTGTATGAACTAAACAAGCGAAGTGTTTGCAGATCGAATATTTAAAGATCGATTTTATTAAATGAAGAGACGTGGTTCACGTTCAGAGATTTGAAATAAATAAAAGTCAGGAGGGACTGAAGGTGACTCGGGGTCACAAACATCCAGCGGAATGGAGAGACCGCAGCTCACGGGGCCATGCATAAATGCAGCTGGTCTATCTCTTTTCTGCCACGGCAGCGGAGATGAACAGCTGATAGGTGCCACTCAAGTTAAGGCAGAACGCGCCGCGTCAATTTAGTGCATGATAGGCAAAATAGATAAATAGTTGTTTCCTGAATAATAACGAGATTATTCGCGAAGTAAACATATTCGGATCGATCATCTCATTATCCGTGCTCATCCGAATAGGCCTACATGTTCGGATTCTGGCTCATCCCAGTGCAGCCGACGCTCCAGTCGCCATTGTCCCGAGCATGCATTGAACATATATGACTGGGGGCTGTGACTAACTTTCATAAAGCCTTTGGTATGAGCGCAGAATTACAAGTTATCTTTCACCTCGTAGTCCGACATGCTGCTAGAGAGAGACACGCAGCAGGGCTAGGAGGCCCTAAATTCTGCTTCAAAATAAAAGTAATCTCACGTTACGCCAGTTAGATGCTTTTAATGTGAAACTGAAGCTGTAGGAAATGGTCAGTTTCCATTAGCAGTAACTTAACTGCGGACTAATAATGTGATTTTTAATGCACCAATAGGTAAAATGATATTTTAACCCAGTGCCATGACTGGGCCGGCCCTCGCAGCCCAAAAACCAGAGCGGCCCACCGGGAATGCTCCCGGTTCTCCCGATTAGCCACTCCGGGCCTGGGGGGAGATTAGAAAATACACAGATGTATAAATGAGCTTTAGGATCAGTAGTTATAAGCCTGATGATGTGTCGGATAGCTGTTACACTTAAGTGCACTTATTCTGCCTTTATTTGCAGACTGGGCGGCCCGTTGCGAACTTCAAGCAGCACAGCGCTCCCGTCACGTCGGTGGAGTGGAGCCCCACTGACTCGAGCGTGTTCGCCGCCTCAGCAGCGGATGATGTCGTCAGCCAGTGGGATCTGTCCGTGGAGTCATGTGACGTGGGCGCCAGAGTGGAGGGGGTGAAGGACTTACCCCCTCAGCTGCTGTTCCTGCACCAGGGTCAGTCAGATATCAAGGAGATCCACTGGCACCCACAGATTCCGGGCGTGATGATCTCCACGGCTCTGACAGGATTCAATGTGTTCAGGACAATATCTGTGTAGTGTGTGTGTGTGTGTGTGTGTGTGTGTGTGTATATGTTTGAGCGACAGATGGTTTTTGCATTTACATGAGTAGTACACGTTTAATGTGTATGCATAAACATGAGCAGCAATCCTTTATATTAATAATGTACATAACTCTAGCTATGTAGGTTACAATTCTTCTTTACTTTTATTGGCCAACATAGGCGCCATACGGTGCCGTAATCTTTACTGTGGGACTTCCTGTCTGTATGCTTTAAAGATTGAAAATATTTTAGGCATTCCCTACTACATGCTTAAAATAAAACATTTAAAACCATGCCTCTGTCTTGCTGAATCAATGTTTTTGAAGAGAGGGTGGTCTATTTGTTTCTTTATTTATAATGGAGGAAAGCACAGAAATACTTTTATAACAGGATGTGGTTAAACATAAAAGTCTAAGCCTGAGGTCCTTCAGATTCACAATGAACACTGAATGCTTTTCATTTTCGCTCGAGTTTGTCCCCTTTAGTAATAAGTCAAAGTTGAGACTGGTTTATGTTTTAAAATCCCAATACTTGTTTATTGTTTTCACTATGAAACCACAGGATAGCAAATGTGTTTAAACCAGCACTTTCCACAGACGAGAACAATGGTCTCTCCCTTTTACAGCATTATGAATTTTTCTTTTTTCAAAAACAAGCATTATACAAGGAAAAAAATCGGGTACAAAAATACAACGCTGGTCATACTTTACAATTGACCTTTATCTCCCATGATTGTCTTCGCATTTTAGTATTAAGTCTGGCCCCACCCCCTGAAAAAAGCTTCGGCAACTTTAAAACATGCTTTATAACTGCACTGATTTGGTCTGAACCAGAGAAACTCTCAGATTTGGAATGTGAAATTCACAGTAATTATACACAGGATTTCCTAACTTGGAAATGGGAACCATTTGTAAAGCTTAAACATCAAGACAAGACATGGAGATTGTAATAAACATGCAGTAAGAGAAATAACTATTAAGACACTGATATGGCACAGGATACTACAATGTAAGCATACAGCTCCATTTAAGGCACTTTAACACAAAACTCAATAAACACAACACCTGTTGTGTAGATTTTAAGTGACATACAAGAAATAGTAAAAAATGAACAATGCAAGCATTGTTCATTTAGCCTGAAACGTTCAACTCCATCACTTTCATAGCAAAGCTTCCAGGTGAAAGAAATAAATTTAAGTGCTACAAACCTGTCATTTTAACCTAAATGACACATGGATTTTTCTGATCACTGACAGTCTTTTGTAAATCTGTTACCCTTACAGATAAAACATTAAATGCATTTTCCAGTTGAGCAACATTGTCAAACCGCATATCTTTCATTGAGTCTTGAAAAAATCCAGTTTGCACTCTGTAAGGCTCCCATTCATATGATACTGAAACGATGACTTTAGGAAAATACAGTATACTGGATACACTTGACAGCTCTGATCTGTTTTCAAAGGGGCAAACCGTACCTATCCCACTATAGGCCAATTTCATCATCAAACTCATCTTCAAATGTGTAGCCCCGTCCTTCTTCCTCCTCCTCCTCTTCCTCTTCCGAATCAGTCTCTGAGTGGCAACTGTCATCCCTCCTCCTGTCCAATGGGGTGACTCCTTCGTACTCTGAGTTATGTGACGAGGCCGGACTGGGTGGCAAATCTACTCTATGATTGGCGACCTCGGTTTCACCTCCAACTACTACGCTCTTGTCCGTTGCAGGACTCGTCTGAGACGGCAGCTGGTCTTCGTCCTGGAAGTCAAACCCTTGAGCCTCTTCCTCTTCAGATGCGCGGCGAATGATCTCGTCCCGTTTGTCACTGAAACGCACTTTGGGGCGCGACCCCTTTGGCTTGAACCCATTCCCTTCTGCTATCCTGCCTTCTCCCTCCTGGTTTCCATCCAACCCGACCGAGTTCTTCCCATTCATCTCGTTGTACATGTTCACAGACATCTCCATGGCTCCTTTCCCCTGCTTTGTGTCCACCGAGGGTGTGCCACTTTTGGGACTGAACGCTTCATCCTCATCCGAGTCGAGGCCCAAACCGTCCATCACCCCTAGTACATCACCCAGCATAGACGGGCCTAGATCCAGGTCCAGGTCCAGGGTGAATGAAGATACTGACCCAGAGTGCTGAAGCTCATTGCTCATGGGGCTTCCTGGAGCATCTGTATAAAGATCACTGTGGTTGACTTCCACTTGGGGGTTAACAGGTGGCCCCATCCCTGGCCCTGTACTCCCCGGGTCAGGGCTGGTTGGGCTCGGGCTCTGGCTCTGGCCCGGGCCAAGCGTGGCCAGGAAGGAGGTGTCCCCAAAAGCATCTCCTCCCCTCCCAATGTGCATGGTGTGGCGAAAGTCTCCCAGTGGAGCTGAGATCATGGTGGGATCCAGGCGAGGAGCCCGGGTTGATTTGTGCAGCGGCATGACTGTAGACAGATGGGGGAAGAATAAGGAAAAGTAGCGAAAAGGTCAATTCTTACACATATAAAAGGGGGGGTGAATTATGCTCTGAGTAATGAGATATCATATTGGTAAAAACACAATCTTTGCCGAAAGCAGCTGAAAAACTGGAAACCCAATCCTGCCTCCTGATAAAAGACTGTTTTGCGTCAACACTTCACCATGTTGTGCAATGTTGAAGGAAACCAATGAGCATTTTGGCACTCCTGCGGCTGCGAAGGCCATGCTGAGACTTGTACTTGAAACACACTCATGCAACTCTAGCACATACTTTTCTCTACCCTCAGGGGTGTATGTGGACAAAACAAGACAGTAACTTTCTCAAAAAACAAAAATAAATAAATAAATGATACCACCATCGTTGAGGCATGCTTTTTCTGGGTGCCTTGCATTTTTTAAATTAGAGTTCTGCATGAAAAAAACTCTGCAAGCAAAGCAACTTTTTAAGTATATAACTATTACAGGAGGTGGAAGCCAGTATTAGCCCACACATGACACAATATCTAACAAGCTCAACCACATTCTCAAAAACTTCATTAACATCATATCCTAAAAAGCATAAGCTATACATTTCAGATTTTTTTTAAGCATGTGTGTATGTGTGCGAGTTAGATCTTGGCAGGGGAGGAGGCTCATAGGCCTATACCTCAACCCTTCCTACTTTTTAGTAGTAATAGAAATAAATGGCATATTGTGTTTGTTAAACCATTGTGACTTATATTAGGCCTATAACGTATACGAAGAGCACGCAAGGGATACACTATTGACAAAGCAGTGAAAAGGGACAATTTGACCAATGTAAAACTCAGCCAATCAATTGACCCGCGCGAGCGTCAACAAAACCTTCAACAGTGTGGAAAACTTACTTTAAAGAGTATATTCTGGTGTTCGGTCGGCTCCCTCCCCGCTATCCAACTCTTTCATCTGGCTTTCTGCTTTCGCTGCCCTCTCGACTTTTCCCTCGCTCTTTTTCTCGCCGTCGTTTGTCTGTGTGAATTTTCTTTTTCCTTCCAAAGGGATGGGCATGGGGCGAGGAAGTGACGCGACAGTTATTGGGGAGAGAGCTGGATCAAAGTATCTGTCGACTTTACCAGATGCTGTTGCTCTCTGCAGAGAGAGGGGAGTTTTATTCAAGGGTTATTAAAGGGTTATATAATGAGCCATGTTTTTTTTTTAATTATTGACAGGATGATGAGGAAGTGAAAGTGAATACAGGTTCTAAAAAATATCCAGGTAAAAAAAAAATAGGATATCACATTGGAACTTTCATGATGCCAACTTAGGCCTAATTTTATTATGGAAAATATGTCTGTATATAACTTTTAGAAATAGTCTACTTAGATCATGAGTCAAAGTCCTGCTACTTGACAAATTATTTTCGAATGTTTTCATTATTTGGATTTTGACAACATGTTTCTGCAGGTTATGTTTAGAAGATAACGCTAGCAAATTCTACATTTCTTATTATTGTTGACAAGTCAGAAGTAAGCCTAAATGAAAACATCTAAACTGTGTTGTTGGTCCCTAAGTAGGCTTACTTTTTAGACTTATAAAAATGTTAAAACTATTATTAGAATTTCTAAAGAACAGCCTGTTCTTTAGAAATTCAAATAAGGTCATCCAGTGCAACAGCGAGGGTTTTTTAAGGGTTTTTGGACAACAATGGAGGTCTGGTCTAAAATTCTTGTTAGTAGAATAATTTGATTGTTATTTGGCATTTTAATGGGCTTTGTTGAGAATATGACAGATATCGAATATTTAAAATATATTAAGCAACTGTCTCAACTGTTTTCTATGTGTTACCAATGCCATTACACAGTTTCTTCCAAGAAACTTCAAATGAAATTAATTACTAAATTGATACTGTTTTATTCACCACCAGTAAATAAAACAACCTATGAATTAGAAGAAGAAAAAAAACTCAAACGCACATGAGAGACTTTTTCATGCAATGGTTATGCTTAATTTAACAGCAGCACACCAGATAAATTGAATTTGACACAGAAATGTCTATGAAGGGTTTGACTTAAAGTTAACCGCAGTCATGTTGGAATGCAGTTGGGGAAGTTAACCATCATGTGTTTCGCCACTTGGCTGAGTACATAATATTTATGAGGGGTGTCAGTCTGGTCACATAACCAGACATTAATTCACTCGTAAAAACCCATAACTAAGATTTTTTTTTTTTTTAACTGCTCAAACCTGGACTTTATATCAACAATATGGTGGAGTAGAGATACTTTTTAAAGAGTTCATGAATCATGATACAGCATCCCTTCCACTGGTTAAAGAAACAGAAGCATTACCAGACCTCAGGTATCCACACAATGGTCCCGGGGGTAGTGAGTCATTGTTTGTGAGATGCTCGACATATTTGTGTGATGATGTAGCCAACAAGACAACAATGGGAACTAATAATTCATTCAGCAGGAAAATTACATCATTCACTGTGATAAATGGGTTGGAAATTACATGTATGTTATGTATTTGAAATGTGTGCATCCTGACTTCCGATAAGATAATGCCCTTTAGAACCAACAACAACAGAATACTGAAAGTCACTGGAAGATATAGGCTAAAGGGCTTGAAAGAAGCCAGATAATTTGTAACCTGTAATGATAATTGTTTTGGTGATGAATTTCATATCCTGTTTGTGTGTAAGAATATTAATGTTATGTAGGCCTATTATATATATATAATGGGCCTACATATATATATATATATATATATATATATATATATATATATAGTTCAGACAAGCCAAAAGTTATTGGTAATACAGGTGACTTCTTAAAATATGTCCTACCATTGTTTGAGTAGTGCTTTAGTTTTTGCCCCTGCCATGCACCATTGTTTTGTGTTGTTATGATTTGATTTGATTGTTGTGCTCCATGCCATGTGCGGTGGCCGAGAGCCGTGAATAAAAATGAAATGAAAATGAAATGCGAGACTTCCAGAAGATTACAATTATTTGGGGGGAGGGGGGGGGGTCAAGTGTGTGGGAGACTCTCTGACAGGAAATGACTCCCCTCTCTGTAATGCACATGAGGTTACACATCCTGCAGCTGTGTGTGCTTCACATGAAGGTATTTGGTCAAATGTATAACCCCTTACAAGTGGGCATGCCTGACATCTGAGAATCTGGGAAAAAATACACTGTAAAAAAACACACATTGTTTCACTGATTGGGTAGCATGGTAGCCTACATCTTCCCAGTTTCCCAAATGGGCATAATAAAGAATGTTGAATGTACCATAATGCTCAAGTCAAATTAGTGACAGATATGAGGATTTATACTATTAATAGGGGATAAGACAGTTTGATAGGCCTAGCCGCCAAGATAGTATGCAGATAGTAAGGTAAAGTATTACTAGCCTACTTTCCTTTCACTGCTAACTTTATAAAAGTGAAGACCTTCTGAGAAAGGTGCCCTGGGTTTAGTCTGTCAGGCATTACAATCCGGCCCATTTAAAATGATTGACAGGCTTACAAGCGAATAACTGGCTGATCCGAGAACAACACTGGTATTTGATTGGTTGAGCCTGTAGGGGGCGTGCAGAAGGTGCGAGTAAAAAGTAAATAGAACGTGAGCTACGCCTGAGAGAACGTTCTCCGGGCAACAAACACAGAACACAAAATAACGTCACTTGGCCAGTTACTTTATCTGCCATTTTGTATCTCCACAGTCCAGCCACACGAAGTTGGTCGTCAACGTAGAAGGAAGCGACGAATTTGCTAATGTTCTCTTAATCTTTTAATTTAGATCTCTATTAAGAGTATATTAAAGTTTGACTTGTTTGGATAGGCATTGTCATCTGCGATCAGCTGAGTGTAATACTTGTAATCAGACACTTGGTCACCGTGTCGGCTTTCGACTTGTTTACCTTTCGCTGTAACTGTAGGGAGAAGCTAACAACGTTAGCCAGCTAGCTTAGGTTAGCTAGCTAACGACTGCCTTGGCTCCCTATGCTAACTGTTGTCTGAGGCGAAATGGCGGCCAACACGACACAAGCAACCCCTACAACAAATTGGTAGGTCAATCTTAAATCTCACAACACTTCTTAAATAACATTAATTTAATATAACATAGGACTATACGGATTTTATATTGTCTAGTATGCTAGGAATGGAAAACTATCGTTGAGTTGATGCTAATTAGCTCAGCTCAGGGTGTAAACAAGTATTAGCACACGTAGCTTCAATGAGGCCATTGGGTCTGTTAACATAACGCTAACTTGTTAGCTGCTAAAGGTTAACGTTAGTATATCCTGTCCTGGCCTGTATTCATGCTATTCTTTGGTAGCAAATATTGGGTACGGTATGGTGCAGAAAACATTCATTTAAATAAGTCAATGTTCTACCGAACTAAATTAATGCTGTTTATCTGAAATTATCCACCGGCTAATGGTAACATGAAGAGCTGCACGTGAGTAACGTTTAAATGTAAGATGACTCGACTTTAAAGTAGTTGTAGCAGTGAATTTATTCAACGAGTCGCTGTCACAGCAAAAGAGAGCAACCGTTTGACAGTCAAACCTGTTATGGAATAATCGCTAATATGATATACATATATTTAAAGTTATTATTGATTATGTGTTGCTCATTTTCAAGACCTTGTACTTGTTGTCACATTGATCAAGCTAAAGTCTACTGCTTCCAAAAACACCCTTGACTGACGTTGTGTTAACGGCAGGTCCTATGCTGCTCCTGGAGAAGGCCAGGTTCACGAAAACCCAGAATGGGAGAAGGCAAGACAAGCACTAGCATCTATTACCGGTAACAAGAATCAGAGCCCTGCTAAGCCCACACCGGCCAATCGGACCGCAGCAGAGGTATGGTTTTATCTTTGTGTGCCGATTTTACACTTAGGCGATCTGATCAAAACTGGAGATCTAGATATTCATATCAAAATAAATCAGATGGAATTGTACCTGTTCTAACACACTTAAAAGCAGCATTGAAATAAATTCAGTAACATTCACACATGCTGTAACAGACCATAGCTGTGAAATGGCAAACAAGGTGTTTACATGTGAAGGTGTAAGTTCATAATATCAAATGTTGGTATGTGATTAGTTTCACTCATCTAAATTTTTGTAGACTTGCAGCAGCAGTGTCATTTAGGTCCCTTCTGCATGATTTCCTCTCTTTTCTGGACTAAAATACCAAGGCATCTTGTGACTGTCCTTTCAGGCGGGTCAGTTTCAGTCAGCAGTGACCGACACTTCTGCTATGCAGCAGCAGCAACAACAACAACAACAACAACAACAGCAGCAGCAGCAGCAGCAGCAGCAGTACTATCCTTGGTACCAGCAGACTCAGCAGCAATATCCTGGATATACATACCCTTATAACTACTACTTCCCTATGGGTCCAGTAAGTACAGAAAGGAATATTATTCTCATCAAAAAGTTATTGTACAAATGTCAGTCATGTTCTGTGTTCAACACGTTTAGCTGCAAAACTTGTTCTATATCTCCAAAAATAACTTCTGATGCTAGGCAATTCAAGGTTGCACAATGACATTACTGATTTCTCTGGATTTCCAGTATGGAGCTGCATATCCACCAAATCAGTATGGTGCACCACCGGGGCCTTACCCAGGAGCTCCAACCCCTAATGGACAGGTACATGATGAGTTTGAATCTTCGAGTTGTTCATAGACATCACAGGAATAATCAAGGACTCAACTGATGAGTTTTTTTGTCACCCTTTTAGCTTTAAAAAGCTACAAAAATGAACACTTGACACAATTGACTGTGTCATAAGACATGACCAATGACCCTATCGAACATGTTTAAATTAGGGCTAATAGGCAGATTAATCACAGGGTGCTGTGGATTAATCACGATTAATTCTACCATTCGAAATATGCCAGGGAAAAAATTTAATTTTCTGTGTATATGGTTGTAGGAACGGAAAGATAAATGACAGAAGGTGGATATATACACTGAATTTTTTTTTTTTTTTTTTATGCATTGGACATCCAAATGATGGTGTTAATACTGAAAATAAATTATTATCAAACTAAAACATAGGCCTACCACACCATAATTCAATTAGTCTGTCTCTTTGATATGTCTTTGAGCAAATATACGCTATATAATGGCATTTATTTGAGAATCCATAGGTTTTGCATTCCTGAATACAACTTGATTGCTTTGTGTGTTTGCACGCGCGACCAAGTCCTAGGGGACTGTTCATGACAGAAAGCCGAAGTTATGTCACTTATTAATCACATACACCTCTGAAAAACGGCAGACGTTTGTTTCCTTGCGGGCTCTGACCTGTTGCTTCCGACTGCAACTGCCGCCCGCGACACAGACAGGGCCGATAGCAGTTAAAAACATAGGTTAGCGTGCTGTTATGTTTGGCTCTATGGTTTGGCTGAGCCTGGGTCAGCCACAACGTTAGGGGCCACTCACACTAGTGCCGCGGCCCCGTGCCAAAGCTCATTAGCATACTAAAGTCTAGAACGTTTGGCTAGTGTGACCACGCCAACTGTATTCCAGCACGGAACAGCCCCTTGGCCACGGCACACCTGGGAGAGGTGTGCCGTGGCCAAAGTACAGATGCTAATGAGATGACACGCGCACAAGCAAGCGCACAGGCGGCGTTCCTGACGTGAATTTATTAAGGATGCATTGTCCGTTAACGTCCGCTGCCTTACTAGTCGGCACCAGAATTTCCCACCACTTGGACTTGTAGCTATAATGTGTGAGAATTAACGTGTGTGTAAGCCTAGGTGTGGGCTAATAAAAGAGGGAGAGAGCTAATTAGGTCGGCCCAGCAAAAAGGTTTTCGTGTTTACTCACGTTCGTCAGATGATTTTTTTTCTTTTTCCTCCCGTCAGCTGTCATAACTGCATTTACGCATGGCGGTGGAGACACACCCAAAACAACACACCGCGGCCCGGTGATAAGGAAACAGTAGCCTACACTAAGGTTTAACAATAAACTTTATAAAGACACTTAAAAAAACGATCTCTGCCCATACAAAAAGTTCTGACTTGGATTTGATGGAGCGATCGATGTGTACAAAACCATCCGGGTACATATGGTCTGATGACGGGCCGTTATATTAATAATAAACAGCGTGCTGCACAAATATGAGACTGTCCACCGCGACCTATTACGTCAAGGCTACATTTAAAAAAAAACAATAGCTTAAGGATTCTCGTTGCTCTAATGTGGAAGTGGAATATTTGATGCAAATTTGGCCGGATGAAAATATTCACAAACAGTCGTATAGCCTACAAGTAGACTAAGCTCCAAATCCTAAACGCGCACGGTGACGTAGGCAAGGTGCAAGTGTGCCCAGGCCACGAGCAGTGTGAGCACGGGCCAGCGAGGGGAGTGGGGAGGGGGGGGAATCGTGCTGAATCGTGCTGAGCACGGAACAGGCAAACGGCACTAGTGTGAGTGCGCCCTTAGAGTGACTGTAGTGCAGAGTAATTAATGCTAATTACTAGGGCCCGACCGATATTGATTTTTGAGTGCCGATGCCGATTATTTTCAGAGAAAAATTACGATTACGATTAAATCGGCCGATTAGAAAAAAGAAAAAAAAATCACCAAAATATATATTGAAAAAAATAATTTTTTTGAACCCTTAAATATATATATACCTTTTACTGTTGAAAATATATACAGAAACTTTTTCTTTATTGCAATAAGCATTGTCTAAAAAAAATAAAGTGTAACAAATATGTCTAAATTCAGACATTATGCATTTTATCTTACTGCACCCAACCCTCTGGAACTCCCTCCCCCCAAACATCAGCATCTCAGCCTCAATAAACTCATTCAAAAGTCAACTCAAAACCTCTTTAAGGAAGCATAATGACACCTGACTCCACTTCAAACCTTATTTTAATTTTTTCTGTATTTTGTTTTCTTTTTCTACATGTATGATTCTCTATGATGTGTAAAGTGTCTTTGAATGACCTCCAAAAAAGCACCATATAAATTCTATCAATTATCATTATTATTAACTGTCGAGTGATGACCAATGCCTCTGCTATTGGTTGCAGGGGGAACTGTCAAGTGTATTACAACACACCTGCTGCTGTAAATAGGCTATAGCATTAATGCTATTCAATTAGGCTACCTCCAGGGCAGAAATACATTTCACACATGATTGCTTGAAAAAATAAAATGAGAAAAAAATAAAAATAAATCGACAAAAAAACGGCCGATGACGATAATTCCGAAATATGCGGAAATCGGCCGATATAATCGGCCGGCCAATAAATCGGTCGGCCCCTACTAATTACCCACAATTTCAGATACTTAAAGCTAATCAATTAGGTCTCTAACAACTCAAATAAAATGGCAAAATGCGTTGTTTTAGTAATTATATTTTATTTAAATGTTTTTAGGTAGTTCTTTAAATACAAATCATCAAATATAAAAATAATCTTCTTTTACAGTGAAAGTGCCAAATGTGAACTATCCCTTTAAACCGTGTGTGTGTGTGATGCGATGCCGTCGTGTGGGCATGGTCCCACCAGGTAATGAATGTGTGACAACAGAGTATTTTCCACTGACCGAAAATGGTCTATTTAATTAAAAAAAGGGAAGAAAAAAATATTAGGCTAGTCCGAACTCTGCAGGGCGCTTACTTTGATCTTAAACGTTAGATCTTTGGATCCTCTGATTACTTTTTTGAACAAAACGAATGCTTAGTGTTTTTCGTTTAGGTCTACTGTAGTGCACTTTGAGGTGTTTCGCCGTCGAGGTAATAATGGAAAACAGTGAAGTTTATATTTTCCTCCTCTGCTTCCAATCCTGGATGCAGACAAATATTCAGTCATGTTCATTGCACGTTAATAAGAAAATGTGGTTAAGTAGTATAATGCTAATGTTTTTGCCGACATGAACCATTTTTAAGTGGTGGCAGCCGCCGATAATGTGCAGGAAAAACCCTGGTAATGTAATTTATGCATATAATTTATTTAGCTTCCAGTATATTTGATGAATTGCTAAAATAGTTTATTCTCTCTTTTCATAGCCTCCCCCAGTGCCTGGAATGGAAGACCAGTCGTCGGGCTACCCTTCTCAAACACAACCTCCTCCTCCTGCTGCTCTCCAGCAACCCCAGAGCCCAACCACTTCAGATAAACCACCCCCCCCTCCACCCCAATCTATTCCTCCCCTGCCCAACTCCCAGTACCCCCCTCCTCCACCACAAAATGCTTACAGTGCCAATAACTCCATGTCATACCCACCTGCTGACCATAACCAAATGCAGGCTTACAATCATTCCCAGGGAAGGCCTAATTATGGACAGGGCTTCCAGGCTCAGAACACCTATCAGCCCTCTCAGAATACGTCCCAGCAGCAACAGCAGTTAGGCCAGTATGTACCGGGCCTCGGCAGGGGAGAAGCCAACAAGAACAAAAACCAAAAACAGGGACAGGGACAGCAACTGTGGCACCGCATGAAACGTAAGATTTATAATTTTATGAGGGAGAAGAATTGGAGAACATGTACTATTACAGAGTGTCATGTAGGTTTCACTGTCTTTGTCATATTTGAATCTAATGTAGTAAATAAAAAACAATGTAATTTAATAAGTGATTGTCACTTCAGGTTTAAAGTGACTGATAGTGAATATCTGGCATTTGTGGAATCAGATCAGATGACGGTTTTGGAAAATATTTTGTTAGTTTTACTTATTAATCCATTACTTTTTTACTTTTTTTGTTCTCACAGAGGCACCTGGGTCAAATTCGGTCAAGTTCAATATTTCTAAGAGGCCCTATCAGGTTCAGTGTTCTCCAGGTCCCAATCAGACTTTCCCTCCAGGCGAGCAGCCCTCAGGGTTGAATCTCACTCCTTCTTCCCCTACTGCCAGTGGTGCACCCGGGGGTGCTCAGACACGGTGAGGACTTGTTATTTCTCAACTAATTTTGTATTTTTTTAAATCTGAATTATATGTTGACTTAAAATGACTTCTCTCCAGACCCCAGGACTGGCCTCCATCCATGAAAGAATATGTGCAGCGCTGTTTTACTGCCTGTGAGTCAGAGGAGGACAAAGATCGTACAGAGAAGGTGCTGAAAGAAGTTCTGCAGGACCGGTTAAAAGATGGCTCTGCTTACACCATTGATTGGACCCATGAACCATTGCCAGAGTGAGTGTAGTGTTCTCCTTGTGTATGTTTTTAATTTTTCATCAGAGCTTTGGAACCTCTGCAATTTATTTGTGTATAAACATCAAAGCAATATATGTATTTATTGTGATGTGATTTTAGTCTAGTAGAGACATTTATTATGTCATTCTTTTCAATTAGTTCTACAACAACAACCTGATGCATTTCTTTGCTGTGAAAGGTTTATCTTGTGTATAGCGTTGTCCACAGGTTAAACACACTTAATAAATGTGTGTCTTTTAATTATTTTTATAGACTAAAGGTCAAACAGTCTCGGTGGGAATCTCTTCAACCCCAGAGGTCATCCGATGGCTCTCTAAGCCGTGGTGGAAGTACAGCGGCGTCACCTTCAAGAGGCAGAGGTGCTGCACAGAGATTGGGCCACTACAGGAATATATTCTCTCAGAGGAGTCCATCTTCTAGTTCTTCATGTTCCTCCTCTCGCTCTCCATCCCCCTCCCTTGGCCGACACAGGGACCGCAGCAACCAAAGGCACAGGCGCAGGTAAGACAACATTTCTTCTACCTTTTCTATGGGTTACTTTAGACTTCCTGTGTATATCCTTTTTTAAATATCTGGTGTATCTGTGCTTCCAGTGACTCCGGCTCACAGTCAGACAGCAGCATCTCCAGTGACCTCCGACCTCAACTGTCACGACGTGGCCAGAGAGGAGGCCGCGGTCGTGGGAATGACAGGGACAGAGGACGTGGAGGTGGAGAGAGAGGACGAGGAAGAGGAGGAAAGGCAAACAGAGGAAGGAGGTAAGTTAAGAAATGTTACACTATACCCAGGGTTCGACATAACCAGTAAAATCATATGCAGGGCAAGTTGATTGGCCAGTCACTGTCCCGCCCGGGCCAGTAACGGCCAATCACAGTTCAGTATCTTTTTGTCGACTACATCATGGTTCATTGAAATGCGCGTTGAGAGTCGTAATGAAAGCAGTGTTTATCAATATAATAAACATAATATAAAATATATTTTTTAATGAAAGGCCAGTGGACAAACGATGCGTGGGCGTTTTGACAGGCGGAGCAACAAGCGGGCGCACTCTCGCTCCGTTGGCAGAGCTGCCTACCGTCCGCCTGCGAGTCGACAAATCAATCGACTTACTTGGCCCCCTTTTTTTCTTCCCACACAGCAGAGGTTGAGGTGCAGAAAATGAAGTGATAACTGCGCTTTTCCTTTAGCTGCCGCCGTTATGTTACAGTATTTGCATCAAAGCCCCAATGGTAATACAAATGAGAGGCTTTATTTAAACGCTGTGAATGCGTCTCCGGTGATTGTGTCGGTTGTAGACAGAAACGAATGGAAGGACTCTGCTCACTGGACAGTTCCTATAGTCGCGCAGTTTGTCTGCCGACATGGCTTTGTGTTTTCATGATCTACAATCAGATCGCGGAAGTCTTTCCCAGTGAAATCGCTAACGGGGAGAATATCCCCGGTTATTATTTTAGCCACAAACCCCGCAGTTCTTCTGCACGGCGGCTCACTCACTGGCGAGATCTCGCGGTAAATGCTGCTTTGCTCGGACGAAGGCATTGTGTGTTTCTAAGGTGATTTAACATCATAGCCTTAGACGAGTGTTTAACATTATGCTGCATATTTTGCACTGCATTGTTTTTTATCAATAGTTTGGAAAAAATGGTCCCACACCGGACTCTTAATGTGAAGCTGACACTTCATGTAGAAATGACGCTCCTGCAGCGCGCTCACGACCAGACGTGAACTCGCATACACGGTGAAATCTCCCATTTAAAAAAAAAACAAAAAAACAGCATAACTTTCTATTTTTAACGTCAACTTGAGCGCAAGTGGAAAACCGGTCATTGGTTTGACACATTCACATCCCTAATGCATAGAGAAAGCAGTAAACACTACTACACCACAAAGACTGATCAGACCTTCATCTCGTTTTTTTTTTTAATGTTTGAACATGATTTCTGAAGGTGAACTATTCATTAAACTGCCCAAATTCAAGAATAAAAACAATCATCAAACCTCTGGACTTTAAAATACTGGCCGACTCCTTCCACATACTTTCAGTTGTAGGCTTCAAATTCAATATGTTTGCCTGGTTTTATATTATGTGTATGAGCAATATCAATATTTCATATCATTAACTAAAAGAAAAATAACCAAATATAAAGGAAATATCTATGCTGTTACAGTATAGATATTCCCTTTAGATTTTTTATTTTTTTTTAATATAGGTATTATAATTATTCGCACTAAATTATGAAGAAAAAAAAAAGTGTGTGCAGGGCCAGTGAAAATGTACAAGGGGCCAGTAAAACTCAGATCCACTGGCCCGGCGGGCCAGTAGGAAAGTAAAGTTATGTTGAACCCTGATACCGTCTCAACAAGCCCCTGCTTTTCTGATTGATTAACGACTCAACTTCTCTGTGCCAGTGAGATGGGTTGTGAATAACCTTTTTAAACTTTTTCTTCAAGAAACTTGGATGATTCCAATTCTGTTGGTAAGAAGAGGAAAGGCGGCAATGCTGGTCTGGACTACCATGACCCCATGAGGGAAGCCAAGAAGCAGAGCAGAGCAGCTCGCTTCCACAAGCAGCTTCGGTCAGAGCCACTGGTTCTCTCCATCAATTCCCTGGACGTGCCTGATGGGACACAGGAGAGCCTGAGCTGGGAGGACTGCCCCATTGTGGGAACATGCCAAGACATAACCAAGCGCTACCTGAGGCTCACCTGTGCGCCGGACCCCTCCACTGTTCGCCCTGTGCATGTATGTAGCCTTTTTAGTTTATTCTTCCTGTAGTTTAACAGTCCTGAGATGAAGTTTAACTTAATGGAGATGTTTTACTCTTCAAAGAAATTTCGTAAGAAATGGTGAATAAATGTGGTATCAAAGTTTTTCTTAAATTCGGTTTCCAGCTTACGTTATTCAATAATTGCATAAAACCATAGAGAAGGGGGTGCTCGTGGTGTAGTGGTTATAGCACGCCCCCCACTCCATGAGGCTAAGTCCTCAGTAGTAGCAGATCACTGGTTTGAATCCCACCCGTGTTCGTTCTCTGAATGTCATTCCCCTTTCTGCTCCCTTTCTTCTCTCTCTCCAAAAAAAACTTTTAATAAAAGCATACAAGTGCCAAAAAATTATCTTTAAAAAAACAAACAGTGGAACTGTTTGAGTATATTTAAGTGTTATTCTGCCAGTCTTTGATTTAGTTCTGATCTTGTTTTACCCAGGTCCTTAGGAAGTCTCTGCAGCTTGTTAAAACTGATTGGAAAACCAAACAGGACTACACATATGCCTGTGAACAGATGAAGTCTATACGACAGGACCTTACGGTAAGTTGTTTCATTTGTCTTTGTCTGTAGGCTTCTGTCTAGTTTGTATTTTCCATTTCTTATTTTATAATTTTTTTACAATTCTTTCCTTTACCCTCGTCATTATCTAGGTCCAGGGAGTTCGTACTGAATTCACAGTGGAAGTGTACGAGTGTCATGCACGCATTGCTCTGGAGAAAGTGAGTCTGTTTTCTGTTATAAGTTTTGCAATAACTAAAGGTGCGAACACACCACACGCGTACAGACGCGTATAAAATCGGCAATTTTTCCATAGGGAACCATTGGTTTACGCGCGTACATGGCGCGTAGATGCGTTACTCGCGCTAAAGCAACATTTTAGCCGTGTATATACGCAACTTACGCGCGGAGTTCAAAACATTTTACTTTTTACGCTCCTATGCGTGACGATTAGCCGCGTTGGCCAATCAGCGTTGGGCTTGACCCGACGTCACATACATTGGCATGGCCGGAGAACAGTATACACAGAGGCTGAGAAAGACCGAGGAGGAAAATGTATTGCAGGCGGCCCGGTGCTGTATGACAGCAGCTCGGGAATGGAAGACGTGGGCAAAGTAAACCATAAGAATGGAGTTCCTGGTTAATTCAGTGAATATGTGCGGTTGTGCTTTAGCCGATAAACCAAGTTAGCGCCGTATAGCATTAGTTAACTCACCCGGTTGTGTGCGGGCGGCTAGCGCTTCATATTATGAACCCAAACATGACGGCTATGTCCGGGGGACTTTCACAACAAGTACAGCGAAGCACCGGTGTTGATCTACGCCAGCCACAGTCCCCTGTCACAGCCAGGTAGGGTAATGTTGGCTACTTGCCTTTATGTTGTGCCGCCATGCACCGATGCTGCTGTAACTGTGTTTGTTATGTAGCTGCCGTGAATATGCAATGCTGTTTTAATGCTAGGCTATTTGTGGTGTTCAGTTTGTCTTTTGGCACAGTTGTTGGCCGTGTTGTTGTTGTTTTTGTGCGGACATGCACGCTGTTGTGTCGGGTCGGGTCTGATCGCAGCCATGGTTGATTAGGGGAAATACAGTATCGGGAGGGAGACTAGGCACGTTACGCGCGTAGAACCATTTTTGACACAAAATGATCAAGCAACATTTTAGCTGCGTTACGCACGTAAAGCATACGCGGGTAAAGCATGTAGTGTGTTCGCAACTTAAAAGTAAGAAAAGTACATGTTTAAACACCAGCTGTATGTTTATTGTCTACAGGGTGACCACGAAGAGTTCAACCAGTGCCAGACGCAGTTGAAGGCCCTATATAAGGACAATCCCTCGGTGAACATTGGAGAGTTTACAGCATATAGGTTGCTGTATTACATCTTTACTAAAAACTCTGGAGGTATGCCCATATTGTTTTCTGTTGAGTCACTGTCACACACCAAATATATCTTCTCCTTGTACATTTTTACCATGCCCATTTGTCCTCCCCCTCCAGATCTGATCACTGAGTTGGTGTACTTGACCCCAGCATTGCGGGCAGACGTATGTGTGGCTCATGCTCTTGCACTGCGCGCTGCCTGGGCCTTAGGAAACTATCGCCGTTTCTTTAAGCTGTACCAGGAAGCACCGCGCATGGCTTCATACCTCATAGACAAGTTTGTAGAGAGGGAAAGAAAGATTGCACTTCGGGCCATAGTCAAATCGTAAGTCAACTGTCTGAAAATATGACGACGCAAAATGTGTCATTGTTTTTCGCCTTGATTATTTATAGCTAATGTTCTGATTTATTTCTGTCCACAGGTTCAGGCCTGATGTGCCGGTGCAGTATGTGCAGTCCACTCTGGGCTTCTCTTGTTTAGACACATGTATGGCCTTTCTTACTGGGCTAGGTGTCACCTTTTACCCCTCTGACCCCCAAAAGATAGACTGCAAAACCAGCACAGCTGCTTTGGCTGCCTCATGAGGCGGGTGGGGGGAGGTTAGCAACATGAAGGGAGACACTAAGGGGCCATCATGGACCTCCTACATATACAATGCACTGCACTTCAGACACCTCAGACAGTTCAGAGAGTAGTTGGCAGACTTAACAACTATAGAAAACCCATATGTTAAGATATGTGCTGGATTCACATTTCAGAAAGCAGAATTTATGACACTTTTTTAAAACTGTCATCACACAAACACTCACTTAGTGTAGGTTATCCTAAATCCCAATTTACGTTACATTTGTTATTGCAGAAAAGTGAGTGGGGTTTAATCTCAGCATTTAGAGGCCAATTAGTTAGAGAACAGGATCAGGGAGGCACACACCCTTATGGTTCCTGTTCCTTCACCCCCATCAGATGTCAAAGCTAACAGTGTTCTGTCATGTTTTTTTCCTTCCTCAAGTCAACAGCTCCAAGACCTGAAGTTCAAGTTGATAACCAAAATGGAAATTCATACTGCTGTTCAAGACATTCATACACCTGTCTCCTGTCTGAAGTCAATCCTACAGAATCAAGGTTTTCCTCAAAGAGACTGTGAGGTCACAAGGTGAGAAGTTGCCAGGAGTTTGTCTGAAAGAAGAAGAGTTGGTGGTTTGTATTTCCTGCCCTGCACCCACTTCCCTCACGGTATCTACAGATGGCTATTCATCCCTGTCCCCACGCACATGGCACGTGAAAGAAATGGACTAAGTTTTGTTCCTGATCTAATTAAGTAATATTCACTTCCTGGTCGCCGTCATGAAATGGTGGGCCAGCTTTTGGTAAAGTCTCAATCTGATGAGCATTGACTGTGTATGATGAAGGAAAAGGGATACAAGCAAGTGATGTCCACACCTCCATACCCCCGAAGCTGAGCTCATCAAAGCGGCCAGAGGCAGAGAGGGAATCTGTCTCCAGCATCCTCAGGTAGAAGTTCTGTCAGCGCCTGGAATTCAAACCATCCCAGCACAGAGACGAAGGCCATCTTTCATCCACGGTTGGCCGTCTTAACCTCACCAGCTGTTGTTCAAAAGAAACGGGGCAGCTAAACAGCTGTCTTCCAATACAGCTGAATCCTGTGGTGGGGAACCTGCTGCTGCTTCAAGAAGGAATAACGACGAGTGGTTTGTATGCTACATCTGGCTCAGGTGTTTGCAAGGCTGGTAAGCAGAAAGGGACTTCTCTGGAAGCAGGTGGACGACACAACAGAGATGTTGCCTCACATTTCTTGTGTTAAATGCTTTGTCTTGTGTTTTGTGGACAGCAGTATTGTCCACTTTTCTTGACAGAAGAACAGAATCATGGAGCTGCAAAGCAAGTTTTTAATAAATTTACAGGTTGATATTGGACAGCTGAATTAAGTATCGTTACAAATTTGACTTAAAATGCCAGCATTAGCCCCTTAAGATCCCAGAACTTTTACTGCACAGGAATATGCTGCAAATATCTAAATCAAAACATGAGTTTTAAACTGATGAACAGTCATTCAATAAAGAGGGAGATGCAACTTGAGTAAAGACTAGTGCTTTCATGTCCAATTCCACAGTAGTTATGATTTACTCAAATCTGCTGCAGTTGAAGTCTTATTTTATTCCACAGAAACTATTCCTCCAATATGAAATGGTTTCTCTGTGGAGTTGTAGTGAAGTTAATTCTCGCTGATGTAATTTTTGGTCCATTTATCTAGATGAGGCTTGTGCTTTTCAGGACCTAGAATTATATATATTATTGGTGGTGAACACTGAGGTGATGATAGGGAAAAACATGTATAACAGTACTTCAAATAGAGATAAGCAGCTTATAAATGGCCTTAGGTTTCCGACAGAATCTTTACCACTAACTTTCCATATCCCATCATTTTGGCCCTGCTGAAGTTGTACAACGCAATGTGTCATTGTCCCTCCTAATTTGAGTTTTCATTCTTATGATCAGTATTAAATAGCCACTGTAGAAATATTGAACCTGAGGTATTTAAGACGGTGGTGTAACAGAACAGCACACAAGGCTGCAGGCTCACTGTACAATCGTCATGTTTACTTGTCTACTCGGTATGTTGTAAATATTGTACGATAATTTCTTTTCAATTGGTGAATAGTGTAGCTTTTTGTGTTCACACATGGGTAAGTGTGATTTATTTTTATTTTCTGGGTTTTTGCAAAACTCTTTCTCAGACCATTTATGTGAATATGTAAACTTAAATGCAGACAGGTCAAGGTTTAGTTGTGTGCTATGTCTTAATCGCAGTGGATGTAGTGGAGGGGAGTAATGCCAATTTTTAACTCAAATTACTCCCAGTACAAATTGGAAACATCAGCACAAGCTCTTGTGTCGAGATGTCCTGCTCAATTTGGATAATATTGTCACCTGTCTGTTAAGCGGCAGTTTTGTGTTGGCCGATTGTTCCATACAAAGCAGTGGTATATGGGGCCACCATTGCCAAACGCGCACATTGTTTACACCCTTCTCTAAAGGACACATTTACATCGAGTCGACAATACGCTTTTGTAAACCTGGAGTGGGAATTTCAATTGTTCCAAATTTCTCAATGTTAACCATTATTTCAGCAAGTGTTTTGTAATGACAATGATCTCAACATGTTTTCTTTCTTCCCTCTTCATTTACCTGATCTCCTATCCTCTTCGCTATTCCCTCCCCCTTCACTCCCTAAACCCTTCTCTCAAACGCCACCAGACTTCTCATTCTTCAGCTCGTAACACTGCTGCATTGCAGGAGCTCACAGGAGTGCTGATAAGTTGGCGAACCATCTCCAGATGCCAGCCGGAGAGGGTGAACAGTGAGCAAATCCAAGTCTTGGTTTGACCAACTGAAGCTGAAGCCACTCAGCTGATAAAATACATGGGAGCCACACAAAATGAAAGGCTGGAAATGTTGATCTGCTGCTAATGTGATATGCTGCTAACCCTAATAGATAAAACAGATTTGCTGTGCAACATACCTGTTAAGTTTTTAAGAACAATGTTTGATCATTGACAAAGTCACCATGTGCTGTTTTCTGTTTTTCCAGATGCATTTACATTTTTTTGAATATCAGTTATTTATTAATTTGTCAATATTTATATTTTTACCTTCACTATCTTACTGAGGTATCATGTGGCTATTGTTTAGGTGGACGGATTAAATGAGTAGCTGTAATGCCCAGTTTTGAGTTTAATCCCGCATCGTCTAAAATAAATGTATCTGGACAAACAGAAGATGTTATGTTCAAAATTCACCAAACATAAAAATAATAATAATCTCTAAATGCAATCTTTAGGCAAAGTTAATTATTTAACAAGTGCTGGTGCGTGCTCCCATGCTAAGAAATTACCTTTTGGTTTCTTCATGTGATAAGCTTGATTGATGGTTGTGTGTTGCCTTTGGTTTGTGTAAATGTAAGATTTATTTCTATATATACACATAGTTAAAGTGTACATCTGATGTCTCAGGTTTTCAGAATAGAAACAGCCCAGAATGTTTTTTTTTTTTTTTTTGGTAGAAATATTCACCCCAGGCGACTAACTAATACACTTCTTTCATTTTGGATGCATTTGTTTTTTTCCTGCGATGCCGTAGTCATGTTTTTTCAGCATTATTTGCTCCCATGTTACCGTTTACCTCCATCTGTCTTTACAAGTCTTCCTTGATATTCGATACTAGAACAGCTCCCATGTCCCTCACGTCTACTGTGTTCATTTCCTGCCGTTTCCTTTTGAACTTGTCTTCATTTAAATATGTCTCTTCTTACTTTCTCTCAGCTCCTCCCTGCATGCTGTCCTCTCCCTGCTCTCCTACAGATCTCCTAACATGTATTTGTTCTCTCATTCTTCTTTTCCTTTTAATGTTGAGTATGTTTGTGACTGTTCGCCTTGTGCAACTAGTCACTCACTAGTAAGTATTGTATTGCTTTCCTAGTTTACGTTGCATCTCACTAACAACTGAAGCTGAAGGTTAATCTGCGATGCCTTGTCTCTACCCCCCCAACTCTCCACAGATATGACTTGATAAACTGCCATTTTGTAAATATTGTGTACATATTGAGAATAAATCTAATAAAATTCAAGTATAAAGAACATTCAGTGTTTTTTTTGCATCCGGGCAGAATTAATTGACAAATAAGAGGTTATAAATTAAACAAAGCTCAAGAGTTTAAAAAAAAACACACAGTAATGAGGTTGACAGGTAAATTTAAGTTTATTTTGAAATATCTTAAATATAAATTGGGAGACACCTGTGACACTTAGAAGAGATTGCTTTGGTAGATAGTATATAAAACCAACAGGCGCAGCAAATTTAATTTTACAGCGCCTGACGGCAGGTTTGGATTTCCAGGCTAGTCAAGAGTGGCATTTCCTTCCACACTTTCCCTTTTACAGCTACAGTTTGTCTACATGTAGGTCGAGTTGGACAATACATTGTTTTGTGAAGGGTGGATAAACAATTTGTAAAATAAATGACAGGGAAAAGAATATCAAATATATTAATCTAAGATTTATGTTGAAGAAATTATTAGTTTGTTAAACTAAATGCTAACAGTTAAAATGAAGGAAAGAAAAGCAGACGATTGCCCTCATGCAGTTAAGTTTAAAAGGGAAAAATTAGGCTACGGGCAAGAATAGGACAAAATAAATTTAAGTTTAGCCTACAGCAGTGGTTTTCAAACTGTGGGGGGCGCGGGGTTATGGCAGGGGGGGGGGCGGATGGATATGTGAAAAAAATAAAATTAGTTTGTTTTTTTATATTAAGATCAAGGCATAGCTGTAGGCTACAAGAGTTCTTCTGCTTCGTTCCTCTCACTGCATTTAAATGCATTCATTATATTACAGAGAAATAGGTCTCATTAAAGAAAAAGAGCACGAAGCCCAACCCAGAGGACCCTGCATACATTTTTTTATTTTAAATTAATATTTTTATGGAAAATCCATATGTCTTTCTTCAATAGCTTCTAATTCATCAGACCCAGTGTCTCCAAATTATTTGTTCACACAAAATGCCTCTTAATTTCCCTCTCAAAGTGCACCAGATTCATGCATTTCACTTTAAAAAGGTGAAAAAAAATCTCCCGGGTGGGCAGACCCCCGGACCCCCATAGGAGGCTCTGGTTCTCAGCTGGCTACTATTTTCCTCCAGCAGGACATTGGAAGCACAAGTGAAAAAACACTGGGTGTGTGAATGACATTTAACTAGTCAATAATTTGGGCAAGTCTGTCTGCCTATCATTCTCACCCCGCTGCACACTCAGTCACTACTATCCATGCTTAAAGGAAGCAGGATTAAAACAATGGATGAAGATGTTAAAATGTATTAAAAAATGTGTTTAAAAATGTTTAGAATGTTTCAAAAATATGTTTAAATTTGTAAAATAATTAAAAGATCTTTCAAAACACACAAGGATTTAGAATTTTTTTTTGGGGGGGGGGGGGCTCCGCTGAAATTTGTTCTCTGAGGGGGGGCTCACTCTCTCACACTTTGAAAACCCCTGGCCTACAGAAAGTGCATTTAAAGAAAATAGGCCTACTTGTTGTTTAAAAAAAAATAATGAAAGCCTGATTAGGCTATACATACTGTATTTGAATGGTTTCTTTTGACTTGATGTTCCTCTAGGGCAGTGGTTTTCAAACTGTGGGGCACGAATATGTGATTTTTTTATTTTTTTTTAGTTTGTGAAAATGGGTTCAAATAGGCTAAGTTATTTCACGAAACATCTGAAAGTCCAAAAAGAAAAGGTAAAAAAGCAACAGACCAACTAAAGAAAGAAAGAAAGAAAGAAAGAAAGAAAGAAAGAAAGAAAGAAAGAAAGAAAGAAAGAAGCAAAAGCAGAGCTAAGAAAGATCTTAAAAAAGTGATATTATAAACTCAGAAGACAGAGCCAGATAAGCACTAACTAAAGGCAAAGAGAAAAAGCTAATGTAATGACGATAAATAAACCTACGTTTATACGTTTATACATGACAAGAGAATTATGCATCATGCGGAAAGAGAAAAAGTCAAACACAGAGTTTACAGACAGAGAGAAAAGATCAAAATAATAGTTACACCTACGACTACTAAAGAAAATAATGAAAACAGTACATTTCGAAGCTCAGGAGAAAAGACAGACTGAAGCTATTATATTGAATATATTTTAGTGGCAGAAGGTCAGATGGGAAATAAAAGCTAGAGCAAAAAACAGAAGAAAGACAAGAAGTAAGTATTGGAACTAGAAACAAGTAGCCTATGAAATAGCAAATACATGCGAAAAATAGAAGGAAAGGAGGTTTGTATATAAGGCCTGACATACCAAACGGACATGATGGGACAGAGACCCGTTCTGGTATCACTCAACTAGAAAGATTACTATTACATTTTATTAATGATCAGGAATAGATCAATAAGGGACAGAGGAGGAGAAGAGGAGACGATAAAGCGTTTTATTTAGAGGTAAACAGCAGCAAAAAAGAGTGCAACAGGAAACAAAGACAAGGCCAAGAAGAGAAGTGATCAACACGAGAAAAGGAGTCATTCAACAGCTCTGAGAGAGAAGACGACAGTGAAGAGTGAAATACGGCAGCAATAGACAACAGAATAGAAAATCCTTGAGCCCACTTTTATCTGCGGCGTGAAGATGACAGAACAAGCCTCAGTTTGTGTAGTAAAGGCAGTAGTTGAGCCGAAGAAACTGAAGTACGTTAGTTAGGATGATGGACAGAAAAGTGAAGAGAGAAAAGGCAAGCTCAGAAAAATCTATGATTACAGATAGAGAAGAAAAAATGATACATGATTAATAATAACAGCTGCATTAAAAGCTAAAAATGAATGAGAGGTAGATTGTTAGAAAGGCAAAAGAGCAAAGAAAACGGATGAAAGTCCCACCAAATCCAGACAAACATAAGCTCTGTAATTTGTAATAATGAAACCAGTGTCACAGCTGTCTCTCAGGCCAGAACTGAACAATGTTGCTGCATGAGCCTCACTCATACTTACACATATGCCCACAAACATACACACACACACACACACACACACACACACACACACACACACACACACACACACACACACACACACTCAAACACAGATTTAGTAAATAGTTGTCATCAAAAAGAAGTAATTTAAAATTCTACAAATCTTTTCCTCTTCTTGTACAGTTTGACCCGTGAAACTCGAAAAATTCCATTTACAACTCACAAAACTCTTTCTGTAGTGTGAGTCATCTATCAATAAAAACAGTCTTTAAATTCACAAAACAACAATCTGTTTCTGCCTATCTATATATTACACAAAATCCTGTCTCCATCAGTAGATTGGACAGTGAATGAGTCCTACAGTATTTACAACTTAAGTCTGTTTAGTCTCCTCGAGGAGAGGTTGGAGGATGGAGATAGGAGGTAAAAAACAAATAAAAAAAAACGTTGATGAAAGATTTCCTTGTCTGTCCTGCAGTGTCCATGTATCAGCCAGTCCCAGAGTTAAAGCAGATGCCGTCCGTGCGTGTGTTACAGCCCCCATCCCTCCCTCCCCTGCCTGGAAGCTCAGTACGGGGTGAAGCGGTTATATCCTCCTCTGTACAAACTGGCCTGTTGACAGAAGCAGTAAGGCAGGTGTTAGCGTGTGTGTGGGGGGGGGGGGGGGGACTTTTGTTCACAGCACATGTGCAACAAGACAGCTGTCAGCCAATACTGCGTGTGTATGTTTTGACTCACCATCGTACCAACTCCATATGTTGTCGTTGGTCCCACTGCTGAGTGGTGATAGGGATCTGCAGCTGTGGTGAAGACCCGTCCGTATCTGCTCAGAAACATCAGAAGCAGATGTGAATGTCATGTGCTGAAGCCAGGATGGTCAAAAGGCTAATTGTCAAATAGTCCAATGACATTTTTGAGATGTTTCCCTTCAAAATAATCTGGCTGAGCCCTAATAAAACCCTCCAAGTGTAGTTTAAGGACATGACCTCAGTGTGTCAGACTTCTCTGATTGGACGTAAAATAAACAAAAGAAAGGTTTTTCTATTTTTACCAATTGGTAAAAGTTGGAGGTTAAAGTACAGCTTTATTCAATATTTTAATACTCCATTTTAATTATTTGACTAACTCTATTATCTAGTGATGAATTCAGTTAGATTTTGACCCTGATCTTACAACCATTTCCCTACTTATTGATGGTTTCGAGACTTTGATGGCACAGGACTGTATCTTTTTTGAACAATTAGTAGCTTCAGACAGGACACAAAATGTATGTTGTTTACCAATTTGCTTTAGTGTCTGACAGATATTGATTTTTATAAGAAATATATGAAATGCTCTAAATCAATTGTGAGAGTTGAAATGCAGTAGAGCAATAAACCAAAATCAGGCTCTCAACAATGTGAAAGTGACACCATCTGGAAATTATCTCAAGCATATTTCAGCTTCTCTGTGCTGGCATTTCTGAGCCACTATGGCCAATTTTGGAGTGTGTGTGTGTGTGTGTGTGTGTGTGTGTGTGTGTGTGTGTGTGTGTGTGTGTGTGTGTGTGTGTGTGTGTGTGTGTGTGTGTGTGTGTGTGTGTGTGTGTGTGTGTGTGTTTGTGTGTGTGTGTTTGTGTGTGTGTGGTGTTCGTCTGCCTACCCGTCACTGTAGGTTGCTGTGGCACCAGACGCCGACTGGGCTGCCATTCTATACGCAGCAGGATAACCGCCCTGTACATGCACAAGAGGAAAAAAACAACATGAATGCAGCTGCAGCGCTTTAAAGTAACTATCTTCAAAGTGACTGTGTTCAGAGACTTACGTAGACATCTGCTCCGTACAGTCCATCCTGATACACCACCCTGAGAATAGAGAGGTAAAACAATACTAAATGGTCTAGGTGTGATTGTAGACAAGGTGCTGGTACTCAAATAAAGAGTCTTACCCAGGATAGGCGGGCATAGCAGTAGGTGTGGCTGCGGCGGAGCGGATCGTGTTGTAGACGGCTCGGCCTCTACCACGCAGTGCAGAGCCCCGGTAGGCCAAGGTGGGAGTTGCCATGGGGTAAGGGAAACTTGCAACTGAAGGAACAGAGAAGGGGGAAAAAAGTGAATAATACAACACTGGTGATCTGGTAATCCCATACACAGATGTGTCACAGATAAAAACTCACCTGTGTAGAGTTCAGGTGCGTACATCGCCCCCATCGCCCCCATGACTGGGTTGATCTTCCATCCAGAAGCTGCACAAAAAAAAAGTATTAGAGTAAGTTTCTCTTCCGCTTCCCAGAATCCCTTGGCCATCAAAGTTTACCATCAAGAGTCGTACTTGAAATGTCACCATTCACAAGAGGTGTCTGGGGCTTCTTGGTAACTACCCTCGCGGTGGCATTGTTTACCTGTTGGAGAGGCAGAGCAGGACAACAGGCAGCGATAAGGGATTATTATGATGCATATGAATGTTGAAACTTTGAAAACCGCAGGAGACTCTCCCTCACCTCGATCTTTCTCCCTTCCACAATCGTCCCATTCAGCTTTTCTCTTGCTCGGTCGGCCTCAGCTGCACTCTCGAAGGTGACAAACCCAAAGCCCTGCAGGTTCACACAGTCATTCCCTTTGTTTGTAATCTGATTTCTAATCTTAAAAAATATTTTTCAACTCTGATGATATTTCTGCGGTGCTCACCTTGGAGCCCCTCTCATTGAAGATGATTTCTACATCCAGAATCTTGCCAAATTGCTGAAATGTTTTATTTTTTTTAATAAGCAAGATTCAATTTATTTTAACAGCTGTAAGACTGCATTGGGCTATTGAGAAATTCATACCCCAAACATCTGGCGGAGGTCTGGGTCTCTAAAGCGGAACGGGATGTTGGAGACATGGAGGCGTTTGGGTTGGGCCTTACCTGACCCCTCCTCATCACTCCCACTTCCTGCTCCGCCCCCGGAGGACACACTCAGACTCTGGGGGTCAGAGGTCACAGGGGCCAAAGCATCATCCTGACAGTGAGAAGGCATGAAAACAAGAAGGAGGAGAAGAGGAAGAGAGCACGTGGATAGAGGAAGAAACGGACGAGGAGTGAGAGGACGTGAAAGAACAAACAAAAACAGAAGGATGGAAAACAAAAAGACGGAAAAGAGAGAGCATGAGTGAGATGAGGGTATAGGTGTGAAGAAAAAAACAGGGAGAGGGCATCAATAGGAAAGCAAAGAGAGAAAGAAAAGGAGGAAAGAATGATTTAGTCAATATCGGAAAACAATGATCTTTTCAGAGAATTCTGTTTGTGTAAAAAGTTCAGTTGCGGAAGCATCACATGGCATTAGGCAAAGATCATTTTCATGAAGTCAAGTGATTCAAACCAAAGTTCAAAGAGCATTCAGCAACCAGTGATCCCTCTCAGGCAAATGTGAGGAGGAATTAAAAGAAAGACTAAAGCACCGTATTATAGTAAAGATTATATATCCGACACTAAAACTACTTATGTTTACTCAAGCTTTAATCTCCCCTAAAAAACAAGAAAGTACAGTAACTTAGCGCCAGGTTGCCTTAAACTACGCTAATATTTACCCAATTAAAATGGCCCCATGCAGAGAACTCAAGGCCTAATGTGCCAAAACCAAAACATTCACTATCCCACAATGCACCACGATGCTAGTGTGTGCACGTCTGAGTGTGTGAGTGTGTCGGTCAACCAGTATCATCGACCATTGCGGAAAAATAACGTTAGATATATGTGTTTAGGACATATGAAATGAGTCCAAACGAAAGAAAATGGGGGGGGGGGGGGGGGGGATTAAGTGAGCTTCAGCAGAAAGAGAAGGAGCAGAGTGCATTTGAAAGAAAAAGAAACATTAAAACGCAAATTTACTGGAAAAGTATTGATATATGGAAAAAGAAAAGATCAGTCCATTAGCATTCTAGTACCAAGAGGCAGATAATGTGAAAAGCCTCAGTGCAGCAGTGAAAAGGAAAAGGAAACCAAAGTAGACAAGGCAAAGAAGGTGCGCAAAAAGCTTGAAAAGGAAGAGGGAGATAGGGAGGGGGCAAAGAGAGATCAAAACTGGGTGTCCACAAGGGTCAGTCTGGGGTCACGGTGCTGCTTTTCTGCCAAGGGTTAAAGGTAATTTGTCAAGGGGCATAATTAATAAGTTGGGGATGGACATACAGAGGTACACAGACACAGGTAGGGTTTCTACACACACATACATGGATTGCACTGCTAACTACTGTAGGTAGCAGACTATCACCATCACTATCATCCACCCACAAACACCACAGACAGACTACAGCGGAGGGGAGAGTGGGAGACAGGAAGAAGGGGGTTGAGTTGGGTGGTGGTGTCATGTCACGATGCAGAACTTTGTTTCTGGACCTGAGCGATATTTCAGAGGGGGGAAAGGGGGTCATCTGGTCAGCCTTCCCCCTTTTGACCCCCTCCCTCCGTGGCGACGTCTCAACTTTTCCCCTCGAAAATCAGCAAGGACCCAAGTATGTCAGGGGCTCTAGTAATAAAATATATAGATGGGGCCACAAAACACCATTTATGAGAGGAGGTAGAGAGATGTGCTGAAGCTGACCTGCCACACAGATCAGACTTAACACCTCTGTCCTTATCAATGTGGACCTTTTCATGCCTGAATGAGATTTGTTTGATGTCCCATATTAACTGCACTGCAGTGGTCTAAATGGAGACCTACCTACGAACCTTATTATCTTCATATAAGGGAAAATCTGCACTTAAGATCTTTTAACCTGTTTTCATATGACATCATACTTTCAAGGACGTTTCCAGAAATGTATGTCTGAGAGTATAAATCCATGCTAGCAGTGGTCGGTACTTTTATGAGCTAAGTATCCTGTCAGAATGCTGAGATTTTGATTATTAACATGTATAATGTTAAGATTTAGCATGCTAACATGCTAAATCTTTGTTTATTTTGTTAGTTTTTGTATGCTAACATTTTCTAAAAAACACTAAAGACTATGCAAATGAGGCTCTGGGTCATGTAGTTTTGAAAGTATTTGGTCAAAAACAAAAGTCTTGAATGAATTTACATTTAGACCAAATGAAGGAGCTAAAGGGAAAGTTCACATGATTTATCCTCCAGGGGCCTTGAATATCTGCTGTAGCAAATTTCACAGCAATCAATCCTATTAAGATATTTTACCCAAAACCAAAAATGGGGACCTCAAATGGGGACCTTGAAGGCCTTTACAAAATTGCCTTGCAATCCATGATTTGTTGTTCAGATATTTTTATTTGGACCAAATCATTAAACCAACAAACAAACCAACAAAGTGCTGCTGACATGGTTACAAACAAGGTGGGACTACTGCACTAGAATCAGGAAAAAAATGAAATTAGATTTTAGAGAATACTTGGGACAAGGAGGTTGTTAGTGGAAACAGGTTAAAATAATTTTGCTGCACTGGCAGATTTTTCCACTGCATTTCAGAAAAAAAAGCCTTTAAGGACGCAATTACCGACACAAGTGCGTGATAAGAATATCTTTGGAAGTGTCAAAAAATATATTTTCTTAAAATACCACACAACTGCCTTTTAATCAATTACAGCTTATTACCTTTTATCAGAAATGAATTTATCTCTGGATTGCATGACCCAGAAAAACACCTTATATGACTTCAGTATGTTATGTTACGTATATACTGCACACTGTTGATATCAACACAATATTTTACAGCAATAATCTGTAAAGGTGATCTATTTCATTGTCTGCTAAATGAGACACAGGGGAGTAGGAGACGTGGGGATTTATTTCCAACAACAAATTCCTTCTCAGCTGTCCCCCCCACCACTTCCCTGTACTGAGGTTGAGCGGCATTCCCATACATGGACATAAGTGGGGCTCTAAATATAGAAGGAAACTCTATCTGGCCTCTGAAAGGACATATGAAGATGCTACCTGTAGCAGCAGGGCTTCTTAAATTACTGAAGATCATATTTTATTGGGAGATGAATGTCTTGCTGTGATGTGAACTCTGTTCTTACCGTGTTACTAGATGTAAGAGCCTCGGCCCCGTCCAGCTGAGGGCCCTGATAGACCCTGAGCTGGGGATGTTCAGGATACTCTGCAGAGCTGAAGTCAAGGGGGGGAAGTCTGCCCCCAGAGGGCTGTGGACCTTGACCTGGTGGGGGGTATGAGGGAGGAGGGGCGTAGACCTGAGACAGGGAGGGGTCGCAGCCGCCGGGGCCGGCCTCCTGGGAGGGGCCTCCCTGAGGAAGAGACAGAGAGGGGAAGAGAGAGAGATGTTGGGTATATCATATGTCAGAGGTGTAAACAAACTAACCATGTTGTCACTGTAATTTAACTCCACGGCTCTAACAATAATAAATTGTTGTGAGTTTGAATGAATAATGTATGATCCATCAAACACAAATCATTTCAAAGTATGAGAGACAGAAAGAACATGTTCAAATGTTAAAATGTGCATCTGGACCAAATGTAGACGTCTGTTTAAGACAAATTAGTTCTAACTTCCAGTTCTAATGCTAAAATTAAGGCAAATATTGTATTTGATAACTTTAGTTATGAGTTACTTTGACGTTTCAAGTGAAAAACGCTAGATACAATTGTGATGTCTCACAGTTTAAGGGACGACAAGACTTATTTATCACTGGAGGGAAGTTCACAACTTACCCAGCAGTAATTAAAAATAATTTGATATACTGTAAATTTTTCAAAATAATAATAACCTTTACTTTTGGTAGCAGAGTGTTTCTGTGCTGTATTTATGCTATCTTTACTCAAATAGATAGATCTGTGTACTTTCTACAAACTGTACTACTGCTTACAGCAAGAAGAGCAAGAGAAGAGCTGAAACAATAAGATTAAGTGAATTAACAAAAAAAAAAAAAAATTGATAAATAATCAGTTGTCGTTTGTCGAGAAAATTGCCAAATAAAT
This sequence comes from Ammodytes marinus, assembly GCF_949987685.1. Taxonomy (NCBI): domain Eukaryota; kingdom Metazoa; phylum Chordata; class Actinopteri; order Uranoscopiformes; family Ammodytidae; genus Ammodytes; species Ammodytes marinus. Next base: position 20,982,792 of record NC_137217.1, on the reverse strand, counting down.
TGAATTTTATATCAAAATAACATTAACTTTTTTGTCTTGTTTAACATTCAGATAAAAGATCAATCAATGATAACTTCCTCTCAGAGGGGTAAAGTCGCAAATACCTGAAAGCTTAACTTAAGACGCATCAGAACTGAAGATCTGGTCAGAACAGCCTAATTTCCATTAAATCACACAACAAATCCCCAAAATGTAACTTAAAGTTAGGTTGAGAAATGTGTGTTTGCGAGCAGGAAAACTAGATCTAAGCTATATAAACACAGGTGAACAACCATACAGCCCTGATGCAAGTGAAAAATCTGTCTAGGAGCTGAAAGCATTGTCTTACCCCTTTACTGCATTCCTTGACCTCTGATGCATTGTCCAACAACTGCAGCATGTTTAAATGCCAGCTGACCACCCGCCTACTACACCATAAGTGCTACTTTTCCACCAATCACATCAAATGATGTGATGAGCAAAAGGGACCAGGAGGCCACACCAGCTGTGTTCATCTGTAGCTGTCAATCACTTTACACCCCCCCCCCCCACACACACACACACACACACACACACACTGCCCCCAACACACACACACACACACACACACACACACACACACACACACACGCCTTAACTGTATACACTCATGAACCCACACACAAACTGCAGATACAGCTCTTCCCCATAGATTTCTCAATGTAAATGCTCCTCCGGTTGCAAGATGGTATATCACGCAAAAGGTCGACTCTAAGAATACCATGTTCAAGCCAACATAGTTCACATACTTTTACAGACACATTTCAAATAACTTTGGGCTTCACCTCTAAAAAATAATTACATCTTCACTTTTGGATTCTGTTGTGTAGCAGATAACCAGTGACATCTAATGTCTTCTTCCCTTTTTATTCCCTTTTTACTATTTCTGACTTCATGCGAAAAATATTTAATGATTATGAATAGGACTGGTGCTTTGGTGGCAGTAAAGGCTGGAACAACAACACAGATGATCACATCATACTAATACACATGGTAATACATTATTTGTAGTGCCCTCTCCAAGCACAATTTCTAGTAATGTATTATTTGATGTATCTAGCTGCTACTTAAAATACTTTGAAAACACAGCTGTGATTTTAGTTAAATTGAGTTTCTAATAAAATAGGAAAATTAAAGATGTGAGAGAAATGTCTGAGCTTGTGTAGAAGTATATGATCTGTGAAAATCCAATCCCAAAAAGCCCCTACATTTTGAGACACAAACAGTTATAATTGGATGCAGTGAGATTGAATTCCCCTAGCAATATTGTCCAAATTAGATCCAACTGGAACATTCATGATATTGTATTTATGCTCTAAAGCACATGTGGCCCGCGACACGTTTTGATGTGGCCCGCGAATCAATTCGGCAGATTTGAATAAATTCTGAAAAAAAAAAAAAAAAAAAGAATTTTTTTTTTTTTTTTTTTTTTTCATGGAGCCTGTGCCATATCCGCACGTTGCATACGCTCCCAACTGTTAGGAAACTTACGTGGCTTACAGCTAGGAATGTCTGCTGAAAGTTCTACAGCTCAGGATTTTAAGCCATGAATTGATGAACTTGCATCTAAGAAGAGCTGTCAGTTTTCTGAGGGCTGTAAATAGGCCAATATATGTGGCTAAATAGCATGCTAATATTGATGATTGATTGTGGCAGTGGTGTCAAACATCCTGCCCGCGACTTGTAGAGCACACATTTCTGAGCATTTAAAAAAAAAAAAAGTAAGTTAAATTAAAATTAAATTAAATTGGGAAAAACGTATTCCAAAACAACAAATAACCTCTGTATTTAAAAATAAATCAAAACAGTAGAAGTTGCACTTTTATTTAATTGTATTTTGTACTGTCTGCATGTTTGCACAAAATGTGTCCCTGTACATATAGTAAACAAAATTGGACAACTGTAAGGTCAATGCCTGTTGTATTTGTGTATTCAAATAAACAGTTGTTTATCTCATTAGTGCGTATTGGCATCTGTGAGCAAAATACCCCCCAAATTTTTGCTGCGGCGCTCCGCGCCGCACCTCCTATTCCCTTGGCCAGCAGCAACCTTTACTAAGACATTTCCTGGGAGCTACAGAGATCCCTTGTGATCCGTGATAATGTAGGTTACATATGTAGGCTGAGTTATAAAGCATATAACTGAAAAACAAAGCTAAAGATTTGGATTTGACATATGTACGTTATTTTGCCATTATTTTACTGGTCCGGCCCATTTGAGATCAGAGAGGCTGTATGTGGCCCTCGGACCAAAATGAGTTTGACACCCCTGAGAGAGCCATGCCTCCAAAATACCTGCCAAAAATTAGATGAGAAGATCAAAACCACTCTAAAGTCTGTATGGTAAATATAAGGCGCCAAGGCTGGAAACAGGGGAAAAGCAAATTTACACTTTGGTGTCTGTACAAATTAAACAAATTATATGTAAATTGTTAAAAGTGCTGGTAGGTGGATTTTGTTGCCCCACCGTTCAGTCTTTATGCTAGCTAAGATAATGGTGCTTGTCCGTTACAAAGCAGCTCTACTCTTGTTTCCACTATGTAAAAGTACCTGGTACCAACTTCTTTGGTAGGCTACCTACTCCATTGAGGTTTCAAAAAAGTAGGTACCAGGTACTAAAGTTTGCGAGCTGGACATGGCCACATGAAATGCCAGCCACTCTCTGAAGAGATGGTGGTGCAAATAAGCACGTTGGTTAACATAACAATAAAAAACAGATTGTTTTTCAGAGTGATAAAGTACAGAACATAACTTAATCTAAAAACAAAATGTGCACATAATTGCCCTAATGAAAATTGAGTAGAAAAGCATAGGCGCTTAACATGAAGCACTTACATTGCCATGTCGACGAGCTACACAAAGGCAGTACTATCAGGGGTACTATCTTGAAATGGAAAACGATCTCAAGAAAAGTATTCGGTACCAAATGCAAGTAGAGAAAAGTAGATCTGGTACCATGTAGCCTAATGAAAAAGTGGCTTAAGCTAACTGGCTAGCTTCATATTCATTGGAGACAGACATGATAGTGGTATCAATCTATATATCCAGTCAACATATTTCCCAAAAGGTCAAACTATTCCTTTAATTACCGTCATATTGCAGTATATTAATACTTCCATTTAATTAAAGGATTATAGAAGTTATTCAATCTCTCCATCTCAAGAGATATGTTAAACTTATATCTGTGTGATGCCCTATATGCAAAATGCTACAGGTTTGTCAGCAAGCTTTAGGATTTAGAGGGATTATAATAATAATGGAGGCGTGGTTGAAGGATCATTAATTGTACGACAATTCTCAAAATGCCTTGGGAAATGTTTTCTGGTAATAATACACCAGGGATCTGGTGTTAAGCACCCAGCTATGTGTTTTGGAACCTGTGTACTGTTAATGCCAGTCAATTTTTGATCGTACAAAACAAGCAATGAGAGTGCAGCTATGTCTGAAATTTGGTCATAAAACATACTAATTTGACCTCATTCAAAGTCAGGCTGACATGAATGTGATTCCAGAAATACTGGGAATGTTACATTATTTCTAAAGGACCAACTATGCTATTATGTTTGTAGTTGTCAATCTTTCTAGTTTCACAAAAGTAATTCTGGTCCTGGATCATGTTTCCAACCGTATCAGCCCTGACATGTGCCTGTGTTGTGTCCCATTTATCCCACGAAACAACCCATGTGTGACTGCCTTGACCCTCCCCACTGATACACGAGTGAAGATAACACAATCCGTCAGATATCACATCCTATCTTGCTTGGTTTCCCCACAGACTGTAAGGACCAGTCTCCTTTCCCGATTCAGTATTACAGTGTCAGCAAGCATAGAGAATCTTTGTCACCCCCTGTCCTCTTTGCAAGGCTTTTTTTTAATTCCATGTGTTCTCTCTTTCTCTCGTCTCCCTCCTCAGCTGTCAGTTTGTGGCCAGGGGTCAACGGCCCTGAGCCTGCTGGGACAGCTGCACCAGGATTTACACGCGGACAACACTTAACTGCACATGTGGCCAAGTTGGCTTAGGCAGTTGATAGTGAAGTGACTACACTCTACAGAACAGATGTAACGCTTCAATCATACGGACATGTATGCAAAACACTGCTAAGGGACAGCTGAGTCCTTGGAGATATCCCTTTTTTTAAAGAAGTAAAAAGTTGAGCATGTGCTAACACATCACATCTAATTCCTCAGGCCACGAGACTCAGGCCTTGAAACTTCAAACGATACCAATCCGCACAGCTGTTTTATTTTAGTCTCCAAACAGCTCAAACACTATTTAAATGCACAACAGGCAGGTTTCACGCCTGTTTAAGTGCAGTTGATTCCAGAAAACATGATAGGTGATAGAATCTCCTCCTGCGATTATCAGCCCAGGAGAGGAAGGCTAAAAATACAGCTGGTGTGAAGCACAGAGACAAGGTAGAGATACCAGATGCATTGTGGCATCAATGGTATGTCAGGGACACTTAAACACCCACACACATACACACACACACACACACACACACACACACACACACACACACACACACACACACACACACACACACACACACACACACACACACACACACACACACAGTTGTACAACCTCCTGGCATGGCTGAGACCAGCAGACTATAGATAACCCCTAATGTGTCCTTACTATTAGAAAAATAAGATCTTTCACAATCAGTTCATGTCACCAAACTCCCAATAGGTACGCTTTGATTGGCCTTTTCTCTGATCACCTCTTTAGTCACTATTTATGAATACATAGTCAACTCTAAATTAGATTTAAGAGTTGAATCAAGGAAAACTGGCCCCTTGAAAATGTTGAGAGTGAATTGGCTAGTCATTCATTTCTAATTTGCAATAAAACCCCTTATAGAGCTGAAAAGATTGGGGAAATAATCTACTTGTTCAGTCATTTTTAAGCCAAATTCATTACTTTCAGCTTCTTAAAGGTGAGCATTATATAGAATAATTGCCTTTGGGTTCAGAACTTCTGATCGGATAAACAAGACACCATGGCAACTGGCTAAAGAGTATTTCTGGCAATTTCTTCAAGACAATAATGAGCAGTTTAATAGATAGAAAGGTTGTAAATATTTGCTGTTCTAAACTCATTGAACTATGGATTTTTTTCAAATTTGTTTTTAATTTACAACACATTTAGTTTCTTAATTCCTGCCACTGAACCCCCCCACCCCACCCCCCCCGCCCCCTCTCCCATAGATAAAGACTCAAAAGCCCCCAGCAGCTTAACAGACTGGAAATGTCATGACTTTTGGAGATGAACACTTGTTTCTGTGCGGAAACTGAGAGGGAGAAAGCAAAGTTAAGGAGAGTTTACCTGAACTAGGCCGGGGTAGCATCCGGGTGTCTGTGGGTAGACAGGGAGTCCATAAGGCTGCAGGATCACAGTGGGTGAGGAGAGCATAGCCCAAAAAAACAATCACAGGGAGACAGGGAACGATGGAAGAAGGGGGGGAAGGAAAAGGAGAGCAGGGGAAAAGGAAAGGTTGATGTGCGCACAGGAAGGCAGTCAAGCAGGAAAAAATTAAGCAAAAAATCCCAACAGGAGAAAACGGAAGATCCAACAGTGAGAGGGGAAATAATTGGTTCAGACACTAATTAACCTTGCAGATGGGTCGAAGAAGAAAACACAAAGAATGTCCACAAAACAACCAATGTCCTGTCCGGAAAAGACAGGATTTGGAGCGGTGAAAGAGAAAGCAAGTGAGCCTCTGTGTCCATCGGTTGATCATGCGGCCTGACAGACAGAAACACATGCTCAGGGTCCCATTACAGAGTTATATAAATAGTCACCCATGTCCTTCTCTCTGAGTTTACCACCTTACCGCCCTCACCACTTTGCCATGCAAGATTTCTCACAACTTGTACACTTCTTGTAGCCCATAACAACAGCAGGCTATGAGACGAGAAAGCTTTTTCAATCAGGCAACCAGGCCGATGAACAAAAGACACTAACAACCTGTTGCCTGTCTGTCCATGTCAAACAGACATAGGCCTACACATAGATTTAGCTGTGAATACACAACCACATACACACAACAACAACAACGGGATAGACATATGAGCACTTGCACATTCAAACACACACACACACACATACACACACACACACACACACAAACAGCACCGTACACACGTATTTGTACATGCTTTAGAAGATTTGTGTTATTATTACTTTTAATATTTCATTTTCATTTAACTTTTATTTATCCTCGAGAGACCAATTGAGGGGTGACCCTCATTTACAATGACGTCCAGTTCAAACAAATTCAAAGGAAAAACAACAATACATACAATATTCAATGCACAATGAATGTATTCAGGCTATTGTACAGTTCCAATTCCTTTATATCACTAGTTATTAACATTATTAGTATTATTAATACTTCAGTGTTGTTGTTGTTGTTGTTCAAACAACATGGAGCCAAAACCTAGCTTTACTATAGGTCCTATAATAGGCTCTGTGTAGGCCTATAGCTAATTGAGATAGTCCAACAAAGGATCTTGAATATTGAACCGATAGTTTGTTATCACTTTCGGGTAGGCCTATATGACGCGTTACTCATATTATTAATAATGTAATCATATCTTCAGGCGAATATGAACGCGCACGTGCATTTAAAGCTAGTAACGTCAGTGTTTTTGGCTGCTGTTCGTCTGTTTGGCCAACAGAGTGCGACCATGAGTGCGACAGGGCGACAAGACCAGTCTTCCGACTTCCGGTCGGGCAGAGAGGGGCATGATGGGATATGTAGTGCGTGCGTCAGGCCTATAAGTAAACGGGAACTTCCTCATACGTCCTCTTTTACTACGCGAGCCTGAGCGAGACAGGTACGGACTGAAGCCTCATGCTTACATTTAAACGAAACACAGTATGTAGACATTTGAAAATGCACACAAGAGTTAATGGGAAGTGAAAGGAAAGTAGATGTTTAGGCAAAAATTTGTTATAAATCGACCTTACAGGGATTGGAGTGAGAAACTAACTCGGCTAAGCTAACAATAGCTTGTTAAATTGAACAGCGTGGTGCGGTGCTGCTGCGGCCTAGTAGTGAGGCTGACAAATGACCCGACATTTAAGAGATTTGATTGTTTTTTCATGTAGCAGAATTGAGTGACTTTATTTTCGCCCTCACCCGTGTCTTCACCAGCCTCATGATCGGAGAGCTAAAATGAGTCCTGACAGATAGTGGAACTATCAATTTCAATAGTTAAGTGATATAACTGCAAATCCCGTACTGAAGTCTAGTAAACCATCGTGTTATGTTTGTATTTTATGTATTTGCAAAGGTTAAGGAGATGATCTATATATTTTTTTTAACTCAGTTTGGCTGAAGTCTGAATGGAAATAACTAGTGTTTTTATAGTTATAATGAGACTGGCTGAAGTGTACTTAAAGATCAGAGAAGCCGTTTTACTTAACTTGAGTTTTATTCATAGTGGCATTAGTGTCTTAAATGTAACTTGACTCAAGCTACAAGAACCCTACTAATAACATTTACTTATTTCCCATGTACTTCCACTGACTAACCTTTAGTTGGTTTTTCTGACATTGCAGGCACTTCTGAGTCGCCATGCCCGTTGCCAGGAGTTGGGTTTGTCGCAAGACCTATGTCACCCCCCGTCGTCCCTTCGAGAAGTCCCGTCTCGACCAGGAGTTGAAACTCATTGGTATGCTGTGATGTCACGTTTCCAATGAAGGAGGATGGCTTCTTTTTTTAAATGCATTTAGTCATACAGCATGTTTCCCTCTTTGTAAATGAATCACTAAACTTCCCATAAATGTTAACTTTCCCATTTTTAAAGGTGAGTATGGACTGAGGAACAAGCGTGAGGTGTGGAGGGTCAAGTTCACCCTGGCCAAGATTCGTAAAGCTGCCAGAGAGCTGCTCACTCTTGACGAGAAGGACCCCAAGCGTCTGTTTGAAGGTAAACCACCTGCTCAAACATGGGTTGGATCTGTGTATTGGCCGATGATTTAAAATTTCAACTTGTCAGACTCTAATGTGGTGTCAAGAATTCCTCGTCAATGAGGCCAGCAAGCTCACCCTACCCAAATTGCCATACTGATGTGTGTTCCGCAGACTAAAACGACTCTTGTGTGAATTTCCAGGTAATGCTTTGCTCAGGCGTCTTGTGAGGATCGGTGTGCTGGACGAGGGTAAGATGAAGCTCGATTACATCCTGGGTCTGAAAGTTGAAGATTTCTTGGAGCGGAGGCTGCAGACACAGGTCTTCAAGCTCGGACTTGCCAAGAGCATCCACCACGCCCGCGTCCTTATCCGCCAGAGGCACATCCGGTAAGCTCTAATGCTCCTGGGTAACAAACATCAAATGCCAAAAGGTCACAAGTCTTGTGAGGGACTCATGAGAATCTCTCAATGCTTCCTCTTCCATCAGAGGACCATCGACTTGTAAAGCTCCCCGCTGAGATCAGTTAAACATTTCAGCAAGGTCAATTCGGTATCAAAACCGTATACCTTGTCAGTAAACATTGCCCAGAGCCAATCCTGCCGTTGAAGGCTTAGACTGAGCCTCTGAGGTGTTGTGGCTGTCAGGTAAGCTATGGAGGATTGCACCTCGGGCAATTCAAGTGTTTAGTTCATTATTATTTTTATTTTTTTGTGTATTGTGACGTACTAAATACTAAGGCTAATGATTAAAGAATCATTCAGATTTGCTGTGGTGTCAAGAATTCCTCGTCAATGAAGCCTTTAGTCGTCCAGTGATGGCATTTTCAATTACGCTGCAAATGTGTGGACTACACAATTTTGGATGTTTTCTAAAGTCTCCCTCATTATCTGTCTCTTTCAGTGTGCGCAAGCAGGTGGTGAACATCCCCTCCTTTGTGGTTCGCCTGGACAGCCAGAAGCACATTGACTTCTCCCTGAGGTCTCCATACGGTGGTGGACGCCCAGGCCGCGTCAAGAGAAAGAACGCCAAGAAGGGCCAGGGTGGAGCTGGTGGCGCTGACGACGAGGAGGAAGACTAAAAAGGATGTAGTTCGGGGAGTGTTCCTATATTTCCTGTTCTGTCAAAATTTTCAATAAATGTTTGGTCTGACCAGAAACATTTTGTCTCCTTTTTTTTGTGTAAGTTTATACTCAATAATCATTATGAGATGGCAAATAGTTGTAGTGTCAAATTGAGTGTTTTAAGATTTACTTTGGGATATTAGCAACTGACTACTACTGTCTTCTTACTTTGGGATATTAGTAACTGACTACTACAGTCTTCTGAACAGATAGTTTATAAAAGCCTTCTTAAGCCCGAATGATTCCGTCGACACCCCTTAATTTGAGTGGTACGTCCCTCTGCACAAAGGGGCGTCACTTTTCGTCACTGACCAGGAAGTAAATGCGGTCCTTACTTGCTGTGTGTGGTGCGAGTGTATATAACTGCAGGCTCTCCTGGAGACCGGAGTTATATAAACTGGTTTAACACGATATAATTGTAAGTATTCAACCGCTTCTTACACCCCCGTGCTGTCCTTATTTTCTTCGAAATGTGCAAAGCTGTGTAGCCATGTTTTTGTGATGCTAGGTTGCTATTGCTAACGTTACTGCATACACCTGGAAGTCTAATGAAAGGCAGAGTGATAAACGCATTTTAGACAGCTGTGATGTGATTTTACCACCCATGAGTAAATTAAACTATGTTGAATTATACCAAATAACTATAACCCTGAGGAAAGTGTTCGTAGTAGCTGCTTTAAGCCGCAAGCTTTTTCCTGGGCTCCAACCCACCGCCACACTTCCTACATGACTAGCCTACCCCGAAGCATCGAGCTCCCGCATGCTGGTGCATGTTTGTAATGTTGGCGTCCATGTCATCTACATTTTCTTTATATATAAATTCAAAATAATGCTATAAAGTGCTTTTGCATACAAATCACCGGAAGATGTTCGCTTCACGTTGAGGATTCTGAAACGCCCCGAAGATTTGATCATGCTGAATAAACATTTTCACTACTTGGAAATCCATAGAGGATTCGTAAAAAAATAAAATACAGAGAAAAAAGTAAATTAGTGTCTTGAGATTGGTAGAAGTAACTGCACAATTGTCAGTATATAGAGATAACATAGGCGAAATTAAATGAAAACAAATCTTAATCTATACGGAATGAGGGTCTACTATGCTGTGCATATTGTTAAACTCTCCCGAGGCAATTCTTATGGGTAATTTGGGCTATATATATAATGGACTTGACTTACATTTCTTTGTAAAGAAAGAAAAAAGTACTGAGGCATTGGCGGGTAATTCAATTTACTCACATTGAAAGGTGCACTTAAACCTAACCCTCACTCTTTGTATGTAACCATTGGAGGAAAAAACATTACCCATTTGTTGCAGTATATTGGGATCATGGATTTTGCTGTATTTCCTGTATGTGTTACTTGTAACATGTCCATCTGTGTTATGCATTGTCGTGTGTAGTTTTCTAAGAGCCAGTTTGAAACTGATCAGTAGTTCTGTGCAAGCAGAGTGATGTCTCCCGATGAGCTGGTGTACTTGGGCGTCCTCGCCGCCTCCATCCCTGTTGGATTCCTCTTCCGTTACCTCAGTAAGTATTTTAATCAGGTTGTATGAATTTCAGACATAATTATGTTGCAAAATGTTATAGGCCCGCCTTAACCTGCCATTAGGCCCTGGGTTTTGTAAGACCAAATAATGGGTTACAAGGTTACTTGTACATTAACACAAAACCCAGTGTAATGACTTTTATTAACCCTATACACACAGAGAGTGTTTCCTCAAAGGACATTTGGAAAATGTCGTGGGGACCCTGGACCTTCTAGGGGGTTCCGAGGGCATGCTCCCCCGGAAGAAAAATGTTAACCTCTCAAAGTAAAACGGATCAATCTGGTGCACTTTGAGAGGAAAACTAAATCAACTGTGTCCTATGTGAGCTATTTAGTACTATTTTCTGGGATAATTTGGAGACACAGAATTACCAAAAAGCAGAAAGAAAAAATGTACAAGTTTATAAAATCCAGTCAGCTCCAGGAATGTTTTAAATAATTCCTTATCCCAAAACTCCTTCTCTCTTTGAAGTCTTCCTTTTTCGTGCCACTCTGGAACTTTTCAGATATCTTTACCTAGTTACCTAGCCACAACCTTCATGTCACTCAGTCAATGGCATTTGAATATCAGTATACATACCAAACTACTTCTCTAGTTTTTTATAGGCTGTAGTATCATGGTCCCCAGTGGGTCACTTGTTAATTGGACCAATCAGAAGCCACACACAAAATATAAACATTTAGATTTTTTTTAAATAGCTCAATAAAGAGCCCCTGGTCTTCTTAGGCCCTGAACAATGTTCTTTCAAAAAAAAATGACTGGCTAAAGAAAGGCCCCATGATCTTCGTAGGCCTCCCCTACGGAGATCGGGTGCCTATATTGAGCCAGTAAAAATATATATCACTGATTCTTGAGAAGTGGGACAAAACAAGGTGCAATGTTGAAAAAATACAAACCCTATGTTTAGGCAAATTAAATTACATGGATGTATCCAACATATACTAAGCTACTGAGCGTACTTTGATACAACCTCCCAGCTTTTGTTTTTTTTACCGTCATTGGCCTATCACCACCGTCAGATGTCAACTCCGTCAGATTGTTGTCTGACGGTGTTGACATATTTAACGTTTCTTAAACAGAACAAATCGAGTTTTTCTAGTAGCCATTTGGTTTTTCTGTTGATGTTAGGTGCTAATATGAACTATTTCAGGAAAATAACATTATCAAAAAAATTCAAATAACTTCTTCAGAAATAATAAGTCGGTGTTGACATATTATGGATGTGACGCAGGACTTTCAAGATTTGGAATGTAAAATATTCTAAAACTACAACACTTATCAGAGCCTGTCTGACTCTAATGTACTCTGCAGAGGTAGAATGTGACTAGAGGTCCTTCAAAGTGACAGCTGCCCCTTATTTTGGCTGATTTTATTACATTTTAATGGATTGTCTGACGGTGGTGACAAAAAGTGTCCCACCACTTTGAAACCATATAAAACATGAATATGTTGAAGAAAAACAGTTATTGATATGAGAGATTATTTAGTGTTGCTTTTGATGAAAAAAGCACTTTTTAATCATTAAAGTACATTTTTTATAGGTTTTATTGCATATGAAAGATTGAAACCCTCTCTGTGGACACACTGTTTTGGACGTCGTGAGAAGATAAAAAGTGTCATATATTTGACATAATAATGATAAAATTAAATTTAAGGGGATAATTGTGCTCCAGACATTCTATTCTTAATCCCTAATAACATCTACGTGTATACATTTGCTTTCACTTCAGGTCCTCCTGTGAAACAGGGCGCAGCTCTTCTCCTGGGCCTCTCCATCACCATCGCCACCTGTCAGGTCCACACACTGCACTCTCTGGTGACGGTGATTGGAACATGGATTATTATAAAGAGCAGCTGGCGGTAAGAGATCAACATGTATGCTTTGTATAAACGAAGTGCGTGACAAACTCTGTACAGAAATCAGGAGTTGTTGAAGTACAATCATAAAGTCGAGGAAAAATGCCCCTTTACAATTTCCCAGAGCCCAAGATGATGTCTTGATATAGCTTGTTTTTCCTAAAGATAATACAGTTCACTTTATATCTGACAAAGAAAAGCAACTAATCCTAATATTGGAAAGATGAGACATTTTTGGCATTTAACTTGAAATTAACTCAATTGATGAATCTATTATCAAAATTGTTGCAACTTGAGAAATATTGATAACTTCCCTATTACAGTGTTGACAGTTTGATACATTTGTTTTTGTAATTTTTTTACTTATTTAAATTCATCTATATATTTCAGTGAAAGAGTGCTTGGATACTCCTGAATTTGTATGATTGCATATCACATCTTAACAATTATTATGTTTTATGTGCAAACAAATAGATAAATAAATTAAATAGAAAACATTTTCTAAGGATTGACTAAACAATTAACGATGTAATCGTTTTAGCTGTTGTGCACGGCACACTACAATAAGTGCAAAGGGGACAACAGAAGTAGTTCATGAACTGGAAAAGACAAAACCTCACTCATAGCATTTGTTTCTGTTTACAAGGCACGCACCAGCATTGATTCTCAGTTGGACCTTTCTCTACCTCCTCTTCTTCCGTCTGGTCACTTGGTTTGGTCTGCCTGCTCCCACACCTTTTTCCAACGCCGTCCAGCTACTTCTCACTCTCAAGGTACAGAAAAGCCAGTCAGTGGATACATCTGTTGCAGCAGCACGCAGTTTCTTTACCCATCTGTCCATCGTTTTTCATTGATGTTTCTTTTCTGCTTTGAACTTTGAACTGCTTTGAAGATGGTGAGCCTGGCGAACGAGGTGCGCAGTTTCCACGTGGAGAAGAAAACGGAAGTGAGCTCTTTTGCCAAGTCTCCTGTGATTGGTGGCCTGTTACAGGAGCCCTCCCTCTACGATATTCTGTCCTATAGCTACTGTTATGTCGGCATAATGACGGGTAAGTCTGCGTAAAACGTGGGACACTTCTCAAAAGGAAGTTGCTTGTGTGTAAGCTGTTTAAATTCATCTGCTGTTGATCTTCATTTGTGTTTGCATGAGTTTTAACCCTTTGTCTCTTTGTCTCACTCTTCGCTACTTGTCCAACATCCTGTGAGTCCATATGTTTTTCAGTATTCATTAAAATAACTTGTGGTCTATTCTTTCAAACCCCACTGTCCTCCACCGGCCCCCATTGTGTCTCGCATTATCCCCATCGTCCGTTTTTAGTTTTTTTACTGTCTTCTTAACGCTGCACATCTTCCTTTTATCCCATCTCTCCATTTCCCCCCAAAGGTCCATTCTTTCGCTTCCAGACATTCGTTGACTGGCTGGGGCAGCCGAGCCCACAGGCCCTGCCTGGCTTGGTGCCGTGCCTGCAGCGCCTGAAGCTGGTTCCTGTCTACGGCGCTCTCTTCCTCGCTGCCAACTCTGTGTTTCCATTGGCCTACGTTCGCACAGAAGAATTCCTGGATCAAAACTTTTTCTTTAGGTATTGTATAACAAGTGTAATTAGGAAGAGACTGCACATGCAATACATGATCTTGTCAAAACGATAACCTAAATATGTTTCCTAAATGTGTTTAATAATATTTATTAAATTGAACTGGTAGACAAGTCATTGTAATTGTGATTCTGGCTGTAGTTTGTCATAAAGTAAGGGAAATTAAATGAAACAAATGACTGAAGCAAAGCAGTGATTTTGGGTCAAATTTGTTACTAATATCCCTGCCGTCCTTTGTTAAAGTAAAGATGATTGACATCAACTGTCTTCCTTTCTTTTCTCTCTCTCACCAGGTGGTTCTACATGATTGCAGTATTCTTCGTGTTTAGGATGCGTTTCTATGCAGCGTGGTGCGGAGCTGAAGCTGGTTGTATCAGTGCAGGTCTGGGCTGCTATCCAGAAAAGGCGCTGTCCAAACCCGGTGGAGGACCCACCGTCAACTACAGGTACATTGTCAGAAGACTAGAAAAGTATATTTAAAGGTGCACTATGTAACTTTGGATGTGTCAGAGAAGTGAACATTTTCTAAGATATATTCTCATAACTGAATAAACAAACTTTTGTCAGAGGAAAATTGGATCCCTGGAACACTGTTTGAAGTTAGAAAGCTTCCTGTAAAGTTACAGTTTCACTGCTGTTGTTTACAGCAGCAGGGCCCACAGTTTGGTTTACAAACATATCCTCGTCTAACATTTGGTTCCAGGTTCCTCAAAATAATTTAGTTTTGATATATGATGATAGAATATTTCAATACTAAGAATTACATGTAGAGTAACTATGTTTTGTAAGCTAACTGCAGGCTCTGTAAATGTAAACAATTGCCCCTGTCCTGAAACTGAATAGTGCGCCTTTAAAGTGCACCAATTGTTTTTTAAAGTGCACCTTTAAAGAATTGCTCGCTAACATCCTTGTCTGTAAGTTGTTCACATTTGTGTTGTTTGAAGTGGGTATTTGTGACTCATATTTCTCTTTTCCTAATTTTTTTTTCTCCATTGTGTCTAGTCTTGATCCCACTGCCGAAGAGAAATTTGACTTCAGAACCATCCAGAATATTGACTGCTACAACACCGACTTCTGCGTGAAAGTGCGACATGGCATGCGTTACTGGAACATGACTGTGCAGTGGTGGCTGCATCACTATATCTACCCCAATTCCCCCTTCAAGTCCTACACTCTCAGGTAAGTTTTTATGTGTTCTGCTTATTTTACAAGCATGAATCCCTGCACTCATTCATAATCCATTCATAGTGGCTCAAATTGTGTTTTTTAATCATTCTCTCTTGTTATTAATCAGTTTGGATCCATCAGTGGGGAGTTTTCTGCAAGGATACAATTTAAGCTCCATTTTTTTTTATCAAATAATTTTATTTCAAGTCACATTGGCCCTCATTTATCAATTTTGCGTGGAAACTGGTGCAGATTCTGGCGCAAATACCTCCCTACGCCAGGTATCGCGTGGGATTTATCAAACAGGCGTATCTCGCCAATCTCAGCGTATGCCAGGCCATATATTGATAAATGCGGCGGATGGAAACGAGTGTATCACGCCCCTATATTTTCTCAGTTTAGAGGCCTCGCCCAGAGGTTTTACGACATGGATATGCGCAATACGGCACTTCCCTGAAGTAGAAATTGACAGAATAACAGCGAAAGTAGAAAAAAAAGAGTTTCATTTCGGAGCATTAGCCTACAAGCAGCATCAAAGAACGACAGAAGGCAGCAGTTAGGAAGGAAATAACTGCTGCGGTCAACAGCGTTGGTGTTGACTCAAAATCGCCACTAAAGAAAGCGTGTTGCTGTTCTGAAATGCAACCAACTGGGGGTGCGGGGCTGCGGGCATAATATAAGTGGTGGAGGAGAAAAAGACGCACCAACTGTCCGATAATGGTCCCCATAAAATAAATACACGTCTGCAGAGATTTTAATGATTAGAATGTATTGGCCCTTTTAGATAGCACTATTCAAAAGGGTTTTAAAAACTAAAAATAACACATTTTGCATTTGTATGACAGCATGCGCTTGGCACGAGTGGTCAGCCCGGCCGTCAGCTGCACAAGCCGACCCGGCAGCGATCAGCTGTGAGAGCGCCCACCGTCCTGCTCCACCAGCAGATAGGAACAACGTGCCGGTTAACGGTGGAAATTAATCGCTCGCTTTAGCATCAATGACACATTAAAAGAGGAACTAACATCTACAAAGTGCGTCAAATAAATAAAATGTTAAGCTGAATGTTGTGCCGTGTATTTTTTTGTATCATAAAGAGCAGTGTAGGCCTACTACATATTTAATACTTAGGCTAACATTTTGAATGAATGCAGCCCCCGTGCCTCAGTGTCCCCCCAGCTGCTCCAGACGGAGATAACTGCCGCAGTCCCATGCAGCGCTCCTAAGTGGCCGGTGTGTGCACTATTGAATCAGTGCTCCTACTCAGTTGCGCACCATAAACTGCACAATTTTAAGTGATTAATATCTTTATTTCGGTCTGAGCAAACACTGCATTTGTATTATCTTCTTATAATTGTCCAACAAAGTCATCGGCTACCCGGCACAGCCTGCACTGCGAGTCCATGCTGTTTACAAAATTGCGTACACGAGCTGAGAGCTGGCGTGGGATGTGAGCGTATCCTACGCTCACGTCCATATTGATAAATGCCGAGATTTGCATGGAAATGTACGTACACCCATTTTTCTGGTCTACGCAAAATTGATAAATGAGGGCCATTGTGTCTTTTTGTCATTATAACAGTAAATGAATACCACCAATAATAAACCTTTCCTAGTGGTTAGTATCATCTGTGTAGTCAAAGCCTGATGAAGTAGCTTATTCCTCTGTGCCAACATCTTCCATTGTTGTCCAAAACATTTTAAAAACACATGTGAGAGCCAGTGTCAGACTGTGACATGTTCCACTATTGGTCCTGCTTTTATTATCCTGCTGCAGTAAATACTCGCCAGAGAACCAAACCCATGGCTGAAAACAGTCCCAATTTAAAATGTATCATCTTGTCCATTTGAGGAATGTTTGCTTTAATAAAAATAAGCCTTTTCTTAATGGCCCTCATTTATCAATTTTGCGTTTACCAGAAAAATGGGTGTACGTACATTTCCACGCAAATCTCGGCATTTATCAATATGGACGTGAGCGTAGGATACGCTCACATCCCACGCCAGCTCTCAGCTCGTGTACGCAATTTTGTAAACAGCATGGACTCGCAGTGCAGGCTGTGCCGGGTAGCCGATGACTTTGTTGGACAATTATAAGAAGATAATACAAATGCAGTGTTTGCTCAGACCGAAATAAAGATATTAATCACTTAAAATTGTGCAGTTTATGGTGCGCAACTGAGTAGGAGCACTGATTCAATAGTGCACACACCGGCCACTTAGGAGCGCTGCATGGGACTGCGGCAGTTATCTCCGTCTGGAGCAGCTGGGGGGACACTGAGGCACGGGGGCTGCATTCATTCAAAATGTTAGCCTAAGTATTAAATATGTAGTAGGCCTACACTGCTCTTTATGATACAAAAAAATACACGGCACAACATTCAGCTTAACATTTTATTTATTTGACGCACTTTGTAGATGTTAGTTCCTCTTTTAATGTGTCATTGATGCTAAAGCGAGCGATTAATTTCCACCGTTAACCGGCACGTTGTTCCTATCTGCTGGTGGAGCAGGACGGTGGGCGCTCTCACAGCTGATCGCTGCCGGGTCGGCTTGTGCAGCTGACGGCCGGGCTGACCACTCGTGCCAAGCGCATGCTGTCATACAAACGCAAAATGTGTTATTTTTAGTTTTTAAAACCCTTTTGAATAGTGCTATCTAAAAGGGCCAATACATTCTAATCATTCAAATCTCTGCAGACGTGTATTTATTTTATGGGGACCATTATCGGACAGTTGGTGCGTCTTTTTCTCCTCCACCACTTATATTATGCCCGCAGCCCCGCACCCCCAGTTGGTTGCATTTCAGAACAGCAACACGCTTTTTTTAGTGGCGATTTTGAGTCAACACCAACGCTGTTGACCGCAGCAGTTATTTCCTTCCTAACTGCTGCCTTCTGTCGTTCTTTGATGCTGCTTGTAGGCTAATGCTCCGAAATGAAACTAATTTTTTTCTACTTTCGCTGTTATTCTGTCAATTTCTACTTCAGGGAAGTGCCGTATTGCGCATATCCATGTCGTAAAACCTCTGGGCGAGGCCTCTAAACGGAGAAAATATAGGGGCGTGATACACTCGTTTCCATCCGCCGCATTTATCAATATATGGCCTGGCGTACGCTACGATTGGCGAGATACGCCTGTTTGATAAATCCCACGCGATACCTGGCGTAGGGAGGTATTTGCGCCAGAATCTGCACCAGTTTCCACGCAAAATTGATAAATGAGGGCCAATATCACTAATCCTCAAATGTCATTATCAGATACACTTTGCTCTAAATTTCTTGAAAGAGCACATGTGTTGATTTTTACATGTCATACCACAGACTTTAAATCTTGCAGGTTAAAACTTCTCTTTAACTTTTTTTGTACACAAATCCTCCTGATCCTGCACCTGTTTCTTAGTTAAATTTTTTTTAACTTAATAAAAATGAAATGACAGTGTCTGTATCACTTCAACGTCTCTCCTGTCTGTAACTACCAGGGCCGGCTGGACCATGTTCATCAGCGCCTACTGGCACGGACTACACGCAGGCTACTACCTCTCCTTCCTCACCATCCCGTTGTGCATCGCGGCCGAGTCGGCCATGGAGGCGTCTGTCCGGTCCAAACTGGGCCCCCGTGGACAGAACATCTTCGACTGGGTCCAGTGGTTCTTGAAGATGAGGGCCTACGACTACATGTGCATGGGCTTCGTGCTGCTGAAGGCCTCCGACACCATCAACTACTGGTTGTCCACCTACTTCAGCATGCACATCATTGCCGTTTGCTGCATAATAGTCGGCAGGGCACTGAAGGGAGGGAAAGGGGAAGGGAGGAGAGGGGACAAGGAGGAGAAAATAGATAATGTGAAACCTGGAGAAAAAACAGACTGAACGGAGGCACAGAAAAAGGCAAAACGGTCGTATAGTTTTTTTGGGACACGAGGAGGAGTTACCACCAACATTGATAACAAAAAACACAACTGCACACAGCTCCAATAAGATTTCTTGTGGGAAAGTGTAAAAGAGTTCAACACAATGTAATCAAAAATGTAAACAAGTCAGATGAAATATACTGTTAACACTGGGAGAGGAATGTTTGAGCTCAATGAATGTTACTTTTATAGTGAGTGGGTGGGGTGTAAACTGGGATGTAAATAGTTAATGAACTCCTCCTCTCACTCGTTCTTCTGCCTATACAGTATGTGTGTTTGTATTTAATGATACCAGGCCCATCTTAAAGTGGT
The DNA here is from genome assembly GCF_949987685.1 of Ammodytes marinus. Taxonomy (NCBI): domain Eukaryota; kingdom Metazoa; phylum Chordata; class Actinopteri; order Uranoscopiformes; family Ammodytidae; genus Ammodytes; species Ammodytes marinus. The sequence continues at coordinate 20,963,339 of NC_137217.1, read as the reverse complement.
TAAGTGAGCTGTGTAACTGTCACAACGAGGCCATTGAAATGTCAAAATGCTGTTTAAGAAACGGGAACGACAGAGTCAAAAAATTACCCTTGAAAGGACCACCATTGACAATATAAGCAGCATTATTTTTCATGATAGTCAAATACAATGTAAAAAAATTACCATGCAGCCCTTATTATAAACAGAAATTATTTCACTTGAAGCTTAAAGCATTTTGATGCCTGGGGAAATTTCAACTGGTTGCTTTAAAGGCGCAAAGCGAGGTCCACATTACATTTGCATTGCTGCCTGATTACATTTTGAAATGTATAGATTTTGTTTTGTGTAAGCCTTTTCAGCATGACAACATTCCGTATTTCATTAACTGAACATTGTCTGTGCTTTAGTTTCCTCATTTTCTTACTGTTGTTCTGCCTGTAATTGTAAGCAACTGTTGGCAAATGTGTTGTGTAAAAGAGAGCAACAGTCCGTTCACTGCTAAATGTCTTACTGCAATCATGGACAATCAGGAGTTTTGACCAAACAAATTAAAAAATCCTTTAGAGCTTTATAATAAACATTTATGTCTAGAAATGTCTAAAAAGATCATATTACTTGATCATATTTTCACAATTAGATTCTGCTGAAAGTTGATTAAAGATCATATTGAATTGCCATCCTGCCCTTAACAAAGTAAAGTCTGTATTAGTTAGAAAATATTTCACTCCTCTCAAACTATTTGAAAACTCTACCGTACCTCTTTTTTACACGAGCACAACTGGCAACAGAATGCAAAGGTCTGTGTCTAATATAACCTGGAATTGAGATCATTTGAATTTCAAATTCATTTTGTGTTTAGCCTTCACCCTTTACCCTCTCTGTGCCAAAACTTAACCCCTTTGGTTCCCTTTTGATATTGATATTTTTGCACCGTGACGCTTGTCCATCTGTTTATTAATCCTCTCCGGAATATTTATTACTCAGCCTTTTGTCCGTTTTGCATTTGTCTCTGGCTTCTCATGTTGTTAACATTGTTACTTTTGGAATACATATCAGCAATTGCTCATTATTGTTACTTGTCTCTTGTTTATTTTAAGTCTGCTTGATAGTATTATCTGTAAATATTTTGTTAGCTAAAAGGTTTATAAACACCTTGTGAGAGTCACTAGGTCAAGCTTGTAGAAACTTTTATTCATCACATTTTTACAGTTCTCAGCCCGGTAAATCATTAACCCTCCAGCTGTAGTGAACAAAAACACACCTGCTTGGTAACCTCACCACAGTCTTCCAGTTTGAGTTGAGCCAAAATACATTGCATGTACTACTTCTTAACTACTCCTCTTTGATAAAACAAACATTGTATGGCTGTTAAATTCATAATATTAACCTGTAGACATTAATGTGGTAGGTTAAATGTGTTCCCATCACTTCACACAATTGTAGTTCAAAATAATTCCTGAAGTTTCCAGTATATTCTCAAATACTCTTCTTTAAACCGCTCAATAACACAGATTTAACCCATCTGCTTCCTGTAGGCACCTTTTCTTCCTTCTGGTTATGCCATTAACCGAATTTTTAATGTGTGTTGACTATCTCCTTGGAAGTAATGGGTTAAATCATACAAGGAAGTAGGCTACCTGTGTGGTCAATTACAAAGGGAGTAAAGTCCATGAGAGAAGACAACAGCGGAGGGATTCCTGGATAAGCAGCATTTCCTCTTGACAAGCTGGTTTGCTGTTTGTTTCATTCTGAACGTGTTTCTGTTAAAAGTTTTGGATGTGGTTACAGAGGAAGGTATTTAGAGCTTGTGTTTAACTGCATCAGAGAAATGGCCAGTAACCCACAGAAACAAGGATTGAGCAATGGCAATACTAAAGGTAGGCCTATGTATTTTACCTCGGATTACATTTACTGGTACCTGTGGTACCTCTCTCTTTGTTCATTTTAAACACCTCAATCCACTGAATAGCTAAATACTGTTAATGTTTTGCCTTGACAGAAATTGATCATGTTCTTTTCACTCAACCGCCCACAGGGAACGGTTTCCCTGGTGACCAGCAGTCGCTGAGGTCACAACGTGTTTCATCCCAAGGGTCCAATCGGAATTCTCCTCAGTTCAAGCTGGGCTCTCCGTCTGCAGACGAGCTCCAGGGTGAAGAGGAAAACACTGGACTGCCCCGGGACATTAGGGCCATTCCTATGCCCATGGCACTGAAAAAAGCTGTGCGGTATGAACCCTACTTCTAAATGTTTGGTGGTGTTTTAGATTTTTTTTTCCTAGTGAAAGATCCATTCAACTCCATATGAATCACTCTGCTTTCACCTATAATTTAAAGTGACTACAAAATAATTTTTATATAAGGTGACAATGTAAAAGGGCAAGTAGTGATGGCCCTCCAGAGAAAGATCACCCAAATCTTCTGCTTTCCAGATGTAAATGTACTACTTTACTATTTTCCTTCAATATCACCAATTTCATTATATAATAGATAACATATCGGAGCATTCAACAACTAAATAGACAGATTTCCCTCAGAGACCAAAAAATAAACAGGAAAATTGGACTTTCATCAGGTGGTCACAAACAAGCTTCAAATGATAGACCATTTTGCTGCATAAAAGTTGGAGTGTGTTAAAAAGCAACTGTTTGCCAACAAGTTCCCAGTATTATCTTAAAGGGTGATGTATCAGTTTGGTGCTGCTCACATCTTGTTTCTGTTGTCCCCAGGTTGCCAAGAGATTTAAGTCAGTTCCTATTGTCCTTTGTTAATGTATGAGTGCTGGAGACTATAAGTTTCCACATAACACTAGGAAGAGTTGCATCATTGTCCATAACTTACTGCCTAATGAGGATGTCACAAATTTAAAAATAAATTAACAATTAAAACAATTTAAAATCCCACAGTATAAATCATTAAAAAATTAAAAAGTAAGCCACATTTAAAGATCAGAAAATACATGAAATGACTTTAAACAACACGCATTAAACAATACGTAGTTGTATCATGGAAACAGAAACAAAATTAAGGACTAGCTAAATAATAAGAACAAAATTACATATTTCTTTGAAATGTGCTTGAAATAATTTGGAAACTATTGTCAGATCCATAAAACCAAGTGTAACCATAATTATATACCCAATAGTTACTCCAGAGTCAATTCAGTGTAACTTTTCCATGTGCAGGAAGGTGCAGCAAATGCAGGTGCCCGTGGTTTCCAGCAGGGAGTCCTGGAAACGGAAAAAGGCCAAATCTCTGCGTATACTAAAAGACGGCGCCAGAGAACTAATCTACTTTTTTGCGCTGTGGAGAAAGACCTTGCAAAAAATTGGAGGTAAGCCTTTTACTTCTGATTTCAGGTGAACATTAAGGTGCATGGTAGAGAAGATTTTTCATAACCTCCAGTCTTTACAGTACAGTCCTACACACCAGAGGTGTAAAAGGTAGCTGAAAACCATACTTGAGTAAGAGTAGAGATACCTTACTAGAATTGTTATGATTTTAAAAGTATGTAAGTAGGCCTATCAAGGGAATTTGTGTAAGTGTTATCAGAAAAGTGTACTTAAGGTATTAAAAGTAAAAGTGACTGTTCTACTATTATATATTAGAATATTATTACTCATGCAAAAGCAGGTTTGTAGCTGGAAATAAACAAGTTTGTATTTATATGTATTCATTCACAGATTGATTGTTTGCATGATAACAATTTGTTGGAAGTGGGAACCATGATTTTGTTGACCCATTTGCATTAAAACATTTATCAAATACTAAAATGAATTCTTCACTAGAAAATACATTTTTGACTGATAAGTCATTGATTTAACGACTATTGCCTCATGTGTGCTTGAAAGCCTACAATACTGTTGGCTATTTTACAATATTTTATAAACTCTTAATGTTTTCATGTGCAAAATGTTAAGTAACTATTAACTTAAATCAACAGATATGTGTCTCAAATGTGTACTTAAGGACAGTACTTGGGTAAAAGTACTTAGTTACATCATACCACTGCACACAATGCATAATATGGCTAATTTGCCTTTATCAGTGTTTGTTCACAAAAATAGATCTTTGCATTATGAATTCTGAATCATGGTCCTTTGCTTCCTCAGGGAACTTCGGAGGTGGTGTCCAGTCCTACTTCCTGTTCCTGCGTTTCTTGGTGGTGCTGAACTTTGTTTCCTTTTTACTTATTGCTGGATTTGTGGTCATCCCCAGCATCGTTTTCAGATCTGCTGAGGCCAGCCCTTCTAACAGCACTGGTAAAGACTTGTTCTGGCTACATTTTGTTAGCTCACAACATTTTATTTTGCCTCAACTTGATGGTAACACATGGTACCTTATGTTTTAATGGTTCTTCATATCCACATATGTCCTTTAGTCTTAGCACAAATATGTCTCATATGACCAGGGAGCTCTCTCAGAGTTGGGTGCAACCGTTTCCTGGCAGTCATGATATTATCTGCAGAAATAAAATGAAAAACGAGTGTCACTGGTGTATGAGCAGGAGATTTATTCCCTAGCTTTCGCTCTCTCTCACTCTTTTTGTTACTCTTGAAACATTAGGGCGACTACATGACCTACACTGTATGTTCAGAGAGATGCAGGGAAATCTATAAAAAAATTCTGTAATCTCTCAGAATGCACACATAAATCATAAAAAAATTTCCCCTTGTGGTGTTTTCCAGGTCCAGAGGAATGCTTGGAGTACGACCCTAATCCTCAAGGCTTGGTGCCGTTCTATAATTACTTCCTTGACATACTTTCAGGAACGGTGAGAAACTGCAGCATCTCAATGACCTGTTAAGATATGAGAATTACAATTACAGAACATACAGCAAAAAAATATATATATACTGTAAGTGTTTTACTTTTGAGACATTATGAAGGTTTTATTTTATGCATTTTTGAACCACAGACCACAGCCAGGATTTTAGAGAAAGCCTACTAAGTTCATGAGTCCAATGTAGAGCCTATCTCTGGTTGTTCTATTTGATCATTTCATCTAAGATTCTTACACAGTGACACTCTCATGCCTGTATGGTAAATATGAAACTACAGCCAGCAGCTGGTTAGCTTAGCTTAGCATAAAGATTGGAAACGGGGAAACAGCCAGCCCTGCTCTGTGCAAAATCCTGCACATCCTCCAAAATACTTTGGACATGGCCTTAGTGTCCCCAATAAACCGTGTTCCATGACATGCTGAGTTTCTATCCTCCCTTCCTCATTCAGGGTTTCATGGAGTATTCATATTTGTTTTATGGCTACTACAACAACACAATGGTGGAGGACCAGAACTTCTCCTACAACATCCCTCTGGCATACCTCTTCACTGCTGTCTTCTACTTCGCCTTTTGTCTCATTTGCATCATTGCACGGTGAGTCCCACAACAAACATTTTCAGATTCAGTGTTATTGATCAAGATTGGGTGTGTTTGTGTGTTTGTGTGTGTGTGTGTGTGTGTGTGTGTGTGTGTGTGTGTGTGTGTGTGTGTGTGTGTGTGTGTGTGTGTGTGTGTGTTTGTTTTCAGCCTTCTCAGAGAGGGTTCAGGTTGATAAGTGAACCAATTAACATTTTTAAAAAGCCTAATCGGAGGGTTCAGTCACCTTCACCCACTCCTGTGTCTCTCTTCTCTTGCTCGCACAGCATGGGGTCTGCGGCTAGAGTTGCTGTGGCAACAGGAGGTAGCGCTGTGGGCAACTACAGCCTGATAGTGTTCACCAGCTGGGACTACGGTTGCCTGGGAGACCGAGCTACCAAACTGAAGCAGAAAAATGTCCACTACCGCCTACAGGTCAGAGGGGATCTGTCCCACTTTGTAGGATGGAGGACGAAAAATGTGATTTCTGTTTTCACAGTCTATGCTTCCAAATGACCCCTCTTCTCCTCCGTCTTGCCTTCCCTCTGTCAGGTGGATCTGGAAGAGGAGAGAATAAAGAAAAGGGCAGCTGCTCTGACTTTGGCTCAAAAAGTTGTCTTATACCTGTTACGTGTTTTTATGGGTCTAGTTTCTATAGGGCTTATTGGTGCAGCGTGCTATGGGATCTTCAAGGCCACCAGCTTCAGCCAGGTAAATTATGTAAATAGGAGAGTAAGGATAAAAACAACGGTAGTCTTGGGTTATGAAAGTCTTGGGTGACCGTTTGGCTCCCCTGTTTGTCACACAGGAAAAGACTGGGGAGGAAGGGATACTGGGCTTGGTCTTTGAGTATCTACCTTCCATTGTCATCACCGCCGGAAACTTTGTGGTGCCGATGCTGTGTGACCAGATCGCCCTGGTAGAGCGATACTCCCCCAGCAATACTGTCATATTGGCACTGTTAAGGTTTGCACTGGTGTTTCTGTGAGAGAGTGATTATATCAGAGCATTTGTGTTTTTTAATGATAAATGGGATGTGGGGTAAATAATTGGAAAGGAAATAATGCAAATGTATGCTTCAAAAATATTTTATACATTTTTCTCAATATTTTTATGTAATATTAGATCATTGAAATTACAAAGTGCCTCAAACTTTTACCTATGTACAGTTCTAAAGTAAATATACCAAGTTACTTTCCACCACTGTCTGAACTTGACTGATCAAATGTTTTTAAAGTACAATTTAACAGCTGCTGAAAGTCTTGTTTTTGCTGACCATCCACATTGTTGCAGTGATGTAGAAACATAATCCAGAGTGTGTCAGATCATGACGTACTCGGATGTGTTCAGAGCAAAATAATCTCTCATTTAAGTGCAATTCACCCAACGTAAGAAGTCTGATAATGATTCGTCATTTCTCTTTTCCATGTATAGGGCAGTTGTTCTTCGCTTGGTGAGTCTGGGTGTTCTCCTCCTGACCCTGTGGCGTCAGATCACCTGCGAGGGGGACACAAAAGACGGTTGTGAAACGTGCCATTACAACAATAAAGTGTACCCGGTAATTATACTATGTTAACGTATTTGAGTGCATGTGAAATGTTTTTAAGGAGTCTCCAAGCTGTTCGACAAGTTCCACCAGGTTGAGAACAAAAATAGAGATGGACACATTTTATACAATCCTGTTATGGCTGTTTTAACATGAGCAAATAATTATGCTTGCAATTCATGTGCATCAATACATTGCAGACACAGGGTAAACTCAGAGTTAGCTGTATCAACATACACACTGATATTTTTGGTTTGGCAAACACATCACATCCCAGGAGTAACGAGAGAATATAATATGATTCTGCCTGACATACACATATTCAGTTTGACAGATTGACACTGAACCATGGTGTTGATATCGATGGAAGTTCATGGAGTATAATTGCAGTTTGTGTGTACGATGCTATGGTCAGGGAAACAGTGTGCCAACAATGGGCAACACAGTCCTAATTTAAGAATTAAGGGTAAACACCAAAGAACACAATAAAAAGTTAAAAAAAAAAAAATTATAAAGTAATCTTTTCATGTGTGTCTCATCCCGTAGTGCTGGGAAACACGTGTCGGACAGGAGATGTACAAGCTGACACTGTTTGACCTCATCATCAGCGTGGCTGTGCTCGTCCTGGTTGAGTTTCCACGCAGGTTTGTCTATTTCAAATAAGATGAAAATTGTGCAAATAAATACAGATTTTGGTTAAAAAGACAATCAGATCATGTTGGCCGTGTGTTTGTAACTGTGTTTATTGTGTGTGTCAGGATGGTGGTGGACAACTGGTCCAATAAGCTGGCTCAGTGGGTTGGTCGGCAGGAGTTTGTAGTTCCCTCCAATGTGCTTGGGCTGGTTTACGGTCAGACTGTTGTGTGGACAGGAGCTCTTTTTTGTCCTCTGCTGCCACTCATCAACACCGTCAAGTTTGTCATCCTCTTCTACTGCAAGAGGGTGAAGATGGCGTTCAAACACAGCCAACATGTCACACAAACACTGTGCTTTGGTTTCGTCCCTAATCCTGTTTTTTTAATGCCTACGTTGACACTTTCTCTCCTTAGATCACACTCTTCAGTAACTGTCGGCCAGCACTGAGGACGTTTCGCTCCACCACCTCCACCTTCTTCTTCCTGGTGGTACTCCTGTTCGGCTGGGGCCTGGCAACAGTTGCTATGATTTACAGTATTGCTGAGTAAGTGCATCTCCTCTGTAACAATCATATTAGACAGCTTTTTTTTTGGCACTGACTGTGACAAAACCGTTTTGTGAAAAAAGTAATTAAGTGGAAATTAAGGTTTTTACTGTTTAGGTCAGAAGGTAAAGCATTGTAAAATGGAAAGAAAATACATTATTGAAGATAACTGTTACCCTCTTTCCACCCAGGATCTATCCGTCCCGGGGTTGCGGTCCCTTCCGTTTCTTCCCTAACATGTGGTCCATTGTTCCAACGTCGTTCTACAACCTCTCTGAAAGAACACAGGAGTTTCTCTTCTTCATTGGTTCCCAGGCCTTCTCCATCCCTCTGTTTGTGTTTTCTTGGTGAGTATTATTCTGTTATTTAATCTATATTTGACCTGCATATTATATGAGATCCGTTACTGTCGATTTAATGAATAATATTCATGGCTCCTTTCTCCCTGGCAGTGTGGTTATGTGTTATGTCATCGCTTTAGCCTCCGTCTATGGGAAAAGCGTTTCCCTGCTAAAAGCTCAGCTTAAACTGGTAAATTGTTGTCTTTTTCCTGTATGGTGCATAGCAAAGAAAGTATTAAATTGTACTTAATTTTCAAAATATGCGTACGCATATGTAGGAAAATTGTATTTTCCTATACTACAGACATACAGTGTTACTAATGCAATGTTGGACCTTTGGCTTACAGGAGAGCCGTGATAAGCAGTTCTTGGTCAAGCAGATTGAGGAGCTCGGTCGACAACTTCAGATACCAAAAGTGGGTGCAGGAGCATATCAATGAACAAAGTATAGGGGGCCATGTTTAGTTTAAATGACATTCTTTATAACCTTACCTAAATCATGAAACAACTTGATAATACATTATGAAAGAACTGTTTATTTACATGTGTATTTGTTTGATAAAAGTAATTATCATGTTATATTTACTGGGGTTTAGCAGACAATCCTGTAAAAAACATAATTGAATTAAAGACGCTAATTATTAAACTAAATTACATACTACATAGTACCAATAACAAACTTGCCTTAAATTAAAAGTGCCCTTTTTAAATTTAAGGCCATTTCGATTAGGCTACACATTTTCAAGACTTTTTTTACTCACTGACTTCACATGACTTATATTGCCCTCTTAAAAAATTTCTGCATCAAATGCTAAAATATATGTTTGTTTCTTTGGTATGTCATTATTTCAGGTCATTCAAAATACCTAACTCAAAAGCCAATACAGGTGATGTGTCACTTAAATGTCGCACCGTGACCATATCAGATCATACAAGGCTGATCTGCATGATGTTGGTGTGAGAGGCTTGTACAAACAATTATTCTTAGTATTTAAATTGCAACGTCTGCAAACGATTGAATGCCTCTTAATGCAACATTTCATCACTTTTGTCTGTGCATGAGTATAGTTGTTTGTCTTTTTCCCTTTTACATAATAAAATGAGGTGACGTAGAGCCCCCTCTAGTGTCACACTGTTGGAGTTGCAATGTCTAATGTTTACTTCCTGTTTTGGTCTTCTTGTTCCTGTGGGCTCCGGCTGCAGCAAGAGAAACTCCTCTCCCAGCAAGTTAGTGACAGTATTTAGCCTATGTCCTGTTTTCTTTATGTTAAATAAAGATAAGAAAGAATTATGAGTCAGTAGCCAGGGAGCAGGTTAATTGTCTCTGCTCGGAGCTGTGTCGTTAAAGTGTAGGGTGAAATTGAGAGTAGCAAACCTTGGCTAACGAGGGGAGCAAACTAGCACATAAACACTAATAGGGTGGCATTTCTCCTTTTTACTATCTTCATATGTGGTTAATTTTCAGCACCACTTGCTAAAAACGTCCCAGTCTTAGGGACTAAAGGAGTGTGGCTGCACTCATTCACTGCTCATTGATTCCCACTTCAGTCAACGCTAGCCTGTTCAGCTAGCTGACTGCTAGCGGACAGTATCAATCAACAGTCGCCAAGGCGACAAAATGAACATCCTTCCGAAGAAGAGCTGGCACGTCCGCAACAAGGACAATGTTGCGCGCGTGCGAAAGGACGAAGCCCAAGCAGCAGAGGAGGAGCGCGAGGCCAAGCGTCGCGTGGACCGTGCCGAGCAAGAGGTGACCCTAGTGTTGAAGGCTACATTTAAATCCCGGGATGATGATAGTATTATTGAGCCCTCTGAGATTAAGTTGTTTTGGTACTGACCAGCTCCATCACCTCCCATTAAACACAATGGCTTTTTCTATTACCATTTAAGTCAGATGAAGTTCAACAAGAGTCTACTCTCCATATATTTGACTTATCCAAACATCTATATATTTGTGAAGAAACATAAGGAATGTCGATGATTGATGTGGTCGATCATATGATGTGGCTTTCACAGTCACTCACCATATCTCAACCTAGTGTCTCTCAAACACCTTTAAGATATTTAGGAGTGAAGTAGACTATTAGTTGCTGCTCTACAGAGCCATCATCAAAACAAAACATGGAAGTAATATATTTTGTAAGAATGCCTCCAGTAGACATCGGAGATTTGTACAATCTATACTGAGGAGCATTTAAGCTTAACACCAGTAACAATTAACTCCTGTTTTTTTAACCTATGATGGTTTATAAAGAATTGTTCATATATTTCTAGTTTGGGCTAACGACCACTACTCTTAACAGGCACGTACAGAGTTTCTGAGAAGGAAATCCCGAGCAGCTCTTCCGTCAGAAGGAGGGAGCAAGGATGAAGACGTTAAAGAGCAGAGTGGAGGAAGTGGAGCCCTGGAGCACCTTAATCTGTTCCCCCTGGAGGAGTCCTCAGAGAAGAAGGGGAATGAGGACTATCTCAAAGAAAAGAAAGATGAGCAGGTGAGGTGATGCTTTTCTAAATTTAACTTTACAAAGTACACTGAAGCAGTTTTCTGTTACCAACCTGTGTCTCACAACCATAGTGATGCAGGAAATGGCAGTGGCTTTTCTTCTGCATCTTTTAAATCTTTCAGCCATCATTTCTACACGTCTCACTCACATAGTTATTTAGATACGATAAGGTGACGTAAATTTAGATTTTTTTCAAAACAAAACATATCACAAGTCCACTTAATTATTATTATTTTTCCCTGGAGCTTCATCTACATCTTGTTGTCTTCATTAACAGTCTGTGTGCTCACTTGTGATGGAGATGGTTTCATCTATCTAATTTATCTATCTTTTATCTATCTAACTATATAATTCAAGGAAAGTCTGTGTGTCAGTGTGTGTGTCTTTATGTCTGTCATACCTAATGTTTCTCCTCAACGGCTTGACCTATCACGCTAAAATGTCACATGGCCCTATACCTAACCTGGCCAGAGACTGACAGAGCCATTTTCCTCATTTGTCATAGCAAACGTTTAAAAAAAGATTGCTTTCTGTGGAGCATTTGTGCTGCTATCACTGCCGAAAATCTGCTTATGCGCAACTGGGCTCATTTCACCCGTCCGTGTCGCTTCAGTTGCTGTCGGGAGCAACAGGAGGAGCGATATTTTCTGCTTTATTTTGTGCAAAGGAGGAAACAATCTCCTGCATGTTGTTTTGTTATTGTTAGGCAGCGCAACCAGAGTGCTGGCCACAAACATAGACACTGCAACAACAAAAAAAGTGGGGCTGATTTACCACAAACACACAGACACCTCGAGTGCAATCAAATTGTATGCAGAAATGCAAAACATGACCACAAACTATTTTTCTAATTTGTTGCTGCAAACTTTAAAAAAAAGTTTGTGTTGTTTGGTGCATTTGTGCTGCGTTCACAGGACTTTTAAAAGTCTGACAATGCGCAACTGGACCGACTCAAATAAGGTTGGTGAAATGCGTGTCTTCTATTTCATGTCCCATGAAGCAGTATCCAGCAGTGAGGGGTTCCAACCTGCCCCAACTACAAGCAAAATGCTCCATAATTTTTTGTACCCCTAATTTCAGTGCTGTACATGACATGATGCTTAAATATTGTGACAGATATTTAAAATTGCCAATTCGGGGAAAAGGGGTAAAATGTAAGGATGTGATCTAGTTTTATTGTCAACTCTGCAAAATGTCAAAATGTTTCTGATAATTGCCAAACTGAGAGTTAAAATATTTCACAATTTCTGCCCTCCTCATCAACATTCAAATGTGCTAAAGAGTTGTTTGGCACTGCTGTCACACAATTTTGAATTGTTTTTGTTTTTCCTTGTTTATTTTTTATCACAGGAGAAGCAGGAACGAGCCATTGGCTTGCTGGTGTCTTTAGGCCCCCAACCAGGGACTGAGGTCACTCCGTGGTACATGAAAACTGGCAAAGACAAAGAACAGCAGAAGGAGAAGGAGAAAGAAGCCATGAAAGACAAGGAAAAGAAGAAGGGAATAAGTGAAGAGGAGAAAGAGAAGAGAGATCGCAGATTGAAAGATAGTTTAGACCCATTGAAAGATATGAAAAAAGCGCTAGCTGTAAAGGAAAGAAAACACCACAAGAGCAAGACATCGGAGAAAAGAGACAGAGGGGTAAAGAGGAGCAGTGGAGAGAGGTAAAGTCAAGTTATTTTATTACTCAATATAATAACCCATAGTAAATTATGAAGCATCTGGTATGACAACTTATACTATTAGATCATTTTCAGCTCAGTAAGTTAAAACATTTACATTTGGTGAACATTACTTTTCTGTTTTTGCTGCTAAATTCTCAAGTTTTAAAGGAATAGTTCAACAGACTGTTAGCTTAGCTTAGCATGAAGACAGGAAACACGGGAAACAGCCTGGTCCTGCACAAAGGCAGCAACCAGCACCTCTAAAGCTAGCTAATTACATGTCTTATGCGGTTTGTTTAATTTGCAAAAAGCAGTGTGAAATTGTCATTTCCCAGGGATTGTGTACCACATTTATATTATTATTATTATTGTTGTTATTATTATATTTGATTACCAGAAACTGTAACTTTCTGCAGTCAAGAAATATTTTTGGATTAAGGATTACATTTAATGAGATATACTGTAATGTGCAAATTAGTGGGCTAGTGCTGGTGGAAGGGGACAAAAAAATTGTAACTATTGCCTTGAGATTTTGTACCACTGTCATATGTACAGTGCTGTGTGAAAGTTTGTGAACCCCTTGAACCTTTTGGAATTTTATTTATTTTTACCATTATTAATTCATTTTTATCAATACCAGTATTTTTTATATGAAATAACAGATGTTTGGTTATCAATTCAACATTTTTCTTTTCCAGAAATCAATTGTTAAAACAGATAAAACAAATTATTTGACAACTGTTGTATGTGCAAAAATGTGTGAACCCTAAGCTGCATTGCTTAAATCGAGCAGGTTAACACAATCAGATGGGCCAAATTGAGTCATGAAATGGACCAATGTAGTGAGAGATCTTTAGGGAAGAAATTGGTCGGCACTAGATAAAACAAAGATAAAACCAGGTCAGTTTAGGCTCACCAAAGTGAACCCATACAGGTCAGACATGCTAAAAGGGAAACAAATCTCTGAGGATCTCAGGAATAGAGTTTTGATGCTGCACATTTGTCTGGGGACAGCTACAAATTATTTAAAAAAAAGTTTGAGCTCCATCGGTCCAATGTGAGGCAAATTATCTACAAATGGAGAGCTTTAAGAGTGACTGAATATCTGCCTAGACGTGGACTTCCTTCAAAAATATCCACAAGCGCCACAAGAAAAGTGATTTTTCAGTTAAAAGCCAACCCAAACATTACATCTAGTGATTTGCAGACCTCACTTGCAGCATCTGGGACAGATGTGCATGGTTCCACAATAAGAAGAAAACTCAGTCAAAATGGCTTTCATGGGAGGATTGGTGAAGAAGCCTCTGCTCTTAAAAAACAACAACTGCTTGTCACAACTTTGCCAGAGAGCACCTGGAGATACCTGAAGTCTTATTCTGTGGACAGATTAGTCCAAAATTTAACTGTTTGGTCATAACCAAAACCGCCATGTTTGGGCAAAAAGAGAACCTTCTCCCAAGTGAAGAATGGTGGTGTCAAATTGTCTGCAAATGGGTTGGCTTTTACCTGAAAAATCACTTTTCTTGTGGCGCTTGAGGATATTTTTGAAGGAAGTCCACTTCTAGGCAGATGTTAAGTCACTCTTAAAGCTCTCCATTTGTAGATGATTTGCCTCACGGTGGACTGATGGAGCTCAATTTTTTTATATGAATTTATAGCATTCCCCAGACAAATGTGCAACATCAAAACTCTATTCCTGAGATCCTCTGAGATTTTTTTCCCTTTTAGCATGTCTGACCTGTATGAGTTCACTTTGGTGAGCCTAAACTGACCTGGTTTTATCTCTGTTTTATCTAGTGCCACCCAATTTCTTCCCTAAAGATCTCTCATTACATTGGTCTATTTCATCAATCAATTTGGCCCATCTGATTGTGTTAACCTGCTCGATTTAAGCAATGCAGCTCAGGGTTCACAAACTTTTGCTCATACAACAGTTGGCAAATCATTTGTTTTATGTATTTTAACAATTGATTTCTGGAAAAGAAAAATGTTAAATTGATAAACAAACATCTGTTATTTCATATAAAAAATACTGGTATTGATAAAAATTAATTAATAATGGTAAAAATAAATAAAATTCCAAAAGGTTCAAGGGGTTCACAAACTTTCACACAGCACTATAGACATTGTTTGTAGACGCATGTCAGTTTCCAAATAATAAAAGTATTGCCGTGTGTCGGTGTGATATAACATATTTTAAACAATCTGTCTTTCCTGTCTCGTCCAGCACCATAGAAAGGTTACGTGCTGAGCGTTTACAGAGGGAGGCTGAAGAACGGAGGAGAGCCCAGGCCCTGCTTGACCAGAGGAACGGCAAAGGGAAGGGATCGGGAGGAGAGAAAACTGAGAGGGAGATGCCGTACAATAGCGCATACTTCCCAGAACTTGCCCGAAAGCGTCAAAGGCGGGATCGAGACAGCTGGAGAGAAGAAATTTTAAAATCTTGAACTCTCTTCATCGGTTGTGTGAGGAGAGGACCTGTGACGAATGCATAATGGACAGATATTGTGACCAGTGTGTCTCCAAATGAAGAAAACAAATTTGGTAACGTAGAAAATTTGCCAAAGTAGGTTTAGAGCCACATTAAGAACATAGTTGTAACCTGGTCACGTTGTTGTCAGTAAGTTAATACAGGGGCAGCATGAATGGCCACTTTTTGTTCACCCAGAATCGGGAAGTCTTGCAAGGAGGTCAGATTCAGTTGCAGCTACCTTTTCCGCTGCAACATATTGCTCTTTATCACTTGAGCAGGGCAGACTGGCCATCACAGGCAGAATGAAGCCTAATGGATTGTAAAGGTCGATTGAAAATCAGCACAAAGTGAATGCACAATAATAGCGATTAGTTGAATGATTAATTAGAGAAATCTCATAATTTCTCAAATTTTTTCCAAGCATAAATGCAAACTATTCTCTGTTCCCAGCTACTTTAATGTGGGGATTCAAGGATTTTCTTTGTCAAATATTACTTAAAGCGGAATTTGTTTAGATTCTGGACTGTTGGTTTGATACAATAAACGATGTGAAGATGTCACCTTGGGCTCCGGTAAATTACAATGAAGATTTTTCACTGATTATTATTATTAATTCTATTAATTAAGAAACAAATTAAATAAAAACAATTCTACAACATACAGCTGCTGTGACAGATGATTGAAATTGATTTAAATGATTTCTGAAAGTAATAAAGTCCCTTCATCCTTATTTCATAACACTCTTGTCTTGTTTTTAAAAGCGATATAAAGCCATATCCATATAATTTGCCTAATTTTCGCTGCAGGACACTGCCATTTTTTTTTCTGGACAGAGGTTGATTTTTTGAATAAATTCACTGAGCCATCAGTTAATGTCATTAATAACACGTGCAGTTTTCCTACATTGATAAGTCAAAATGTCTGCTGCTTAAAAAAGGAATATTTTATCACATTGACATTGATGAGATTAGATTTACTGGCTTTTTTTCATTGCTGTAAATTATCTTAACAAATATGGTGTACAAATATTCAACCTAGAAATGATACTTTTAAAACAAGAAATGTTCACTCGTTCAGTTAAAATTAGTTTTACCCTTTAATTTGTAGTGATTTGGGTTACACCTAATGGCTATTTTTAGTAGGCTAAGTCCACTCCACTTATATCACATATCTACAATGTTCATGAGGTTGAATCAACAAAGAAAAAAACAATCACCTACATTTTTGCTCATCGTGTAAATAATAAATAATATGGGGTAATGTTCATAATTCTAATGAAAAGATGGTTTGCACTCTTTGTAGGCGCGGTCAATTATTATTAGGCTACAGCGTAATAGGCAATTGTATATTTCTAGGTTTTACAGGATGCCATGATCACAATGAATAGTGAAGTGATACCAAGATTAATAATCCAATTTGAGATCAATATCAACTGTTGAACACCACATAAACTCCCTATGGGAATATTAGTACAGATGTCTTTATTTATTTATTTATTTCCTTTCTAGATGGCGTTGAAATGCTGGATGAGCTGGACCATGACAATGCGCGCCGTTTGGGTCTGACGTAGCAGGCTGGCAGAGGAGAAAAACACAGACAAACCTCCGACATAGGCTATACACAGAAAGACAGAGAGGAGGGGGAGAGAGAGAAATATATTTATATATGTGGGGAGAAATACGGATCGTTGTCTTCAGCGGTCGGTGGCGGAGCGGTAATGTGTGAGCGACGAGCTGCGGACGGAGGATGCTGCACAATGGAGCACCTCACACACCGTGCTTAATTGCGGATTAGACGAGGAGGAGGAGGGGTAGGAAGCACAACAAGGAGACGCTCTTTTATTATTAGGAGAGAAGGAGGAGGGGAAGGTGAGGTGACTGAACGGAGGGGAGGGGGGAGACGGCACAGACCGTGGCGGGGGGAACGGGAGAGAGGAGGACACCGACACCGACAGTCGGCGGCTTCGCTCGGATGGTGTTGTTGTTGTTTCTCCGGACGCGGCGACGATGCGGCCACACTGCTGGGTGATGGTAGCGCTGGCGGGGATCATGTCGTACCTCAGCCCGGAGAGAGCGCTCGGAGCCCCGCAGAGGGAAGGTGAGCGGAGACGGAGGAGAAGGTGGTGGTGGAGGACGGGGGTGGGGGGAGGGGGGGGGGGGGGGGTTGAAAACATGTCAGTGATGCTGGAGAAAGGACGAGAGGATGAGGAGGGAGATGGGGGGATATAGTCAGTTATGAAAAGGCCTCCTCTCTCTACACTGGGGGGTTGAGGGGTGCTGTAGACTATTGCCTTTATGGCGGATAGGCCTATGCTATATAGCAATAGGCTGACTTAATCAAAACAGGAGCGAGCTCTGAATGGTTTGGTGATGGGTAGGGTACCATTTGCATGCAGTGATGAAAATATTAGGGGGGTGGGGGAGTGGGGCCTCACATCTATGGCATTCAAACATAGGCCCTGTATGAAAAGAAGGCTAAAAATCGTCTGCCAGTGCATAATATTTAGTCTATAAATAACCTCCGCTAGGTATGCTGAGATGATTTAGCCCATTATGCTAGCATCTTTATTTTTCTGAATCTCAATATGCACAAGATCTGGAGTGTTGTGTTTGTGTAATGTGTGCAGTCATTGTATGGTGGTGTATTGTTTTGATAAGAGCTGCTGGCACAGTTGACTGGTGGAAAAAGGCCCTGTGTTAGGTTCCTATTTATATGCAGTGTCTGTCTGGACATCTGTCTAGGGAAACATGAAAGAATAGCACTGCACAGGAATTGTGTGCATCCAGATTTGAGTCAGTTATTTGTTCATGGTGCATGTTTAGGGGACCTCTCTGCCTAAAGGTTCTTTCATTTACAGTTAGCCTATGTTTTAACAGCTGCAGTGCTCGATAATTATCTGTATTTCTTTTCGGTCTTCTGGACTAAAACTCATTCAGGTCTGATTGTCTTTAATTTGTTGGAATCCAGTCTTCCAATTTAATTTTATTTGCATCAGACTGGTCCATTCACCAAAGCTGATTTTAAATGCTGAACACATCTTCACTTTTGCCTGGGATGTGTTAAACAAGTGAATCCTATTCTGTCTGTGTTGCAAATTTTTGTTTGCAATTATCAAAGAAGGCCAACATATATTTACATTGAAAACAAAAATATTACTTCATGTTTTGATATTTTTACTGGAATGGGGATCCACTTTTTTACCATATTTATTATGTTGTTAAATTATTAAATATAATTTCAAATGTATGTATGCCGTGTTTACAATGTCATGACCTGATATAACCTTATGTATTTCTGGACACAGACTGATATTGGGATATTTTAAGCAGGACTTAAAAGACATAATTCATACATTTAAAGGTATAGTCAATATCACTGTTTTTGTATTCCTTTGTTTATTATCATTGTCTTCCATGATGCATACTCCTTTATGTATTATTTTGCTTGTAGGCTAGTTAATTTAGACTGTATTATAGAATTTATTTTATTATCCTATTTTGAATGGGAGTGCATTGGTTAACACATGGTGAAATACCTAGTATCGTTAATCATGTTCTTGCAGCCTAAAATGCTGCTTTATCAGGTATGTCAGGTATGGTTTGAACAGCAATGTTTACATTTGATATATAAGACCTCAGTTGGATACCTTCTGACTGTTGTGCTTTGGCTAAAGTATTTAAATGAAACCTCTAGATAATAGTTGAAGGGTATTTAACCACCCTGCCATGCCCCTTTTCTTTTCTGCAGATGGTTCACTTCCCACAATCGACCACGTTGAGGTACAAATACCAAATGTCCGATCCCTCCCTCTCTCACCTGAGTAGTTAACCTTCCTGATTTGAATAATTCTTTTCCAGTTTCCAACCCTTCCCCAATAAGCGCTCCTTTATTTACCCAAATGACAACTCCAGCCACCCATCCCCTGCTTCTTAACTGTGTTTCCTGAGTGGAATGCCATTTCTGATATTTCCCCAATGCTGTTTTCCTTACTGGAATGGTATATTATCCCACTTTCTAACTTTTATTCAAGTCCCTATTTTCCTTTACTGATTGAGACAATTTTAATTTTTTTAATCTTCAACTTAATTTATTTCCCCGCTTTTTCCGCCCCAAATCCCTGATGCAAGCTGTCTATTGAGGTTTCTCCACTGTGTCCCCAAACCCGCCGCTAAGAAAACGCTCCAATGGTTTCCCTCTAAAACAAAACACCTATGTAACATGATTTCACACTTTTTCGGTTTCAGTGAAGTCTCTCTTTTACTTCTCACTGACTCAAACCTGTGTGTCCCCCTCCCTTTATAGAAGCATAATTCCCCCCCGGATTCCTGTATTAAATCCTTTTCCTCCCTTGTACTTTATCCCTGTCTTGCTCTCAGTTTCTCAGTCCAGGGCTGCGTCCCTCTCTCCTCCACCCTACGTCGTCATCCTCATCTCTTGCTCGGGGCTCGTCTCTTTTGTTCTGCTGCTCCTGACCTGCCTGTGCTGCAAGAGAGGAGGAGTGGGGTTCAATGTAAGTCTTCAACATGTAAGAGATTTATTCACCTCCCTCTGTTTCCTTTGTTTTTTTTCACACCCTTAGTGCATGCCGGTACTTTTTTTACTTTAACATAAGCTTGAGATGGAATCTGGAGTCAATAATTCCAATTTAATGAGGTAGATGTTGTCAATAATTGTCCCTCAGTATAATCCTGGGACTTTAAAGTGTTGTTGTTGAGCAGGCAGACGGTGTGTCATTACTTCAGAATGGCTGCTTTCATATTGTCTGCGCTTGATAGTTACGGCTAAATCCGACCGTATGATTAAGTGAAGGAGCACAGTTTCTTTTATTATTTAATTATTTATTATTGATGATAGTCTTGTATTTTTGTGGCTCTACCAGGAGTTTGACAATGCAGACGGGGAGGAGTGCTCCGAAGGCTCCAGTCCCATCCAGGAGGACAGCCTGTCGTCATGTCCCTCCCTCCCTGAGGTCTACACCTTGCCAGTCAGAGACCGGACAATCTGCCCCGCCTTGCAGGATGGAGCAGGTAACAACCCGAAACAACTCTTCTGAAGTACTTTACTGCACACAGCTCCCTTTGGGGTCTGTTGCCTGGATCACTGATGCGGACACATTAGAAGTGTTCAAGCAGCTAGTGAACTTCAGTGAAGTGGAAACTGATCTAAGAAAAAAATCTGCATCAGTGATCAGGTCAAGCACACACACAAGGCCACAGACAGGGATGCTGTCAGCACGCCATAGAGTTGAGTGCTCAAGCTTTGTCTGATGGAGAGTATTGTGTCAATCACCTCAAGCCAAAATAAATTGTCAAGATGTTTGACCTTTGCTGTGCAGTGCAGGATGATGGATGTGCTGAGTCTGATGCTTGAAGACTGTTCTCACAATCCATCTTCCAGAACCTTCTCTGTGCTCAACTTCAATCTGAGTTTAGTAGTTGTGATTACGAGCACAACAAGTGACCTCACAACTTGTTTGGAGTCCAATCAACGTCCCATATGAAACTTACACATGAAACAAAAAACCTCTTACTTGCATACACTAAAATGGACTTCAGTGAAGTAAGAAACATGTGTTATTTTGAAACCACTTCTACAGATTCATATATTCTGGATTTTCCATTGAAGAATAAGGAGTAGTTATCAATTTCTAATTGTGACTTTTGCTCCTGTTTTAAGATACAATGCCATAAAAGAACATCACATGCAGACAGTGTGTGTGACCCTGGTCTTTTTTCTTTATCTTTTTTCTTTCTTTTTTTCTTACAGACTCCAAGTCTCAGTGCTTCAAACGGCACACTTTAAACTACCTTCAGGAGATAGGAAATGGCTGGTTTGGAAAGGTAAGATGATGTTTTGCTCACGTTCAAGTATCAGTGTGGCTTCATGTTAAATGTGACCCCCATCACAGATTTCCTTTCTTACAGCAGATTATCTTGCTGTTGTTATATTTAATACGGTCTACCGACCAGATCAGGGGGAGTCTTAAGTCACCATAGTTATTTTACTGCCGGTCTGTTTTCCTGGGCACTCGTCCATATTATTGCCCATCGATCTCTCCTAGGTGATCCTGGCTGAAGTGCTGTGTGACTGCAGCTCCTCTCAGGCCGTGGTGAAGGAGCTGCGTGTCAGTGCCAGCCCTCTGGAGCAGAGGAAGTTCCTGGCCGAGTCCGAGCCGTACAGGTGGGACAAACTGCAGAACCCCAGGTAGCCATTTTGGGGACTTAATCCAAAACTGTAACATTTGCCACTGTGGTCACAGGCAACTACGTATTATGGGATAGCTAAAATTAGCACTAATAGAGAAGAGCATTTATGTTACTGATATAACTGCAGGACGTATTTTCTATGTTTGCAATCGTTAGTTCACATTCGCCACAATATGCTAATGGTCATACCAGTAAGGATTGTATGTAAAACCAGACTGGATTTATCCTTGAAGGGTGCATTTTAATACTTATTAATTAGCCTTTTTTTTAGCAAGAATTTGTATTTTTTCTACGTTATCTCACTTTAATCTCTGATAAAATAATCAACAATATCTCCAGATTTCATTGCACCTGTTTACTATCAGAACAAAAAAAAACTAAAAAGGG
The DNA here is from genome assembly GCF_949987685.1 of Ammodytes marinus. Lineage (NCBI taxonomy): Eukaryota > Metazoa > Chordata > Actinopteri > Uranoscopiformes > Ammodytidae > Ammodytes > Ammodytes marinus. The sequence continues at coordinate 20,941,700 of NC_137217.1, read as the reverse complement.
TGTTTTAATATTTTGAAAATATTGAATTTTTTTTAAAACACCCGCAAGGAGTCATATTCACTCACCGAAATGCTGTTTCCTGTTTCTTCTGCCTTGTCCTGTTGTCCTGTGTTCTCACCTCTTTTGTCCCAGTTTTTGTCTGATGCTACAAACACACTAAACACACCCTAGCAACAAGACACCAATACACTTTTCCTCCATTGGCCTTTGCTGCGGTGTCTCCCACAAGTGCTTCCTCTACTGTATTACTTTCTCTCTTTCTCTGCTTTCCTCTTTATCTGGTTGGCTCTAGATAACTACACAGCTGGTGGAAATAGTCTGCTGTCACTGTTTGTCTTGAACTTTTCTATACATTTTCTGTCCATCCATGATCCTTCAGGAGTCTTAAACATCCCAACATCCTTCAGTGTTTGGGGCAGTGCAGTGAAAGCATCCCTTTTCTTCTGGTCATGGAGTTCTGTCAACTGGTGAGTAAATTGGCCATTTAAATCTGGCACAAAAGCATAATTGAACGTTCAGGGAGGGGGTAGACAAATTCACATAAATGCTTCTTAAAAAAGCTTTAAAAATACTGTCTTTAAAATACCCACATCATTATTGTGTGTGAACACTGTATTGTGTCATTATACGGTAAACTATAATATAATTGCTGCTTTTATTACTGACAAATGCTGCATGTATTATGTTTCACATTTTGAAGGGTTACATAATATATACAATCATATGAAAAAGTTTGGGAACCCCTCTCAGCCGGCATTATAATTGACTCTGCTTTCACAAAAAAAATATAAAAGTGGTATGTCTTTAATTTACCAGGAACAGCTAAGTACTGGGATGTTTTCCAAACAAAGATTTTTTGAAAAGCAGTATTTGGTTGTATGAAATAAAATAAAATGTGAAAAACTGTCTGTGCAAAAATATGGGTACCCTTGTGGTTTTGTTGATTTTAATGCCTGTAACAGCATGTAAAACTGATGAATTTAAACACAAAGTTGGTTGGATTATTTTGTTAAGCCTTGAACCTCATAGAAATGTCTGTTTAATCATGAGAAAATGTATTTTAGGTGCCTAAATGCAAGTTGCACTTCTCTTTGACTCTCTGCTGAAGTGAGACAGAATGGGATCATCAAAACTGCTCCCAAAAGATCTTAAAAACAAAGATTATTCATTATCATGGTTTAGGGGAAGGCTACAAGAAGCTTTCCCAAAGGTTTCAATTGTCAATTTCTACTGTAAGGAACGTTGTCAGGGAATGGAAGGACACAGGCACATTTGCATTTAAACCCAGGTCTAGCAGACCAAGAAAAGTACAAGAGCGGCATATGCGGCGGATTGTGAGAATGGTTGCACACAACCCAAAGATCACCTCCAAAGACCTGCAAGAACATCTGGCAGCAGATTGTGTATCTGTACATGGTTCAACAAATCAGTGCAATTTGCACCAAAACATCTGTATGGCCAGGTGATGAGAAGGAAGCCCTTTCTGCGCCCACGCCACAGATACAGTTGCATGGAGTATGCAAAAGCTCATTTAGACAAGCCAGATTCATATTGGAAGAAAATGCTTTGGACTGATGAGACAAAAATTAAGTTATTTGGTCTTCATAAAAAGCAGATGTTTTGGTGCAAATTGCTCTGAATTGTTGAACGATGTACAGATACACAATCTGCAGCCAGATGTTCTTGCAGGTCTTTGGAGGTGATCTGTGGGTTGTGTGCAACCATTCTCACAATCCTCCACCTATGCCGCTCCTGTTTTTTTCTTGGTCTGCCATGCCTGGGTTTAACTGCCACTGTGCCAGTGTCCTTCCAAATACTGCTTTTCAAAAAATCTTTGTTTGGAAAACATCCCAGTACTTAGCTGTTCCTGGTAAATTAAAGACATACCACTTTTATATTTTTTTTGTGAAAGCAGAGTCAATTATAATGCCGGCTGAGAGGGGTTCCCAAACTTTTTCATATGACTGTATATTCAATTCTTTTCTTGAGGATTTTTATTCACTTTCTACTTGATTTAATTTAGTTTTCTGTATTTGCTCTCTATAACATTTGCTGCAGAAATGATAAATTATTAGAACTATTGATGTTCTAGGCTCGCTGAAATCTTTTTTGTATCCGTTCAATCGGTTTGTTTTCCTACCCTCGTCTGGATAATCACTGAGCTGATTAGAAAAACCATATTAATGGACTCTGGGGCCAAAAAAAGACACAAGCAGATGAATTACAGCATTCCACCGAGTGAAGCCAAACAACACTGGAGTCCTCATAAAATGCTATTATCCTGTCTCTCTCTATTGTCCCCTCCTCGCTGAAGTGTTTTTATTCTCTCATGTATTCCTCATTTTATATCCTTGCCCTTCCTGAAGTGCAAATGACTGATACAAAGGCTGTCAGTTCATCAACAATTCCCCCGCTGCTTTTGAGGTTCTGTGACAGAAAACACCTAAAAAGAGAAATTTTTACTGCAGAATTTCCACTTTGTTGGCAAGTTTTATCCCTGTTTTAAGAGAAGGGCACTGAGACTTGGCACTAGCCCTTATGGCCGAACCAGAAATGAATAATCTCCTACTCAAGTTTGCTTCAATTCTTGCATTATCCTTGTGGTGTACATCTAGGGTGACTTGAAGAGGTATCTGAGAGCCCAGCGCAAGTCAGACGGGATGACCCCTGACCTGCCGACTCGGGACCTCTTGACTCTTCAGCGAATGGCTTTTGAGATCACATCCGGTCTGCTGCATCTCCATGAAAACAACTACATCCACAGGTCAGTCGGGACTTCACCTCTGTCCAGTAATCAGGATCAAATATTGTTTCTCTCGGATAGAACGACCATGCATCTCTGTTCAATGTGACTGATTTTCGGAGGCTGTGTTCTTCTTCCTGCAGTGATCTGGCTTTAAGAAACTGCCTGTTGACCTCTGACCTCACTGTCAGGATAGGCGACTATGGCCTTTCACACAACCATTATAAGGTATGTGGGTCTGTGCGTGTACAGTATACAGATAAGACAAGTTTGTGATCTATCCAGATGTTTTTATCCTAGATTTTTAATTGTAGGAAGTAACCCTAAAACATTTGTTTTCTAAATATAGTCTTGTAAGTGATGACATAAAAATGTGTTATTGTTGTATGTCTTTGTGAAGGAGGACTATTACCTTACTCCAGACAAGCTATGGATCCCGCTACGCTGGATTGCCCCTGAGCTGCTGGAGGAGTACAGGGGATCTCTCATTGTTACCGACCAAACCAAGACCAGTAATGTGTGGTATGTTTAAAAAGCTATCACAGCTTTTTATATATAGTACTGCTGAAAAATCAGCCATGCTGGTTATGGCCAGTTCATGTGGGTAATACATAAAGCCGAGTAAAACAAAATTCACATAGGCGTCTGTTTTGAAATGTTTCTCCAACAAATCATTCCACAAATGCTCACACACATAAACCTAATTTTCTAAGACTGCCAGGCCCAGTAATATCAAAGAGACAGCAAGAGCCCAAGCTGGACTGAACCCTCAGGCTATGCTATTATACACTCCACATTATTTTAATTTGTTGTAACAACCAACAAGAAAACATCCTGTCAACAAAACACACAAGTAGAGGTACTCTTTGCTCTCACCGAAGATGTTTATTATCTTATTCCTTCTCCGAACACATTTTTTCCACAGCCAACAGAATATTTTTTATGCACTTTGTCTTATCAGGCCTCTCAGTATTGACCTATCTCAGCTCTGTGTAAAACAAGGTTTTGCTATAAAAGGATTGCACAACAAAAACTCAACTGTGAATACAAAGTCTCTAACTGTCTCACCCATTTCCTTTTTCTTCCAGGTCCTTGGGGGTAGTTATATGGGAGCTGTTTGAGTTTGGCTCTCAGCCCCACAGACACCTGAGCGACGAAGAGGTGCTGACCTTCGTCATAAGGGAGAGACAGATCACCCTGGCCCAGCCCAGACTCAAAATGTCCCATGCAGACTACTGGTAGGGGCATTGTTCAGATATGATGATTATGTTAATGGTGAGTGAAAGTGCCTTAAAGGTGGAGTCAGCGATTCTGGAGATTGCTTGTAGTCAATTTTTTTTTTCAAAATCAGTGAATATCCCCTGACGATCAGCTACCAGACTGTTCTGTGTGTGCTCTGGAAAAAAAATCCAGAGTCTGGACTGTGTACAGCACCAGATTTTTTTTCAGCGCACATACACAGTACACATAGGTAGTGGATTGGAGTTATTCGCTGATTTTTACAAAAGGTAATTTCGTCAATAAGCATTCTCCAGAATCACTGACTCCACCTTTAACTTTGTGTGTCAAAACATAACTCCTTTATTTTTCTCACCTGTCAACAGGTATGAGATCATGCAGTCGTGCTGGCTACCTCCATCTCAACGCCCTTCTGTAGCGGAGATTTTCCTCCTCCTCTCCTCCCTTCTGGCCGCCGAGCGAGGGTTGGCCAGGGTGAGCGTCGGGGAAGAAGATGAAGAGGACGAGGAATACGAGGAGGGCCAACGAAGGAGAGGGGAGAGCGAGGAGTCGTTTGAAAGACGCTGGGACTTACTCCGTCCACCTGCCTTCCAGACTGCAGCAAACGAGCGACAAAGGGAAAGAGACTATGGCAGGGATGACAGAGACAACTCCTACCCCCTGCTGGACCCGGTGGGGAACTGTATCACCGCGTCTTCGTCTGAACTCGATGACATCCTGACAGTCACTGAAACCAGCAAAGGTTTGAACTTTGAGTATTTCTGGGAGAAGGCTCATGCCAGACGAGGCTACAAACCTCTTCCCCCTCCTCAGCCAATCCCGACTGTGAACAATAACCACAGACAGTCCTTGGACACTCCCACTGTGGTCCCTGTGATAAGCGCCCGCAGCCCCTCCCTCGCCAGCGAGTACTACATCAGATTAGAGGAGCACACGCCCCAAGACAAGTCCCCGACCCTCAAAGGGAAGAGCCAGTCCTCTTTTCGGTCTGACATGATTTGTCCGGGAGACATGGAGCTGGTGGAGATTCGTAGTGGCCTGCTGGGAAAAGAGCGAGTCCCCTATTGTTCATCTGACAAGTGTGGAAAAGGACTGCAGACCGTCCGATCCAGCGAGGTTCAACTCCAGGTGTCCAACACAGGCGTGGCTGAATTCAGAGACACTTCGAGAAGAGTGACCGACTTCTCAGTGGTGGATTTAGGGGACGATGATGAAGAGGTGAAGAAAAAAGACAACGAGGCAGATAGAAGATCATCCATGAGTTTTAAAGCCCCGGTTCTTCCCCCCAAACCTCGCTCCATGTCCATGTCATCAGCCAACCACCTTCACTCACGGCCCCTCCCTGCCCCTCCACTCGGATATAGAGGACTGCCTCACTTCACCATCGGTGGTAAAATCGAAACAGACCCCCATCACATGAGCAGCTGCCCACCTTCTGCCTTCGATCACCTGGGACTCCATCGGTCCCGACAGACTCTGCCCCCATCCCCATCGCTCTCCCCCTCCCTTCCACCATCGAGCCATCCGATTTACCCCCAACCTCCTCAAATGTGTCCTCCGCCTCTCCCTCCCCACACCAAGCCGCAAAGAAGCTGCCCCAGCTACGCAGACGCTTATTCCAGATACAGTAAGCCTCAGATGCAGAGATCCAATAGAGACCCGCTATCCTGTGACATGTCTGACAGAGAGGGTGGTACCAGGCACTTAGCATCATTGCACAACACCAGGGACACTTCTCATTCTCGCACAAAAGACTTTGACTCCCCTATTCGACGAGAAAACCCATTGCGCCCCATTTACCGCAATTTACCCCGCCCTCAGCCCACAGGCCCCCAGATTGACAGGCACTCTTCATCCAGTCCCACCTATTCGGACGAGGACGACTCTCCCTTTGTGTCCCCCGAGAGAACCGGTGGTGGGACAACCGTCACTCACTCCAGCCTTTCTGAAGATGCAGACCCCGGGGCAGAGCTCTTCTCCAGGGGAATGAAGAGGACTCAGTCGCGCCTTGACACCATCCTGCCGAACATTTGGAAGGAAGACGCTGACATTCAGGCGGAACTTTTGGCCGCAGCCAAAAAATCCCCCATGCATCTGTTTCTGACGGAGATATCTAGCGCGACAGAGTCTGGTGAGTCCAAGTCTGAGGCCCGGTGGGAGGGAGAAAAGCCGGAGAGGAGAGATGGAGAGAGATGGGGGAACTTTTTGCTGCCCAACAGAGGGATGCGCCGCTCCCAGTCACTCATCACAGAGCTGGGGTCAGCAGGACAGTCATGGGGGACCGAGAAACGCAACAACAGGACGGGAGGTGAGGAGGACAATACAGTCACTAAAGAATCATTCCAGAGAGATCTCTTCCTCACTGAAATCGACACAGCAAGGTTGGACACAGATTTGGAGGGAGGATCAGAAGTTGATCCGGTAAAATACCTCTACCCGGGAGGATCTAGATTGCGGCCCTATGTCTGCGCTCCCGGCCTTCCCTCATACACAGAAGCTGAGGAAGCCTATTCAAAGGGAATAAGGAGATCCCACTCTCTCCTCTCCGAGATCACCATCGGGAAGCAGGAGCCTGAAGCGCAGCAGAATGAGAACGAACCTCAGAGAACAGAAATGACGAGAGAGGAGTTCCTGAAGGAGATCCAGTCAGCGGAGACCTTCCTGACTGAAATCATATCCAGACAAAATGCCGCCACAAACAAAAAGGAAGCGGACTCTTCCTGCTCTCCTGCTCCACTGTCTCCTGAATATGAGTCCATATGCATCGATCCAAACTCAGCTCAGACCATCAGGTTTCAGTCCAAGAGCTCCGTACAAGCAAGCGGCAAAAGCAAAGATGACATACAAACCGAGGCCATCTACGCCCAAGTGACAAAGCGCGCTAAAAAGAGTGAGATAAAGGTTTCTATGAGACCTGAAATCCCAATACTTCATATAGGATCAAATAAGTTGCCTCCACCAGACAGTGAAGGAAGCTGCCAATCTGGTGAGTTTGTGTTCTCAGAAATCATGCCCAAAAATGGTCTTCTGCACAACCAAACACTCGCACGTCCAAATGAAGAAGACGAAAGTTCAGATGGCCCTGCGTTACCCGCCAGAGGAGAGCAAACAGATCTCTCAGAGCACTCTCCTCCCGACTACACCGAGGGCGTGAAAGAATCCAACGACGTGCTACTGTGTGAGAACAAATCGCAAACTGCAAATGAAACAGATACTCAAAATGCTGCTGTAATCGGGAATGATGAGATAACGAAGGAGTACGTTAGCAGCCCCGAGAGAGTAGATCAGGCATGTGGAAAGACCGAATCCATGTCATATGATCCCGAAAAAGAAAAGTACCACACAGATAATGTTCCTGAACACATCGCAACAGCTGGTGATTTGGAGAAAAATGTTGGTTGTCAACAAAGTAATGAAAGCGTTTCAGAGACAAAAACAGAAAATATACCCAAACATTTTTTTGCCCCAATGGCGTCCACTCCAACCACTCCAGACTGGGACATGTCCACAGATGTCTCGCTGGTCACCCCCACAGACTCGGTCTTTTCACCTATGACTTCCAGCTCGGCCGACTGCCTCACACCCAGTGACTCCTGGACCAGCAGCGGAGGAGGAGTGGGAAGTGGCGCATGGCGAGCTCTGGGAAACGATATACCACATCGAGACTCAGCCTACTTCTCAGACAGCGACTGGGAGGGGGACGGCACAAACAGGAGGAGCAGTGACGGGCTTATAGCCTCCAGACCGAGCAGCAGTAGAGGATGCGATCGGGGTTTGCTGACAGGGATTGAGGAAAGAACGGAGGAGGAGGTTGAGATGGGAGAAAAGAGCCCCTTAAGGAATAGCACACAGATGTCAGATAACAAATGTCAAACTGGAGAAATGACGACTATTGAGATGTGTGAGCAAACCTGTAGACTTCATCAAAATGCCCCCTCTGATTTAGGTGATGATGAGGATGTTCTTAACAAAAGGCTGGAATCAACACAAAGAGACGATTCTGGCATTTTCCAAAACGAAAGCAGGAAGTCAACATTGCCGAGTGATGGTCCACAGGACTGTGTCGACTTAATTGATACGTTAGAATTAGATGATGAGCCACTGAAAGGTTTCACACTCAGCGGAGGGTATCCACTAGACAACCACTTCACAGATGGCATCATTGCTCAGATAACAGATTGCAAATACCAACACTCTGCAGAAAATGATGTAAATCTCTATTCCAGGAGCTTTGATGAGACCAACATTTTGAACAAGTCTGTGTCTTGCAGCCAGTCAAAGGATTGCGTGTCAAAACATACAAGCAATGATTACACAAGTGTTGAGGAGATTGATAAGGACCTCTCTGCAATGAACTCCCTCCATTGTGGAAATGACACTGTGGAATCTGTAACACCCACACAAGTTGACAACAAAGAGTCAAGATTATCTACACTGTACGGTATTGAAACCAGTGATGCCCCACTTAGCGATGAGACTCTTTCACTAGTCGAACCAAGTGATGATGGGAAGACGGACTTTGATGAAGGGAGTGATCTGAGGTGTCGCTCTTGGGCTAAGGAGGGTGATGAAGAGGGTGAAAGAGCTAAAGAGAGGCCCAGTCTAGACCACAACGAGCTGGGCCTGAGAAACCTGCAGTGCTCAGAGGGCAGCCAGGATAAGAAAGTCACGACTGAGACAGAGAAACAGCTGGCCGCTGCAGAGCTTAGCAACGCCATGAAGGAAAAGTCGCCCCTGAGAGAAGCAGCTAGTCGGACGGACTCCGTCGACAATGTGGACAAAGACTCCTGCGAGGGCCTGGACGTGAAAACTAAAGAATTATGGAGCGCCCTGGAAGAAGACGAAGATAATACAGGATCTGGTGTGATTAGGGGAGAGTTTGACTGCCACCGTTTTTCACAGTCAAGCGACCTACGATTGTGGCCCGATGAAAATGACCAGTGGGCCTCTCCGGAGAGGAGGTGCCAAGACATGGACCTGAGTTCTGAATTTTTCTCTGGGTTTGGCAACAAGGCATGGGAGGTGGGAGAGAGGCTCGTCGTGGGTCAGGAGTTTTGGGAGACGGAACAAAACGACGAACACGCAGGAAGCGAACCTCACCCTGCCATCTTGGAGGGTTGTGAAGAAATCTGGAACGATGAAATGCAAGGACTCACCTGTAATCTTGCCACAGAGAAAACATGGGACGCTAAAGACAGTGAGGACCAACAGACTGCACAAGCAGTAGACGTTCAACAAGAGGAAAACATTGAGTACCTTGTAGAAACTGTCCGTTTGAACGAAGACCTAAATAGAGAACTCTCATATGTTGTTGATGTAGATAATATGGAAACCCCGGAGCAGGAGGCATTGCAGTACGAAGAGAGACGAATTTTGTCATGCACAGAGACAATCAGGGACGGGGCAGGTCTGCTAGACTCCACAGAGACGGGGGAGAATCAAAATTATAACAGATGGCCTCAGAATGACCTCTCTGGGATCCAAAAAGAAACAGAGACATCAGCTGAGCGTGCTGACAATGAAACAGGTCCTTATTTAGAGAACCATTTGAGTCCCACTTCAGAGAAAAAAAGCTCAAATATAACCATCTGCATAACTGAAGCTCCTCATGTGAACCTTTCAGACCTCGAAAATGTCAGGTCAGGCTTAGATTCAGAGGCTGAAATGAGACCCAGGCCCACTGAGCAATATGTAGAAGAGGGAGTAAGCGTTATGAACGTAGAAGAGGGTTACAGAGACACGTCCCTTCCATCCCGTACTGTCTCTTGTCCCAGTGACCTTGCACTGCAGGAGGAGAGAGAGCAGCCATATCCACAGGTCGACAATTTTGGCTCAGCAGATTTCCCCAGTCCTCCACCGAGCATAGACCTCGATGTGCAAGATGATAAATTGGAGAGTTTAGACGACTCTTTTCCTAGTCCACCGCCATCTGTTATAGAGGCAGAGGAGGAGTTTATTAGTCACATTAATCTAGAAGACTTTATTGCCAGCACCGAGACAGAGACGTATATATCCCCTCCTCACAACACCGATGTCTCAGAGGCACCTGCTTCTACTCAGAGTATAGGGATCTCGGCTAATCTGAACCTCCCCTCTGTGCATGTAACATTGGCCGATGATAGCAACCTTGCACCTGACATAGAAATACAGGATGAACATAGTAATCTGTTCCAGAAAACTTCATCTGCAACTCAATCTTCACCTCAGGTTCCCCTCAACAATCTCCCAGAATTACTGATTTCCGAGTGGAAAGATTTGGATGAGGAGCCTCTGGAGGATTTTGAAAAACTGGAACATCTGTGCTTCATATCTGGGGATGAGGAGGACTCGCTGGGAGACCTCTTTCTGGGGAACCTGGAACTCCTGGAGTCTTTAAAGAAAACACCAGATCAGAAAGGCAGCGGTGTTGGCGAAAGCTTTTCAAGTGAGGAGATGTGCCAGTCCTCTACTCCTGAGGAGAGCAGGATGGATTTGAAGGAGGACAGGATGTCTGATAGCTCTGATAAGCGGGCAGCATCTGCACCGCGTGTGATACTGGATTCTCAGGACAAACTTTCGCCTCAAGAGGAGAAGAATGACGGGCAGGGATCCCCAGGCCAAACATCTGATGTCAAAGACCAGAGATCTCTCTCTAAGATGACAACAAAGAATGGCCTCATGATGCAGGTGAGCATCTTGTGGTTTGTTGTAGGAGTGCTACTTTTAATACCATCCTGATTTTAATTAACCATCACTTATTTTTATTATTTTTGTTGCTTCAGGTGTGTGAGGAGAGGCTGCAGTTTTCCCTCAGTGAAAACGTGAATACAAATGTGCTCTGGGGTGAGAATGTTCCAGACACAGTCGTGCTGCGGCCCTGGGGGGAACAAATCACTGAGAACATAAGTGAGCTGGTCACTGTGAAGGAACAAAAAGAGGATGAAAGGTATGTAAAATGTGGTAATGTCACCCTGAATAACATATCAGGGATCAGGTTGTGTAGGTTATAGAGCCTTCAAAATCCTCAAAGATGTTTTTTCACAAAGAAATTGTCCTCTTTGTGACTTAATGGGCTCTGTACTACTTCGCCATACAGATACTTTTGGTTTTATTAGTCCAACATTTGAAATTTGTGTTTGCTGTCACCCAAATATAGTGAGAGTGAATGGGTTTTCATTTGATGTGCTTGAAGCATTAACAATTCATAAATTAAAAATATATATCTAAATAAGGTTTTCAGAAGGACTATTTATTTTGTAGAAAGTACTTCCAATGAAAACAACACTGCTGATATTATTAGATTGATTTTTTTTATGTCAATTTTCAAACAAATTAATAAATTAACAAATTAAATCCCATTCGGTTTAATCGGCTTGCAGCAGATATCTCACAGATTCATATTACAAAACAAATAAAGACAAGGCAATCTGCATGGCTACATACCACAAGTGGAAAATCTATATTTTGGTGAACTGACCCGTTACTATTTATGTTTTAATCCATTCATTTCTTTTGTGTTGTCTTTGCTGTTTTAGCCAAGAGGAGCAGGAAGGTTCCCCCAGCATTCAGCCTCACACCGAGTCTGATGAAACTAATTCTGAGCCGCTCACTGTGATTGAACAACCGGAGTTCACGGCCCCTCAGCCTGCTGCAAACCAGGCAATGAAAGGTACCTTTATATTCTAAATATTGCTAACTTACATGACTGAAATAAATTCAATACATATGGACATACAGTATATGATCTTTTATTATATACAGAGGGTAACATGTCCAAATTATTTCAATAGTTTCTTGTAGTAGTTACACCACGTCAAGTGTTTCTTCTCTTTTTTGTTATTTTAAAAGATGTTTCCCTTAGCACTTACCCTAATCGGTTGCCTCACCACAACCTAGTGTTAAGATAAATTACCGCTATCACAGATGGCAGCATTGTGGAAAACACTATTGGAAAGGAAAATATATGCCCCCCCCCCCCCCCCCCCCCCCCTGCAAGTTTATATTTTTTTATTTTGTGCATACAAGTTATTTTCTTGTGGGATTCCTGCTGGTGACAATCAATCCCATATCTACGTGCAAGAGCAGCAATAATTTCATTGTATGACATTCCTAGGTGAAAATAAAACTTGATAAGTTCTCTCCATTATATGGTGGCTGTGTGTATCTAGAGTCGTTAGACACACTTGAATGTGAATTATCTTGTAGGAACAAATCATTGATCTTGTTTGCAAAAGAAAAAAAACTCTGAGACTTAGTGGTTCCATTGAAACGGATTTCAGCGAAAAAGTTAAATATGTAAGGTCGGAAATAAATATGTATGCTTTTATATTTGAATACATTATTTTTATTGTGTTAAAAAAGGACAACACTTTCAAATGCATAATTATCTAAATATCTTCAATCTAAATAAAAAATTGTGACAGAAAGAGGGCGAAGAAAGAGTGGATGTCAATAACCTTGAAGCATACTCAAGATAACCATTTAGAGTCAGAAAACTTTCATCCAAATTATTAAATACATTTCTGACTGGGAGCCTTAAACAATTAAATAAAGGTGATAATGGCTGACTTCATTACTTCTCTAATGGTGCTCTCTAACTTCTCTCCCCTGCTCCCATTTCCACAGCCAAACTAGCTCGTCTGTCTCTTGCCCTCCCTCCTCTCGCTCTGACTCTTCCGCTCACTCCCACCGGTAAAGGAGGATTTGGCGACGGTCCGATTGGAAATCGTATCGGGAGACGGAGAGGTTTGTCCTCGGGAAGCGACCACAACGATGAGGAGGAGGACGAGCAGGAGGATGAAAACTCCCGGAGGGTGATTGTTGTCACGGAAACAGACGTTGCCAAACGCGTCGGGCTGAGGAGTCTGCTGAAATCACCCAAGGAACCAACGGACAGGGAGAAGGACAGGGGAAGAAATGTGTCCTTTTTTGATGATGTCACGATCTATCTGTTTGATCAGGTATTTTCACACACTTTGAATCAATGATTTATTAGAGATTGTGTTAGATATAATAAATTGAGGCATGACTATGCTGTTTCATTACAACAGGAAACTCCAACCAATGAGTTGGGCTCTTCAGCGCCTACTAGTCCAGCACCAGTGTCTGTCAAAAGCACCAAGCTGGATTTGCGAGGTAAGATACGAAATGTCCCATGTCTTGATGATAAGATGCAGAATGTGGCGGGGAAGGTTTTGAGGCCTCACTACTGGCATGACTCTAGAAAGATGAATCCTACTGACTTTGGTGATCCCCTGACTTTTCCTGCAGCACCATGAGGTTTATCTTTGTGTTTTTGAGTGAAATGTCTTCTGTCTCTGCCATGATATTTGGTAAACACATTTGTGGATGGATCATCTCTGGATAAATCGTAATAACTTTGGTGATAACTTTTCTTTAGCCCCACTATCTATCAATCATGTTAGCCTGCAAAAATGCTAAACAAGGATGCAAAATATGCTAAAATATCTTACCTGTTCAACATCAGGGCTACTAGAGTTGACATGCCAATGTCACCATTTAACCCAAAGCAATGCTCTGCCTTCCTGCAGCATCATGATGTTAAAGGCTCTTAGTCTTATCAGACCATAAAGATAATGCGCATTAGTCTGACATTTTTTTCTTTCTATCTGACATAATGAAATCTGACAGCCTCTAACGCATCCCTGCCTGCCGAAATGGAGGACCCTTTCATTCAAGCATCTCCTCTCCAAATACGCAGCCAGAATTAATCTTCCATAATTATCCTCCCCAACACTGTGACATGTGGAGCTGAGCGGGGGCATAAATCCTGCACTCAACAATGCAAGCCCGAGCTGTGTTTCCCAACACATTGTCATTTGTTCTCTTGACTCTCTCGCTCCATTTCAAACACTGATCATCTCCTTTCACAAAGTAATGAAGGTTTGTGAACCGAATTTCCTTAAAGCTCCCATATTATACACTTTTCGGTTCTATTATACACCATATTATATGGTCTTAGTGGTCCCTAATACGTTTTTCTTTAATTGTTTGCTGAAAAAAACTTTCAGATAATTTATTGTACTATGCTGATGTTCAGCTAATCTCACAATGGCCTATTTTTTAAAAAAGAGTTGCAGGTCCCCTCGTAAATATACAATCTTTGAGCTCCCCCCGCCCCCTGTCCGGAAGCGAAGCCAGATACGCCTCGCCCTCTGTCTGTCAGGGCCGTGGACCAATAAGAAATAGGGGTGTGGGCTGCACAGTGGAAGCTTCTGGCTTTACGGTTTGTGAGGTCAGAAAAGGGGATAATTCTGACTGGAGTGTTTTTGGGGGGAGGGGTGGGGTTTTCAGAAAAGGGGAGAGTGAGAAAAGGAGAGATTGTTATTTTTTTTGATATTTTGGCAGTCTCTATGCACACCGTGGACGCATGGATATGTTGGAACACATTTAAAAAGTGCATTTAGCATAATATGGGACCTTTAAGGCTGTGCACATTTACAAAGATGCAGAAACTCCAGATTTAGATGCTTTCATGATCTTTTGTAGACCTAAGAGTTGAACCTTCAAAGCATTGAGAGAAAAGGCTGTGTTCCTTTTGAGTTAAGTTATTTTTAACCTAAAACTGTCATCGCCTCGGTGTGAATATATTAATAGATATAGATTATTAGTCTGTTTTCTACTTTTTCTTAAGTTTTGTGCTACAATCTTAATGTTTATGTCAATATTATTGAAGGCACATTTGTCCGAGTCATCAACAGTTTATGGCCTCTGGGCACAGACTTGTAAAAGGGCCCCCTGCCCCTCCTACATGGGAGCAAGACACCCAAGAATTTCTGCAGGTGAACCAGAAGTTTTAGGTGCTGCTGTTGGTTAAAAACTGCACCTGAACTTAAGTATTCAGTTTGCACACTAAATGTTTATTGCTTAACTAATTTGACTATATTTTAATGAAATGTTAGTGTGGCCTCAGTATTATTTGCAGCTGTAATATGAAGGAACAAAAACAAATTAACTGAAATTGAAACTGAGCTATGAACATAACACAATGAACACACTGACAAAGAGAGAGACGGGAAACAGTTATTCCTGACCAAACAGACAATGACCAATAAAAAGGAGGGACAGGGACACTCAATCGACATTAAACTACATTAAAGGGATACCATTAATTCCTCCATTTAAAGGGGGATACTGTGATTTTTCAGAATGCCTGTTATCAAAATCAAAAAAAGTTATTTTGTCAACAAGCGTTTTCCAGAATCGCTGACTCCACCTTTAATCCACAGCATTAATTGCCACTGTATGATTCACCAAAAAAACATCTGTGAATAAATCAATATACAGTCCCCTCCATAAGTATCGGAACAGTGAGGCCAATTCCTTTATTTTTGCTGTAGACTGGAAACATTTGGGTTTGACACCAAAATATGAATATGAGACAATAAATCAACATTTAAGCTTTCATTTCCAGGTATTTACATCTGGATCTGATACACAACTGAGAAGATAGCATTTTTTGTAAAGGAACACCACATTTTTAGGTGAGCAAAAGTATTGGAACAGATAGACTTAAAGTAAATTAAAGTGAATAAGACTTAATATTTTGTTGCAAATCCTTCGCTTGCAATAACTGCATCAAGCCTGTGACCCATTGACATAACAACATTTTTGCATTCTTCTTTTGTGATGCTTTTCCAGGCCTTTACCGCAGTCTCATTCAGTTGCTGTTTGTTTTGGGGGGTTACACCCTTCGGTCTCCTCTTTAGCAGGTAAAATGCATGCTCTATAGGGTTTAAGTCTGGAGATTGACTTGGCCAGTCTAAAACTTTCAATTTCTTGCCCCTGATGAACTCCTTTGTTGTTTTTGCAGTTTTTTAGGGTCATTACCTTGTTGCATGATGAAGGATCTTCCAATCAGTTTGGTTGCATCTTTATTTAAATTGGCAGACAGAAAGTTTCTGTAGACTTCTAAGTTCATTTTGCTGCTGCCATCATGTGTTACTGTGTTGTTGTCAAGTTGAACCTTTACCAAAGTGATGGAAAGGCTAAAGTTTGGAGAAAGAAAGGATCTGCTCAGGACCCCAAGCATACAAGCTCATCTGTGAAACACGGTGGAGACAATGTCATGGCTTGGGCTTGCATGGCTTCTTCTCGGATGGGCTCATTAATCTTCATTGATTATGTAACACATGATGGCAACAGCTAAATGAACTCAGAAGTTTACACAAACATTTTGTCTGCCAATTTAAAGAAAGATGCAACCAAACTGATTGGAAGATCCTTCATAATGCAGCAAGATAATGACCCAAAACACACTGCAAAAACAACAAAGGAGTTAATCAGGGTCAAGAAATGGAAGGTTTTAGACTGGCCAAGTCAATCTCCAGACTAAACCCATAGAGCAAGCATTTTACCTGCTAAAGAGGAGACTGAAGAGAGTAAACAAACAGCAACTGAATAAGGCTGCGGTGAAAGCCTGGAAAAGCATCAAAAAGGAGGATTCAAAAGTTTTGTGATGTCAATGGGTCACAGGTTTGATGCAGTTGTTGCAGGCGAAGGCTTTGCAACAAAATATTAAGTCTTATTCACTTTAATTTATTTTAAGTCTATCTGTTCCAATAATTTTGCTCACCTAAAAATGTGGTGTTCCTTTACAAATAATGCTATCTTCTCAGTTGTATATCAGATCCAGATGTGAATACCTGGAAATGAAAGCTGAAATTTTGATCTATTGTCTCATATTCATATTTTGGTGTCAAACCCAAATGTTTCCAGTCTACAGCAAAAATAAAGGAATTGGCCTCACTGTTCCGATACTTATGGAGGGGACTGTAAGTTATGAATTCAGTTTTCAGCTGCCCCATTAATCCTGATGGGTTGGTTCTGATGAATTATGACGACTATAGTATAAAGATAAGTCCTAGAGACTATACTATTTAACTTGTAAATTACTGTTTGAGGTGTAACAAAATGTTTGGGTTAGCACAATTCAACCTGTGCACCTAACATAGACTTGACTGAACCTTCACATTTTTCATTGTTTTACTTTCCCTCAGGGTCAAACATCAAGAGCAAGGAATCAAAAAGAAAAGAGGATTTCTCAATCAAACCAAGGTCGCCTATGGGGGCCAACCAAGTGACATCATCGCGCTTCACTGTCAGCCCTGCCAACGAACCCCACTTGGCGTGATGTTCATCATGAGAACCTTTAGGGCTGAACCCTCTTGGACTAGCCAGTGAATTAAACCCAACAACCAGCCATTCACCCAGAGGCTATTTTTTTATTGAATAGGCAACTGAAAGAATAAGACTCCCGACCTAAAAACTGGACACATTCCAGGTTTTACCGACATGATTTTGTATGACAGTGGTTGTTGTGCTACAGCCTGCCACTATTAACAGAGTTTATTCATAGCTATCGGCTACAAAAGTTTTTGGAAAAGGCAGCATATGCTAGGAGAAGGGGAGCCTGGAGCTTTGTAAAATCTGAAACAGATTTGACAGCTATGCAGTGGGAGTCTTGCTGTGTACCAGCATACCTTCTCTTTTTCTGCTTCATTTTGTTGTCCAAGATGTGCAGGGGATGCACTTTTTTTGCTCATTCATCTGTATATCTAAACTCTTGGATTCTGACCCAAATAATTTTTCATTGAAGTCAGTCAGTTGTTCTTGTTTGAAGCAGTTTGGAACAGAAATCGCTCGACTCCTGTATTTGAGAAAACTAATTTGCATTTGTAGAAACATCATATTACAAGTGTATACAATATCATGTTAGAGCTGTTTACTTTTAGATGTATCCTTAGACTGCACGGAAAATGAAACAAGCTATGCTTCTTTCTACTTTAAGTTCTGAAAAGATTTGTCTTATGTTATTATTATTAATTTATATATTTTTTATATTGTTTTATTTATGTTAAGCCCGTTTCAATGCAATATTTTATTTATTTATTTGATTATTTATTTATTTATTTACTTATTTATTATTGAATTAATTTATTTTAGCTTTTTTTCTGCAGTTATACATAGCCTATATTAACTTTGGCTCTAATTTGTTTGGGACAGAATGCATCTAGGTTATCTTCATAACAAATAAATCAAAATATTTTCCCAAACGTGTTAATTGCTAAAAGAAAAAAAGTATTTTGTATAATTTTACTTGTTAATATATCAATGCCAAACCTGTATGGAACTATGTCCTGTATTGTGTCATTATTTTCCAATGTCAATGAATTTTTAGCTGTCTTTTACATATTTTTTCCCTTTAATGACCGTCAGTAGCTTAGCATGAAAAATCAATGCCTCTCATTAGTAAATAACTCCATTTGTTTGTGTATCTGTTAATTTGACCCCATTTTCTACTAATAACAGTCCATCATGCAGTCAAGGTCAAACTAGTCCATTTGTTTAATCCGTTTAAATGTTGGTTTAAAACCTGTATTGTTTAAAGAATGGTTTTCAGGGGATACTGTATAAACAAGGGGGAATAAAACAATTAAAAATGTGATCTTTACTTCAGCGCCGTCTTTTTTATGACAATAAATCGCATTGTTTTGTAGGCTACTCATAAAGCACACCACAAAAGACCCGCCGTGTATCCTCCAGTCTATAGTAAGGCCTATTGTATAAAACACCTATTTGTGTTCGCGCGCGCGTAGTGCACTGACTCCATTTCCCAGAAAGCCGTGCGAAGGGCGCTACGTATTTAGTCTGCGACAACGATACATCGGACTTGCGTGTTGACCGGTTGACGAGGATAATAACGAGTCTTTTTGACTTCAATACAGAAGTTACTGATACGTCCATATGACGTATTTGTTTTTCTTTGTGTAGGGGACTGGGATTTGAACTTAGAGGTAAGTTTAGTTTGTTTTTTAAAATGTTTATAAACATTAACCGACCGCGTTTAGCCAACGTTTGCTAATGCTAGCATGCTAACAGAAACCACATCTAAACAACTTATATACTTGACTCGTGCACAAACATCTTTCTCAAATAGCTACACATTTAGTTGTGGTATGCTCCATAATTTATGCTGTGTTCTTTATGTTATGTTTTTGAGTCTGGGCAGGGCAATACGACAGGGCCGCGATATCATCCTGAAAATCTTCAGTGTTGATTGTTGTGCCAAGAAATCCCATTTAAATATTTATTTTTCTAACTATTATGCATATCATTGATTGGTTATCATTTGTTAATGGAGCATTGTTTTTTTATTTTTTTTTAATAAAACGGTCAAATTTCCTTCACAAATAGTATGAGCCAAAAGCGTCTTCTTAAATTGCTTGTTCATATTGTAAAGTGTCCAGAGAGAAACGAGCCGGTAATAAATAACTCCATTTAAAACGTCGATTTATTTTTTTTGACATCCTGACCCCTTTTAAATAAACCAATGTGCACTTATGTTTTGGCCTTAATTATGAGGGGACAAAATTATATTATGAATTATCCCTATAATCACAAAACATATTATATAGGTTAAAACTTACTCCTAAGTGGCTTTAAAAACACTGGAACCACTTTTCCCTAAATTGTTCAGAAATTCAGATATATTTTTTTATTGAATCACAACAGCAACATTCTCTTTAGTGAAAAAAAGAGAAAAGTCTTGAAAAATGTCAACTTATGTACGATAGATTTGGGTTTTTGTATTGACTGGAAACATGCAGCTCCCCCTTGAGGCAATTCTAAATACACCAGGAAATTATGTACATGGATTTTTTTCTTCCAAGTCAGACAATAATTTTTAATTTCAATGAGCTATGAACAGTAACCAAGAAACCGGGGTGAGATTGGTTTTATATTCGACATTCGTCTATTTTCCGGGGTTGTTACTGTAATAGCGTCACGAAAACTGCACCAATTTCCTCCAGAATGGTATTATTATGTACAGAAGACTAAGACTAACATTTCACAGGCTTGATCAACTCACCAAACTCAGCGAGTCTCGCGAAAGATCCAAAAAACCGCGCCGAATATACTTTCTAGTGCCATACGGCAGCGGACTGCTTAAGGCCAGGACACACCGGCCCGATAACCGCCGTCGTAGAGTTTCGAGGGGACGGAGAGCATTGAACATGTTCAATCGGCGGCGGACAGTCTTTCAGTTTGAGCAATTTGATTTGTGGAGGGCTAGCGAATCAGTGAAGCCCGGAAGTGAGGCGGGTAGCACAAACAGCTAACAACAGTTAGCCATCGTTTTAATGTGTTTGTTTGTTTCGTTCAGCGAGTACTCGCATGCATCAACCCTTGTTGACTGCTCGACACCATGCTCGACACTCTTTGCTAAAAATGGTGCTCTTTATGGTCCATAAATATAAATACGTATTTCTATCTATGTTTATGGACTAGAGAGCCGTCCCATCATTTCCGGCTTCCGTATTTTTTCGGGCCACAATACAGATTAGCGCCGCCTGCTGTTATGGAGACATTACGTCCCGCGCAAGCGCAGAGCGTACGGAAAGGCAACAGTCGGTTTGGTGTGTTCTTTGCACTTTTTCGGCCGCGACGGGAAGACTGGAGCTCCCTGAATCGGCAGTCACCATTTTCGGGTAGTCGGACTGGTGTGTCCTGGCCTTTAGGGACCGTTGCAAAAGTGCAACGTCTTTTTTTTTCTATTCTTAATAACTCACTGGAAATTCATCAACACCAAACCACTTCTGTTGTGTTTATGAAGTCATGTTGTAGTTCCCACAACCCTTTGTTTTAAAGAAAAACCTTTAAATTTTTTAGAAAAAGGGTAAAAGTAGTCAATGCAGGGTGAGTTGCCCTAATGTGGGACACCTAAGGTCTAGAGAATTTATCTCTTATTTATGACACATGTAAATAGATAATACTTTTGTCAAATCCAAGCAGGGGTTCCCTGTGATTTAAATCACATGAATTCACAATTTTGATTATAAAGATAAGGGAGGGGAAACAGTCAAAAGGGAAGTAAACCAGACAAAGGACAGTGACATAGGTTTGAGAGGAACTCAATGCTAAGGCTATACATTTTTCATTAACAAAACAATGTTGCCATTTGTTATCAGATTATGTTTATGATACAAGTATGCATCAAAGTATGCAATAATATTGGGAAAATGTTTTAAGTTTTTTTTTTCTTCTTCAATCAATCTTTAGCTGTCACATTCGGAAAGGTGTTTCCAAAAGTGGGACAGCATGATTTGCCTAATTTGGGACAGTCATTTAAAGTGGGGGATTACACATGTAGGAAAATCAAATGTGCAATATGAATTGTATTCAAGGTGTACAGGTCCAATACTCTTATAAAGAAAGCATCCCTGAAGCAAATAGAAATTAACTCAATCCTGTGCCTAGGAAATAGTAATGTTAACTCAATGCAATGTATTACAGGTCAGGCTATAATGGCAAAGCGCAGAGTTGGGATATGAAGCCAGGGCAAGAAAAGTATTGTTCAAATGGAAACCATCAAACCTGAGTAATGTACCTTAGACCATGAGTGTTAATGAGCAGATAAGTTTGACTTGAATTAGTTAAGGGGATATTGTTTTTTTCTGCATAATACAAACTGTCCCAGATTAGAGCGACACACCGTCCCAGATTAGAGCAAACACATTTTCTTGAGCAATTTTGCACATGGACCACTAATATATGTGCCATCTCTTCTCTGAGAATGATATGTGAATTATTTCTTCTCTTTTCATTAGCCAACATCTTGGGGATTTCAGAATGGTATCATGTATGGGTCAAATGTATTGGCTTCATATGTTAATATCGTACATAAATTGCAAAAAGTGTCCCACATTAGGGCAACTCACCCCACATATTGCATCCATATTTAAGGCTCTTTTTTAATAGCACTGGTTTTTATAGTTATCAACACCAAACCACTTCTGATGTGTTCATGAACTCACTGTGGAGTTTCCACAACCCTTTTATTTAAAAAAAAATAACTTAACTTCTTTTTTTAAAGGCAAAAGGAGTCAGATCATATATTTAATCCATATTTAAGGCTTTTTTTAAATAGCTCACTGGTTTTTATAGTTATCAACACCAAACCAACTCTGATGTGTTCATGAAATCACCGTGGAGTTCCCACAACCCTTTTATTTAAAAAAATAATTTATTTTAATTTTTTAAAGGCATAAGTAGTCAGTGTGTATATTGCATTCATATTAAAGGCTTTTATTTAGTAATACCTCACTTGTTTTTATAGATAGCAACACCAAACCAACTCTGATGTGTTCATGAACTCACTGTGGAGTTCCCACAACCTCCATTACAGTAGCCTATACTTTAAGAGGGGATAACCAACCTCTTCTAGGGATGTATAATATCACAAGTAGAATTTGCCCACCCAGATGGTACCGTTATCTAAAATATCGATAAACATGGATTCAATATATATGCTACGACTACTTTTGCCTTTAAAAAAAAAATTTAAACGTTTTTTTTTTTTTTTTTAATAAAGGGTTGTGGGAACTCCACAGTATCATCAGCACATCAGAAGTGGTTTGGTAGCCTGGCTCCGCCCGCCTACCTACTTCCGCTCAATTTTCATTTCACTTCAGTAGTCAGTCTGGGGCTGGGGTGTATTAATGAGTTCCTGCTCGTCCAGATTTTTGGATGTCCAATCAGCGAGTGGCTGAGAACGATGGCGTCGAAGTCGCGCTCCAGTTTCAGTTGAATGCTGCGTTCCTTTATACTCGGAACTCGGAAATTTCCAACTTAGTAGTTCCGAGTTCCGACCTGTCAGTGTTCCAGTGCATCTGCTCGGGAAAGTATGGACGCCTACAACCTTTCTCATCCAAATAACTAAACGTTAGGCTCTAGCAAGTTACCGTTGCCAGGTACCGGTAGATCCATAGACTACAATATGTTGTGAAGTCGGAAATTTCCGAGTTCCCTGTACAACTGGAACGCACCGTCGGAAGCCGGCTCCTGACATACGTCACTGCTATAGAGCAACCTGACACGAATCACATCACAAAAAACTATGTAGATTTTCGGGAAGCTCTTTCTCTTATTTTGGCGATCCAGCACGTCCTGTCAACACTTGAGTGTGTGTGCTTCGGCAATCTCCGCTCCCTCCGCCTGTGCATCGGCCATCTCCGCTACCCTCCCCCCCCCCCCCTCCTGCAAACCCCACTCCGTTGTGATTGGTTACCTTCCTTCCGGAACACTTTCAGTGGCGGGAAGCGCGAGCATGGACCTATAAGGGCGCGAGGCAGACGCGAACAGGGAAGTGACAGCATTACCATACATGGAAACATCCGCGTGGTGACTTCACAAAGTTACATGCGACGTCACAAAGTTACAAAGGGTAGACCGCTTTGAACACGTGACTTCTCGACTGGCTAGAATAGTGTTTAGTGCTCGGCACAGACACCCCAGACGGTCAGCAGGGAATACGTCGAAATGCATGTAAGTCATTATTTGATAATTTAGTATGGTTAAGCATGACTATGAATCATCATAACAACGTTTATAGGTCATAAAAGTCAAAAAGCATCATAGGTCCTCTTTAAAACAAAGGGTTGTGGGAACTACAAAATGAGTTCATCAACACATCAGAGTTGGTTTGGTGTTGATACAATCATATGAAAAAGTTTGGGAACCCCTCTCAGCCGGCATTATAATTGACTCTGCTTTCACAAAAAAATATAAAAGTGGTATGTCTTTAATTTACCAGGAACAGCTAAGTACTGGGATGTTTTCCAAACAAAGATTTTTTGAAAAGCAGTATTTGGTTGTATGAAATAAAATAAAATGTGAAAAACTGTCTGTGCAAAAATATGGGTACCCTTGTGGTTTTGTTGATTTTAATGCCTGTAACAGCATATAAAACTGATGAATTTAAACACAAAGTTGGTTGGATTATGTTGTTAAGCCTTGAACCTCATAGAAATGTCTGTTTAATCATGAGAAAATGTATTTTAGGTGCCTAAATGCAAGTTGCACTTCTCTTTGACTCTCTGCTGAAGTGAGACAGAATGGGATCATCAAAACTGCTCCCAAAAGATCTTAAAAACAAAGATTGTTCATTGTCATGGTTTAGGGGAAGGCTACAAGAAGCTTTCCCAAAGGTTTCAATTGTCAATTTCTACTGTAAGGAACGTTGTCAGGGAATGGAAGGACACAGGCACAGTTGCAGTTAAACCCAGGTCTAGCAGACCAAGAAAAGTACAAGAGCGGCATATGCGGCGGATTGTGAGAATGGTTGCACACAACCCAAAGATCACCTCCAAAGACCTGCAAGAACATCTGGCTGCAGATTGTGTATCTGTACATGGTTCAACAAATCAGTGCAATTTGCACCAAAACATCTGTATGGCCAGGTGATGAGAAGGAAGCCCTTTCTGCGCCCACACCACAGATATAGTTGCGTGGAGTATGCAAAAGCTCATTTAGAAAAGCCAGATTCATATTGGAAGAAAATGCTTTGGACTGATGAGACAAAAATTAAGTTATTTGGTCTTTATAAAAAGCAGATGTTTTGGTGCAAATTGCGCTGAATTGTTGAACCCAGTGTTTCCCCTAGAATTTCTTTTAGGCCCGGTGGTAAGAGCTGATAAAGAGTATGCGCGCCGCGTGCGTACCAAATTTCTAGAAGAAATTGACCAAAACGAACCCCATTTGGGATGAGCCTCTTTTGACAGCCCGTTAAAAATTAGGGCATAGGGTTATACTTCACATTCAGTACGTTTGTACATGTGGTGTTTCTCACAGGATTTTTAGATCCTGCTGGGTGAGAATGGACCTTCTAGGGGGATCTGGGGGCATGCCCCAGCAGAAGAAAACCTTATCCTTTTAAAGTTAAATACATCAATCTGGTGCACTTTGAAAGGCGAAATCTGATTAATTCTGTGCTCTGTAAACAACTGTCATATGTCCTGCCTATAACTATTTTCTGTAATGATTTGGAGACACAAGGCATGTAAACTATTGAAGAAAAACACGTGGATTTCACTAAACACTAAGAAACACTAATATAGACAGGTCCTGTCTAGTACTCATTTCTGGAATAATCTGAATCACCTCACCTTGAAGCTAGCCTACTGAAAATTTATTTTTGAAAATAAATAAATTAACATAGGCTAATCATGATGTGTAGCCTATCAACATGTGTGCTACATAAGGCAACTTCCCTATTCCGACCATTATATTTCATCTTGCCTATTTCTCAATTTAAAACATAAAAATAAAGTAGGCCTAGCATTGAAAATACAAAATAATAAAGCTTGTAGGCCTACTATGGCCTGCTGTTTTCAAGATAACTTAACAGTTAAAACAATAAATTAATTAATATGTCCCCTGAAAATAAATGAATGCTTTTCTGAGAAGAATGCCAAAGGCAGTAGCAGTGTGGCACTTCTGTAAACTTACTGAAACGAGTGCATGCCGTTTTTTTCAGCGCTATCTCTGCTGTTGATACAGATTGGTTGTGTTGCCACTAGGGCTGGCCCGAATTATTCGAATATTCGAATACTCGTTCGGAAAATTAGTATTCGGAGCTTAAATTAGTATTCGGAGCTTCGTTTTTTTTTTTTTTTTTAATAATTTTTTTTTTTTTATAATTTTTTTTTTTTTTTTTTTATAATTTTTTTTTTCCACATTTCTTTTTGCAAGAAGCTAGTGCTGCAATATAATGTCATCAAATAATTGTATATTTGGATATAAAAGTTAGTAATATTGTAGTAGTAGTAGTAGTAGTATTGCTCATTTAGGAGGATATTACATCACTAAGTGTCATAGCGCATCCATTACTTCACTTCCGAGCGCGTAAATCTTCAACAAAATATGCAGATACTGTCAAAATCGGTTCCAGGGAGTATATAGGGATTATTAACGTTTAAAAAAAAAAAAAAAAAAAAAAAAATTATTATAGATTTTTTTTTTTTTTTTTTTTATGTTGTTTTTGATGGTGTGTTTTTCTGGAACGAATATTCGAATATTCGCTCGGAAAAACCAACGAATATTCGAAGCCTGAAAAATGGTATTCGGGCCAGCCCTAGTTGCCACGGCGACGTAGCGATTTTAACTTTCAAAGTTTTGCTCAGCACTTTTTCCTGTTCAACGTCCCTCTTACTGAGTCCTTAATATTTCCACAGAGCAGGCGCTGGTTTTATTTTCGCCACTAGTTCAACGTTTGCTTGCTAGTCATGCTCCTGCTCATTGGCTTCCGTGCATGGACATATAAAGATTCCGTGTCTAACAAGTGCGCACCGAATGCACACGCGCATTGTGCCACGCGCAGAACACATACACACACGCAGACACACAGATCAGCTGATGGGATGATCAAACGAGAGGTTGTAAAGACAGGCGCACACGAGGGGTAGACCGACAGTGCCGCGCAGACGCTCGCAAATGATTATTTTACGGAAAAAAAAATAAAAAAAAATTAAGTCAGGCTGCTGTTGGCCTGGCGGGGGGTCCCGTTGGCCTGGCGGGCCCGCCAGGCCTGTATAATGGTAGGGGAAACACTGAACTCAAATATGTACATATATTTCAGGGTGTTGTGCATCCCCGGCAATAAAAACTTTGGATCTGGAATAAACTGTTGAAGAAATATAGCTTTCGGAAAAAAAGTTGTCTTGTTGCACAACTTGCCCCCGGTGTGGTGTAAGTTGTGCGGTTGGAGAGAATACCATGGGGTGAATTGTGCCATTGCTATATATCTCATAAACTGTAATGCAAGACAAATCCATTAGACAATCACTTATTTAAAGTTTATTTAAAGTAAATAGTTGACAAAGATTGAAGGTCAATTTTCTTAAACGAGGCCTAGCAGATCTAATGGTTTTACCTGCAAAGCTCACAATGACAAAGTCACCATCATCTTTCTGGCCATCTGAACTCTCATCAGTGGTGTCGTTAAGTGGAATTGAGATGTCACTCTCTTCTGAGCTACTGTAGACAATCACTTTCTTTTGGTGACCAGCGTATACAGCCATGCCACTGGCACAACTCTCAGAAATGTACTTTGCACTAGTTGCTCCGTGCTTGTGGAACCAACTGCCACCTGACAAATGTGATTCCCTCTACATTTCTGCCTTTAAATCAAGGCTCAAAACCCATATGTACACCCTGGTGTTTCCTCCCCATTAACTATCTTACCTCTGCACTACTATCTGTGTTTATGTGGATGTATGGGCTTTACGTCTTTTATTTTGGTTATTGTTATTTTACCTTCATTGTTTACCTACTGAATGCACTATGTACAGCACTTTGGACAGTGCAAACTGTCATAAATGTGCTTTTATAAATACATTTTACTTACTTACTTACTTATAACCCACCTAGGCCCTTTGGCACAAATCACCCCAATCCCAGAATTTTGGATAATAAGCATGACTCGGCAATTTAGGGCTGACATTGTGCTAACTGTATAGACTCAAAATGTAGCATACCAAAGCACTAAAACATGTGTCAAATGTTTTCAAACTTGTCTATAAGTGTTCAGACACAATAATCAAAAAACCTTGATCATGGAAATTTTACTTTGAAAGGCAAAACACAGTTTTTTGAGCTTAAATTTGCTTACATCTTATTCCTTGTGTCTCCCTTCTTTACAGGATGAGTCAAATGGATGGCTCTTCTTAAATATGTGGTCACATTTCCAATTTCTTCCACGGTTTTCTAGAAACAAGGGGTGGCACAACTTCCAAAATGGACAACTTAGGCCACTCTCCCCTATGCTCCGACTACTTTTGCCTTTAAACATTTTTTTAAAGTATTTTTTTTTAAATAAAGGGTTGTGGGAACTCCACAGTGAGTTCATGAGCACATCAGAAGTGGTTTGGTGTTGATAACTATAAAAACCAGTGAGCTATTAAAAAAAGAGCCTTAAAGCCACTACGAGTAACTTTGTCCTTTGTGAGGAAATAGCAAGTTGCCTGTTGAAACTCCGTGGCGGTGGGTAACGGTGTCATTCACAGTGACACCTCGCCAGTGGGAGCTGGCGCACAGAAAAGCCCTGTGGCTTTACGGCTAAAATGAACCGGGGATATCGTCCCCGTTAACATTGTTGTTGTGGAAGGCTTCCGCGATCGGATTGCATTTCTTGAGCTTGGATACACAGAGCCATGTCGCCAAACTGACAGCGCGACTAGAGAAAATATACAGTGATCCGCCTCCCTCCGTTAGTTTCAGTCTACAGCCAAACAAATTACAATAACCACCACGGACATCGTTTTATTTAAAGCCTCTGGTTTTTATGATCATTAGGGCTTTGATGCAAATTCTGAAGTCTGAATATTACGTTGGCAGCTGCTGTGCAGTTTTTTTTATGAGTTGATCTTTTTGTAGATTCATACTTCCTCAACGTGCAAATAAATTGAGTTGTTCACAATCACATCCCTAGTAAAATATAAATTTTACTCTTAGATTGGAAGGTTTCACTGTTTATTTATTTATGGTGGCTTTTTAGTTGTAGACTATGTTTGAGGAGCACATTTGGGAGTTTAATTTATGCAATGTTGAAAGAATTTACAGAATTTTCATTTTGGGGCATCCCTAAAGTGAATAATTGTCTTTAATAATCGTGATTACAATATCAATCAAAATAATCGTGATTGTCATTTTTGCCATAATCGAGCAGCCCTACAATACAGTCGTGTTAAAGATATTAATATTAGAAAGTTTTAAACTGGTCTGCAGTGCTTAGGTAGTGGTACAATCAGTTGGGGGAGGTGGAAAATTGTTGAGTGACCTTATCTTATGACGCCTGTTACTTTCTCATGACCGTAAACTTTGTGCTGCTGATTTGCAGATGTCCCTGGCGGACGAGCTCTTGGCGGACCTGGAGGAGGCTGGTGATGAGGGGGAGGACGGCCTGTATCCGGAGGGAGAGGAGGGGGAGAGCGATGGAGAGGATGAGGCTCAAGCAGGGACAGAGGGCGTGCTGGAAGACATCCCAGAGGAGATGGAGGTGGACTACAGTAAAGCTGAGAGTGTTGCGTCCATTGCCAAACTCCGCAACAGCAAACAGGTGAGTGGTGAAACCTGAGAGCGATATATAGGTATTAATGTGTCTGTTCAGTCACCACATAATCTTAACTTTTGTCTACAGTTTACAGAGATTTCAGAGAAGATTACAGCATATGTTGGAAAGCAGCGCAAGAACTCTGAGGGTGAGTGTGACTCATTTGCATTCTGTCCTATTTGTATGTTTTATCTTTTCTTTACAGTTTTTAATTCCAGTTAAATGTTGACCAACAGTCTGAATAAATTTGAATATAATTCTGTTTTTTTTGTTTGTTTTTCCTTGTAGTCTCAGGTCCTGTCGAGTCTGACCCAGAATACAGACTGATCGTAGCAGCCAATAACCTCACAGTAGAGATCGAAAATGAGCTCAGTGAGTTAAAAATAATAATTGAAAATGTAAAGGCTTTTTGATATTTGGTAAATGGTGTTCTTTTTTGTATAAATTATGTTTTCTACCTGCGTTTCAGGTATCATTCACAAATTTACTCGGGACAAATACTCCAAGAGGTTCCCTGAGCTCGAGTCTCTGGTGCCAGATTCTCTTGATTACATCCGCACAGTCAAGGTGAAAGAAGTTGAAATGTTGTATTTGTCGCTTATTACCAAACAACTAAAAGATTAAAAAAAATGTGAGATTTTCCTGTTTATTTTCTGGCTTGTGGTTTGAGCATTGTATATTCTGTTTCCGGCTCAGGAATTGGGAAACAATCTGGAAAAGTGCAAGACCAATGAAACTCTGCAGCAAATCCTCACCAACGCCACTATTATGGTCGTCAGTGTCACAGCCTCGACCACACAGGGGTGAGTGGGACAGACCTACCTCTGTGGTTTATAGATTATATCGCTCCTATCCACATGATTGCATTCTCGCAAAGTATGTTTCCATCAACAAGTTTTTTGTGCGAATTCGAACATGCTGATTGCAAAATGCTTTATATAAAAAATCTAATTTGATTGATTTTCATTAATTTCGACACAAAGTTCTCATCTAATTGTGAAATGTGTAAAAGTATTATGCGATAAACGCTGATGGAAACATTATTTGCCTAACAAATAATCTGCCACAGTTGACGTGTGATTTAATTGAATCTGCATTATACTGATATTATATGATACTGTTGTTGTTGTCTGATTATAGCTTGATATGTTGCTATTTGCTGGCACATAAACACTTTTACAACTTGTGCAATATATAATTTTTGGTAAACAGTGCAATCCATTTAGGCGTACAAACCTTTGATTGCAAATCTTTGCTCGAATGTTGTGCGATCATTGCAAAAATGAATGGAAACGCCTTTTTTAAAGGTCTGAAATATATTCAATATACCAATGTTATCGCAAAAGGGCATGTGATGTCAATACTCACAGGTTTTATTTTTCTTTAAAGCTGTTGGATGGAAACACACTTCAGACAATTCTATTGGCAAGTGGATGCTTTGTTGACCGCTGGGGGTGACAGTCGTCGTTTTAATGCTTATCCAAATGTTGAGTTGTATTTTCATGGTTTTAGGACACTTCTAAGTGAGGATGAACTGCAGCAGCTGGAGGAGGCATGTGACATGGCTCTGGAACTGAACCAGTCTAAACACACAATTTATGAATATGTAGAGTCCAGGATGTCATTCATTGCCCCAAATCTGTCGGTCATTGTTGGAGCATCCACAGCTGCCAAGATCATGGGTGAGAGATGCAGAAAGATCAGCTTTAAATCCTTAAAATACATTGACATATGAAAGTTCTTGCTATCTTATGTTTTCTCTCTTTGTCTGCAGGTATCGCTGGCGGCCTCACCAACCTCTCTAAGATGCCCGCCTGTAACCTGATGCTGCTGGGAGCGCAGAGGCGAACCCTGTCCGGCTTCAGCAGCACCTCCCTGCTGCCCCACACTGGCTTCATCTACCACTGTGACGTTGTGCAGTCTCTACCACCGGTTAGGAAATACATTGACATGAACAAACGCATATTGTTTTTGTGCATCTAAAGGCCAGCACACACCGGTCCGACTACCGACTGTCGCCAGAAAATGGAGTCAGCTGATTCAGGCAGCTCCATTCTTCCCGACGCGCTCAAAAAAGTGCTAAGAACAGGATGACATTAAGTAGGCTGTTATCATAGATCATAACGTAGGCTGTCATTATGCTGCAGACACACACACACACACCTGTGGCCGCTCCTCGCTCAAACTACCTCGAATATTTCTGAAAACATGTGAAAACGTCATGCAACTAATGCTGTGTGCTGATTGTATTTTAGCCTACATAACAATCCGAACATTCTCCAATTCTATCGATAGCTTCGTAAATCATGTTTGACAAAAGCGAAACTAATATCTGATCTGCTGCCGTGGCAGAGCAGAGACGGGATAGCCCTCCACCAATCAGATTGCTCCGGCTGAAAGACTGGCCAACGCCGATTGAACATGTTGAATTGGCTGAAAAGAAGCCCGCTGACGTCACCGAACACACCAAACAGATTTGTGTCCCCGCCCCCTCCAGACTCTCCGACCATGTCCTACGCACGATTATCGGCCCGGTGTTTCCTAGCCTTCCTAGCACAGAGACCTTGGAGCTGATAACCCTCTTTCATTTGTTTTTGTCTTCAGGATCTCAGGAGAAAAGCAGCTCGTCTAGTGTCTGCAAAGTGCACTCTGGCATCCCGAGTGGACAGTTTCCATGAAAGCTCAGACGGCAAGGTGACTGTCCACATGGAGCACATAAACTTTTTTGTTTTGTTTTTGCAAGGAGCAATATTATAGAACCATTTATTTATTTCCGACTCCTCTGACTTAATCCTTCACATCATATTTTGCAGGTTGGCTACGATTTAAAAGAGGAAATCGAGAGGAAGTTTGATAAATGGCAGGAGCCTCCGCCGGTGAAGACAGTCAAACCACTGCCAACCCCGCTGGATGGCCAGAGAAAGAAGAGAGGAGGAAGGAGGTACAGAACCAGTCACCTGCTCTGCACTGGCACAGCTGCAGATTTAGAGAAAAAATACAAATTAATTAATTCATGGAGCATTTTATTTAATGTCTAAAGTAAAGCAAAAATAAATAAATTGGAGCACAACAAGGAGCTTACATAACTTGCATAGCCAAGTTCATAATGTCACCATCAGCTCTGAATATACCCAACACTGCTGTGATCTGTTTTCTTAAAGGTATCGAAAGATGAAGGAGCGTCTCGGGCTGACTGAGATCAGGAAACATGCCAACAGGATGACCTTCGCAGAGGTCAGCAGATATTTTCTCTCTTGCAGTCTCTTTATTTAACTTTGCTCCCTGTATATGTTAGCTGTTTTAACTTGGTGTTCAGTTTTAATAATGCTGTCTGACTGTCAGATTGAAGATGATGCTTATCAAGAGGATCTGGGCTTCAGTCTGGGTCAGCTGGGGAAGAGCGGCAGCGGGCGTGTCAGGCAAGTTCAGATCAACGATGCCACAAAGGCCAGAATCTCCAAATCCCTCCAGGTAAATTAATCACTGACTCATTCTCGGTCAACCAAATAAATATATATATATACTCCAAATAATATACTCCAAATAATTAGTTTTTTAGTCTCTCTAAGTATTTTTGTTGTTGTTGTCCACCACAGAGGACGTTGCAGAAGCAGAGCATGACATACGGAGGAAAGTCCACAGTCAGAGACCGCTCCTCGGGAACCAGCTCCAGTGTAGCATTCACTCCTCTACAGGTAAAAATAAGGAAACATCTTCTTTTTTTTCATTGAATGATTTGAAAGCATTATGAAGGTGGTTTATTTAAGAACTGTTTTTCTCTTATCTTCAGGGGCTGGAGATCGTAAACCCACAGGCTGCAGAGAAAAAGGTGGCTGAAGCCAACCAGAAATACTTCTCCAACATGGCAGAGTTCCTCAAAGTCAAGAAGGATGCTAAGATGTGAACACAAAACAGACACACACACACCACCATCCCACACACGGATAGTTGCACTCAACATTGCAGATAATTTTCAAATTCGTCTTGACATTGTGCTTTGACCTGTATATTGTTTTTACTTGTAGGATTTTTGGTTTGCCCATTTAAATAAATGTGAAGATTTCAAGAAGCGTTCCGTGTTGAGTTGATATAAAATAAGAATTGGACATTTAAATTATGTTCTTGGTGGCTACAATTATTAAGTAAATGCATATGCCAAGTCTTTGTTTGATTTGTGATAATACTATGCCACCAAACTCTGGATGTACAACCACCTATCTATTGCAGCGCCTTTTTTATTTGAATTACACCATCCAAGGCATAGCTCTTTTCAAAATGTGTATTTTAAGTTAATAAATATTCCGTAAGGAATGACAGGACTTTACACCGCACACTGACTTAATTTCTTAAAAGTATTTATTGAAATTTTACAATCCTGTCATAACCCCGTTTTATGACATCTCCCATGCAGAACTGTGATGAATAAAATGTAAATATGTTTGAAATTCACATTTTAGCAAT
This sequence comes from Ammodytes marinus, assembly GCF_949987685.1. NCBI lineage: Eukaryota > Metazoa > Chordata > Actinopteri > Uranoscopiformes > Ammodytidae > Ammodytes > Ammodytes marinus. The sequence continues at coordinate 20,908,368 of NC_137217.1, read as the reverse complement.
TTCTTAACTGACCTTCCCTTTCTGAAAACCTTTTAAAATTCCCCAAAAATAGAATCTATAAAAGGCAAGTATCTCATAACTTTGCTGTATTTTCCTTTTTTTACATCCTCAACCCACCCGTTCCCTCCCTCCAAAAACGCCTGAAAATTGATCACAACTTTTTTTTTTTAGTTGCAGAACAGATCTACAGTTTTCATGGTTACCTAAATGGAAAAATCTGATTCAGTTTTAACTCTCCCCATTGAAGCTGCCAAGAAAAGGTGAGATCTGTCCCACACCAGATTTACAGTTTTTTTTCGATCGCTAAACCACAGTGGGCACAACTGGAGCGACATGTGCAAAACTGTAACTACACTATGCACAGCAGCAGTTCATATGGACCAAACTCTAGCTTGTTTTTCAATGCTTAAACACAATTTTCAAAACTCTACACCCTTATCTCATGGCTTAACCACAACCTGCACAACACTGTGGATTTCCAGCCCTTTGTTCAAATGCTAACACACTGCTGTCACAACTGTAGACCACACATTAAAAACAGAATAGATTTCAGCCTAGTGCAATTGTTTTAGACTTGTTAGTGAACATATATACAGTATATAGGGAAAGCTCAAAAATATTTTTTTGGGGGAAATGGACCAATGAAGACAGGTTGGAGTGAGAAGACTGGCAGTGAGAGTGTGGAGGAAGACCTAGAAGACATAGAGCTGTAATGTCTGATGAAATACAGTAAGGGCTACACTGATAGACCCTGTTGTGAATCATGGTCTCTCATTGAGAGAGGCAGGGTTGAGAGTGCAACCCAATCTGCAAAGATCTAAAGTTGCATCTGCAATACAAATTTTCCGTGGAAAAAAAACAGGTGAGAGTTGCATCCTTACAGTAAATGACAACATTACAGGAATTGATTTCTATATTACAATGGTAGAATATTTCTACAGATAAATACTGAATTTGGAAATGTGATCAATGAATATAAAATTAAAATATGTATCAATTGAAGCAAACTTCTGATTTCCATTTATTTTCGTTTAACTAAACTAGTATGTTGTAAAATGTACAACATTAAATAATACAATTTCATGTGAAAGAATTTCACTCTTTCCTCAAAGAAAATATGTAAGTTTTGTGAAGTAACTCAGGTTCTTCAAACTGTAAAGATTAAAAGTTTGTAATTTGTGTATTGGAGTTTAATGCTAGTGTTTATACTCTGAGTGTGTTCTGAGTGACAGTGTGTGTTATCTAAATGAGGACTGTTTATAGTGTTTGCTGCACTGAGCCTATTTTGCAGGTGAAATGAACTGTTCAGCTCCAGTGACTGTTAGTAGTGCAGACTGTAGATAGTTTTGCACATTGAGCTACAGTTGGGTTAGCAATCGAAAACAATTGTAATCTTAATGTTCTTTAGGGTAGCACATGAATAACCAACGGTGGATGAGACGTTTCTTACTCGACCCATGAGTTAAATTAAACCAGCAGAATTTTAGGATTTCTTTTCCCACTCTACATGTAAACAGTTTCAGTGCACATTCACTGTATAGGGGTGTCACGTAAAATATCAGGTGGACACAGTGAATTTTAGGATGAAGTAACATCAACGGAATAAAATAAAATCATCAAGGTGGGAAGTTGACTCAAACCAAACTCAGATTTATCATCTAATGCTACCAGTGTATTTAAGAGGGGGCTTGGGTACAGGTACATTCACAACGCTTAGCGCGGTCTTTTTCCATCGAGGATAATGAGAACTAAAGTGTAAGAATCAAACATAAATGTCTCAAACCCTATTTTTTTAAGGTTTATTTTTTTCAAGTTTTATTAAATTGTCACAAACAATGAATGCGCCATAATAATGCATTTTCTTTTAACAGGTTAACTTAAAAACATTTTATTTGTAAAGAGAGGGAGTCAGAGACCAGTTCAATTGCATAGCAATTTAATCCATGTCCAATAAGGACTCTTTCCCTGTCACAGGGAGAGGCCCTGTGGACACTCTCAATCAGCGTTTTGATCGACCAAGACAATATCAATAAAACTATTGATAAACGCTCACTATCTCTAATAGTGACCATATTCAACAGGCATCGTAGGGTCTTAAAAGAAGCCAGTCCTACACACCATGACTAAATGTCCACTGTACCTCCCCGTTCTAAACCACCAAATTACAGTAAATACAAGGGCAGTTTACTCAACAATCAAATCCAAGGTTTGTTTTGTGTCAAGTCGAAGGCTTCCAGGCTCATGTTGGGTAGGTGGTACAGAGAATCTTGTTGAAACGGAAAAAGAAAAAGAAAACATGAGAAACATGCATGGGGTAGGCTTTCCTAATGCCACATACTGAGTGTGCACACAGACAGGCACAAACGCAGATCTCTAGTGGGAGCCCTCCCAGCTCGTGCAGCACGCAACATTTGGTCCGGCCCACGGGGCATTTTTGGGTCAAAAGCAAAGCACTACACGAGGAGCGGGGGCTTCACGTGGAGATGCAGCCTATACAGACACCAGTCTCCATTTTAGGAGAGGGTTTCTACTACACATCACAATCTCTATCCACAGTTTGAAGTTCAGTCTCGGAATGTCAACAGCAGCACGTTTTGTCTCCCTGTGTCCTTTTCGTGTCCCTCTGTCCGTCACTGCAGGTCTCTGTCTTCGAGGTACCTGTACTCAAAGGTAAACCCCTCCTTCTTCCTCTGGCCCCATTTCTCATAGTCAAAGTAAATGTAAGTGCCCTGGAGGAATGGCAGAGTGAAAAGAACAACCATTTAATGGCTAAAACCACAAGTCCCTGTGCTAACTCAAATAGAACATGTGAAGTGGAAATAAACTGTGGTAAGTCTGCACCTGTTCAAACTCATCAGTGATAGTCTTGGGCTCCTCGTGCCTCTGGAACCACATCATGTACTTGGTGTGAAACCTCCAGGACTGTTTTTTCAGAGCCTTTGCCGATAGATACTGAGCCTTGGTTCCCTGGGAGAAGGAGGCCAAATAAACCGTGAGGCTTACAAGCAACACAGCACGTACATTATTGAGATACGAAGAGGTGAGGTAGACAGGGGGGGGTAAACTAGCAGTTGGGGAGTGCATATCTTAACTTTACCTCCAGGTAGTAGAAGATGAAAAAGAGAGTTTCTGTGGACAGCCTCTGGTAGAACTCTATTGAGTCAGAGTGGTGCGGTGGTATCTGGTGATGGAAGGGCAAGGTGGGACACGGATTCCTCATCAGGTATTGCCTTTAAGGACAGAAGCACAGACACATTTAAAAACTCAAAAGCAAAAACAATGTCAAATGTCCGTCATTACATCAAAAACCAAAACATCGAGTTAGGGGTTCACAATGCCTCGTTTCCACCGAGTAGAGCAGGTCGGATCGGAGCGGTTCGGTCCGGGTAGTTTGGCTTTTCATTTGCCAAAAGTTGGGTAGGGTACGGTTTAAGCGCACCTAACCGCTCTGGGCCGCTCCTAATTTCGGTACTCCTCCTTTGGGGTACCAGCCGCCTGAAAGGGTGCCGAAAAGGCGGAGCTACACATGCCGTCCGTTTATTGGTTGAAATAATAATTTCCGCCGTGTGTAGTCACCTCGGCAAGAGTGAAGAGAGACTTGTGTTTTGGCGAAAATGTGAGCGCAGCACTGTTTATTGTGTGGTGTTTTTCCTCGTCATTAAATTAATCAGTTGGTTACACTGTGTCCCACTGCTACGATGTCACGTAGCTGCCGCAGCCAGCACTGTTTGCTCACTGTCTCTATCAGTTGCACCGAGCCGTCTCTGTGCGTTTACGCTCACAACAACACAGGGGGAATAAATAAAGAAGCGGCTGGTTTGACCAAGCAAAAACGAGAGACCGCTGGCTGTACCACAGTTGTTCCACAGCCCGATAGTTTGACCCATATTCTGGCGGCGGCTATCGCAGTCCAGCCTAAACCCCGCCCTACCAGTAAGGGTAGGGTCAGCGGTGGAAACACCAGCGAGATTCTTAAAAGTGCGCTGTCCCGCTCTGAGCCGCTCCGACCCAACCCGCTCTACTCGGTGGAAACGAGGCATTTCGTTAAGAGTAAAGAAACCTAGCCTAACCTTTGCCCGATGAAAGAGTTTGTCAAGGGGTTGAAATCGTCCTCTATGTAATGGGACATCACCACAAAACTACTACGTCATCAGCAGCCTGATTAAAACCCAGCTTTTTATTTTTTAGGTGTTTTAACCTTAATTTGACAATTTGAAGTAGATGGGGAGAGACGGGATGACATGCAGTAAAGGACAACACAAGGGTTATGGTCATTTTTACATCTTTATTAACTAAAGAAAAAAAAATTTTTTGTCTTTCCTCCCATCTTCCATTTTTGCTGAAGATTCGTTAAGCTTTATCAGAGGCTTCTCATGGCCCTTTGGAGTGTGGGTCTGAAAACTCTCCATTTGGAGGGCCATCTAGCCCTACTCCTTAGCCGTAACCCCTGATGCCAGAGGGAATTGAGACCCCCCTACCCCTACATGGGAATGCAGAATTCGGGAGGGAAGAGCGATTTATTAATGTCAACAAATTCCACAAAAAGATCAAAACCAACTGTGGGTTAGTCTGTGGCTTTCAGACCCTAAGCCCATTCTTACCGAAAACATACAACTTTGTTGTTTTTTATCTTTAGGTTTCTGAACGATACTGAAAATATATATAGAATTTAGATTCCTCTTTTAAGTGGTTATAATAGATCATGTCACAAAGACTTTTAGATGTTAAGGAGCCACGATGGTATGACAGGGGTTGACACTAAGGTTTCAAATGCACTTGCCCATAGGGCAAGTACAGGTAATGTTTTACTTGCCTGAATGTTGTGTTCACTTTCCCAAAAAAAAACTAAAAAACTGTTAAACAATGATATATACAGTATAGGCTAATTAAATTATACATTTTAGCGAACCTTATCTCTTAAATGCAAACACTGCTTTCTGTCTCATCCTGACCACATACAACCAACAACAATTCATATAAGCCTATATATCATGACATCACACACTACACCAAGCGCTTGGTCCTACTGCAGCATCGTGAAAGGGCCTCTTTTTGCCATGCACCTGGCCTAGGGGCTCAGAAAACTCAGTCTAGCTCAGAGTCAAGCTGAATGTTAGCTTCCACAGAAACATTTTACTTATTTAAAACGGTCACATTGTGCCAAAAAGTGATCATGTGCCATAAAATGATTAAAGTCCAATACTGTAAGTAAGGAGGGGGATCATCAATTTCTATTCATTTTGATACCATTATAAAGACTCCACAATCCAAATCTTTATCGAATCTTTCTATTATTTTGTTTAAAGAGAACTGGTATTATTGCTTTAATTGCTTATAAGATGAGCAGAGCTCAGGATAGGACTTTAAGCAGGTCATAATTCCATATTTAGCTCTACTATTTAGTTTATATTGCTGGGAAAACAAGTTTTTTACCCAAACTGTAGACTATTATTCAAGCTTCCCGCGAAAAACTCAAATTTACATTTGAACACATCATGATGTCATTTTATTGACCTTTGTCTAATAATCATTTTACTGAGTCGACCTGAACACATCACATTTGAACCGTTTGCGATTTTTTTTAGCTAACTAGGTCTTATCCTGCAGATTTTAATATGGATTTAAAAACTATCCGATTTTTTAAATGTGGGACTTGCTACAGTCTCTCGTTTGTTGATCACCGCTGCATTGAATGAATGATGAGATGGTGCGGAGCCCGTCTACAGCGGCAGCGGCTTGGCAGTTTTTTTTTTTGGGAGACGGAGCGGGTTGGAGGAGTTTCTTCAAGACAGTCGAAGGTAGAACACTTTTACAGTCCATGATGCGGTCCAGTGATGGAATAATACGCTGAAGTAGGCCTAATTAGATGAAGATGACCCGACTCGATATATAAAATTATATAATGTGACCTAGCCTACTGGACTCCATAGCGGTATCGATAAGCTCTAACGTTATTGATTTCTGGGCTTTGAATATAGCGGAACCAGGTCCGTAGGATAGAGCCGGCTGTCGGAACGTAGACAGCGAAACTGTGCGCACACAGGCTGTGTGTGTGTGTGTGTGTGTGTGTGTGTGTGTGTGAGAGAGAGAGAGAGATCGAGTGCGAAAGAGCAACCGTGATGCTGCTGGCTGCCGCGCGCAGCTGCTCAATTGCGAATATAGCCGATCTATTTTGTGTGCGTTAGCTGGAAAAAAAAAATGTTTTGCAGACTGTAAAACACATGAATACATAGCCTAGACTACAGACAAACCCTTTAAAATCCACTTGCCCGTCCGGGCAACCAAGAAGCAATCTCAACTTGCCCAAACATTATTTTCAGTTGCCCCGGGCAACGGGCAATCGTTAGTGTCAACAACTGTATGAAGTAACACAAACAATTAAAATAATAAATGCTATCAAACAGATTTAAAGCCAAGAACAAGAAAAAAAGAGCATGAAGTTCACATCATCACTGGTCGTGATCAGTGTGGCGTCCTCACCTGATCCTCTCAGAGTCTGACGGGTGGGGCATGTGTGTCCACGCAGACTCCTGCATGGCCTGCTGGTACAGCTGGTCTTTGGGGAGAGGGGTGGGGCCAAGTGGACAGACCCCGAGCGAAGGGGGGATGCTGACTTCCGAGACAGACGGCTGCGGTGCGGCGGGCTTGCCGGGCGCTGCAGATGAACCCGAAAAGATGTCTGCAGGACAGTAGAGAGAGGGAAGGGCTGTGTCAGTGACGTGTTGCTTCTCTTTACTTCAAATGTAAATCTCCCACATTTTGTAAAATTGCAAGCTTATAATTTTTTCAGTAGTTTCATGTAGAAAAACTGTCTGACCGTTCCGACCTCTGTCTGTTAGGTGCAGGTTGGGAATCTCTCCATCCAGGCCCGATCCCAGCGCTGCTCTCTCCGCCATCGCCTTCAGAGAACTAAGAGGCTCGGGCGCCTGAGGTGAGAACGAGATGGAGGCAACATGAGAACAGGGCGGCTGATTGTTGGGAAGAGGGAGGAAAACCTGGGGCATTTGAGGGTGGAAGGGCAACGTATGGGAGCGTTAGAAACAGAAGACCATTGCAGAGAATAAATCATGAAAGTAAACTATAACAGCTGCTATACTGACCTACAACAGGAGAAAAAAATACAGTGAGAGATCCTTCCCCATTTTAAGCTTAACGTTTTGAAAAACTTCCTGCCCTTAAATTATGAACCCAAAGTCACAACTGCTAAAGTTGACCCTTTGTAGGTTATATTTAATATAAATGTGGCAGCCGGGGATATCATAATAATGCTATTTACAGCTGAGCACATAAAAGGTCTCTCGTCATGTACCAATCAAAAGTATTTCAAAACTTGTCAGCCTGGTCATTTGAAAAAATATCAATTTGGCTATATAGGTGATATTTTAGTTGACATGTCCCTCACCTTGAGGCTCTCAGAGGCCTGTGTGTAGGAGTGGGGCCCGTTGAGAAGACTCCCTCCTCCAGGTGTGCTGTCTGAGAACGAGGGGGACGGAGAGCTGGGGGGCAGGGTGATGGAGCTGATTAAGCTGGGACCATTGTCCATCCTGCACCAGTAGGGTGGGAACAACAGAAATTAACAATTATCACGTGAAGAAGAAATTAACAATTATCACGTGAAGAAGAAATTACAATTATCACGTGAAGAAGAAATTACAATTATCACGTGAAGAAGAAGTTCGGAGATCATGAAAACGACAAATAACTCACGGCTGACTGTTTGACGAACTGAGAGATGAGGGTTGGCTGCTATGTGACTGGCTCGGTGTGCTTAGAGCTGATTCTGTGGAGCTCTCTGCCACTACAGCACTGTAACCTGCGGGCAGGTGAGGGAGGAATTAAGAAAATGCTGACTTAAACAGACAAGTGAAGAGTCACACAAGTCCAAGGATAACAAGCTAACATACTTGTGCTTCCATTTTGCTTCAGTCCACTGGGTGGTCTAGCAGGAGCGGCGTTCACCACGCCCACATTTCCTACGTTGCCTCCCATCATGCCTACTACTCCAGGTGTAGTGCTGACAGAACTTGGGGGCAGGACCTGAGAGGCCCCGGGGGCTACATTTTGCCCAGGAACCAGACCCAGGATACTCCCGCTCAAAGAGCCGTGTGCCGGGCTCGAGCCTAGCAAACCGAGCCCCGTCACTGACCCGTTGGTGGTGACTCCACTGGAGCCAGACGTGGGGATAGAAGTGCTGCTCTCCACTGAAATGCTGGACTGGGTGGTGCTGCACAGGCCCAAGCCTCCCAATGCTGCCGCCTGGGCATAAGGGGCAGGCGTGGAGCCCGCAATGAGCTCTGCCATTGTGTTTAAAGGAGCCGAGTGGCCACTCAGGCCTAAACTGGACATTTGGTTGGCACTGCTGGTCCCCGTCATGCCAATTTTGCTCAATCCCAGGCTCAGCCCCAGCCCGAGTCCCAAACTGGATGTTGGGGTTGGCCCAGATGTGGGCTGAGGCTGAGAGATGGGAGTGGATGAAATGGATGTGCTGGGCGTTGGGAGAGAGAGGGCGGTGGAGGCTGGGAGGAGAGGGTGGCTGGGCGGGCTGGGTGTGTTGTTTGAAGGGAGCGAAGGTTTGGTCTGAGGCAGCTGCTGTTGGTTCAGGGGCTGAGGTTGTTGCAGTTGCTGTGCAGGTTGATGCTGATGTTGCTGCACCGCGCTGCTGAAGCTCCCTATAAGACTGCTGCATGCGGGAACCGCCGAAATGCCCCCTACCACGCTCGCCATGGACACGAGGGAGGAGGACGAGGAGGACCCCGAGGTGGTGGAGGAAGAGAAGGACGATAGCAAGGATGGGGTGCCGTTCTTCACAGGAGACTGAAAATGACAAACCACCAGAAAAAAAGCATTTTAGATAAAACTGTCCTGAAGGAAAACTACAGCCATACAAAGTGTATGAGGAGCTACGTTTACTGTGTAAACTTTTGAGGTGTATATATGCAGGTGATGGTACAAACTAAATTATCTTCTCCAAACCAATGGTACCACAGAGAAAGACCTTGTTTTTTTTCACCCTTCATCCACTGTAACTCTCCAGGACCAAGGGTGAAGAGCGCATCACAAGACAGTTCATCTCCTGGCAGAGATGAGTCTCTCTCACCTGACTAACTTCACTGTCCGTCGACCGTCCCCTCTTCTTATCGTCCTCCGAGTTCTCCTACAGGGGGAGAGACAATCCACTTTTGAAATGTTGATTCAGCAGTCAGTAATTATAACACAATGGGTGTTGTAGAAAAGTTAACTCAAAGGTAGTCTGGCTGACAGGATGTGGAAAGTGGGGATTCGGCTACCGAGGTACTATTGGCAATCTCCTTTCCTCCCTCTTGCACGCTGTAACCTACCATTTATGCTCCATTCAGAACGGGAGACAACAGAAAGTGCAAGCATGTGTTTGTTTAGCTTGCAGCGCCTATAGATTGCAGTATTATAGACTTTATATAAAAGAAATGTTGCTGCACACAGACAAGCACGTACACACTCTTCAGAATGATAGGTTATGCTGCACAGCTTCCCTTTAACAACCCCACCCAAGTTTTAATAATACAAAGACAAGTATTTAGTCACACTTACAGCAGTGCAAGTGGCCGGGGATGGAGGGATGGGTGAAGAGGAGGTGGTGGAAGTGGGAGTGCTGCTGGAGGGAAGATACATCTCATCTTCCCCCTGGCCCGACGGAGATGTCGCTACTAATGCTGCAGCTGCAAGAGCAAGACAGGACAGAGATAAGTGTCAAGTGTTGTCTAAAAGAACAAAAACACAGTTCAAGAGTCCCACAGTGATTTACTCACGAATGTCTTCCAGGTCTAAGTCGTCATACAGGAACTCGTTCTCCTCAAAGTCTGGGTCTTGGGAGGAGTCAATGTAGTATTCGACATCATCCTTGATCTTCTGGATTGAATCCACTGCTATCGAGTCATTGTCCAACATTCGTAATATGGTCTCCAACATGCGAATGTGGAATCGATGCCTTTCAATCAACCGCTTGAGCTCATCTATACGATCCTGCTTCTACGTGACAGGCAGGAGAAATGCGTGTGGTTGAGGACATTTCAGCCAAACTTTTAGCAGACTACTCTACACTGTATATAGGGACATACAATATCATTGTGCGTTTGTAAAAAAAAGATCCTTGCGAAGACATGAGACAGGACGACTTACATCTTTATCGCCCTTCTTCTTTCTCGTCTGAACCGAAAGAGATTCCACTTCACTTTCAAACTGATCCACCTGCATATTTAGTGTGTCTATCGTATTCTGCAGATGAAGAAGAGGTCAGAAAAAAAGAGTGTTGATGGATTTCATTAAAATGTCTAAAACTGATTGTATTTAAATTGCCTTACTTGAAAAACCTGTTTGTTTTTTGACCAATTTCTTAAAAAAATAAGAAGTTTTCATTCCTATATATTAAACTTTTTTATTCACTTTTGACACGAGGCAGAAAATGTTAAGAAAAGATTACATCAAATGTAACATGTATAGATAATAGCGGATGTATTACTGTTAGCCACGTTCCCGTTTCCTCCTTTTCCCTCTGAGCTGGGTCCACTTTCTGAGCAAGCCCCAAGCCTTCTTTAGAGTAGGCTTTTGTTTTTGTTTCCCGTTCCACCACCTTGAACCGCTCCATTTGCTAAAGAGAAGAAAATCACATGAACCTTGTTCAGTTTACTGCTTTGTAGAACTGAAGTCCAAACGTTACACTTTACAGAGACTATATAACCTGAAATAGGAAATGATGAAGAACCATACCGTCTCTATAAGTTTGCGGTTCTCGACTAGCTGCCTTTTGTCTTTGATCTCGTTTGATGCCACCCATGTTTTTATCTGGTCTCTCAATCGCTGGAAACAAAGAGAGATGGTAAAAATATTCAAATACCAATTATGAATTTCAAACATGCACACTGTTGATCAAGAGCGCCGATATAGGGCCGACATGAAAGGAAATGTTTTTGTCTTACCTGTAGTTTTTTAATTTCTTTCTTGAGGTCAGCCTCATATTTTTCCTTCTGGTTTGCATTGGCTGCATTGTGGAGCTAAAAATGTAAACACATTAATTATAATACAGGTTTTATCACATTCATTTGCAAGAATAAGAGTCTCAACAATGATCATGTCTTACTTTTTGCCAGATGTCTTCAAACTGTTCTACACCTTCAGCTACTTTTTTCAAACATCGGTCGATCTCACCTATGGGGAATAAAATATGTGGTCCAACATCACGGTACATAAACATGTGCAACACCAAGCAACGTATTCAAACAATAAAACAAACAAAAGAATAACATTGCAAGAGGAAAACTGAGTCTATATGTGCAGGATGCCAGGCTGTGCACGGTGTGAAGGATTCTGTGCAGCATTAGTTTCACCAACAGTCTTACCTTGAAGTTTTCTTTTGTCAGCCATGGCTCTGACTACGACAATGTCCACATTCCGTCTGTCACAAAGTTAGCTTATGTACAGAGAACAAAGCGTGCATCAACACATCATTCAAACCCAACACAAGTCCATTCAACAGAGCAATCAGCACATCGGTTTTCCTAAGAATAGAGTTGGCGTTAACTCCAGTGAACGTTAGCTGCACAAATAACGTGATCCCTTCAATTTTAAGACACTTAAAAACAGCACCTGTGTATGGGCTTTCCCCTCCTGTGATTATTTATCTAGTGCATCTAATGTTGATGTTACCAATGTGACTGACATGGTTGTCAGCTAAAATTAGCCACCTAGCCTGCTAACGTTAATAGTAGCCAGTTTGTTAGCTCATCTACCTCACACGGTAACAAACCGGACAGTTTCAAAACATGTTGATGGATATATGTCACATTCATGCATCATTAGCTTGGGGTCCAGTATAGCTTTTATATGGTGGGTTTGCGTTGTGAAAGGCACAATATATAAGAATCCGTTCTTATCGATAACCTGCAAGCTAATATGGCTAACTGTCTGGCTAGCTAATGCATAAAATGCTAGCTAGCAGCTTAGCTAGCCGAAATTTAGGAAAAAGGGAAACTGGGTCAACCCGAACATCTAGATTTATACTTGTTTAGACATTTACCTAGGATATGGGCTTTCGTTTGTCTTTTTTTCAAATACAGCCAAAACTAATTCCAGAAAGTCTTCTTTACTTCCAAATTGTGTATTCTTTTCGACAAGCTCGCTCAATGTAATGTAGCTGAAGATGGACGGAGGCTGCTTAGATCCCACCCCCGCCTCTGGGCCCCGCCCTAAACCCAAATTACCAGTTCTGATTGGAAGGAGCTCACGTCTGTCACCGTGCGACATCCGCTTGAATGGAGTCCAACCATTGGCTGAGAGTGTCAGATGATGGTTATGATCGACAATAAACCAAAAATTGCATCCAAAATCACACATATTTCTTTTCTGAAACAATGCTATTCATTTCACAGACTATTGAGGTAGAAAGATATTGATTTCCTCGTTCATTCATGGTGACAAGAAACTTTAAAAAATTGATCTCCATGACAACCGAGCATCCTCTCAGGAAGAGTGACATGATTCATGACCTTGAGTAAGGATTTTTCTTTGTGTCAAATTAAGGAAACTATTAAAAGGACACAACTAGCTTTTTAATTATGCCCAAAACCGAAACATTTTTGAATCACACTCGCACATCGTTTCTAAACTTATTAAAGTTAAAAACATGAATTTAAAATCAAATAATAAAACATTTCATAATATAGCCTAAGACATAAAAATACTTTACTTATCATGACTCTCTGAAATTTAATCATGAACCATTAAATCTTTGATAATATCCATGAATGTATTGTGAAAGCCATGAATACCACATATTGGTATCTGGATTGCCAGATATTTCCCATCCCGATTTTTCATGACAGTGTGCACAGTTTGCCACTGGCCATTATTTGTCTTCATCAACTTTTAGTAGAAAATAAGATAATATACAACAAAAATAATTCATACATGTACAAGGTTTCATTTTACCTTACATGAATTCAATCTGTTCACAACGTTCAAGTTCAAACAGTGCAAAACTTTGGCTGAACACAGGCAGTGTATCCGCTGAACAGGTAAAGGAACCAGATGCTCCTTTATCATCATTTAATCCACAGAAGTTCAAAGATCAGTGAGACAGAGAGGTCGGGCTGGGCATTTCTCCATACTGCGTGTCTGCCAACACTGACATGTCTGTTTCAGTCTGAGGAAAGAAGCAGAAACTCAATAAAAAAATAAATAAAGAGTTCTGCACTGTCAGAAGTATAAATGCTTACAATAATGACATCGTTATTAACCCAATCAAGCATCAACAACTACACTCACGGCCGCACATTGTGAGGATTGATGTCTTAATATACACTTATATAGATAACAGCAGAACTCTTCCCCTACCTGTTGGTCTTTATCCTTTTCTGGACGTGGAATCCGGTGCCTCTTCTTCTTTGGTCCAGCAGTGTGATGTAACGCTCCAGACAAAGTGGGACCAGACACACCATTGAGCCGTTCATCCTCCACTCCAGAAGCAGGATCTAAATGAGCTCCAGACTCATCCTGAAAACAGAACAGGTGAGAAATTGAAAATGTAAATTTTTTAAAATTATTATTATAGAACTAATCAGCAGACATGATGGGAAATGAACTATGTTCGTATTGGATTTCGATCATCTGAACTCTGAGGGTGTATTCACACATGCCGTGTTTAGTTCGGTTGAAACGAACTCAGATGCACTTCTGCCTTCGGTGCGCATCTTTCAGGCAGGTGTGAATACAGCAATCGCACTCGGGGGCGGACCAAACAAACGCTCCGAGACCCAGCTGAAGAGGTAGTCTCGGTGCGTTTCCAAACGCACTCTGCTGCAGTTCGTTTGTGGTGTGAATTTGTCCGCACTCGATCCGACCCAAATGCAGGAGGCACTGTGCCTTTTCTTTCTTTTCTTTTTTAATAAATAGCCGTCAGCTTCACATTATGGGAAAGTGTTGTTGTCGCCATTGTTAGGACGATAAGTTGTGGTTTGACCGGGAGCCCAGAACAATATATTACATTTGATCGAGAGGACACGTAAACATGCTGAATGTGTTCAGCGACCAGATGAAGGAGAGAGGAGCGTCTCTCGCACAGTGCCAACAGGTTCACGCTGCGCAAGAAGTGTGTGTTTTTATTTTGCTTCCCATGTACGGGACCGTCAATACTATCCCCGTGTCAGTTTGGAGCTGAACTGCGCCGACCCAGCTGATACACAGCTTAATCAGCTGAGTGTCAGTTTGAGCCTATTCTTCTCATGTGACGCGCGTCCAGCACCAACAATACAGTAAAAATTATGTTTCACATTGTAGGCTACAAGCCACATAACGTGGCATTGACATAGGGCTACATATTATAACCATATGAAACAACAATAATTTGATGTTTTTCCTCTTTATTTATAGGTTAGATGTAGGCCATTTTATTATTTTTAACCCCATATTATATCAATGATATATATTTCGCAGTTTTAACTTCGTGCTTCCTGTTTCTCTCCACCCCAGAATGTCTGTCCAATGAATTAATGACCTCAGATCACATGTGGTTTTGCTTCGTAATGCTGGTTCACTTGCAAAAGGGGCAATATGAAAGTGGACCACACCAAACAAAAAAAATCAAAACTCTATTTGGTCTGGACCAAAGCAAGTGAACTAGCGGACTTTCCCAGTGTGAATACACCCTGAAACTTTCATCTGAGAGAATATGCAAATTTTTAGTTTTGGGTTTTTCTCTGAATGTTACCAACCTCTGCCGGCTCCATAATATTTTTTTCATACAGCCCTGTAATAGCCCTGTAAGAGCTTGAAATGTAAGGAAACCTCAAAATGTATATTTTTTTTAATGAATAAAACCAAACTGTAATAACTGGTCGATAAAGTAAGAAAGCCCGAAACGTAATAACTTTTTGTAACAAATTATAATAATGTAACAACATTTCATTTTGGGTCAATTATTACATTATGGAGCAAGCAAAATATATTTCACCTAATAGTTTAATTATTGAGAGCATGAATAATTTATGAATTTAAGTGCTTCAAGGTGGCTTGTGTAGTAGCCCCCCATCAACTAAAGCAAGTCTAGTCTTGTTGCTCTTATACTGTAAAACAGTCCTGTATTGAAAGACATTTCATATTTTAGTTTATATTGTGATCACATGGTTAATTTTCCGTATATTGCCCCTTGAAAGGTTAACCCATCTATGGTCAACTGCTGTAGTAAAACAAATTAATATCCTATTATCTGGCCTAAATGTAGTGTTTTAGTTAAGCCCTACCCACTGGATCCAACAGGTGCTTCGGGGTTAGATCAGAATATGGAACTGATAGCAGAGACTGAAATCAAATGCATACCCTTTGACATACCACTGTATTGTTTTCTACTTTTTAATTGCATCGCATAGCACCAACTGTCCATGTCATTCTCACCTCTAGAAGTATAGTGAGCTGGGCGTTTCTGTAGTCGTCCCCATGACCATCTAAAGTCTTCATGAGAAACCTGTGAGATCAAAATCAACTTCAGATGGAACAATCAAGTTGGAAACCTCTGAGAAAATGTCAAGTCAAAATTAGATAACCTTCATGGGGGTTTCATACCGTCTCTCCTTCTTTAGGCGCCGTGTAATTATTTGTACTTGGTGAAGGCGACCGAGAATCTTCTGATTCACCTGAAAAACACAAGTTTGGAGGGGATTTTTTTTTGGGGGGGGGGGGGGGGGTTGATTACAGATGCACCATTAAACTTGGCTGGGCTTTGAAAAGTAAATATGGTATTTGATTGTTGAATTTGTAGGAATTTGTTTTAGTCTTAAAATAGCAATTTAGAAAAGCATCATATTCTGTATCATAATAAACTAATAAACATATTACGAAAGGCTTGCAGTCCCTACAATAATATCAGATGTTATGAATGGAAATAGATCAGGAAGTTGTGTTATTTTGAAAAAGTTATACAAGACATCAGAAACTAAACAACAATTAATGTTTCACAAGACACACAAACAGGAAGTGTGCACCAAATAACACATGTATGCTTGCACACACACACCTGTTCAATCTCTTTGCATCTCCTGTTCAGAGCCAGATATTTTCTCTTATCGAGGGCTCTTCTCTCCTCGTCCTCCTGCTCTGTATTCTCCAGCAGCTCGTTGCCTCCCGGGCCGAGCTCCACCTGCAGAAAAAAACTTCCTGTTCCTGTTTTGTCTTTGGTTGTTCTGTGTCATTCCGTGTTTTAGACGAAGCAGCTGGCACAATTTGGGTTGCTGAATAGATAACAATAAAGTTGTTTCTTTATATTGAAGTGATATTATTATAGACTGATGCCATTGCGTACTTTTAACTTTAAAATCGAACTGTGTCATTAATGGATATAATACAAGTCAGAAATGACCTGCAACCCCTTTCTCCACTCACTAAGCTACATCAAATATTTGTTAACAAGAATCTCTCTTAACTCTAATAATTGGCCAAATTCAGGGATTCATTTATCACAATTATGGCATAGTTAGATGGAATCAAGGACATATACGGTATGTAACTTATATTTTCACTGCTAATATCAGTGACTTGGTTCAATCAGTATAAACACAACTTTGACTCTATTAGCACACAGGCTAGGTGTTCCCACTTACAGCAATATTACTAAAACCATGTCCATGATCATGATCAATTAACGTTACCTCTCCTGGTCCCAGCTCCACACCACCAGGCTCCAACTCTGCTTCCAGGATGTGTCCTCCAAACAGGGGAGGCAGAGCCAGACCTGAGAAATCCTCCATCATCTATAAAAGAGACATTTTAAGTTATTAGAAAAATGCTTTTGTAAAACAATTAAGCACAAACAGTCTTTTTAATTCACAAGTAATATGTCATGCCAACAGTGCCTTAGTTAGCTTCTGATTCAGCAGTCAAGAGGGAAACCACCACCGTTCTGTGCGACCAATATGTTTTTTTCGCCTCAGTTGGACTAGATTCTCGCAGAAAGTTTAAATATTTGATAAAACAGATTTCAGATTTCTGAAACCTTTATTCCATGTGTGTGAATTCAACAAAGGGAGATTTCACAGATTTGTAGGCTACTTCTACAACACATTCGGCATGGTCCTGATCAACAATCCCGAACTAGCTTTTAATTATTGAAAATGCTAACAATGGCGATTGTACAGCTTTTTTCACATTTAAACCAATTGGACCTGGTCCAGATTGAAAAACCAGTGTGAACCTGTACAACCACTGATTATAATGACTTTGATGAGATTTCACGAGTAAAAGCCCCATTGGTTAAAAAAGCTAAATACTTATTTTGAATGTGGTTGTTTTTAATAGGTAAATTAGAGTAATGCTGTAAATCTTCCTTATACAACGAAAAACGCACTGTATAACATGCTAATACATGTAGGCCTACCCAGTAGGCTACTTACATTTATGAATGACAACTCCAAAAAAGGCTGGTTTCCGCTCAGCAGCAGCTGTGTGTCCTTCGGCTTCAAACAAAGCGTCAAAACCATTTAATATAATTACATTTTATAAACTGTTTACTACCATTATAATTCACTGAAATCAAACTTTAAGCATGAGCAGCTCCCTTTTCACGCTCTTGTCTCTTGTCCACAAACTACTGTTTTTGTGCGACGGGCGCAGAAATTACACGTTGGTAAATAGTTACTACATTTCCCATAAGCACTCTGTCGATTGAAACTACTCAAGACAACATGGCGGGTATGTGAATATTCAGTCATCTTTCGCACATCTATCTAGTAATCTAAGTTGTATCTGCACCTCTGGATAGCATCATTACACACTTTATAGATTTGAAATGACTCAAACTAGGTCTCAGAGTGATTTTAACACATTGATATCAAATCAAAATAAGAGGAAAAACGTGACCTTGGATGTGTTGGTAACGGTGGCTAATGCTAGCTGACCATAGGTTGATTGTAACCTCCCGTTGTTGTTGTTTTGTTTTCCCGCAGCAATCGGAGCGTTTCTGAAGAATGCATGGAACAAGGAGCCTGTTATCTTGGCTTCATGTGCTATTGGACTGCTAGGTTTGTAACCACACTTTTAAATTTGTGTTGCAGAAAAAGAGCACTACACACAACTTACTTTGGAAATGCAATTTAATTACTACACTTCTTCAGAGAACACAGAGACCGTATGAAGTCAAGGAAGAGAGGTCCATGGTGTTTTAGTGACAACTTTTAAGGCACGATCCCCTGTTGTTTTTAATAGAGAGTGGGAACAGCCAGTAGACTCTGTCAGAAAAAGTGACCTACTGGTGATATAGGGATGGAGAAGATCACAGATGTCAGAACATGCCAGGCTCTATACATGAAAAACAAGAAGCTTTACATATACCCTTAACCTGACGAGAAGCCATAATAATAAAGATAACAATGGTTGTGATTTTTTTTAAGTGCTTTCAAGAGCCAGTAAATTGATTTTAAATTAAAGCAATTTACTATAGAATGGGAGTAAGGTCTGTCTTTCTGTGTGGTATTTTTTTTCTTAATTTTAATTGTTTGGGACCTTGACAAGTATATAAAAAAATAAGTTTGTCCATTACAAGTGTAATTGATACACTGTATGTAAAGTTAATAACAACTTGTATTTCCTCAGGTGTTGCTATTCCATTCATTAGCCCCCTCACAAAGTATTCAGGAATGATAAATTCAGCTGTGCCGTACAACTACCCAGGTAAACTATGCTGTCATTGCAAGATGCTACACAAAGCTGACACAAGTGAAACGGCTTCAACAGCTGTATAATCAAATACTAAAGCTTGTTTTCCTTATATCCCAATGTGCAGTCCCTGTGCGAGATGATGGGAACATGCCTGATATCCCTGCCCATCCAGCTGAACCTAAAGGAAACAACTTGGAATGGCTTAAAAACCTATAACTTCACATTCTCACAATCAACGTTTGTGCTGTTCCTTTTGTTTATATGTGTCTGCAGATCGGCTCCACTCCCAGAATAAAGACTATCCATCTAATTCTACTCGTAAGCCTCATTGTTTGGATGGAATACATTCTGCACATTTGGGTTGAATGCATGTATTAGTGCATGACTATTCAGAAACTATTTTCCTATCTAATTGCCTCAGTTTATAAAAGTTTTTTTCCAACCTTTAGTACAACATATTTATGATTTGGACTTTAACTTGAGATTCATCAAAACTGATTTTTACTATACTTTGCCCTACTGAGGTTTCATTTGAATACATAGCTGAAAACTTAAGAGCAAGCCTTAAAGTAACCCAACCTGCAGTGGCATGCAGTCTTTTGTTTCCTTTTTCCTTTACACTCTTATGACAAATGCTGAGTTGGTGGACCAACAGCTTCCACAAATAACTGTAACATCTACATTTTCTGTTAGAAAATCTCACTCAGTATTAAGATTTCTGTTTGATTTTTCAGAGCAGCTCGTGAGAGTTTCGAAACGTAAGCTTCGACACAACCCTGATCCTTAAGAAGAGGCTTAATTTGACAAAGCTGGAATCAGATTATCAATGTCTAAAAATGAATTCCTTGTTTTTTTTATTCCACTTGCATTGTTGCACAGTAACACATGAAACCAGACAGGGTTGATATACAATATATCAACCCTGTCTGTGGATGTGGATTACACATTAATACAGTAAGCCACTGTATGTCATATTATATCCTATAATATAAACATACAGAGTAACAGTGGACAAAGATTTCCTTCATTAAACTTTTATTTCACCACTCGTCAATATTCAGTGTTTCAGATGAAGAGTGTTTTCTTCAGCAGTATTGCTCATCATAACAATATCATTTGCATTTACCAGAGAACAGACTTGACGGTCTTGTTACGCTGCTCAGTATTTTTTTTACATAACGGCTCAAGGAACTCTGTAGAATGGGTGTGCAATAAATATTTCACTTTGGAAGAAGAGTTTTGGACTGTGGTTAGGTTCCTGTTTTTAGTGGAAGCGTTCCTGCAAACCAAGCAGCAACAAACATATTTTTTGCCCATTAGGATTCTGCTGCACTGAAGTAGCCTCATTCGTCCTGAAGTTGCCAGTTGTGACGATGCAGATATTATGCATACACATACAATATCCTGCCGATGTCCATGAATTTCTTGTTATTAAATATTTATAACATTTTAAACTGAATTTCCTACAACATTTCCCACTGAGTTACATATATGTTGTACTACATAAGTTCTCTGTATCGATCATTTCTACACCCTAACATTTGCACACTTTATTCATGCACTCTGAGAGCAAAATTATTTGTTATACAATATTTTTCACTGTCTCACCTGCCTCCAACATCAGCTCATGTTTAAATCTATTTAAGATTTCATGGATCAAAAATACTGGCCAGTAACAGCAACCTGTTCCTCAAAAGATTGAAATCTAGATTAATGAGTCCTCTCGGGTTAAAATACATTCAGACCTGTGCAGGTGAATTATACTGTATGACAGTCTGTATTTTCACATTGTCATTGTTTAGGTCGGAAGTTTCCGCAGCTTTAAAAAAGTCAAAATGTTCTACCAAAGTGAAATATCCCTATAAAAAGAAGTCAAATAAAAGTCATACAATCACACTTTTTAAGCACTACTTACAAACATTGATAAGCGTTAGCTCTATAATTTTGCTTTCACATTTATTAATGATGCCATAATACTCAAAGTAATATTTATGCTGTTAGAGAGTATTAACTACAGCCCCTTGTGGGTGATATCTTGAATCTTCAAGGTGCTAAAAGATCACAGAAAACAAGTTCAAGTCAATTGCAACAAGAACATAAACCATGTCAGTTTGCACAGATACAAAGTTTCACCTGTAAAACACAGTTTTCTAGACTACAGAGCTACAAGATTTTACCTTGGATATCTCTAGTTTTAGTTTACCATAAACACTTTCTTAGACGTTTGTCAACTTCCAGTTAGGCGTTCTTCATAACTTTCATAGATAAGTTTCCCCATTGAAAACTTAATCGTATCGTCCATCTTGGCTTTTACATATCTCTCAAATTTAGCTCAGTCTGCTTGGTAACCATACATACTACAAACCAACTAGCCTGGATGTTGTCTAGCTTTAGATTTGGGACTGTAAAGGAATCAAGATGACATCCAATCCAAAAACTTGGCACACAAATCTCACATTCTTACGCTTGGAACCCTCCATGACTTTCTAAAATAAAACACTTCTTTCAATTATGACACCATCCAAATGTTCAACTCTTTTCACAGATTGTGTCTCTGAAGCTCATAAGCTTTTCTGTTTCATTTTTTTGTCGGACTCTCTGTTCTTCTCTTTGTTAAATTAAAGTATTCCACTGAGAAACATTTTTTTACAATGTATTTTAAGTCCAGGTAAAGAGTTAAACTAATCCAAAAAGCTACATTCATAAATCAGTTATATGTTACTTTACAGCAGTGGAATGTGTCGTGTTCCCTGGACTTGAACACTTGAACAGCATCACCCATGAATTACACAAAAACAATTCACTTTGCCAATTTCATTCAAATTAACCAAGTCTCTCTTGACCAAACAATCACGTTTTAAAATAATAAAAGACACTTAAATACATTAAAAAATGGACCTTCATTGAATCCAAGAAAAATGCACAAATCTGGGAGTTTAAAAAAAAACATGGTAATAGCACTTTAAGAGTAGGAGCCTGTCCTCTTCTCATTACACTTGTGAAAGTGAAGGTTCTCAACTTGCTATTATGAGCCAGTCCCTAGATCAGAGGATTCTCTGTATATGGCACAAAAAACAACCAATAAAAGTACAATAAAAGGTTAAATCAAGAAAAATAATACCCCGTAAAACAGTCAGAGAAATGAAATGCATCTTTCACAGGCCATGAGCCCTAAACTGTTAGTTATTCTGGACGACCAAGATACAGTATGTCAACCTCAGAACGCTAAGCTCAGTACAGCCACACACTGTTTAAAAAAAACTAGCTTATATATATTTTAATGCTCACTTTTCAAATATTATAGTGGTAGTGGCTTTTTTGTATTAACTGCTTTCAATTGTGTAGGAACCCTAATCATAACAGAGCACACATGAACCTTTTGTACTTTGATTTAAAAACTTCTTCCTGCAACTTCACACAATTCGCAATCTGGATTTTTTTTTTTTTTGCCAAAAGAAGAACCTCCAAAGTAAAGTAAAAGCACAATTTAAAAGGATCAACATGAAATGATTGGCTGTTTCCAGGATTCAACCTGAGGTCTGATGGACAGACAAACCACAGACAACAGGATGCTGCTGAAGCTAATGTGGGAATAATAGGCTACTCTTAGCTCTTACTCAATAATGGGAGCTGAGCGATCATTGGTGACAGTTCTTCTGAGTCGGACGTGAGCAAACGGATTGAGCCTGAAAGGAGGAAATAATACAAATGTAAAGGTATAACAGTCATCATACAACACAAATCAAGACTAAGAGTCCACAGGCATGCTAGCAGCATGTACAGTGTACAGTATAAGCTTAATGTTAACGTAAGCATGCTAACCTGCTCACACGCACAATGCTACCATGCATGTGTTGAGCATCCATTATTAGGCAGCTATTTGGTGATAGTGTTAGGTTAAAGTTCAGGGGCCACACACAGTTTTTAGTCGAGTAATGTGAAAAGTAAAGAAGTAAACTTTGAAAATATAAAATTGGTGGAATGCCCCTTTTAATGACACACAGAGCACCTTTAAATAAAGTAAAAGTTACCTGGTTGGGGATGGTGGTGGAGAGGCCAGATCTGCAGTGATCTGTAACGTTAAGAAGAGATAATATAACCAAAGATATCCTGATGAATATCCTTGCATTCACATTGACACTTGACTTCCTCCCAGAGATCTCATGTTTCAGACCTTGTGGCTGTCAGCCATGCTGTAGGGGCGCGG
Source organism: Ammodytes marinus (assembly GCF_949987685.1). NCBI lineage: Eukaryota > Metazoa > Chordata > Actinopteri > Uranoscopiformes > Ammodytidae > Ammodytes > Ammodytes marinus. The sequence goes on along the minus strand of NC_137217.1, from coordinate 20,885,486 downwards.
ACGGAAGGTGCTGACCCTCTGCGGAGGAAGGGAGCGCTCCTCCTCTGATTCGGGGGTGAGGGCTGGGAACCCTGGAGACACCAGCTTGTCGAGCTGGCCAGTACTGGTGCTGTTAGCCTTTGATAAGAAGAGGGAGCTAAAGGGAAAATATCATAAACAGAGAGGAAAGAACATACAAGGAAAAAGGAGACAAAAAGGAAACGCGATGAGAAACGAAAGACGTTAGTTTTGCTTGAATTCATCAACAAAGCTGTTGGTGTTGGAGTCCATTATGACCATATGTGCTGGGAAAGGGAGGTGGAAAGACTGAGGGAGCTAACAGTAAGTATCCTTCAGCTGCTTGGCCCCTGTGCACTGTCGGTGTGTTGGGCATGAACAATATTTTGATTTATTAAGAATACAGATGGAAAGGGAAAGGGGGTCATGTAAGTTTTTTCAACAGGAAAATGACTTTATTATGCTTTCTGTGAATCAACCAATGTTATAATTTCCTACTTTTTAAATTATCGCTGATATACCAAGAAGTAAAACAAGTAAAAGGGAAGTGAAGCACACAGTTCAGAAACTAACAGTGACAGAGTTGTGACAACCAGTTGTGACAATCAGTGACAACCTTTAGAACCTGCAGTTTTCTTTGTTTGTTCTTCTCTGACTTACCTCTCGAGGTGATCCATCTTACTGTGGTGTGGCTGAGTGTAGGAGAAAGGGAACCAGCCTTTCCTGTTAAGGAAAATGTAATGAGAAAAAAATAGCTTGAAATTCATGCAGCAAGACAGTGCCATGAGGATAAGTTTCTATGAATGGATGAAGTAAGAAATAAAAAGCTGTTGTACAAGAGCATCATGAAGATAAAGGGTGAGTCCCTGACTTCTTCTTGTTATCATGACGTCTGAAAAATAATCTTGACACTTTGATTGTGTTTGAGAGCCCTTACATATGGAGAACCAGACCTGCCTTAATCAAAACATGAATATAGAAATAAATAAATGACTCGTAAATAAATTAGTATGCCAATAAATAGAAAAAAACGTCATTTAAAATAGGCATGAATGCCAAACTTATTTATTTCTGTTTGCTTCTTACATGTCTGCACGCAGTCTGTCTAATAATGCAAATGAGGGGATTGGTTAACTTTAAATTTTATTTTGGTGCATTTAATGTCAAAGAAATTAGTTAATTGAGGGGGCGGAGTTTGACTGGCAATGGAGTAGGACGTGTTTGACTTGAGCTCCCGCCGAACTGCTGCTATTTTAAGTTATTTCGCGCTTTACATTACTAAAACTTTGGTGATTCTGCTCTGAACCAAGAAAAGTGTCTATATGTGAGGCAATGGCTGAAAAACTACGCAAATATCAGTACGACGGATCACGCGATACTAGGCCTACACCGCCCCGACACCGAGTTCCACCGTCACCCGATCTCGAGCGACTCCACCCGCTTCAACCAGCCCAGAGAAGATGGACGCTGTAGCCTTGAAATCCGACATTCTTCGCTCGCTAAAGGCGGACATATCGGCGGTGATTAAATCCGAACTGAAAAATGCGCTCGCCGAGGACTTCAACGCCCTCAAAACCGAAATTCAAGCGGTTAAGTTGGAAATAATAAACAACACAGCAGCGATCCATTCTGAGATGGACAAAATGAAGGCTACTATCAAGGATGTGGAAGGCGGGCTATCAACGTGGTCGGACGAGTTGACAACTTTGCAGTATGTGGTCGCTGACTTGAAAACAGAGGTGGCTGGGCTAAAAGGCAAATGCGAAGACATGGAGGGAAGAATGCGGCGATGCAACATTAGAATTCTGGGAGTAGCTGAGACGGATGGATCAAGCTCTACTGTGTCGGTGTCGAGGCTGCTGAGAGAAACACTACAGCTGGATAAGGATGTGCTTGTGGACCTCTCGCATAGAAGCCTGGGTCCAAGAAGACCAGATGGGAAACCACGCGCCATCGTAGCTAAACTCCACTACTATCAAGAATGTGTCGATGTGCTGAGCCGTGCGCGCTCTCAAGCTCCGCTGAGATTCAACGGGGACTCGATCGCCATATTTCCAGACTATACTGCAAGCGTCGCCAAGGCCAGGGCTGCGTTCACGGAGGTTCGGAAATTGCTGCACAAACGCGAGGGCGTCCGGTTCGGCATCTTATTCCCAGCCCGACTACGCATCACACATGACGGTAGAGAAAAAGAATTCACCGATGCAGAAAAAGCGATGGGCTACGTTAAAAAGAACATTATCTCTACAGAGGCCTGAAAGTTATTGAATGACTGAGCTTTATTTAGGCTACGTTATTCCAACTTAAAACCTACCCCAATGGAGCAATACTTATTTTGTTCACATTATCTTCAGATGCTGTCATGTGGGGTTGGTCATCCTCAGTCATGGGTAAGTGATGCTCTGACTCATTTCAAGGGCAACTTTATGTGGACAATATTTTCCTAAATTGTGTTGCTGTAAATATTGATCGTACCAGGTCTACCTTATTACACACAGACTACTTTAATGTACTGTAAGGACTTCCTCTCATCTTATTTTCTTGTATAGTCTGTTTTGATAAACAGTAGCCTACAGCCTATTGGTTGCCCTTTGTTATGAGCTTGTGATGCTCTGTTACTTTTTATGAGAGGCGTACAATATGCATCTTAAGGTGTAATTGCTTTTGTCATTGTCTTCAGACTAATTTTCTTTTTCTTTATGTTTTATTTTTATTTAAGAGCAGAATTTGATTTAATATCACAATGCGCTATTTGAGTTACTCCCATATAAGGGGGTTCGGCGGGAGCCCGAGCGGTTTGCTCTTTAGTGTCCCATACACAAGCACTAAATGTGTGGATTTGTTTTGAAGGGGTATTGTACTCACCATGTTCTTGTAGGTGTAAAGGGGGGTGGGGGATGTTACCAGACTTTTTTATTTACCAGACTTACCCTGTCAGGTGTCCGTTTTATATGTCATTGCTGTCATGTTGTGGCATTTATAGGTTTCAGATGTATGACTTTTTCCCCTAAATATGACTGACAACTATAATTCCAGAGGGTTGGATGGCTGCTCAGTCAACTTTGTGAGTTGGAATGTTAAATCACTCAACCATCCAGTGAAACGTAAAAAAGTACTTTCACATTTGAAACAGCTCAATGTTGATATCGCATTCCTTCAGGAGACACATTTACTTACAGTGGATCATTTTCGGCTGAAAGGGAGTTGGGCAGGACAATTTTATCACTCCAATTTCCATTCCAAAGCTAGAGGGGCAGCCATACTTATTAATAGAAACACACCATTTACTATGACTAGTGTAGAGGCTGACCCCTTGGGGCGATATGTTATTGTAGTGGGACAACTTTACTCTTTACCAGTTATCTTGGCCAATATATATGCGCCAAACTGGGACAACCCTGGGTTTTTTTCAAACATTTTTTCACGTCTACCAAATATGTCATCGCACCACCTTATTCTTGGTGGTGACACAAATTGTACACTTTCCCCGGTATTAGATCGTAGTTCATCCAAAAAGGCATCCCTGTCTAAATCAGCGCGTTCAATTAAAGTATTTCTTAAATCATATGGCGTTGCTGACGTGTGGCGATTTCGCAATCCTACCTCCAGAGAATACTCTTTTTTCTCCCCCGTTCATAAGAGTTACTCCCGTATAGATAATTTTTTCCTTGATAAAAGACTTCTTCCTCTCGTAACCAAGTGTGATTACAAAACAATAGTTATTTCAGATCATGGTCCTCTAGCTATGGAAATACGTATCCCTAATACACAGTCCATTTACCGTCCCTGGAGACTTAATTCTCTGCTTTTATCAGAAGAAGCTTTTACTTAATTCATATCCTCTGAGATTGCATCATTCCTGGAGATTAACCAAACACCAGGAATGTCTTCTTTAACTGTATGGGAGTCACTAAAAGCATATTTACGGGGCCAGATAATCTCATATTGCGCAATCAAGAAAAAGAAAAACACTGCACGCCTTAAAGAGCTGACAGATGATATTCTTAAATTAGACAGACTATATAGCCATATGCCCTGTGCCGAGACAATGAAAAAGCGTATATTTTTGCAGACCGAGTTTGATCTCCTGTCTACACGGCAGGCCGAATACCTTATCTCTAAATCGCGGCATGGATCCTATGAGCATGGGGAAAAGGCTGGGAGAATACTTGCTCATCAGTTGAAGCAAAGAACTGCCAATCAGACCATTCCTGCTATTAATGATGAGCAGGGCTTAAAAAATACCGATAGCCAAAAAATTAATTCTTGTTTTCAAACTTTTTACCAGTCACTGTACACCTCCGACTCTAGTGCAGAGCCTTCCTCGTTGGAAGATTTTTTTGAAAATGTACATGTCCCCTCCATTAACCCTGAGGTGGCTGATCAATTGGAGGAGGACCTCTCAACTGAGGAGATAACATTAGCAATTAGATCAATGCAAGGTGGCAAATCACCGGGGCCGGACGGTTTCCCCACAGACTTCTTTAAAAAATTCTCAAAACAGCTCTCCCCTTTATTGTTAAAAGTATTTGAAGAATCTCTTTCATTGAAATCCCTACCACCAACCATGCGACAGGCAGTTATCTCTTTAATCCTTAAAACAGACAAGAACCCTCTCGAGTGCGGCTCATTCCGTCCAATCTCCCTTCTTAACACTGATGCCAAAGTTCTTGCTAAGGTCCTCGCGCGCCGTTTGGAGGAAGTTCTGCCCTCTGTCATATCACCTGACCAAACAGGCTTTATTAAAAATCGGTATTCCTTCTCTAACATCAGACGACTTATGAATATTCTTTATAGCCCTTCTCCACCCGGTGAGCTAGAGGTAGTGCTTTCATTAGATGCTGAAAAGGCTTTCGACCGGGTGGAGTGGGACTATCTGTTTAGCACATTGAAGAGATTTGGATTTGGCCATAAGCTTATATCATGGGTCAGACTTTTATATACGTCTCCGTTGGCGGCTGTGCGCACTAACAATAATGTATCCACTTACTTTGAGCTACAACGCGGCACAAGACAGGGATGCCATTTGTCCCCATTGCTATTTGCAGTTGCAATGGAACCACTTGCTTTAGCTCTCAGACAAAATGTAGACATTAAAGGAATCCAGCGCGCAGGGCTGGAACACAAAGTTTCACTTTATGCTGACGACATGTTATTGTACATGTCTCAACCCCTCTCAAGTCTCCCAAAACTAATGACTTTACTTACAGAATTTGGAAACATTTCTGGCTACAAAGTCAATATTCAGAAAAGTGAACTCATGCCTATTGGTGATGGAGCTAGTCGGATGTCTCGGCTCAATTCCCTTTAAAGTTAGCCCTAAAAAATGTAAGTACCTTGGGGTATGGGTCACACATAACCATAAAGATCTATATGTGGCTAATTATCAACCTTTATTAGCTAATCTAAAACAAGACTTTGAGCGCTGGGACCATCTGCCTCTCTCTTTGGGTGGAAGAATCAATGCGGTAAAGATGAATGTGCTGCCTAAGTTTTTGTATATTTTTCAATGTCTTCCGTTTTTTTTAACAAAATCTTTCTTTTCCAAACTGAATAATCAGATCTCAACCTTTATTTGGAACAAAAAACCACCAAGAATTAAAAGAACTATATTGCAGAGACCTCGTACAATGGGAGGGATGGCACTCCCAAATTGCATGTATTACTATTGGGCGGCCAATAAGAGCATTGCTGTATTGGTTGAGGAGCGACACTACTGCCCCTGCGTGGACAATTCTTGAGAGGGCTTCAGTTGAGTCCACCTCTCTAGCAGCTTTATTGTGTTCCAAACTACCATTCACACAGCCTATTTCTAGCTTCACTTCTAATCCAATTATAACACATTCAATTAAAATCTGGAATCAGGTTAGAAGATCTTTTTCCCTTAAAGATTTATCAATGGCTGCACCAATTGCTAAAAATCACATGTTTATGCCATCAATGATGGATGAAGCCTTTGATGCTTGGTCTAGGAAGAGGGTGGTCTCACTGTCTGATCTCTATATCGATGGTAATTTTGCCTCCTTTGAACAGCTGGTACAGAAGTATAACATTCCCAAATCACATTTTTTTAGGTATTTGCAACTTCGGAACTTTGTAGTCTTGAATTCCGATTGCTTCCCATCGTGCCCTCCCAGCTCGCTGTTAGATTTAATTTTCAACTGTAAATCGGTAAAAAAAGGGCTATGAGCAGAATCTACGAACAACTCAGTATATACGACTTGACACCATTGGACATACTTAAAAATAAGTGGGAGACGGACTTAGATGAACCTATTTCAGAAGAAATGTGGCACAAAATAATACAGAGAATTTTCTCATCATCCATATGCCTTAGACATGCTGTTATACAATTTAAAATTGTTCATCGTCTGCACTGGTCTAAAGTCAGACTCTCTAAGATTACTGATATAGACCCCACATGTGATCGATGTAGGCAGGATCCCGCCACTCTGCTGCATATGTTCTGGACATGTCCAAGACTTTACATGTATTGGCTTAATATTTTTGAGACCTTCTCTGGGATACTTGGAAAGGTAGTCGAGCCATCCCCACTAATTGCATTGTTCGGTGTAGCCCCCGAAGACGCCTCTCTTAGTAAAAGGGAAGTCAACATGTTGGCCTTCTGTTCGCTTCTAGCTAGGAGGCTGATACTGTTTAAATGGAAAGACCCTATTCCACCGACACATAGTCATTGGATCAGGGAGGTCATGTGCCATCTAAAATTGGAGAAAATCAGATATACAGTTAGAGGGTCTACTGAGAAATTTTATAATATTTGGCAGCCTTTTTTAACTTTTGTTGAGGGAATGGAAGCTGACAATATGACAATGTAAACAATTTAATTTGTATAATTTCTATTCATTTTTTTTTGTATTTTTCTTTACGGATGTCTGGTTATGTAATATTTGTATGCATATGTCTGGTATCTGGGGGGGTGGGGAGGGTTGTTTGAGTTTGTTTCTCTGTAAAATGTAAAAACCAATAAAAATACCTTGATCAAAAAAAAGAAATTAGTTAATTGAGAAATGTATTTATTCCTACTTTTAATTTTGATTAAGGCAAGTATAATCCTCCGTTCTTAAGTTATACAGAGCACATTGTGCTTCACATTTCAGCAGTTTCTACCCCTGCCTGCGATTTTCAAAACATACCGCCCAGTTCGTTCATTTTGACCATAGTGCCACCCGTCTCTGGACTCAGAGATGAGCAGGCTGATGTTGTCACCAACCAGGAAGGGCAGTAAGCACGCCCCACCACCTCCACCGCCCTCTGATGCTCCAGGAGTGTGAGCGAACAGGGCCTCCACACGAGTAGGGGAAGATAAAGGCAGCATCCTGGGCAAACTGCAGCCTAGGTTTAGAAGAAAATGTAGAGTAAAAGTTTGAATCCTTAAGCCTTTTAATAAATGGCTTAATCAAAGAGCTACAGGTCACAAACTGAACAGCTCTAACTGATTACTAAGTCCTTTAAATGTGCTTGATTGTTTTTTATTATATTTTTTTGTACAAAATTCCTAATCAAAACATTGGTCATTTGTTTGGCTGTACTATAAAGAGATGTCTGCCACTCTGTTGTATTTCTTTCAAAGTAGCTGCACACTGAGTGTTTGCATCTCACTTGCTGGTATAATTATTACATTCTCAAGAATTGGTAGGGAGACACTCAGTACGTCTCGTATCACATCTTACCCTGGAAGCCGCCCAGCCTCATTTCACTAAGGGGTCTCCTCGGCAGAGGGAGTGTTGCTGTTCCAGACATTTCAGCGGCCTTCTGCACCCAGGGATTATTATATGACGGTGAGGAAGTGTTGCTCCCTCCTGGTCCCACCTGTTGGTGCAGTAGCTGCACAGGAGTCATGGCCCTGGAGAGAGGGGCGCTGTGGGGCAGCGGAGGACTGTGAGGAGCACTGTGAGAGATGGGGAGGGTCATGCCCAGCAAAGAGCCGCATGCCGGGGAGACCTGGCTGAGCGACATCACCGTGGAGGGGATGAGGCTCGGGGAGAGGTTGGATGTGTTGGAGGCCAGGAGGAGAGAGCTCTGCTGGGCCGAGCTGCTGGACGTAGGGGGGTTGGATCCAGCAGCAGGGCTGGAGCCGTCGCTGGCGCTGCCGTCAGGGAGCGGGTTGGCTGATGCACTGAGGGGCGTACTCGTGTGCTGAGGAGACGCACCTCGTGATGAACCTCCAGCCGTCCCTCCAGTGGACAGAGAGCCAAACGTATGCGAAGAGCCCAGAGGAGGACAGGCTTCACTCTCGGTGGAAGAGGGGAGCGAACGCTGCTGCTGAGAGCGACTGGAGTCTCCATTCAACAGAGGAGGGACTTCTTGAACAGACAGCCTCTGAAAATCCAAAGACAGATACTGTTAACTACTAATAAAAAGTCACTGTTGAATCTCTATTTCTGTAAAAGTCTATCAAAGTTTTCAACCTTGTTGAATATGCAGGTACCAGAGGCGTGGAATCAACTTTGACTTGAGTCCGACTTGAGTCAAGAATGTAATGACTTAAAAACCGGCTCGGCAAAATAAAATAAAAATGAGTCGCTTTGAGTTTGATGTTTACACCAATGCCACTTTTCATAGCCAAGACTTGAGCGTTACTTGTGACTTGTTAATCGATGACTTTGTTCCACCTTTTCCAGGAACAACTAATAACAGGCTTGTTTTGTGCTTGACCACCACCATGCATGTTTGAGTTTATCCAGTGAGATATTTGAATGGGTTTTTAAATTATCAACCCACAATGTTATACTTCTTTGGCTGTGAATTGCAACTTCTCAAAATGCTGAACTAAAACCAGTAAGTAAACATTTGAGCCAGTGTAAACAAAGACAACCTGACCTGTTCTGGCTGAGCAGAGCCGATCTTGGTGTGACGGAGGGCCTCAGCTATCCCAGCAGCCCCTGAGCTCTGAGGCGCAGTGTGACGCAGCAGATTCAGGGCTCGCTCGGGGAGTTTTGTGGGCTGAGAACATGACTGCTGCCAAGATGACAGTTTCTGTGAAAGGAGCTCTCGCACCTGGATTGTGTTCAGAAGACCCAAAAGAGAAAAAAATACAAAACTGTTTAAGGATAAGGCTGGTTTTAAATTGTTTTCCCCAATCGTCAAATAATCCCTTAAAGACAATATATTATAATGCCTTTCATTTGGGGATATAAAGCACATAGGATCTCAAAAGCCCATCTTCAGAAACCCAGGGAGCATGGCGGACTGGGGTTACCATGTTTTTTACATTATTACTGGGCTGCCAATACTAGAGTGATGGTGTATTGGCAATTTACATATGGAAATGGCATTAGACCTGATCTGCCCCCCTGGTTGGCAATTGAAAAAAGCTTGGCCCCAAAAACTTCTCTCACTGCCCTCCTTTTCTCTTCTCCCAGACCGCCTGCCTCCTTTAGAGGAGACCACTTTACCTTGTCCAACGGTCAGAGAATTTGGAACTAAATTAGGAAGGCCTGTGAACTATCGAGCACGACCATACATGCCCCCAATCTGGCAAAACCATGCCTTCCCCCCATCTTTCACAGATTCAGCATTCAGAGATTGGAGTCGGAAGGGAATAGTAACAGTTGAGGACCTTTATATAAATGGTCACTTTGCTTCATTTGATCAGTTAGTATCAAAGTTGTCACTGTCTAAAGCTCAATTCTTCAGGTATCTACAGTTAAGGAATTATGTCAGACAGAATATACCATCCTTTGAATCCCTGCCCGCAGATGACTCATTGTCCAACATTTTACTGGGCTCACCAGAAGCTAAAAACCTGATTTCATCTTTTGTGGGAATATTTTTAGACCGGCAGGACAAATCTACTTTAAAAATAAAGCAAGCCTGGGAAAAAGACTTAAACATTGGAATAGCTGACCATGTCTGGGAGGGAGCGCTAAAATGTTTTAAATGTGTCTTTAACGCCTGATCCGGAAACCGCCCTGTTCGGACATTCCACAGCCCTAGAAAAATTGGACCACAATGCACGCATAATCATGGTGTATGGCATGGTTATTGCCAAAAGATGTATCCTGAGGCTGTGGAAGCCCGACTTGGCCCCCCAATATGAAACCTGGCTCAGGGAAATGGTGGGCATTCTACATGTGGAAAGGCTATGACATGAGCTGTCAGGTCACCCCCATAAATTCCCCGCTATATGGGGCCCAGTGCTGCGGCACTTAGGGAACCAAAAGGTGTGAGGTTTGCCCCAGTTTTGTTTTTGGTTTAGCTTTGTTTTGTTTCTTGTGTACTTATAGCTTATTTTCTTAATAATTTTGTCTTAGTTATTTATTTAACTTTTTTTCTGTATTCCTTGTCTGTTTATGTGAGGGAGGGGGGAGAGGGAGGGGAGAGGCGGTTGGGTGTTGTGTATGTATTGTATGTGTTTACTTATTCTGTTTTTTTTGTCCATATGTAAAAACAACATAAAACCACTAAAATAAAAGTTTTAAAAAAAAAGACAAAAATATGTACAATGCATTGGTCAAACGCTCTCAGCCCAAAGCCTATTCATTCCTACTGAAAATACGTCTCAAACATTTATCTCTTTACTAATTTACAAAAAAAGGCACAGTAATTCAGTAAAATTAAACAACTGGACACTATAGTTTCGTTAAAATAATTCAAACAGGAGAAATATTTTCAGGTTCGGATTAACACACACTCTAGGTGCGAGTCGGTATTTAAAGCAGCAGGACTGTGCATGTGGGATCGACCCAAAATGTACTACAGTACCCATGTTCATTGAAGCAGTTAACAGTCTGGTTCACTAATGTGTTTATAGAAGGTTTTGGAAAACAATAGTACAATAATACGTTATTTCACAAATTAATTCTTAATTTAAGTGTTTTATTGGGACTTGATTGCTTTAAGAAAAATATTTAATATGTTATTTTATAATCTGAACAGCGAGACCAACAACCAAACATGTCTGGATTTCAATATCTCAGCGTGAGAAAGATGATTTGTTTTCAATAATTGTGAACGGCTCACCTTGGAGTGGTAGTTGATGAGCAGTTTGGTGACAGAACACTGTCGGTCAACCAGGAAGCAATAGCGTCTCCTTTCCTCGGTGAGTGCAGACTTGTAACCAGTGGCGACTAGTGCGTCCAGCTCGCCTTGGCGACGACTCATCAATTCCACAAACTGAAGAAAAAAAGTGAGAAAGACTTCAAGCACTGTGCTGCATTTATCCAAAGACAGAGTGACCTTTTAAAGCACATTGTTAGGAGAGAATATGTGACATCACATCCTGCCTGGTGCACTGTGATAAAAATCCAAATAATGAACCCCTTTGCCACCGGTGACCTTTCTCCCAACACAACCCTCCCCCACATCTTATATCATTCATATTTCTACCAGGAAAATCTTGTGCACTAAGTTGCTTGTTTTTTCTAAAAAAAAGAAAGAAAGAAAAAATCAGCTGAGGCAGATTTCTCTTTAATCTCATTCCTGGCGGCCTATTGCTCAAACAAATACACAACTCTTTCTGCTCTGTAATCTGCTGTTATGCTGAGTGAGATGTCCAAGATCCATGTGTTTTGGGTCACTCCTTTCAACTCACATGTTTACATTTAGTGCTTGCTACTGTATTTTTGTCAACATTGGACCTTAATTACCTGCATCTCTCTGTCTCCATATTTGTTGGGGTGACGGCTGCCCTGGCTCTTTCTGCGGAGTTTCTTCAGCTGGGACTGGCAGCGCTCGATGGACTCAGATTTAGACCTCCGCTCACTCTGATACTTCTTCAGGGTGGCCTGTGAGGAAGTCAGACGATTTGGTTGAATAAGTGTTGGATTGAAAAAAAGTCAAGCTTAGTCAAATAAATTCTACTAAACGTTTTAAACAAAGCACAAATACTGCTTTTCTCACAATTTGTTTGAAAGGGAATATAAGTTACTGAGCGTGGGGACGTTTGGGTCGACATATCAACTTACTGTGAGGTATTTAATATCCAGTTCCAGCTTCTGCTCCAACTGGGCGAGCAGCTCGGAGTGAAACAGCTTCAACTGTTGGCCAAAAGAGTCATGTGTCCCACTTCAAACCAGGTTTACAGACACTGCAATGTCCACACGAAAGGCTTCCACAAGATCCATCAAGAGTATATTGAAACTATTACAGGCTCAAATAATATTTTCTTATAAGTATAAAAGTGGACACTTAATTAGATTTTACATAATTTAGACATTATATAACATTTTGAAATGGTTGCTAGTAAAAACTCCAAAACATTAAAAAATCTGTGCATGTTTAATGCCACAATATGTTGATGACATGTAATTATTTGTGTATAGCGAACAGAGCAAGGTCTTACCACATCTTCCAACTGCACCTGGATCTGTCTGTGTACCTCTGCCATCTGAAACAGTGTGTCTCCTGTGAGGATATACAATCATAATATATGATTTATGATCAAATAATCAGCTGCTTTTATTAGATGCAGTAAATCTATGCAGGAACAATACAATCTGTGCTCTTAATAATGGCCGTTCTTAACAGCGTCAACAACACCAAAAGCATGTGCAGGACAACAACCCACACGGACAACGCATGAGTGAAAACGTTGTAAAACTGCTGTTTTCACACAATTTCTCATTTACAAAGCGGCGGTCAGCTGTGAGCCCCTCCCTGGGCCACACAGCGCTGTAGTATGTGGTGGCTGGCATCTCGCCCTCCGACTCTCCTGCCTGCCTCCCCCGCTGTTTTCAGCATTACAATGAGATCATGTGGTGTTGTTAATCTCCCAACAATGACCCCACTCTCTCCCTTTTCCCTGTGTTCTCGCTCCTTCTCTCTCTCTCTCTACATTTCCTCATTCCCTCTCGTCTTCTTCTCTTCCCTCGCCGACGCATGCAGCAGACTACTTTACCGGCTTCTGTCCAGCTGCCACGTCGACTCTCTTTGGTTTTTTATTATGTTGCCATCACACATTTTAGTTTGATTTCCTCCTCAAACCTTAAAGGCCTTCTCATACTAGCCGCCCACTCACCCAGCTCTTTGGAGCCTTGGCTGTCACTTGCCAGTTCTCCGAGTTTCACTAGAGCGTCGAAGTACCCTTTGGCAGCCAAAGTTACTCCTGAAAGAAGAGAGTAGGTTCTGGTTAGGGGGGAAACATGCTGCTGCTTCTGTGATTCATCTTCAGCTTTGAGTTTCCCTTCACCGGATAGGAGGACACATTTAAAGTCCAGTGTTTGACTTACCTGTCAGGGCTTTCTCATAGTGTTTCCCCATGGTCACAAAGTTCTTCAAACTGGGGTTGAACTGATCAAGAATCCCCTGTTGGCAATGATTAACAGGACAATTCTTACCATTTTGTGTATGATTGCTTATGTGACAAACAAAATCAAACACAAGGTATATTTACGAGGTTGAATGTTGGGACATGAAGAGACTTGGAATCATACCTTGTAGACATTTTCTGTCATTTTGTTGACCTCTTCGGTTCGAGACATTTTTCTACTCTCTGTTAGCTCCTGCAATTATGTAGGTTTGAACTGTCTTTTCTTTCCGTTGTCCAGGGCACTAGGCTTTAAAGCAGACAGCAATCCCCTACGAGGGAAAATACCAAGAAAAGATACAGTGCAGTCATTTATAGTCTCTTTCCCATGATGTGCAGAGAATCTTCCTCTTTGTGACATGCTGTTAAGGAGTAACTACCAGATTTCACTGCCTCTCAAATCTTCATATTCACTCAAACTTTTCTACTCCGTGATATCTTTGTATGGATTTTTGAAAGTGTGAGATCCAAATCAGCTGGAGGACCTTTAAGGCCACTGAATCTTCCCAACTAATGTTTAGGACAGTCTTGGGTTTCGGCGCCATTATTTTCCCACGACCCTCTTCTGTGTCTTGCCTGCCAGGTTCTACATTATCGCCTCGCAACATTACGACAAGGCAAATATTTCTCCAAGATTTTGTGTGCCAGACGAGTTATGCCATCACAGATAAGAACAATGGGCTTCTCCGAATCGGAGTCACAGGTGTCAGATAAACACGCGACATCAATGTTTCCTCAGCAGATGAGGACAATCAAGGGGATGGGGGGTGAACTTCTCCGGGGGTCAGAGGATTTCCAGTCTGGATTGGAAATGCTTGGTTTTCTCTGTGCAGCCCTTCTTTGTTATCACAGCAAGATTACAACGTTGACCCAGATCAACTAATGCTATATGACACAAGGAAAACATTTCCAGACTCTTGCTCATTAAGACCACCCTGGTGTAGCCTGTAATTTGTGGCCCGGGAGCTACAATAGTCTCATGTTGTTCTGCAGCAAGCTTTTGATTGAGTTTAAAGTGCTTTATAACTTTGTGCATAATTTAAAGGGAAATAAAAGAAGAGAAAGCGTGTGTGTGTGTGTGTGTGTGTGTGTGCGTGTATTCTCTAATTAGTTTGGTTTATCTATCAGAAAATAAAGTGTTGCCTGTTTCAGGATGCAACAGGAACAGGCTGCAGGTGGTTGGGACACTGACAGTCGGTGCATTCATGTGGTTCTGGCCTCTTTAAATGTCTTCACATGGTGGGGAAGTGAACACTAGCATCTAAAAACCATTAATGCCTCTTAAAATTGCAACTGTTACTCGATTAGATGAGCAGTATAAGAAAATAACCTGCAATTATTTTTTTAAGTATTTTTGCAAGTCTTCACACATTTTAAATGTGAGGATTGATGTTTTCATCTGTGTTCAGTATAAAGGCAAACTGAATACATTTTGAGGTTTGGACTGTAAGTCAGACATTTTTCAATATCTTCTGACAGTTCAAAAAGCTGCCTGCAGCCCTAATGCAATTGATTCACAAGCAATGACAGAAGGTGTTTAAAGAATTCATTCAAGACTTACAAATAGAGTTAGTTCGAATCACAACTTAATAATCCTGCAGGTTGGATAATTTTTAAGATATCTTGACCAGTTTTATTCTTCCATTTACTACTTGCATGTTTTTTTAGATGAATACATAGGCCTACATTTATGTTGGAAGCGCTCCACACCATCTCATCTCAAACAACAATTAGGCTACATCAATCACGAGACATTTTACAAAGTAAAATATGCCAAAGATGTATGTAAACATGGATTTCCAAATAAAAGAAAAACTCACTTTGCCTTTTGCCCACACAGTGCAGTTCAACAACAGCTACCTGCTGATTTCCCAAGTCTCAGCTACAACTTCCATTTGTAGACGAGTTAACAAATAATTCAGCTAGGCCTACCTAATAAGAAAAAAAGTAGTTACATACCTTTTCAGATCTCATTGTGGGGAAACGATAATGGCTTCCTGCGCGTCTTTGAGAGTTAAATGAACAGTACACCACCGCCCCCCTTTTCTTCCTATTAGGCTACTTTCCCCCTCCGATAGTTAGTGGGGGGTTGTTAGCAGAGCACTAAATCTCAACTCCCCTCCACCCCTTTTTCACATGACCCACTCTCTCTCACTCTCACTCGCACTCTTTTTCCTTCTTTTCTCTCCCTCTCTCGGCCTCACTTCACTCCCAGAAATCGGGGTCAGATATTTGGTGCCGTTCAGTACCTCTCCTCATTACTGAGCCGATTACCGACATGCCTTCACGCCCGCAAAAAAAAACCCGACCACCGACACAAACCCCCGCTCTGTACAAGCAGCTCCCTGCCGTTGGATGCACACAGTCAGCCTCTCCTTCTGTGTATGCCTCTCCTCTCTCTGTCACTCGGGCAGAATAACAATGAGCCAACGGGACCTCGTCTGAATAGGAGCAGGAGGAGAATAATGACTTGAACTTTTTGAGCCACCGCACAGCACACAGGCCTACATACAACCCGGACCATCAAACATTGTCCTGGTCCCCCATT
Source organism: Ammodytes marinus (assembly GCF_949987685.1). NCBI lineage: Eukaryota > Metazoa > Chordata > Actinopteri > Uranoscopiformes > Ammodytidae > Ammodytes > Ammodytes marinus. The sequence continues at coordinate 20,869,674 of NC_137217.1, read as the reverse complement.
CTCAGAGGGGGGCAGGGGGAGGAGAAGGCCCCTGGCTGCATGGACCCCTATATGTAATGCTCTATACTGCTGAGAAGATTAAAGAATAGCAATGTAAGAAGTAAATGCTGGAGAGGAGAGTTAAACGTGTTTATATTTAATTAATCAAATACAATATATGATATAGCCTTCCTTGCCAAGGCTGTTACTAAGATTTTGGAGGTAGGCTACTGAGGTCACAAGTATGTCCCACTTTTTATTAACTTTTTTACTTTCAGTTAATGTTACTATCAAAACATAATGTTTCACCACTGTCTCCAATTTATTATATGTTGGAAAAAGTAGTGAAATTGAAATATATTGAGATTTTTTTTAGATACAGTATAGGCCTATACTTATTAAAAAATATTGAGAACATAGACATTCCTTTTCAGCAAATTCGATACCCAACAACACAGAGTAATAGAATAGAACACTTTATCAGATCAACATAAATTAGGTGCATTTTTGAATACGTCACTAATAATAATCAATCATGTAACACTGATAGAATTGAGAAAATTAGTACTTTTGATACTTTTTTTACATTAATTATTCATATTTGAAAGTAAAAAATTACCTCCACCTCAACCAACTACAACCAAAAATCCAGACATCACATCATGTCATCATCAGCATTTTTGTGTTTATCAGTTAAGGTTATACTAACATACTTTTTCATAAGGAACAAATTCCTAAGGGGATCATTAATTGTAACAAAGTATTTTTACAGTGTAGTATTGGTACTTGCCCTTAAGTAAAATCTAAATACTTCCTCACACTTCCAACACAGGTGTCCAACACTGAAGCTGTCCTCCAGTTTCCAGTTTTTTGTCCAGGTGGTGGCGCCAGTGTGACATCACTTCTTCTGCTTGTGACTGAGCCAGACAACCAGCCAGACAACATGAGTGTATAAACCTTTTATATACTATCTATGGTGTAAACCCAAAACAGGTAGGTAGCATACTCATAATCACAAAAATACCCTTTTATAATGTTAACAATTTCCCTCGTTATTGAATAAAGTCAATTTAAGGTGGAGCCAGCGTTTCTGGAGAATACTGGTTTTCAAAATCACCTTTTGTCAAAATCAGTGAATATTTCCTCACAATCCGCTATCTGTACGTACTGTGTGTGCACTTCAAAAAAATCCAGTGTTATACACAGCCTATGTTAGGGGAAGTTGCGAGATACGATGGGCCTCTTTGTTTACATACCCTTTGCTTACATACCAGTTTAGAAAGCCTAGGCTGCATATCAACAGTGGACACACATTAGTACAGACAGTTAGCAGACTGTGAGGAAATATTCACTGATATTGACAAAAAGTGATTTTGACAACAAGCATTCTCCAGGATTGCGGACTCCACCTTTAATGGAACATGTAGAACATCTTTTCCCAACTATTAAAGTCCAAAACCCATATCAAAAAAACAGATCACATAGTCTTCACTCAGCAACAGGATGTCTGTAGCTAAATCTCCATAAGACATCATCTCTTTAGCCAGCCACAGCATACTGCAGAGATCTGCAGGGTTCTGGGTCACCTGGTTCAGCATCAAGCGGAACACAGGAGGGCCTGTGCTCTCGTGACCTTGGACCTGGACCTGAGCCAGAAAGCTGCTGTTGTTGGCTCGCTTTGTTAGGGCCTAATTCACACAAACTAAGGGAATTGACAGACAGGAGAACTCAGAACACACTGACCTCTGCAAACAATGCAGATGAGATCTACAGCACACATTGCTCCCATGTATGCGTATATCATCCTTCATGTTGCCTCACACCAAGTGAAGAAGCTGTCAAACTTTTTTCTCTGGCACTCTTGTCGGTCAGTGTAACCACACACTGGAAGAAAGCTCTCTGAGAGGTGGAATCAGTCCAAAACATACCTGAAAAGAATAGAAGTTCTGAATTTCTTTTGTAATGTTGACTTTCTTCTTTAAGTGAGTTTTTTTTACGTGAAAGAAATATGTTTCCCTCATTAAAGCTATATAAAACAATTTAAAAGATGGAGGTTAAAGTGACTTAAAGAAGGATTTTAATCATTTTAGACAACAACATGCTTTGTAATAATAGTATTGTTGTGACAGTATCTTAAAAGTACATATGCCTCCATGTTAAGGAGCAGAAATAAAGAGAAGCATGAAAAGGAACTACAAGTATTTCAATATTGTACAGTACTTGAGCAAATACATAAACACTGAATGTGGTTTATGCTCTTTTAAAATGCCATGTTGCAAGAACACACATCACTATACTACATGTTTCATTTTATACAGATAATTTTAATATCAAATAAAAGGTATTGCAGAGTTTTAAGGGAACAATATTCGTCTGTAACCTTTACATAATGTCCAGATATGCTGTGGGAGAGTTGAGATGTAATTATCCATAAAAAGGCAGTTAGGGCCAAGGCACGACATCTGACTCTGCACCTTATTCACTCCTGTTTAATCCTCGACACTCAGCGGTGTGTGGCAAATGAGCTGAAAATAAATCTCTTGTAATGAGGTCGGTTTAGTAAAGGTTTGCTTCAATAAACTGGCAGAAGTTTAAGATTTAAGAAAAACAAGCACGATTTCAAATTATTATGTTTTCTTTTTAGCTCAACTGTAAAAATGGCTATATTAATTGTTACTTCTTATCCATTTTATATCTCTCCTGTATTATTGTCACAGGACTAGTATCTTTCAAAAGTGACGATGCCTTAAATTCTGCAGACAATTACTTTGAGCATCCAGGAGATGAAATTAAATATTAATGATGGATTTAATCAGAAACTCCCAGAGGCCCCAGTTGATGCCACGACATATGCCAATGTGTCTGAAACTGTTTTCTAATGTTAATGTAAGTATAAGTGTCTGATCCTGTAATCAACGTGTCGGCTCCATTGTTTGTGTGTTGTCTCATTTTCCTTGGACCTAAAAGGAGCCATCTGCTGCACTGTCAGCCAGACTGGAGGACACAAGGAATTTAATCAGGCCAATTACTCTCGTGCTGAGATCTAGGTGAGCAGTGTTTGACGTTGTGCTGGTGGAGCTTAAGCCAATGATTGTGTCCTGCTGCTGGAGAGGATAATTGTAAAACTGAAGACAATGAATACATAAATAAAATATATAAAATGCTTATGTATTAACGACCAATCTCTAAAATCTGTAACACAATTTCCAGAATGAAAATTAAGATGAGGACCCAGTGAGTAAGGTGGCAAAAAGTCAAAACACAGGAAAAAGAGGTGTGGTCTTCCAAAAAAAAACACACACAACACAACAAAGCCGTACATGGGAGAAGAGGAGGAGAGAAAAGGGAGGAAGAGACAATAAAGGAGGGATGCAAGGCGTTAAGCTTTCCTTTGGAGTAAATCTCTCTCAATCTTATCAGTGCATGAGTAACTCACTACAAGTTGTGGATACACAAGTTGCGCTCACAGGGACACCAGGGTAAGGTAAAACTTTCTCAAAGTTAATTTAACTGTAAGAGTTTATTAATGTTCTTCTTTTGTTGGCTTTACTGTTTCAATGGGAGGTGACAAAGAGGCCAGGTAGGAGACATATGTATGTGAAGCTCTGTGTGTCGCCCAGTGGAGGCAGAAGAAGAAACAGAAATACTGTCTAACGGTCTAGAAAACAAAATTTTGTTCAAAATAACAAATGATTATTAAATTGATCATTACAGGTGATATGATACAACTGAGGTACTGCATTAAAACAGCGTAACCTGCACTAATTCTAATAAAAAAGGCAGTTACAAGTTTTTGGAGGGTCGTTGATAGAAGTTACTGACAGCATTTTACAATTACTTTTTTTAATTCACTCACTTATACATTTTTAAACATGCACATAACTTTAAGAGCAGTCTGAGGGAGGATGGATCCTGGCAAGGAAATTAAGTTGTTTTCTATTAGGTACACCTAGTACTGGTGGGAAGTAGGGGTACATTTATATATGAAATTGAGTTACCTTAAACTTTTCGAATACAGTGTGAGTGGTTAATAGAATAACGCTGAAAAAAAGAGTATTGTTGGACCAAGTTTTTTTTTAAATACTCCAATTGGTTAACATATTATATATATATTTTTTTCAGATCAAGTAGAAGTTGTATTTGGTAACTGAACTGTAGACACTTTTAATTTACAAAAGTTGGTCCAACAATTCTCTTCTTTCAGTGAACATGAAACAATATAACATATTGTTTAATGGATGTTTAGAAGAAATATGCAGCAGAGTTTGTTTTCAGCCACAGTCCTACGTGTCAATGGAGAATGCAGAAGTACAAATATTTTATTTAAAAGCCTCTGCTTTTAATAAATAAAAATGTTTTTTGTTTAAAATAAGATAAGGACAAGGTAGCATTTCAAACATTTTCCTAATAATTAATGCTGCACCTTGCAAGTGTTGCTGCTCTATTAATCACAGGTCTAACTGCAGTTGTAGGTTTTTAATTTGGGACTAATCACACTACTTAAAAATCCACCTTGACCATATGGTACAGACAGACAGACAGACAGACAGATAGACACACACACACACACACACACACACACACACCAATGAAGAAGCACACAAGGCTAAGGAAGCCACTTATCTCTAGCTAAGGTAGCATAGCAACTGCTTGCAATTTGGTTAATTAAGTGACCTATGGGTGTTAATCAACTTAGGACTAAACTGTGGAGATTGGGTGTGACACAGTTCTGTACCTCGACCATCTGTCTTTCCTCTAAGCCTAGCAAATTACAGCAGGACCTGACGAGAAGAAGGAATGATTCTTTTCTAATTTCTGAAGCTCAATGCATTTTTTTGCATGATATTTGTCATATGACAGAAATGTCTCTGTTTCAGTATTGATAAACAATAAATCATGTATGAGCCATCAACAAACACACACACACACACACACACACACACACACACACACACACACACACACACACACACACACACACACACACACACACTGTAGACGCTACTCACTGGGAGCAACAGGTGGTCAGTGGGGTTTAGCTGCCAAATCACGTGTGTGCCATTTCAAAATGCCATACCGTATAATGAAGGACATGTTGCAGTGCTCAAAGAGGTCAGCTAGCCTTTGTGAAATAAAGAACAGGGAATAAAATATGGAACCATATGGACATGAGTATAATGTTTAGGGATAATTTTGGGTTCCAGATAACAAGAGAGTAAAGTTTTTTTGTGCTTTCCTACACTACTAGTCCATTATACTGCTTTGTACTATCATCCTCCAAGTTAAAGACTTAAAACGCCACCGATATCAACCCATACATTTATATTTTTAAATACAATCTTGGATGGGTGTGTTCATTTCACCACTGGGACCGACTGCATCCTTCCTTTGGGCTTTAAAGGACTCACACAGAGTAACCAATAGATTTGCATGTTGGCTGATGCTGTCAGGATGTCACACTTTTCATTTGGACTAATCCTTGTCTGTTCGGTTGGGCACATGCCAATGTCGTGTGAGATTACTAGTCAGACAGACTCCAGCTAACTGCACTAAGGGACGTCACGCACCATCAAACCCTGCTGAGAAGTGAAGACCTTCATATATTTTATCCGGGTCTAAAATGGTCTATTCCTACTTTTTGGTCAGAGAAACTGACAAAAAAACAAACAAACAAACTGACATTTGTAACTAATGTCTGTATAGGCAAGTATAGACTTATGGATATAAATAGAGGGCACTGGGAAAAAATATTAGAGATACCTGGAAATAATGAGCATAAAAACCAGCACAAACTACAGCCCTATATAAAGCTGAATCAACAATTAATTATCCTACTGCACAGGTGATTACATTATTGGATTCACACTATGTGGAAAATGCTCAAGAACTCTTATCTAAAATGTCACGTTTTTTTAACAGGTTCATTCCATTCCTCAGTGCAGAGAGAGAGTCGACATTCAGAATAAATAATCTTGTGTGACGGATCAGAACAAATTTGAGTGGATACTTTATGGATGGAGATCTTTGCCGTAGTGCTCCCCGATGTCTCCTCTTCAAAAAGAAGTCAACACAACTGTCACTTCAACTGGCATAACATCATTTGAAGTGAAGCCACACTCCTTAGTCTGAACTGGCTAAACTTTGGATGGAGACCATGAGGAACTCTCCACACCTATTCCTTGTTGCCATTGTGTTATCTTTACTTGTGCTCCTCCTCTGCCCTGTGTCTGCCAATCCAGGGTCTGACTATGACTATGGAGCCAACCCACGCTTTATTTGCACACCTATCCCTGTGCATGCAGACCCTGCTTGCTTCCCCACAGTGGGTCCAATCGTAGGGCCAGCACTGCCCAGGGGGTCCAACCATCAAAGTGGACCTCCTGCCGGGTGGTGGGGGGCGAGTGAAGAAGCCAAAGCCTCCATCCTCCACCTCAGGGAGAGTCTTGTCCAGCAGAAAGAGACCATCCTGGAGCTGAGGGAGGCCAATAGAGAGCTGACGGCCAAGCTGGCCTTGTGCAAGGGCCTCGGACAGGGCGCCACGCCTCAAGATGAGCACCAAGGCACGGCCTCGCAGTCCCATCACGCAGGGGTGGCCGGTCACCACGCCGACGACGGGCACTATAGCAACCAGCAGGGTCACCATGGAAACAGCAACATCACTCCGGACTCACCTAACTACCTCTCTGTTGGGGGGCAACGATCTGATGGAGGGCACAGCAGCAACAACCAGGGGAAGGTTAAGCCTGTGACCCCAGGGGACATCACGTCGTCACCAGAGCAGATGGAGAGGATGCTGCTTGCGCTGAAGGAGAGGCTGAACAACCTGCAGGTGAGCTACAAGAGAAAGGAGACTTACTTAGAATAGAAAGACAATTATAGAACAACAAAATTATGTTTAGTTAGAATTCAATGTGATATGGGGCACTCCTGTTGCTTAATGGGTGCGCATACCATCATAGGCTAAGTCCTCATCACAATGGTCGTGGGTTTGAATACGACCCAGGCCGTTTACTGCACGTCAACCCCCTTCTTCCCCCATTACCACTCAGCACTTTCAACTATTCAACTGTCAAATAAAGGCAAAATATCTTTAAAAAAATACCACCTGGCAGTTGTATGCCTCGAATTGACGAACGCTGAAAATACATTGGTGGCAATGTGTTACATTCCCATGTATTTTCTAATGGTGCACTTGTACTTTTATTTACACATTTAGAAAGAACCTTTTTGTTTGAAGCAGGGAACCCTTTTTTGTTTGTTGTATTGGCCTGTGGGTCTCCCTGACGAAAGAGTGCTTGACTCGGCAATAAACACCTTTACTTTTGACCACCTGACTGGTATATGTTACTCCCCTTACCCCTAGACCACTTAGGGGACGTAACACAATGCTTTAAAGATAAAGCTGCTAAGAATGTACAATATAGTTAAAAGTCACTGGGACTATACAATATGTAAGGGAGCAGTAACATTTGACCTCCAAAATCTTTTCAGTTCATCCTTGAGTCCAAGTGTAAGTTTGTTGTCAAATTTGACCAAAATCCCTCAATGCATTCTTAAAATATTATGCTCACAATATTTGTGGTCACAGTGACCTTGACTTTTGACTTTCAAAATGTAACCAGTTTATCCTTGAGTACCTTATAGCGTTCTTGAGATGTCTGTTCATGAGGCAGGAAGTCAGAGTGACTTTGACCTTTGACAGCTCGTCAATTCCTCCTTCAATTAGAGTGGACATTTGTGCAAGGTTCAAAGAAAATCCCTCAAGTTGTCAGCCTGGAAGGACGGACAACTGGAAAAGAGAATGCCCGCGGCCTTTGGCTATCGCTGGTGCAGAGGTATAATAAAGAGCAAGTGGGGAGGGACTAGGGAGGCTTGACTTACCCTCATTTAGTCACATTACATCAACTGCCATCATGGGACGGGATTGTTTTTCGAATAATTAAGTCCCAAAGGATCATGTCCACTAAGTACTTTAAAGATAGGAACAATGAATTACTTAAATAAAGCCACTCACTACATAAGCAGACTGAGTCACTCTGATGTCCCTCAGGGAAGACATCAGTGAAGCAACAGGCTCAGAGGTGGACATCACTGATGAGAGATATTTTTAAGGTTAAAGCTTATCAACGGCAAAGGTTGAAGTTTCGGTTGAAATCCGGATGCATTATGGATGCATTAAGATTTCTCTTTGGTACTACTCACTGCTTACACTCTCCTGGTACATTTATCTCCCCTTTTTTGCTGTCTGTACTACTTGTTTCGGGATCACAACAAGATGTCTGGAGTGGAGTGTGTGTGTGGGGAGCGGCACAAGTCTAACATCGGCAGTAATTATTGTGATCTCCCCTGACGGACTGGTAATCAGGGCACAAACCAGGACAAAGCCTGGATTACCTGAGAGGAGAAGCACAGGAAGATACAGGAAGACATACAGACCTACAGCATACCTGACTAATGCATTTTACATTACACGATCATTAGGCAAAAGAAACTGAAGGGCTCTTGTGGACAGATCAGCTGATAATTCCTTAAGGCCATATTGTGTCTAGACCAAAGTCCCACTGATGCCTCTGTCCTCTGGTTTGTCAATAGGAAGCACAGGGATTAAGTGACACCATTTACTCCTTGTGATGAAGACTTAATGACTGATTGATGTGTGTGTGTTTTTTTTAACCTTCCGTAACAGAAGAGGAACACGTCGTCCATTACATACTCCAGCTCTCTGAAGGAGTTGCTTCAGAGGAAGATCAGCGCTCTGGAGCAGCAGCTGCACCATCGTACCTCCAGCCTCAGCATCCCTGACCATCACCACAACGACAGCAGCCACGGAGATGACGGAGACCACGATGACGATAATGATGATGGTGATCATCACCACGGCGACGGACACCCAAGTGGCCACAAGGATGACCACAACGATGGAACTCAGATTGACAACGAGAATGACAGCAACAGCCACGACGCAGACCATGACGACCATGACGACCGCGATGAGGGCCACCATGATGATGATGATGATGATGAAGACGATAACTATGATGACCACCACAGTAATGAAGCGGACAGTCACAGTTTCCTTTCACACACAGGATACAGAGCACCAGCACCACGGGCTGGTTTCCACTCCAATAAACTGGAAATGATGCTCAACCAGCTGCACCTCGCAGGTAAACAACTAATGTGGCAAATTTACAACATGTGTTCACAACATGAGTTAGACCAAGTTTATATTATTGAATCAGCATTTGCTGTAAGTGTGAGGTGTGGAAGGACAGCTGCATACAAAGAGAAGGAAGAGCTTGCAGTGTGTGGTAGGAAATCTGTATACTTAAGACTTACAAAAATTTGCTACCTGAAGTTATCTGTTGTTTAGCCCATTTATTTAATAAAAAAACTAACAAAAACAATCAATTAAAAAAAAGCTTCAAAAACAGGTACTGAATGGACTTTTGAGACTTTAGATTGTCTTATCAACAGCTGTGTCCAAGGCCAAGAATTACAATTTGAATTTGCCAATAAAGATGTGATGTTATCATGTAAATTTGAACACCTACAGTATAATAAATTCTCATGATGACTGGGCCTTCCCATTATGCGGAGGAAGCTCATGTTATGAGATTGAAAGCTCCAGACCACAACAGTCATTAAACTGACCTTTAAAGGTGAGATTGTTATCAAGCATCATGTTTTTTTCTTCCTTCACAAACAGGTTCTAGCAGGAGGAAAGCCAAGAGTCCCGATGCCTTTCAGATCAGCTTTCCAATGAGAACCAACTACATGCATGGGCGGATGAAGAAGACGCTAATGCAGGAGATCTTCGCTCTGACTGTGTGTCTCTGGATCAAGGGGGGCGCGGGGCACGGCCTGGGGACGCCCTTCTCTTATTCGGCACCCGGACAGGCCAATGAACTGGTGCTCATCGAGTGGGGGAACAACCCCATGGAACTGCTGATCGATGACAAGGTAAAGAGATGAGTTTCATGAGTTAAATAAGCAGCAGGTTACACGGTGATATTTGTGCTGCACTATACTGCACAGCATCCCGGGAGTTTTCATATTAGTGTCTCACAATCTTTGCTTTCCCGTCCCCAGGCTGTAGCGCTACCCCTGTCTCTGGGTGACGGAAAGTGGCACCACGTGTGTGTGACTTGGTCAACTCGGGATGGACAGTGGGAGGCCTACCAGGATGGAGCGCTGAGGGGAGCTGGGATCAACCTTTCCCCATGGCACCCTATCAAACCTGGAGGGGTCTTCATCCTGGGACAGGAACAGGTAACAAAAGCACATTGCAGACGCAGAGACACTACACAGTCTAATAAGATACATTTGAGTAAGCTCAGTTTTTTGAGTGGCGATGAATGCAGAAAAGGGTACAAATTCTATGCATACATATTTGCAACTGAAAAATAGCTGCAAGCCTTCTTAGTGCCTGTATTTGTGCATATGTTGAGCACATTAAAGTTGTATTTAGAGGATCACTTATCCATTGATCAAAACGTGATCAAAACTCCACATCTTATAGATATAATTAGAGCATTTTGCTTTTTATTATAGCGTATATATTTTTTCATACTTGACATAAGATTTCAATGTGGCTATTGTTTGTTTGTTCAGGACACTCTTGGAGGCCGTTTTGATGCCACTCAGTCGTTTGTGGGTGAGATGTCGGACCTGCACATGTGGTCCCATGTCCTGACCCCCAGCGACATCGACAGTCTGGCGTCCTGCGGCAGCCACCTCAGAGGAGACATCCTGGCCTGGTCAGAGGCGGAGGTGGAGCTTCGTGGAGGCGTCACCAAATACCCCTTTGATCCCTGTCACTGAAACGCCTCGACACCAAAGGAGAACTTGGGAGATGTCATGGAGCGTACGGAGAACATTTATCGTACAGAAAAAGGTGCAAGAGCACAGAACAGGAGTACAGGAGGAGCCTATTTGACTTTTAATTATTTGTCAGGATGATCACTCAGTTACACACACTCAGAATCAATGCCTTCCTTTAAACTTAATCTGGGACTTTTTCTTCAAAAGGAAAAAAACAACAATAAGTCTTATCTGTGTTTACAGATACTGTGTAGGGACATAGGGGTTTTAAAGGCCTCTAATGTGACAACTAGGTAGTGTTTTGTTTTAAACAGACAGGTGCTGTATGTGACATATTGTCATATTGTTAATACTGTAGGGTCTGTGATAAAGTTAGCAGACGTTACACGAGTTATGTTGTGGTGGTGTGAGAAGCGGTATATGGTTAGTTTGAATGAAACTCTTAGAAATGTGATGAGAAGTCTTTTTCCTTTTTTTTTTTTCTGGATCATCTTTCTTTAAAGATTTCCGGGGAAGATACAGCTAATTTACCAAAGAAGATGTATGATTGATTTGTGTTACAATTTGTAATTTTAATAATCTAGGTGTCATAGATAGATTTGTGATTCATTCGAGGAGAAATACTAGAGGCCTGTCAGACAGAATAATTTGCAGCATATGTGCGTGTTTTAAAATATAACGTGGACTCTAGGCATGATACTGTAATCCAGCTATGCTTCTTTAAACTAATAGTAAACGTTTATTACAAAAGTGTTTTACTTTTTACACTACTGTTTGTTCACTGAAGAAATCACTGAGATTTATAAAAAAAAATCCACACAAATTTGACAAATCAAATAGCTTTTTGAAATCTGTAATTGCACTGTGGCTGTTAATTCCCGAAATGATCTGGCCTTGACTGTATATTTGTTATTGTACTGTAAATAATACAGTGATTTAGACCAGGATTTCTTTGACTTTGATGTATGAAGTTGTTGTTTTTTTCACATGTAATTACAGTGTAAATAAAAGTTTGAAAGATACATGTCTTTGTTTTTCATTGTTTGCGGAGATCAATCCCAAACGAGACACGCAATTCGTAAAACCACCTAAATAAACAATAACTCAAAAGACAAAAAAATGTATCCTAGGCCTATGTAAGACCACTAAAATAACCCAATAACTGCACTCACCAATTTCTGATATTTGTTTAAATAGGGCCAAGGTTCAGGGCTTACCTGAGGCTTTATAAAACTGCAAAGACAATTTTTGTGGGGTGAAGAATCATGTTCAAAAAAGCTGAGCACAGACACGCACACGAACACACAGAGGGAAATTCCTGTGCAGCAGTTGCAGTAGGCAACAACATAGTAATGTGGGCTGAGAAAATATAAATAAAAAGGTGCCAATCTAAAATGTACACAATGCCTAAAATATAAACATGTTAATTATGTACAATACCAAATTTCAAATATAAGTGTATAGGTTGATTTTTTCCAGTAGATTGCATGCAATGTCTCATTATTACACATAGTTTTTGAACTAATGTCATTAGTTTTGGAGCTATTTGGTCATAAACCAAACAATTTAGCAAACTTTTTTTTTCTGACTGGAAAATATCACTATATGAAAAGTTAAGGGATCACCAGATACAACAATTCAACCTGAGGGAGTTTTGCGAACGTTTCAATCATCAATAATCTTTATTCAATGTTTAAGAGTTTTTTTAGGAGGGGGGGGGGGGGGGGTAATAAAGGATGTCAAATGTTGTACAGATTTAAGTCCTTTGAGGTAAATGTGTGACCCAATTTAATGTAGCTATATAAATACATTTAACTTGAATGAACAGCTACAATACAAAACAAAAAAAAACATGAAATAAAAACACATACAGTCCATAATTTCCTTTTACCTTTTTATTTTTACACAGTAGTTTACTGGCACCAAAGTATCGTGGTTTTCCTTTTGCTACATTTAAAGGTGACCTATCCATCTTCACATCACAGTAAATAAAAATAAATAAATACAAAATAAACATTTTCTGAAAAAGGTGACTCTGGGGTCACATGAATCAGAAAAACAGAGGCCCATATTCAGTCTGATCATGTCAGTGTTCATTCTTTCGTTATACTGGAAACATTTGTTGTTTCGACAGTTATTTTTTTGGCAACTTTGCACATCAAGAATACCCAGAAGTTGAGGGCCTACAGACAGTCCATGTAATGTATAGAAGCACTAATGGAGAAAGTAAGTCAGGGCTTCGTCAGGTTGATAAAGGATGAGCGTAAAAGGCAATACTAGATCTGGATTTTATGACTTGCTGTGTCTATGAAATATGTTCTGATCACGGAGAGAAGAACACATTCAACTTCAACCAACATAATCTTTATCTGGTGAACAAATACAGTGCACTTTGATCAGAAACTGCTGCTGCTTTAGCTGGCACTGACCAGAAGGTGGCGGTATTCAGTATTTCAACATGGTTCATTCGTCAGCATATTGCAGTGTGTGGGATCACCCGTAGAGGGTCCTACAGAGCGTTTGAGACTGTCTAAGTAACAGCATTTTTCTCCAAAATGCTAAAATTGATAAAGTGCAGTAGACAATTTTTTTTTACTATCATCTAAAAATACCAATCCAGTAAACTACTAGAAATACGATTATGGATTGGTTGTCAAGCAAATCTATCACTGGACACAAATCTAAATGTGTTACTGATTCATTACATCTGAATTATTTTACTATTATAGAATGAATCAAAGTTTTGTTAGTGTTCCTTGTTTTGTGGTCTCTTCATTACTTTATCACTGTGATACGATGGAAATGTCAATCTTAGCTCACATCTTCTGCACACTTCCAAGTGACAACTGGGCAGCCAATGAACCAAAAACTGGACGTTAGTTAAACAGACTTAGAGACCAATTACTGCTTGTGCTTTTAACCGAGTCTGATTACTCAAAAACCAACAGGGTGGTCGAGAAATACATCAGACTGCTTAACATCAACTAAATATCTTTTTATATTCAAAACAAACTAAAATTAAGACAATTTACTTTATGCATAAATCCACTTCCATATTAAATGCATTTTCAAATTCAACAGGGAACACTAACACTTTTCAAATCAGTGCACTAGCATGATCAGTGATGCATCAGTACCTACTACCTACGCCTCAGTGTATCAACATGCAGTTCTACAGTAGCTCATACAAAAAAATCTGAGTTTAACAAAAGATAAAAATAAATAAAATCATCTATGTGAATCGTAAACAAATATGCTAAAATCTATTTACAAAAAATTATACATCGTAATGAGCTGCCTTTGTGATTTTTTTGAAACTCACTATAGCGGACAGACCAGGCTCGAACACTTTAATGTCGAGTTATTTGTTGTGAGAGAGATGTCGTTGTTCGTCTTGTAGTGTTCGTTGAGCAAGAAATGATTTGCGGCATGCTATAACATTACATCTGAGAGGACATGATGATCAATGCTCAGTTTAGTGTTATAAAAGGATATTAAGAAACAAGAACATATCTATTGTCTCAGTGAGCTGAAACAGGCAGATATCTGGAAGAAAGTAGTTGTTTGTAATTGTGTCCATTCACTCTGCATATAAAGCGACATTTTGGAATCAAGATCCGACATTAACTTGGTGATATAAATCTTGTGTCAATATGAACAGTGACATTTCCCTCACATAATGGTTACATGATGTAGTGTAGACAGTATTGATGTCTATCAAAGCCTTGAGGGGTACTATAGGAAGAAATGAGCAGATCTCAATCATCTGAAAAAAGTGATTCCTCCTCCCTCTCTGATCAATACTTATTGAAAATAATATTAAGTCTTATTAGTGTTCGAATAGTGAATTCACATTTTGTCTTGGATGTGCACAATCAAAAAAAGGCAAATTCTCTTTCAGAAATGATCAATAGATGTGAATGGAAACTGAAGCTGCCTGCTACCAGGAATAAGACCATATTCACACTGATGTAGATTGATAGACGTCAGGGAGATGCAGGTTTAGAACTATTCAGTCCAAACTAGCATTCTCAGATTCTAAAAAGTTAAGACGAGTGAAATCACAACAATCAAAAGAATTTTGAAATCTTCCATTTTCCCTGCCTTTTCCAATTTGTCACATTCACCGAGCAGTTTTGAGAAGTCGGCTGCATGTGGCTGATCAAATCAGAAAAAAATTAGGTTCGGTAATCAAAAACATTAGTGTAAATATGGTCAAGGACATAAAAAGGATAGCAAGGAGTCCTCGTAACAGAGAGACAATGCATTGTGCAGACAGGGGACACAAAAACGTATGAACAGGTGGTGAAGAGCAGGGATGAAAACGTGTCCAGTGTTAATGGCAAGATGAGAAGGACAGAGGAAGACAGACGGAGAGAATGAATGGATTCATTTACGGTTGTTCTTCCTTCTTCTTCAGTGATATACGTTTCTTCCTTGCAGCAAGCATTTCGTAGAAGGGGTCAACACTGACAGCAGATCTGTTTCGTTGACAAAGAAACAAAATGAACCTCGGATTATGAAAATATGAATTAAAAGAAAGGGAAATGTATCACCCATTAAGGAAATAAAATTGGGCCCTGCAAAGTGTTTGGCCATTTACATAATTTTTTTTAATATATACTTTATTTTCTACTTTAGGATAAAGCACATATAGTCCCCTCCATAAGTATTGGAACAGTAAGGCCAATTCCTTTATTTTTGCTGTAGACTTGAAACATTTGGGTTTGACACCAAAATATGAATATGAGACAATAGATCAACATTTCAGCTTAAATTTCCAGGTATTCACATCTGGATCTGATACACAACTGAGAAGATAGCATTTTTTGTAAAGGAACACCACATTTTTAGGTGAGCAAAAGTATTGGAACAGATAGACTTAAAGTAAATTAAAGTGAATAAGACTTAATATTTTGTTGCAAATCCTTCGCTTGCAATAACTGCATCAAGCCTGTGACCCATTGACATAACAAAACTTTTGCATTCTTCTTTTGTGATGCTTTTCCAGGCCTTTACCGCAGCCTCATTCAGTTGCTGTTGGTTTACTCTCTTCAGTCTCCTCTTTAGCAGGTAAAATGCTTGCTCTATAGTCTGGAGACTGACTTGACCAGTCTAAAATCTTCCATTTCTTGACCCTGATTAACTCCTTTGTTGTGTTTTGGGTCATTATCTTGCTGCATTATGAAGGATCTTCCAATCAGTTTGGTTGCATCTTTCTTTAAATTGGCAGACAAAATGTTTGTGTAAACTTCTGAGTTAATTTAGCTGTTGCCATCATGAGTTACATCATCAGTGAAGATTAATGAGCCCATCCGAGAAGAAGCCATGCAAGCCCAAGCCATGACATTGCCTCCACCGTGTTTCACAGTGATGAGCTTGTATGCTTGGGGTCATGAGCAGATCCTTTCTTTCTCCAAACTTTAGCCTTTCCATCACTTTGGTAAAGGTTGACATCTTGACAACAACACAGTAACACATGATGGCAGCAGCAAAATGAACTTAGAAGTCTACAGAAACATTCTGTCTGCCAATTTAAAGAAAGATGCAACCAAACTGATTGGAAGATCCTTCATCATGCAGCAAGGTAATGACCCTAAAAAACTGCAAAAACAACAAAGGAGTTCATCAGGGGCAAGAAATGGAAAGCTTTAGACTGGCCAAGTCAATCTCCAGACTTAAACCCTATAGAGCATGCATGTTACCTGCTAAAGAGGAGACCGAAGGGTGTAACCCCCCAAAACAAACAGCAACTGAATGAGGCTGCGGTAAAGGCCTGGAAAAGCATCACAAAAGAAGAATGCAAAAGTTTTGTTATGTCAATGGGTCACAGGCTTGATGCAGTTATTGCAAGCGAAGGATTTGCAACAAAATATTAAGTCTCATTCACTTTAATTTACTTTAAGTCTATCTGTTCCAATACTTTTGCTCACCTAAAAATGTGGTGTTCCTTTACAAAAAATGCTATCTTCTCAGTTGTGTATCAGATCCAGATGTAAATACCTGGAAATGAAAGCTTAAATGTTGATCTATTGTCTCATATTCATATTTTGGTGTCAAACCCAAATGTTTCCAGTCTACAGCAAAAATAAAGGAATTGGCCTCACTGTTCTGATACTTATGGAGGGGACTGTACATTTGAAAAAGAAAACAGAACAAAACAGTTAGGTCACCGAAGGCAGGGCATAATAAAGCTTAACATCTACAGTCAAGACACATTTTACGGGTTACTTTCCTAGTAGCCATTTACATACTTGATGCTGTGGATCCATTCGTCCTTCTCCTCAGGTGTGGGGGCGGATATGCGATACACATTGTGGTTTCCTTCCACTACTCTGCCATCAGCCTCCGTCTTACACGCCTTAATCAGCTGACCACGGTTATTGGGGATGTACAGCTCAAAGCAGTTCTGTTTGGTAGAACGGCAAAAACAATTGGATAAACAGTCACAATACACACTTAAATTGTAAAAAATTCAGACATTATAAGTAGATTAGCCTTAAAGGTGAATTTTGGCGTCATCTAGTGGTGAAAAATCTAAATGGCAACGCTCTGTGTCTGCCCCTCCTGTTCTGAGAATTTATGGAAACAACAGTGGCTTACTAGGACAAGAAGCTTACAAATAATGGCATCACCCACCACCTACTCATGTTGTTCCACAATACTAAGTGATGAATGAAAATGGATTTAGTTATTTATTCCATAATACTTTTTCTTCATCTTCCAATAGGTGCATTACAAGTGGACAGACACTATATAGAAAAACGCGTAAGGCCTTTAAGTTTGTCCATTCTGTGCTTCTGTAAAAACATGGCAGTGCCACATGGCGGCCTCTGCACATTCTAAGGTAATACATTTATTTAAATGCCATTATATATTAAAACATACTTATGAATATTATATTTCATTTCTACCATACCTTTTATGAAAAATGCAAAATCCCTTCACACTGTACCTTTAACTGCTAAGCAAATATGCAAACTTACAGGTTTCCTTGGGTCTTCTACCTCACGGATGCTAAGGTTTTCCAAGGGAATGATACCTCGTGGCTCTTTATCCTGTCAATGGAAAAAACAAAAAACACAGCAGATTAGAGTTTTAATGGACCAGATTAATCTACAAGGAGAGACAATGTGAACAAAAAGACTTACTGTGGTGTATTCAAAGTAATAAAGGCAGTTATCTGTGAGAATGAACCATCGCCGTTTCCAGGTTTTAACTCGTCCCCCTGAAACACAAGAACACAATGATAAGTGAGGGGAGAGGGAAAAGATTTGTTTTGGGGATCAAAGCTAAGGGAATAATATTCTAAAATCACTACATGCCCACAGGTAACTACGTGACTAATTTGTCTTCGTTCTATGACTTTGTAACTACAACAACTTGCAGTACATACCTCCTGAGAAAACAAGCAGCGGCAGTAGAGGGTGGAAATCGCAGGGAAGAAGCAGAGACAAAAAGGGACCAGAGGATTTAGAAGAAATAAGACACATAGAGAAAGACAGACAGACAGACAGACAGACAGGGGGGACGAAGAGAAAGACACAAAGATTATATTAGTGACACAGAGATCACAGGCCCCGCCATGCAAAAGAAAACAATCAGATTTTTAGACTGCTGACACGCAAGATGGTGAGTCTCTTGTTCAAACTGTGAGCTGACAATTCAGGTAGAGGCAAAGAGCCAGCAACCGTCAGAGACAGGAAGGCAGCTTCATAATGGCACAAAGCATTTATATCATATCACTTTCTCTTCTCAATGGAAATGTATCCTCTTGACATCTATAACATTGACATACTGCATTTGTTTATTTGTATAAGATCAGTGTTAAAGCCAACATGTAGGGCAGAAGTAGTTCAAAACAAAGCAGAGAGGCCTCGCTGGACTCATCTCACCAAGCTTAAGAAGCCAGCCCTCTCTGTCCGGGTTGAAGAAGGTGTGTGTCAGGTCGTTGCCGTCGTCCTCAGGGATTTTGAATGGCTCATTTTTTATGCTTTCGTAGAGATTCTGGGATAAGAGATAAGATTGTGAGATAGGCTCACTGAAAGCACATTGATCCGGTTCATTTTAATTGTCACAAGGAAAACAAAGCTCATCGTACTCTGAGCAGATCCTCAGGCAGGTCCCCCCCCTCGTTGATGCCTCGGTTCATCGAGATGAAACGGTCCAATCCAGGTTTGTCCCTCACATTTGGGTTATGGAGGCTTGTGTTCAGCATAATGATGGCAAATGACAGCACGTAGCATGTGTCTGGGAAAAAGGAGAGACAAATAAATATACAAATTAATATATGATTTATAATTGACCTTAGTATCAGAAATAACAAACAAAAACAATTGGTTTAGACAATGATTTTAATATTCTACTTTCTACCACTATACACTTTCTGAAAACAAAAAGTGTGAGAAGGGTGCAGATATATTACATTTTCAAATTATTTAACTAAAAACACATAAGGGTTTTACCAAAAAGCAATGTTGGCAAATTGGCCGACTGAGGAAATATTTAATAAAGGGGCTTTTTCTTTGTGTGAGTGCATACCGACTGTACCTGCCCCTTCCTGTGATTCATTATATGAAATTAAATTTCAAGGGAACAGCTCCCAACCGCACACATAAGTCACTATTCATACATTAAGTACACATCGCTTACCCTACATGAAATGCAGCTTAATTGTGAATTTGTTTATGTTTACCAGTGCTCTGGAAGACGCCTTGGTTGCAGTGGCAGTATCTCTGAGCAAAGGCCTCCATCATTCTGTCAATCTTCTGGGCTTCACCGGGCAAACGGAAACTCCACAGGAATTGTCTGCAGAAAATAGGTCGGGGTAAAGGTCAAACTAAGAGAGAACTATTGCCAGTCACTATTGCTCTCTTGCATTATTTTCCTAGCTCCCTCCCCAACCTGATCTGACAATGAGAGTGGGACTTTCCATTGTTGAGAAGGTTTGTTTACACAGGAATGCCAGGACACTATCAGCAGAATGCCAGGACACTATCAGCAGAATGCCAGGACACTATCAGCAGAATGCCAGGACACTATCAAGAGATCTGAGATTTCATCCTTGGTTCCAAACAAAGAAACACGCCAAACAAACGCTAGGTTACCTGAGGGCCTGGACCAGGTTGAGATCAGTGAACTCATGGAGGTCGACAAAAGCCTGAAGAACTTTGAGGTTAAAGTCGTCCCTGTAGAACAGAACCACCACAGTTACATACGGCTGATAGAAAAGCAGAAAAAGAACAGAAGATATTTGGAAGCCCAGCACCTTTCTCCAAGGTAATCTCCTATAGCAGTCTTATTGAGGCCTTCTCCTTTGTAGAGGAACTGAGCGACGTCTTCTTGAGTGTGTCTGAGCAGCTCGTTCTCCACCAGAAACACAATGCCCTGCATAGAGGGGGACAGTGGGTCACCACCACACAACTAAGACTGAGAGAAGAATGAGTAGACAAGTTCAAGTATCAAAGAGTTTTACCTTTTTCGGGTCCATATTGAATTTCTTCCTTCCCATTGCCACATGCCTACTTTTCTGTAAAGTTTTACTGCAGAGAGCAGACATGTCAAATGTTAGAAACAATGGCTTTCGCATCAATTGATTCAGATCTCCTTATAAATAAGGTCAGGCTTTAAAATTCAGAGGAAAAAACCTTCATCAAAATTGCTATAAACCATTTTATTAAACAATATACATTTAAAAAAATACTTTAAATTAGTGGATTCATTTAAATTTGTTTTACTGTGAAAAGCTAAAATAATATCACTGAGAGATAAATTGTTAAAAATAAACTGTTAATACAGCAAGATCTACATTACTAGACCCTAAGTGATTGTTCTAAAAAAAACTATAATGTCAACTAAAAAACTACAACAGTGATCTGATTCTACAGTAATATGAAGCATTAAAAGGAGGAACATGGGTGAAAAAGTGGGACTACTGTAAACTCTCAGTGAAATCAAATGTGAAAACAAGACCGTAAAACTGCTGCTGAATATGGTGAATTGACCAAACAGCAGTGAGGGCAGTGTGTTGGTTTCATAATGTTCAGTAGGAAGACGACAAGTTCTGAACCAGAAACATGTGGATCACAATGCATAGGAAAGCACATCATCACAGTTAAGCAAATGGTAACGTTGACAAAGCCAACTGTCTTAATTTTCTCTGTGCAAGAAAAGCCAACTACTCCAATATTGTTTAGAGTGTAGTAGTAGCAACGTGTGTTACTCCTCCGTACCTGCCCTCTGTGCTGGTCTCCAGGCCCTCCACCTCCATTATTGCCTCTCTTAACTCCTCTCTGAGCCTTTGGATCTCCTGCAGCAGGACGCCTTTCCTCCTGCGGATGTCCTCCAGCTCAGAGCGCTCCTCTGGGCTTAGGTCTACTGGGACTGGAAGGGAAGAGAGGAAGAATGACCTCACTACTGCTGCTGCATATAAAACTAATGGTAACCATGCCAAGCCAATGCAACCTCATCATTAGTAACATAAAGGCTAATCAAATAAGTTTATGTTGTGAATTGCATTATAACTCCAACTGGTTGTGACTTGTTCCTTCTATCAATAATATATTTGCCTATGTAAAGATGTTTTTCTCTTTTGCAAAAGACAAATGCTTTGTTGTTTCACTCTCAACCGACACATCAACACTAACAGGGCTTCAAACAAGGCTTCTGTAAAACAGTCAGACTGTGAGATTTAATTTAAAGCTCCTCTAAAACATTCCTCCCACAAATCAATTGAGTAACATCTGAGGTTTAGTTCTAAATAGCCAGTTCCAATTTAGTGTAAGGCCTGGATAACCAAATAAATAACATATTTTCTTGCTGAGAGATTAGATATCCCGTCGGTGATTTCAGCTACCACCACAATATAATAAACCTGAATGGATTTTCTTTGTGTTGCTCACTCTTTCATATACAGTCTATGGTTGCTCACTGTAATCGGTTTCATTGGAACTACCCACTACTGAGGAAGTGGTCCCTATATGAAGGCTTGAATTGAATTGAATAAAGAAAGTGTGTTCACAGTTAGGTAATGTCATAATGAGTCTGAACAGCGTTTTTGTTGCTGCTCCATTCTCTTGGGCAGTACCAGAGGTTTCCCAACCTGTTAACTCAACACAGTGCTATGCAGGAAAAACAGGAGTTTATTGAGTTGATGTTGGCATTGGCATAAGGACCATTTATTTTATTTCCATTGGAATAAATCCTTGACATAATCAATTTTGTCAACACAGAATTGAGGGATGACGCTTAACATGACATTAAAATTGAGGGATAGGTGATATATCTATCAACATCATATTAAACAGACACCTCAAGAATTTCGGCAATCACTCAATCATAAGTCAAGTTACACAATAATTTCAATGTATTTGACCCACATTGTCTCCACCTGTTTGGTCAACATATCATATTATGTTGGCATGTAAACATGTTCGGACATGAAAAAAAAAAAAAAAAAAAAAAGAGACAGCTTAAACCAAGGCAGTCTGACACTTTTCACTGTCTTCAATGTGATCATAATTAATTAGACCATCAAGAAATGAAAGACTCTCTTTTTAATTTGGCCACAAATTGTGTATAATTGATGATCTATCATTGTGATCAAACCACTTTGGCTTCTGTTTGTTTTTCCCTCACTTGCTATTTTATTTAAATTGTTACAGTGTTATTTTTTGTAATATATTCTACTAAACACTTTGAGCAGCATATTTGAACGAAATGTGCTATACAAATAAAGTTAAAAAATTAATTTTTAGTTACTGTTTTAGAGAGATTTTAATGAATTTGGAGACTGTTGTGTGTGGTGGTGTTGAATACTGTATTAGGTTGAGGAGTTTCGTGTCAGTGAGAGAAGACTTCACTTTTAGAAAACATAAGGGCAACAACAATACAACTCAAAAAAAGTATAAACAATAAATTACAATCATTATTAGGGCGGGGTTTTACATTGTGCCTATAAACTGGCGACTGAGTGCTATAATCACATTTTCGTATATGTTAATATATTTTTAAATAAAATACCCGAAACAAAAGCTCAAACTAGCAGCTTGCAATCAGAGGCACCCAAAGGCTCCCGGACCAATGTGTTTACTCTGCAAAACAAACAGCTGCTCTAAAAAAAAACACCACCAACCACGCCCACAGTCCGGATTAATTCACACTTCAGCAACCAGAGTGCAGATAACATTAGTTTGATCAGCAATGAGTACTTTTAACAAGCCCCTTGTGAAGGTTTGAGGTTGTTCAGGATGTTAAATACCCACCGACATTGGTTGAAACGTCAGCTCCAAGCACACACTGAAAAAAATCAATATTTAGTTGGCGTCAGGCTAAGCTAATGCACCTTGTTGGCCTATTAAAAGCAACCTGTGGTTAATATGTCAACCCACATTATTCGGAAAGATGATAAAGGGTACGTGGGCAACGATTTCCATGTAGATTTTCAGCGGAATGATCACTGTGTCACACCTGAGTAAATAAACGGAGTTAGCCCCAGCTAGCTAGCGACAGGGAATGCAAATAGCGTATAGACAGCGCACTTACTGTAGTCCAGGTCATCCATTTTTGGCGCTTTACTTTTAGGCATAAATATTTCAGAGTCGACTGTCATTCAATATCAGAAAATACGGGATATATACTCAATATATCCTCAAAATTAAAGGGAAAAAGACAACCCCTGGTGTCGAAATGTTGGGCCGGAGACAAAGAAGGTGGCGACACAGGAAGAGGTGTCAGAATGCGAAGAGTCTACTTCCGGTCAGTTGTTTTTCAAAATATAATTCTTAATATTTAGTAATCTAAAGTAAAATGGCAGTATGTACAGATGTATAAGGATAGGGTTACACAGTGATAGCTTGTTTCTATTTTATATTCACCATGCTGTTCACAAACCTTTCTCAAGCTACTTTGAGGTAGAGGGGTATGGTTATTATATCTATGGTATGTACCTTTACATATCTGTTAATAGTAAAATGTTCCTGTCTGAATCTTTCCAGGCAGCTACACACCTCTCTTAATAAAGATGTAGACGTTTCGTTATCTTTTAAAAAATTAGACTTTTTTAAATGTAAAAACAGTCATTTTAAACTAAGGTCCATTATTACAAATCATGGATGCAAAATTATAGTGGGACATGCAGAGACCTAGGGATTGCAAACCTTTCATCTCATTGCAGAGTCCATCCAGTATACATTTGTAATTTTCTGTTTGCAGATTAGATTGTCTTTATCAGCAGATGGATTTTACTCTGTCGTCATCGAATCATCTGGGCAACTCTGTCTGCTGAGGAAGGATGTGTGATACTTTATGTGACTGACCAACATTTTATTTTCATTATAAAATGTTTCTTCTTAATGTTAGTTAATATCAATAATACAATTAACTTGTGGCCTCATGTCACATACAATAGTTCAGTTTTGGCTCCTGTTAGAAGACACTGTGAGTGGTCAGCTGTACAGATAGAGTCTCATATCAGGAACTTGGTTTCCACAACATTGATTGTGACAAGCAGTCTCCAGGACTGCCAACTCCACCTTTAATTGGATATGCCGTAATGCTTGTATGCAGTGTGTGGTAAAATCTTGTGTGCGTGGCACAAGGTTCAAACACTGATCTATGGGAGTGACTGTCAGAATTGTGTAGGAAAATAAATAAATAAATCATGGCCACTTGATATCAAAAGACTATTGTTAATAAAAGCAAATTATTTCTATACATCACATGGACACTTCTGACTATATCATGTTAATTAAAAGACACATACAGTAGAATTAGTGCAGACAAACTTATCAAGTTATATTTATTCAAAACCATATGTTACTATTAACTGTATATCATATATGTATATAATTTCACCATTTAGTGATAATTACAATTTCACTACAGGCAGTCCATAAGACATCTCAATGACATTAACAATTGAGGGTTTCTACTACAGCATTGTCTAATCAAATGTGTCTCGAATGCCATGGTCCCAGCTACAGACACAGATGTCAAACTGTCATAACTGGTCTCTTTAACGTTAAGAGTAAACATTTTGGCAAAAAACTACATTCAAGGTTCATGTGTATTCTTCTATTTTGTAAATGTTACAATCCTAGACTCAAAATGGCGCACTCACATTTTTAGCTGTATAATCGGTGTAGTTGTGGTGGATTAGCTGCATTGTGTTCATGAAGGAAGAAAAAAGAACAAGAAAAATAACAGTCTGGTGAGCAAAGAGTTTTACTCCATTATCTGCAGTTCATGATCAACAGACAGAATTTACAGGCTCATTAAACAAAAGGCATTCATTTGTCCAGGCAGGACCAATACATATACAGTATGGTGATGAAGATCCAAGCAGTCGGCACATGATTTTACTGATTGATACACAGCACATGCTAAAGATTCATCCTCTGTCCAGACTTCTAGGTACATCAGCAGGTTTTATAATAACATTCCAAAGAGATTTTTTGAAAACCACCAATTTTTTAAATTCTTAGTAGAGCTCCAAGGTCTGCCGTTTGATTTAGCTAAAGAGCACATCGTCATTTGGAAGTAATGAAGTTCTCGATATTCAATTTTTAAAACCAAACCAGTGAACAGACTGGCTCTGAAACTTTATTTTCTCAGTCTTATTAACTCTTGATCAAAACGCTGATGTGACAATACAGAGTGGCTGGATGTTAGTGTTGTGCCCTCAACTGTCTCTACAGCAGGATTGCAGTGTTTAAATTATTTTATAGTCAGTCAGTCCTATCTATGAGTGTTCAAATGGAGACATTTCATTCATTCCAGGCTAGGAATGTAATGTGATCAATTTATTATAGTAACTGAACTAGGCTATTAATCCAAGAGCATCCATTTCTACAACATGTAATTATGTGTTAGATGCATGTAAAATGTGTTATGCATTCTAGTGTTGTGATTTTCTGTGCTGCTTCAACTCCAGTTATTGTGCAAAACAAATGCACCGTTTACTACGTCACAGAGGCATGTTATGTCCTCTACGCTTCTGAAGATAATTACTCAGAGATAGTGATATACTTTAAACATACAATAGTACTGAGGGCTATTGTGTGTGATGCTGAAAAAAGTCTTGAAAATAAACAGTCTAAAACCACTGACCAAAAAGCTTGCTTTGTTCAGACATTTTTATGGTCAATACGCTGCAAAGTTTGATGTCATTCACATCATTATCGTGCATCCATTGGTTTAGAAAGACAGGCAGATTATGTAAATACTGTCACTGCTCAACAGTTCCATTGTTCCTTCAAATGTAATGACCCTGAAAAGCTTGATTCCGCTGCTCTACATTCAGTCACTTGCATGAACAAAATGGTGTACATTTCTACAAATGTTTCTCTATGGACAATAACAACAGTGGAGAGTAGCGTGCTCAAAGATAACAGTGGGTAAGGGGGTCTACCACTATATCTACTGTAAGTATATAAGCATAGCTATGCTTTTATGTAATGGACAGACACTCTGATAAGTGGACAGAGATTAGGACATGTTTTGTCGCTTTATATAAGTAAGAAAGGGCAGAGGTACAACTGTACTGTCCAGTGTCAGATAAGGCATTCCTTTTAGGGACGGACTTTTTTATACTCATTTGAACATTGGAGTGGGGTTTAACAAAGTGGGTTGGGACCAATTTAAAGGGGTGTTGGCCCAAGTGAATCTCAATGTATTTATTTTAAATAGCTTTGCACGTTTAAGAACAACTTTCCCTCACTTAAATCTGATTTATTTCCAGTTCTTTGAAAGGCAACATCAGGTAGTGCTTCTGTGCATGCATACTACTACGTATACATCCAACACATGCACTCTCTGCAAAAAATAAAATAAACTCAAATAAAAATAAACATTCTATTGTTCTTCCCTCCTATTATCCCAGGCTGTGCAGTTTTCATGCTTCTCAGGCTCAGCTGAGTGTAATCCAACAGCTGTGCAATGAGGCGCATTTTTCATCCATTTTCAAATTCACTATTAATCCCTGCAGTCGTGCTCCAATGATGCGTGGCTCGGTGGGTTATCCCTTTCATTAAACTCCAGAAAAACAGTTCTTGCAATCCAGGCTATATTAAGTCTTTCAGATACGCCCCCATCTCTCTTTCAGGATTACATAATTCAGTAGAGTGCTGTATCTGTCAATCAACCAATCCCTGATTAGAATCTAGTAATCTTCACTCCAGAGTCACCAACGATGAGACGAGACATGGAAGGATGAACCTGCAAAATACAGAGAAAACAAATTATTACCAACCATAAGAATCACAACTAATTTACAGAACTATACAGCATTAACACATAGTACTGTAGAGGCTTAAAGCACATCTTCTAAAGATACAATACACCTCCATACTGGCTGGGAAAAACATAATCATGTGTCACTGTCAAACATGTGAATCATTATAAAGCAATCATCAAGTCTTATAAATACAAATCACTTTCTGCCTATGTGCCTGAGTCATCAAAGAGCCACAGGAAATTCAAAACATTCAACATAATTCTGCAAAATATACAGTCTAATAAATACATTCAGAAATTAAAAGACACCCTTCATGATATATATATACAGTAGTATCTCACAAAAGTGAGTACACCTCATCACATTTCTTCAAATATTTCATTATATCTTTTCATGGGACAACACTGAAGAAATGACACTTTGATACAATGTAAAGTAGTCAGTGTGCAGCTTGTAAATTTACTGTCCCCTCAAAATAACTCGACACACAGCCATTAATGTCTAAACTGCTGGCAACAAAAGTGAGTACACCCCTGACTGAAAATGTCCAAATTGGGCCCAAAAGTGTAAATATTTTGTGTGGCCACCATTATTTTCTAGCACTGCCTTAACCCTCTTGAGCATGGAGTTCACCAGAGCTTCACAGGTTGCCACTGGAATCCTCTTCCTCTTCTTCTAGCAATCTCTCCCCCTCTACAGACCCGCCACTCCCTTCCCCGTCCCTCCGTCCCTCCCCCTGTCCTCCTCCTCCATCTCACTCAGTCATGACAACATCAAGGAGCTGGTGGATATTAGAGACCTTACGCTCCTCCACCTTCCATTTGAGGATGCCCTAAAGATGCTCAACAGGGTTTAGGTCTGGAGACATGCTTGACCAGTCCATCACCTTTACCCTCAGCTTCTGTAGCAAGGCAGTGGTCGTTTGGAGGTGTGTTTGGGGTCGTTATCATGTTGCAATACTGTTTACGAAGGGAGCTGATCATGCTCTGCTTCAGTATGGCACAGTACATGTTGGCATTCAGTGAAATGTATCTCTCCAGTACTGGCAGCACTCATACAGCCCCAGACTATTACACTTCAACCACCATGCTTGACTATAGGCAAGACACACTGTATACACATATAATATGGACCTGAAAAGTCACAAGTGTTTAACATAATTAGTTAACAGTGATTTATTTTGATTGACTACAAACAAAATACTATCACCGGCCCAGCCCTACAACGCATATTACAGTTATATGAGCATGTTCATTATGTATGAATGGATCTTAAGTGTAACAAAATCCCTAACTTAGCGTCAAACCCTACCCAGTCACCGACACCAACTGTACTTTATAACATTAAAAATCCAAGCACCATTTCCCCCCCTTTCTGACCTGGGCTTGAAGTGGCCCATAGGGCACCAGCTCTCCATCCACGGTGAGTGTCCCGCGTGTGGACAGAGGCTGCAGTCTGAAGGCCCTGCAGGAAACATGGCTCACGTAGGGCGAGCTGACGGAGTGGTGGGTTCCTCTTTCCATGGCAAAAAACAGTCTGAGCAGAGTGGCTCTGGAGATCCCCGCCCGAACAAAAGTCAGGTGGATTAGCCCATCGTCAAACCTGGCCTGGGGTGCAGCATGAAGATCAGCCCCAAGGTGGGACTGATAAAGGGCCAGGACCAGGACAAAGTCCCCTTCAATGCTCACCCAGTCTCTGGTGGGTAAGGGTTGGTCGAGGGGGGGTAACAAGTCATCCCCAGGGTGATTTGAAGGCAGTGACACGTAAGGACGGTTCTTTTGGGGCCCCGCTGGCTCGGCAATGTCAAAGTTAAAAGACGAAGACGGCGTGCGTAGACAGGGCGAGGGCGTGCTGGAGTTTGGGGTGTTGGGACGGGGGACGAGGTAGGATGAGGAGTGTGGGGAGGCACATGATGGGGACGATGGGGGTGTGGGAGAGAGAGACAGGGAGAGGGAGGACAGTTTAGGGGGGAGGGAGTTTGAGTGGGAGTGCTGGAGGAGGGAGAGGGGCCTCGGCCTGGAAGCGTTCTGGTTTTGGTCCAGGGTCTTGGGCTTGTAAGAGAAGGGGGAGTGGCGAAAGGGAGAAGAGATGGTTAGAGATCGCTCACGAGCAACGTCCAGTGGGTAGGGCTCTTTCTGGTAGTAGGTCCCGTTCAGATCCATGTCCTCTACTCCGAATGAAGTGCCAGAGTCTGCGTCAGCCTCTTGACTGAGAGGCTGGCTGAAGAGAGCGCTGGCTATCTGGCTGGAAGGGGCCGAATTCTTTCTTTGTGCCTGTCTGCCATCTGGGTAAGCGAAACAGCCCTCTGGCTCTTCGTCTGCCTCTCGCCCCATGTGTACCCCGCAACCCTCTCCTAGCAATTTCTCCCCCTCTACAGACCCGCCACTCCCTTCCCCGTCCCTCCCCCTGTCCTCCTCCTCCATCTCACAGGAGTCTTGCTCCCCTCTTCCATCATCTTCCCTTTCATCCTTGATCCCCGCCAACCTTTCCGTCCTCCCCATGTTGCACTCATCCCTTTCATTTGATTCTGAGCTTGTCCCAGATCTCTCCGAACATGTCCCAGACCTGTCCTCTTCTGCTTCCATATCCACCTCCCCCTCCCTCTCTCTGTCCTCTGCCAGGCTGCTCGTCCTCACCACTCCAGCAGCTCCACCCCTAGCCCTCACTCTTCTCCGCTCCCTCTCTCTCTGCCTGTCCTCTTTCTCACTCTCTCCCTCACCCTTACGCAGGCTCCTCTGTTCGCTGATGCCCATGTCGGAGCAGGTGCGGTGGATGGGCGTTCTGCAGAAGCCCTCCAGGCCTTCTGTGATGCTACGGGAGAGTGGTCTCCTTGGCGGAGGTGGCGTGGCATCTGGTGATGTGGTGCAAACAGAGGGAGGCAGGTAGGACAGACGCCCTTTGTAGGAACGAAGAGAAGCTATGCGCACCAGGGTGCCCAAGGTGAAGCGAGCCGAGCCCAGGCCACGATACCTGGAGAGAAAAAAATATATATATTTCAAATAAAGCTATCTTTAAAATTCAAGTGATCTCGCGGCAGAATTTCAGTTAAGAATAAAGCCAACAGTAGATGTTCTTGCAGTATAATAACCAATTAATCACCAACCTCTCACTCTCAATATCCACGTCGGACACAAAGCCCCAGGCAACAGAAAGGAAAGAAAAGATTCTCCTGGGTGCAGCAGGACGACTGTTGCTGGAGGGACCAGGGCTTGTTGTCACAGAGACCAGGTCCATGGGTCGGACGCCGCCTCGACAGAGCAAAAAGCAGCAGTTCAAAAGGAGGGGCTCCCGAAGGCACATGTCATACCTTGTGGAGATATAAAAAAAAGACGACAGCTCTCTCAGTAAAGATAAGAAGAGTTCTGTTCAAACAACAGGTCAATAAAGAGCCGTGAGAGATAACAAGGTTGAGATAAGCCAGTGTTCAACATAGTACTCTTTTCTGTAAAGATAAGACAAAACAACATGCAAGTCTAACTGAGTTAGTTTTATTTTGCGTAATTAAAATCAGATTAGTTTATTTGTCATTGCATGTTATACAACTACATTTTGTTTAAATCCTGGTGGCAGCAACACGCACGCACACACACACACACACACACACACACACACACACACACACACACACACACACACACACACACACACACACACACACACACACACACACACACACACACACACACACACACACACACACACACACACACACACACACACACACACACACACACACACACGATTGAAAAAGTATTCATACCCCTTTAACTTTTCTACATTTTGTCACATTACAACCACACAGGTAAATGTATTTTATTGGGATCTCATGTGATAGACACAAATAAAAAACTGAAAGGTGGGGCGTGCATAAGTATTGAGCCCCTCTGAGTCATTACTTTGGAAAACCACCTATCGCTGCAATTATAGCTGCAAGTCTTTTTGGGTACGTCTCTACTAGTTTTGCACATTTATAGACTGACATTTTTGCCTATTCTTCTTTGCAAAATAGCTCGGGCTTCAGATTCAGCATCAGATTGTGTGGAGAGCATCTGTGAACAGTAATGTTCAAGTCTTTCCAGATATTCTCAATTGTATTTAGGTCTGGACTTTATATGGGCCATTCTAACACATTACTATGCTTTGATCGCGGTGGGAATGGTGTATTCAGGGTGATGTGCAGTGTTAGTTTTCCGCCACACATTGCATTTTGGATTAAGGCCAAATACTTAAATTTTGGTCTCATCTGAACAGAAGTTGAAGTTTTTGGCCTGAATGCAAAATGCAATGTGTGGTGGAAACTAACACTACACATCACCTTAAACACACCATCCACGAGTGAAACATGGTGGTGGCAGCATCATGCTGTTGGGGTGCTTTTCTTCAGCAGGGACAGGGAAGTTGGTCAGAGTTGATGGGAAGATGGATGGAGCCAAATACAGGGCAGAAAACCTCTTACGAGTCTGCAAAAGACTTGAGACTGGGGCAGAGGTTCACCTTCCAGCAGGACAACTACCCTAAACATAAAGCCAGATCTACTATGGATTGGTTTAGATCAAAGCATAGTCATGTGTTGGAATGGCCCAGTCAAAGTCCAGACCTCAATACAATTGAGAATCTCTGGGAAGAGTTGAAAATTGCTGTTCACAGATGCTCTCCAACCAATCTGATGCTGAATATGAAGCTTGAGCTATTTTTCAAAGAAGAATGGGCAAAATAACAGTCTGTAGATGTTCAAAGCTGGTAGGGACATACCCCAATAGATTTACAGCTGTAATTGCAGCGATAAGTGGTTCTACAAAAGCATTGACTCAGGGGGCTGAATACTTTTGCACGCTACACTTTTCAGTTTTTTATTTATAAAAAAAAATGTAAACCCACGTTTCATTCATAAAGTAGATTAGTCCACACATCAACGATTTTGAATATCATTTTATGCTAGTCTGTTTTAGCTCATATCAAATATCAGATACATATCAAGTGTTGTACAACAACTTATCAAAATAGATTATCAGCAGACAAGATAAGAAGAAAATGCAGAGAATAAATATGATATCAATTATTGTGTTTGTCTAGCTCCCCACTTTTTGAAATTAACTTAATAAAAGACAGCAATCCAGCTATGAGTAAGGAAATTCACGCTCACCCTGCGTTGTGGTTAATGGAGCCAGCCAGTGCGTTTCCAGAGCCGCAGGGCAGAATGCCAACAGGTGTTTTTATTGCTTGTTCCCAGTCAGGACGCTCCATCAACCCATTGATTACCTACAGGAACACAGAAAATCACATCAGTGGACAGTTTAAGTTGCACATGTATGCGTTAGAAAAAAAAACACAATAAATATCAACACTAGAAAAAACAAAAAAAAAAACAGCAAGCATTACATACCTCATGCAGCAGGCCATCTCCAGAAATAATGATGATTCCATCCCATTCTTGGAGCGATATCTCTCTGATAAGCTCTCTTGCATGGTTCTGACGCTCTGAGACGGATGAATTAAGATAAAACTAGTTTTAGGTATGTTTAATGTTGATGTATTATCTGCCTCATCATTGGCACTTGCTGTGTTACCTGTCTGTATAAGGTTGTAGCTGATGTTGGCCTCTCTGATCATTGGCAGGATGTGGGTCTGACACCACTGCATTGCCTGGCCTCTCCCACTGAAGGGATTGACCAATAACAGTAGTCGCCTGGGACGAGGTAGCAGACTTCTTGAGAATTCTGCATGAAAAAAGAAGGGAGAGGCAGGGCACATTAATAAATTAAAACTCACACAGTTTTTGTCAAGAACAAAGAAAGGAACTACAGCTTCACTGGATTTTCAAAGCAAGCCAACAAAAAGCTGCCATTACATAGTGTTGCCAAACCCTGGACTCTGAGTGCATTCAACCATTTGAGCAACTATTATTTCACCTCATAGGATCTCTATCACAATGCACAACACTGTCGTTCACAAACAGTTGAGGCAAATTATATATTATCTGTCGACCTGGGGCACTGAGGCCAAATAAACAAACAATCATCTTTTACTCTTTCATCAGCCGAGGTATGACACTAAAAATCATCAATGATTTATTGAAGTCTAAATGAATGCCAGTGTCGCAGATAAAGAGATGAAATGAGCCTTCTCAGAAAATCCCGGATTACGCAACAAATACAGTAAAGCAAATAAACAGAAAAGCCAACTAATCAGCGCTACCATGTCAATGAACCTAAATATTCACAGCATGAAGACAGCAAGCATGTCAGAAATGGAGCGATTGGGTAAGAAAACAAAAGCTATGCGAGGAGAAACTAGGAGTCACGCAGGAGACTGCTGGTAAAACGGAGAAAAATAGGGTGTACTGCAATGGTGTATGAGTGATGCAGGAGCAGATAAGCGGTGTGGAAAAATTTAAGAGCTTTATCACTGTTGGGGGAAGGAGCCAGGGATGTGATATGTAAAGACTGAACAAAACAAGTAGTGGACGGGGAGATAAAAGAGGATTTGAGGGTTGAAGATTAAGTCTAAAGAGGAAGGAGACAGGAACAAGATGGGACATGCTGGCAAATTCTGTGAGGTAATGGTGATAAAAGGGTTTAACACACATACACACACAGTAAAAGTAAACACTGAGCAGGGCTGCACTATCGGTTCGATTATTGAGGCTGGGGGATACTGCACATGGGAAGGGGTGGGGACGTGGGTATGTAGGTCTCCACCCCTTTGTCTCTACATTTGACAGTGAATGATACACACCGTGTGTGCAGGACAGATTAGGGCAAAAGACAAAGAAAGTATTAGGTGAATGAACTAAAGAAGAAGACATAGTTATTTAACACAAACAAACAAAACAGTTACCCCTAAACTAAATATTCAAACTAAAGTCTTTGTGGTTTTTGGCTACATAACCCCTAAAATGCTTAAGTACTTTAAATAGTCCATTTGTGTAACCAAATGTGTGAACTGTAAAAAGGTCACTGTGACATTAAGCTATACTTAGCTAACATTTACAAAGGAGGCATAAATCAAGGCGGCAAGAGGCAACAATGTGTCGATTCATGTTGCATACAATCGGAATTCGAGTCTTATTCATGTAGAAAGACGTAAAGGTCAGCCATAGTAAGTATAACCTTACTTACTATTATCATAAGTAAACCAACCGTGTTGCCCTCCTGATAAAGCCACTCTTAGACTCCACATTAAACCAATGACCAAGATTCTTTACTAAAATGGGAATACTTTGACTTAAGAAACATGAATGGCAACTAAGTGCTCACATTCATGGATTGTCTAATGAAAACGTTCTGAGTCTTAACGTGCTGAATATAAGAACATGCTGACACGGCTGGAGCCAAGAAAGCAGGGGAAATGCATTTAACAAATTTTACAACTGCTTGAGTCCATTCCAATTAATGGGCCACTACAATCAACAGCATCATCTTATGTTAAGTGAAAACGTCTCAAAACCATTACCAGACCAGGAAAAAGCCTCTAGTGAGACACACACTCACCTGTGTCAGCAGTTACGGTCACATCTCTTAGTAGACATTGCACAGCAGCCGACCACCTCTCGGCTTCAGCCCTGCTTTCTGCCAGGTAGGCCCTCACCTGCCTGCGCCGGGACACCCCTTTCCGCCGTTTGCCTGGCGGGTACCAGTACAGCACCAGGAGAGGGGGCGCAGGGGCACGCGGGCAGCTGCAGCCCACCAGCTCTGATAAAGGCAGCAGGAGACGGGCTTCCTTCCCTGGCCGCGGTGACAGACGCTGGATATGTATGTGGCTGTGGGTGAGGGTCAATGCGTAGTTGGAGGCCGGAGCCGGAGTAGGGGAGGTGGCGGGGGAGAGTGCCCGAGAACTAGCGGGGCTGTTGGGGCAGCTGTTATTGTTGCCATTGCTGCCTGATCCCCAACTAGCGAACTGGCCGTGAAGGAGGGCTTCTGCCGCAGAAGGCGAGGAGGATCCTGGCGATCGCATCCTTACTGCTGCAGTGGACAAGGCTTACCAGGAAAAAAAGAGTTGGCCTAACAAGCTCTACTGTGTACTATTTTCTACTATTAGAGGCTTGAAGAGTGAAATTTAGTTGCCCTACCCAAATTTGCAGGGAAAAAATCTTAATGTATCTGAAGGTTAGCTTGAGAAGTTTATCCGTCAAATCTCCTCAACCTCATTCTTCCTCTTCAGTGCGGAGTTCCGGTTCCCGTTTGTCCTTTTCAGAGGTATTTCTTCATTTGAAAAGCAAAATTCCAGTTTAATGGTTCCTTTGTTTTGAGTATTTATCCAGTGAAGATGGGCACTGCTAACAGTCTTTGTGTCAGAAAGCTCCCATCACAGTTTGATCGGAAGAGTCGTCAGCTTCTACAGTTTACTGCCAGTGGAAAAGTGGGTAAGCAATACTTCAACATACTCAAAAAGGACAACAGAATCAGTCATTTAAACAGGAATTCTCTTCATAAAGATTGCATAAGTAAAAAAAACAAAAACATTACAACAGCTAGTCGACATTAACAATAAATCATTAAATAATTACACAAATGGACAAAACTGAAAACATAGTTGCATTGAACAGAACTGATTCTTTAAGTTTCAATAAGACAAACAAACACACCTTGTATAGACAAGGAGGCCACAACAATTAAATTAAATTAAATTAATGAACAAATAAAGGATTCTGTAGAGTATGTTGCATGGTAAGTGCTGGCCTAAAAGTTATTAATGCCACAAAGATATGATGAAGTGCAGTCTTTTTCCAAGACCTTTGATACCTGCTTGCTATCTTTAATCTTAGTGATATATAGGAGGCAGACAAGAGTCACAAGACCAGTCCTCTAGACAGTAGTGTGATACATTAAAGTTTCATCCTAAACAATTCCAAACTCTAGCATTACTGCATTGTCTCTTCCTCCACAAGAGGGTGAACACTGGATAAGACAGGTGGAGACTAGAACAACAAAGAAAAAAACAAAACAAAACAAAACAAGAGACAAACAAGGAGACAGCTCCAGGTGGGTCCTCAGTTTATGTCATGGTTAACGTCCTTTAAGTTGAGCCTCACGTTCCCGCCCACATATCTCTGTTCCTGGATGGTGATAGAAAAGAACAAGGGAGGTTAACCAACAATTGAAGAAGTGGAACAAAAACTAAAGCAGATTGTGTAATCCTTAGGAGTATGTTTTAAGCAATTGACATTAAAAAAGGAAAAACACTAAACTTGATAAACTGTGCCTCGCTATAACTCACCATGGGGTTTCACAGTATTGAATACTAATTTTCACTATTAGAGTAGATGGAGTACAGAGAAGAACGGGCATGATGATAAGAGGAAGAGATTACGCTTACAGGGTGAGGCAACACAACATCTATAGTGCCCCTTGACCTTAGGTGCGTTCTTTGCACATAATGACTCAGAGTCACACATCCTCAAGGGCCTTGCTGAGACACTGCATTATTTTTGAATGACAGGTTGAAAGTCTGACCACAACTGCTTGGTATTTTCAAATTGAGGGCTTCTGACTAACCGGATTTGGGGAAACAGTGTGTCTTTCAGCGTCTGAATCTAGGATTGAGATTTTGTAAATCGCTGACCTAAATGGTACTGGATTATTGCGGGTTTTGCAAGACACAGCAGCATGTAAGATTCTTACTTAACAGTGTTAAAACATTTCCCAATAAATAAAAAGGCTCATAATGACAAACAATGTCTGTTACAACAAGTCTGGGACTAATTTCATCTAATCAAACAGTTGAATGACTTCTGGAAAGGTTTTTCCTGTACATAATATCAATGATAATACATGTTAATCTATTGTTATGAAATGTTAATGCATATGAAAGACAGGTGTCGATTATGTATCGGCTCCAAGTCAGCAGGGTTGAGTTAATTAGTTATCACGGGGATATCACCGTAGGACTTCGGTAAACCCTAAATTAATAAACTGGTCACATCCTTCTTTCAAGTTTTATCACAGGCAGAACACATTATGTAAGCTGTGGTGCAGACAGAATCAATACTTGGCTGATGTCCTGTCTTGATAGAACACACACAGACCCACCACAATCAGACATAAAGGACCTCACTGATGCCCATTGTTGCACCTTATGCCCTTGAAACGCAGGGTGGGCACACCCAGAAAAAATATCAGCGAGCTAATTTAGTCTCCCACACAATGAGGCTGCTGTTGAGTGACTTCAGGATATTTTGGGCATTTCTGTTGGCTTATACTTTGAACTCAAGAGTATTTCCATACAAAAGGCAGGGCTACACACTTAACAGCAGCGTTAAGGGCTAGTATAATAACCCTGATGATGTCAACTATAAGCTTTAGGGTTCCTACAGCCTAAATCAAGTTAGATTTAAGATTTTTTTTTAAAACACCAATTTTACAATAAAAAAGACGATTGCTATAGGTAAGGGACTATTTAGCAATAAACATGAGTTATTTGGTCCAGTGAATAAGTAAAAACTTCTACTATCTGCTTTATTTTCAATTTGGTTTGTCATTACTTTTTTCCTATTCAGAAGACACATCTAAATAACAATACTGTGTCACCTAAATGTGTTAACCTGACCGGATCATACCACGCTGATCATTTGATCATTTGTAATTGAGTTTAAAATTAAACCGTCTCTCCATGTCTTAGCAAATGTTATACTTTGAAAGATTGATTTAAGACATTCTTATAACAATTAAGGCCTATTTTGAGACTAACTAAATCAATGCCTTTAAGATTTTTTTAAGGATCTGTAGGAACCTCGTCAAGAAAAAGCTGTTTATCAATCAACTTTACCGCTGTCATCCACCTAACGTTAGCTAGACGCTTGACAGCTAGCCAGCTGATTTACCTAACTCTAGCTGTAGTATAACAAATAACTACAAGCTGGGCAACCTTTACTTAGATGTGAGAGACCTTAAATGCATTATTCAGGAGCAGAAAGTGTGTGAGGTTGTACTCATGGCATGAATCATGACGCTTAATCAAGCAAACGCTAGCTAATGTTGTGACTTCAGTAGACTGAAAACTGGTATTTAGTTAGCAGTGGCTAGCTATTTGCTACTTAAAGTGTAGCCCAGGTTCGAGCTAACTTTTCAAATTAAAGTTTCCCTTGAAAAAATATTGAATAACTGCTGTTTAAGAGTTAACGCCTCAGTTATTTGTTGGTTTAATGTGGTATCCAAGTTAGCACAGATAACAGTACATGGCAACGTTAGCTAACAGGCGCTATGAAGCGATTTTATCGAACAGAGTTGCAAGAAAGATGCTAACTTTCTAATAGTTTTACACAAAATAGCATAGGATTAGTAAGATCCGTGTTAAATATCGCAGAAGAGCCACAGTTACCTCATCTTGCCTCCTCTCTGACGACGGCTCTGTCCCTTGCCCTGAAAGCTGTGACTGGGAGCAGGAAGTGGCTGGAGACGCAGCAGCAGCAGCTTTGAGCGGCGCAGAGGAAATCCAATGGCGATAAGGAAAACATTGCAACACCCACCGACATTCTCCAATCATTGACCGACCAACACTTCCTGGCCAACTCATGTTTTTCCTTGGGCCAGCTCATTATTAATACTGATCAAAAGATTTCCTGACGTCAGGTTAACCAGGACCGCAGTCCATGGAAATAATGTGTAGTGGACTGCATTGTTGTGTAGTAAAAACAAGTTGTAAATGGATTTCTTTAAGATGAATCACTGCCCTCTCTTGTGATGTTACCTGCATTGCCATCTGCTAAAAATAAGTTAACCTTAGTTACCCCCACACAAAAAAAATACAGCAAGATCAAATGTATGAGTAAAAAGGTGGGTCAACAGTTGAATAAAACACAGGGAAACTCTTTTTATGAAGTCGATCTTTTATTTGTATCAGATTGCATTGAAGACAAAGACTGAGACTAGTTCTTGTAGCCACGGCTGGATCTGCGACCACGAGCCTTCTCGAACTTCCTGCCCTTGGAGCGGATGTAGGGCCTGGAGGAGAAAAATAATAGATCAGTATAAAGATGACGGCAACACAAACAAAACATTCATATATAGACTGTACGTAAACAACAATTCTGCCTCACAATTTTAGGGTCATCATTAAAACACAAAATGTCCCATCTTAATTTACTGCTTACTATTATTTAGTGTTTGTTCTGTGAGAAAGCAGTTTGTAAATCACCCCTACAATGGAACTCAAGGTATGGGGTGTCTTTTGCTCATAACAGCGGTAAAAACTTATTTAAAATAAATAACACTTGGAAATGTCAAGATATTTTTTGTAGTTTTTGATAGAAATTGTTCACAGCAAGGTGTTTCCATCATGTGTTATCGGTCATACACCTAAGGAGTTGTGGCTTTGAAGTTATAAGCTAAAAGTGCAGGTGTATATGATGAGATATTGATATCTAAAATCCATTTAATCGTGCGCTCTGGTGGTGTAGTGGATATAGCGCGTACCATATTGGCTCCGGCCTTCGTTGCAGTGGTCGCGGGTTCGAATCCGACCCACGGACCTTTACTGCAGGTCATCCCCCCTCTCTCTGTGTCTCCCCATTTCAACTCTGTACTATCCAATAAAGCTTGAAAATGCCAAAAAATAAAATCTTTAAAATCCATTTAGTTAATTTAATTTCAAGGCGCCGGTATAATTGCCGCAATTGAAGAAAGCTATGGATCATGTAATTAGTTTCTTGCTACCACAAATAAAAATGCCTGCGGTACAAACACCTATTAGATCTGCCAACCTCTGCAAACCACTCTTACCATGTTTGACGGTAGACAAAATACTTTAACAGAACATCCTGGCAACTGTTTTTAACTGTACCAAAAGTCATAATTTTAATATTGGTCGCAAGACATTTTACTTGTTCAACACAGGCCCGACTAGTAACATCAATAGTAGCATTGCATTTAATGTATTAAAGCAACGAGTTACTTATGTTATTAGTTACTGCGCTTAATATAGCTTTGCCTTGGTAATTAAAGCTTTGATCTTACCATATGAAGTCAAACGTATAAAACTCCAAATATGTCTAATTTCAGTCACAATTTTTTCCCACAGAGTTAGGTAAAAGCCAATTATGGATATTGCATCAAAATATTTGCTTTATTTTTACATATTGACGAGAATATAAAGACAGCCAAGGTAACTAAATAACTTCAACCATTTTATTTTCCTCAGCTAGAAACTCGACAGGAACAAGGAGAGAAAAAAGGTGCAAGATGGAGAGGGACAGACAAGACAGCGCTTAATAGAGAGTGACAAAAAAACCTCCGCTTCAGTCAGCTCGAGAAGAAAATGTCATATTTTCGCCTATTCCAACAGCCTGGCATCAGATAAATAGAAACACTGGCATGAAAATAAAATTTGTCTTAAACATTTTCCCATGATTGTTCACTTACTTGGTGTGGCTGTGAGGAGTTCCTGGGGCCTTTCCAAAGTGTCTGTACACCTCTCTGCCTTTGCGGGGGCCTGAAGAACAAAAGTGTTACAGATTAAATAACAAATTATAAATGCTTAACAGCATCTCAAAAACATTACTAACAGAATATAATCTTTCCACTACCATTCCAATTTAATTCCAATATATTAAATAAATAAATAAAATTGTATGCCACTAAATTAAATACAAAATAAGTCTAAAGAGAAGCCCCAGTTGGAATTTTTCTGTTCAAATGAGTTAAGTAAAAATCATAAAGAGTAAGGAGAGAATATTTATCACTCAGTTCAGATGCCAATTGGGGGGGGAAAAGTTAACTTCCTTATTCAGATGAACTCATTTGCTAGTCTAGTATTGGCGGTAGAGAAATAAACATATGAATGTGCAGACTGTATAGTAAAACTAACTTGTGCATTTAGTGGTTTAAGTTTATAAATTTTGGGGTGGTTGGCATTGAACAGGTTTAACTCGATTTGATGTTAATGGTTCATAAACAATGATCTCACACAGCATATAAAAGAGGACCCTCTCCTCTATGAAAATGATTAATTAATCATTAATTAGCTTTTATTAGTTATTTGACTAAAAAGAGAAGCCTGGTACACAAAGAACACCAGACATTTGAGCCTTGAAAAAGTTAGAAGTGCTCTACAAAAAAGAAAACAAAGCTTGCACATGAGAGAAATGTGAATATCTGGTAATCAACCACTAACAATCACACCTGAATGCAGATGAAAACCTGCTCTCCTTTTTGGAGCAATATCTCTTTGGTATGGCTCTACAAAAAGACTTAGATGACTTACAAGTGCATACATCTTCTAAACTCAGCCAATACCAGAGAGCAGGAGTCTGCTGTACATTTTGTTTGTTAGCAGTGTGTTATAAGCCCCTAAAAGCAACTACAACATGCCAGTGTGAAATGAATATGTTCACCGATTGCAGTTCTTAAACAACATCTTAGGGCGCACTCACACTAGGCATTCGTATCATGCTCAAGCATTATTGACGGCTAAAGTCTTGTTTAGCTCAAGCACAGTACACCTTCCTGGCCCAGGCAGCGCTGGAAAAGGTGTGCCTGGCACGGTACAGCCGCCGATGAGCCCGTAGTAGAGCATGCGCATAGACAGCAGTCCTGACATCAATTTCCCCGCGACCCAATACGTCCATGCACTTGCGGACATTTTAATTTTGCCTAAGTCTCCGGTTGGTCTGATGTGGAAGTGTGTTTGCTAAAAAAAAAAAAAAAAAAGGAAACGCTCCAAAACCCAAACCTGCAAGTATTAAGATGTGGTATGGTATTAGCAAGAAGCAATAGTGCCAGGTAGGAGGAAGGGGGGGGGGGACAATTGCGCTAAAGCACGGTACGGATCAACTGGGCCAAGTGTAAGTGCACCCTAAATCAAAGGGCAAAAATTGATTTTCTCTTGTCGTTGCAGATTCACCTCTGAAGTGCCTCGATATACCATCACATTCATCTAACATGGATAGCCCTAATAACCATAACTATGTTACCAGAAACCCATTTGTATATAGTGCAAGCTTGATCACCAGCAGGATGACTGCTTACAGTATGTACTCACTCTCACTGCATTATCATTTAAATGTAAAGCTACATGTTTAGATACCTGACAGCAGCACGGTGCCCTGTCCTTTGGGTGCAGACAAAGCCAGTTGGTCAAAGGTCATCACCTGACCGCCTGCCTTGAGGATCCTGCGGCGGGCACCATCAGTTACCCTCAAAGCGCAGATCTGGGACACAAAAAACAAATACAAGGACCTTCTTAGAGACTGCCAACGACGTGTGTTGAGGGAAGATCCTACGTGGACAAAGTTATATCTTAATAATGGAAAAAAAAGGGGTGCAGGCTACCTTGAGCTTGGGGATATCCTGAATCCTGACATCATCAGTGACGGTTCCAACAACAACGGCGGTCCTGTTCTCACGGCCAGGCATCTTCATCTTACGGATCTGGTCACAGTGGAAGCAAAGTTAGAAAGTGGCTCCATAAAAGAAACATTATTGCATCCAAATGATCAAATATCATATTTTGAAAAAGGTGAAAAATAATCATTCAGATTTGATTTTAGAATCTAAAACATTTCAATTAACTGAAATGGGAATAAAACAAGTATTAATTTGGTAAACCACCAAATTCCAACAACATAAAATCCAGAGCCACTTAAAAGCACAGCACAACCAGGAAAGCACCAACTATAACTTTTACTCTACTGAAACCTCAAATCACAGCAGCTTACAAAACAAAGTATCAATCTGATACCAGCCAACTTTTTCCTGATGTAAAATGCAGTACATTTACTACACAAAGGGCCGGTTTCACAGACATGGATTAAGCCTAGTCCTGGACTAAATGGAATTTTGAATGGAGATTGTCCATTGAAAGTACAATTTAGTCCAGAACTAGGCTTAATCCATGTCTGTGAAACCGGCCCAGAATGTATTAAGTCATGTTTATGTTAGGTCACATGAAGCCAAGGATGGAAGCTCTGAGCATGCTGTGACTATATAAAATCAGACAGTGGAAACACTGAATTGTTTTATATGATGTGGAGCAGTCGCATCATGAATTATAAATCATGTAATGATCCAGTGTGTCAAATTAGTGCATCTATATAAATTATAAACACTTAAATGTACTTGACCAAAAATGTATTCCAGTCAGAAAATAGTTGCTATATGGTACAACTTGCTCAAAGAGTACACATAATGTAAGTGTTAGGGTTACACAACGTAAAAACAG
This sequence comes from Ammodytes marinus, assembly GCF_949987685.1. NCBI lineage: Eukaryota > Metazoa > Chordata > Actinopteri > Uranoscopiformes > Ammodytidae > Ammodytes > Ammodytes marinus. Next base: position 20,826,485 of record NC_137217.1, on the reverse strand, counting down.
ATTTGATGAGAGATGATTGAGACTGACCAGACGGGAGACGGAGATGGGTGGCCTGTTGGTCCTGCTCATGAAGAGCCTCCTCAGGACAACCTTGTTGAAGGGAGCATTACAGCGACGGGCCAAGAACCTGTACAGCTGAAGGAGCCCAGCAGGATGGTTTAAATTACTATATATATATATATATATATATCCATTAGGTGAGTCAACTGAAAATTGAATGTCAAAATTACAGAAATGACCACTACTTCTGATGGCTGCATTACAACAAAATCACAATAGATGAGTATAAATTACCTTGACCAGGAGCCTCAGATAGATATCCTGACTCTTAGGTTCTTTCCTGTGCACCTTACGGTCCTTGTTGTGTCTGATGTCAACTCCCTACAGGGAATATATAAAAATATTATAGTAATACAACAAATAATGAATTAGCTAGCAGCATCTTAGGTTTGATCCTATACACTTGATCAAACACTAATGACACCTACTATACCCAGGCTCCTTGCTCATTTAACATTCATGCCAAACACTGTCAAATTAACAAGGAGCAGGATGTATATGGTAAACAAGAGTTTAGTCCCTTGTACTGCATATACAACTGAACAGCACCTAAGCATGTAGTACAGTACAGGCCGGTTAACAACACGTTGACACTGGACAGCTAGCTGCTAACGCGAGCGCCACAGTAAACAAGTATGCAGTATGCAACTTAGGCTGACATTGACAATTTAGGAACACACGGAGAAATTATGGTTAAAACATAAATTCCGCACTGTGAAACAGTTTATGAACCACGTCTATTAAACCTCAAGGCGTGAAGCGACCGTTTCGGCATCACAGGAGGTAAAGCTAATGTGATTTACATGGTCAATAAACACGAAATCGGGACTGGGCTTTAACGTAAATTATATGAAGAACTAGTATATATTGTCCTTATGAATATGAGACGCTTTAATTGAGAGGATGATCATGGATAGTCGAGGTATCGTATTATAAAGTTTCTAGTAGCAGCACCTACCATCTTGGATTCAGAGCGAAAAGGGAAAAGGAAAGGCCGAGGTCTCGCGATAAACAGTGCACTGAAATCTCGGGTCTCTGATTGGCTACAGAGCCTGCGCTTCCTGCAGGCCCAAGTCAAAACAACTGATGGTTTTAAGTGCTGCCTCCCAGTGGCACGATGCTATCTATTTATACCTATCTATTTTACGATTTCGTGCTGTTTGTGGTCCTTAAATCTTGTCTGATTAAACACACTAAATATCAATTGTTATAAATTGCCTGCATGGATTAATAAAGCACAGACGCAACAATGTGTTTGTCCAGTACCTTCCTCCTTCACTGATGATTGATTAACATGATTAATTGCTCATGTAAGATTCTACCAAACTAAGTGATCCTGGGTCTCTTTATATGTCTTATATCCCATGCAATTCAGCAGAAAACTCAGCATCTCATAGCCTACCTTTTGCCAGCCTACATTAAAGAAATTATTCATCAACAAACAGTAGATTATATACAGTATAGCCTGTGTGTGTGTGTGTGTGTGTGTGTGTGTGTGTGTGTGTGTGTGTGTGTGTGTGTGTGCCTATGTGTGGAAAAGGTTCAACACTGAACACAGTATATTATTTGATGAAGAAATAGAAAATACAAATAACTTGTTTTTTCTTCTGTTTATAGTTGGCTAATCTTTTCTGTATGTGGCTACTTCTAGGCTACATTCTGAAATTCTCTCTTTCTATTTACAAGAAATTATCACTTTATCACTTATCACTTTTGCAATTAAAATAGAGGATAATAAAACTGAATGTATGCATGTAGAGCAGTTTTTTCTCTTTTTCACACGTCAGCGAGCCATGAACTGTCATTTATAATGGGGTATTTTGATGTATAAAAGTGCAATATGGCTTCATGTCACTACTTAAATCTGATGGAGAGTCAGACATTCGATTTCCTTCATTTCAGGCTAAAACATTAATATAATATAACATAATTCTCATTATCGTTTTCACGGTACACACTTTAATTTATTCAGCGGGTCTTTATTAGGGAGTGTCTGTACTTTCATCTCTTCTCCATAAATGTTTGGTTTGAGATCTTGGGCCAAGGGTAATGCATTATCTCCCTGCCACAGTAATTATATTGTCCTTCTGTCATGAATGTCAAAAAGGAAAATAATTCCCAAAAAATTAAATGTTCTATAAACATAATGAACAATTTAAATAATAATGAATGCAGATTGTCACTTCCACAATATTCGGACAAAGTGCCATAAAATGGTAAGTGACCAAATTACTTGTTTACAGTACATGATTCGACAGTCTGAATCTAGATAAAATGTTACAAACGCTAGAAATAATTGTTTTGCCTTTATTGTTTAAAAAAAATGTGTGGCAACATTCCAGTAGTTCAAACTGAAACATTGTCACAGGATTTAACACTTCTGTTGATATTTATATTCTATGAGTAAAAAAATTTGCAGGATTAAACTCAGATATTGTATCTTTACTGTAATTCACGTTTGCATATCTTATTTAGAAATCCTGCCTTGTTTCCTAAATAAAACAATAAGTCTGCAAATGAATTCTGATCATAAATGAAACCCCTAAAAATGTGATTACTTGATATTTTTCAAATAATTTGTACCCAAAAATAATACTTAAAAAATTTAAACAGCAGTCATTCCGTACAAAAGCTTGCATCTTGGAGCCAAGGATCTTCAGTTTATTCAAGTTTTTGGTCACTCTGTTGTCGGAGGTGACACAGGAAAATGGTGAAGGCCAGCGAGATACCTCCCAGAAACACTGTCCTAGCCACAGGGGGGACAAGGGCAAAGTTCACAGCCTGAGAAGGTGGAGGAGAAGAGGATTTTTTTTTAAATTGTACATCTGCATGTGTATCTGCAGTGAGAAAGTGATATTTGCTCAGAGGAATACCTGCATTGTTGACCAAAATACCACTCCAGCCTAAAGAGAGCAACAAAGGACAGGTTTATAGATAAACAGGCACACAGAGAGATTTATATAGACATTTAGGAAAAAATAACACATCTAATGAGGGAAACCTTTTCTGTATGTGTACCTTGTATGATGACAAGAATTTCTGTCTCCAGTCTTCAAGCGGGTCATCTTTATTTTCTAACAAACTTAAACCTAAAAGAAAAAGCTTTTTCCTGATTATTTTTCATCCGTTTAATCCCACTTCGGTTTCAAAGGTTTTTACAATCAATTATCAGTTCAACATTAAACATTTTTTTTAACTGATAATCTCCAAGTCAATTTGCAATAAATGAATACATTGTAACCAAAACAATATTTTCAAGAGTGGACAGCAGGTCATCTGAAGAACAATAAACGTTTTAAATAATAAATGAAAACTGACAGAATATTAATTTATCTTAAAAGGGAGCATCTGTAACTGTAACTACAATTTAGTTTACATTCTCAATCTTTGCCAATATACACAGATTATACTAGCTGGGCCTTTTGAATGGGAACAATTCATTGATTAGATTGGATTGGTCAAATACAATAGGCAGCAGCACAGCAGACACCAGCAATTATCTGTGGCTAGAACAGGCTGTAACACACTCACCAATATAAAAGGCACTGATGGTCAGAGGAGCTGCGATCAGCTGATCCACAACAACTTTGGACGTCACTGCCTTCACTCCAGCGCCCGGCAGCATCCTCTCCAGACGTCTGAGCCAGAAGTAGTTGAAGTTGGCGTGGAAACAGAAGCCCACGGTTGCCACACGAGCTGTCTGCCACCAGTCGATGCCGGCTGGACCCTCCGATGTGGGTTTTCCGCCCAGCACACTCTGCTGAATAAGGTCAGCGGAGGCAAACAGCGTGGTGTAGCCCAGCACATTACTGATGTACGGGTGGGCCTTGAACACAGCCCAGGCCCACTTCATGGTGACAAATCTGAACAGAGAGAATGCTTTAAATATACATGTATATGACACTTTTTTTATGTGGTGAGAAAGCTTCTAAACAAATGTTCAAATCAAACGGATGATAGAGGAAATTCCGCAAGATGATAAACATACCTTTCAAGGTAAGCTCTTCTTACCTTCTCCTTTTAATTTCCAAATCCACAGACACACAAGCTCTTCTCTGATTGGTTCTGCTGGAAAAGGAGGAGCTGAGATGAATCTATACAAGTGAAGCAGATTTTGTCTTCTCACCGGGTCAAAGTTCTTCCACTTCTTTTCAGAGAATGTGCATAGCTTTATCAGCACACCAGGGAAATACCTGAGAAAAAAACCACATGTCAGGAATAGTGAAGAAATTACAGAAAAAGTCCAAATCTGCAGTTGACAGTAGAGAGGTGGAGAAAAACCAACCCTGTGACAGTTTTAAAGTAAATGTGTGTAGGGTGGAGGCTGCTTATTAATGACACAGTGGGTTTCAATGTACCTTTTATACATCCAGTCAGTTTAGTGGAAAATATTGTCTTGTGTAGAAGAGTAAATGTCACTTACCAAAGATTTCTCCCACTTGGTCAACTGTTGAAGTTGAGAGCCGAGCAAGAAGTTTGCTGTGTGCAGCCATCTGGTGTCAGGCACATGTGGTGTGTCACTATAAATAGACACCACTCCTGCTGCAACCCTTCCCTGCTTCAAGAAAAGTGCGGTAAGATGCACAAATGTTTACTTTTTGTTAGAGAGAGAGCTAAGGCCTTGCAGGGACTATGTTGCATTTATGCAAATTTGTTGTGGATTATCATCTCTCAACATTGCAAATATTCTGTATTACTTTACACTGCAAACATTTGCTCATTCCATACTTTTCATTTAAGACAATGACTCCTTTCATTTGAGATAATTTGAACATGTTTTTATTGTATTTTTTTTCTGTTTTGTATTTTAAAATTCTTGAACCCATTTTCTCTTACTATGTATATTTATATGCACCCAAACAATAATGCAAATGTATTGTATGTAAAAACCTACTTATATAAATTAATATACGTATGTAGGTTTTCAATAAGCCACTGTGTGGTGACACACCTATATAGGGAACACTAAGGAGGCAATTCAACCAGGAACAGAAGATAACTGACTTACTCGTAGCCACCAAATGGACAGTTGGATGATTGAAATAGATAGATAGATAGACAGAGACTGACAGACAGACAGACAGACAGACAGACAGACAGACAGACAGACAGACAGACAGACAGACAGACAGACAGACAGACAGACAGACAGACAGATAGGCAGACAGACAGACAGATAGATAGATGAGGTCATTTTAAATATCCACTGCAAAATGTAAAAACAGTAAAATCAAAATTGAAAAGATGCAACAAAGTTTTTGTTATTATACTTCTGTATCTCTTGCTGTCTCCCATATTTGTTAAAAAAGCACATCCTGCTTTCACCCACCTGCTGCCATAGATATGTAAAACTCTGCACTTGGAAGGTGGGCTATTGAATTGCAAAGGTCAATTAAAGCCACTAGCAACCATCTTAGCTCTTGCCTGAGAAAATTTGATCATTAGGGCCAGAGTTTAAGCTGATCAATTAACCGCCTCAACTGGTGCTTTTGTGTCACCTTGTATTCAACAAGCTGCCTTTAGTGTAGTGCACAATGGAGACGTGTGCCCACACTACCACGAGCGGTTGACTTCTCAGATAATTGCCTACTTCTTTTCTGAGCCAATCATCGTGTCTCACTTCCTCTCCCACTGTCAATTTGTCAAATTGGGTTCCATTCACACTGCTGGAGAAAAAGAAAAGAAAAAAGGGACTGTGTGCATTTGCATTGAGCTCTGATGTCACTTGACTTAATTCGCCACACACAGACTCACAATACATACACATACATTTGCCAATAATTAAATGGACAGACCTCTTTCTCTGAAGCAGCCCGTCTCAATCAAGTCCTCTGTGCAGTTTGTAGAAAGACACAAGAAGACGCACATCAGTCTGAGGAGGAATAAGGTAAACATGTTTTATAAATATATATACAGATATACTATATATGGTTAGTTTCTATTGAGCTGAACAGAAAGGAGCACTACAGAATATTAACAGTTAGTGTTATGTTTTAGTCCTCCACTTGATGAGAGACAGTGGTGATAGATATACATGTAAAAATACAACTTCATAAAAAATGTTGTGTATTAGCATTAAATGTTACTTGTCGTGCATAAATTGGCTCCTAAGGGTGCTATATTATGATTATAAATTATTGGAATAGTGTTGCCATTAATGTGTGAGCCTCTTTTGGGTAGATTAACCTGTAGCGATACATTGCATTTAAAAAAAGTCAGCATGTTTTTTGTACATAATAACTTCACCTGCAGAACTAGAGCTTTGTAATTAATTTAGAGCAACAAGTACAGTATTTTGCTCCTAAATGTCACTCATATTGATCACTTATTTTCACAACTTCAAGACTCCATTGCTTGTTTCCCTTGTTTTTTAAATTGTATTTACCTCCTTAATTTTTAGTTTATTGGAAATGTTACTTAATTTTATTGCAATTGGTACATATAGATTACAAAGAGATGCAGAGCTCTTATGGCTATGTTCATGTTGATGAAGTCGATTGTTTTGTGTCATTTGGATTGTGGATTTTACCATCATTACTATTATTGATCCATTCATTTGTTTTTGTTTTTGTTGTTGTTGTGCATTTCCATGTTTCTTGAGTCTGAGGACCAGTTTCAAAGCAAAAGGGTGCAATGGGTTTTATCCTCTAGCAGGCCTATAACATTTGAAGTAATGAGTAGCAAGAAGTAGCCTATACAGTAGGCCTAGACCTATTTAGTTACACTGATTCTCATTTAGGCCTAATAGGCTACAAAAAAAATTTGAGTGGTTTATTTTAAAATATAATCTGGGGCTGCTTCAGATTTTTTTCTTGCCTGTTTATTCACTCACATTTCTAGATATTGAATATCTCTAAACACACCCTCTCTCAGCCATGCGACCATCCATCTCAATGACTCTTGAGCCGGGGTTGGAGCGCGGTGTCCTGGGTCGTGACCTCTACACCTTTGTAACTTCAGCATCAGGGCACATGATGAGGACTCTGCAGAAACCGCGGAAGAACCGCCCGTCCAAACGCCAGGTCAACCACCGGCGCTTCCTGCACAACATGATCCAGAGGTGTGTTAGATGGAGCCGCGGAAAGCTATTATCAAAATGCAAAATCATGATTGGACAGCGGTTTCACTTTCTTGCCATGCATGCTGCATTCACGTGCTCCTCCGATGGTCCGACTTCCCGATATCGGTGTGTTCATGTGCTTAAGCTTTAAAGGTCACATATTGGGCCGGTTTCACAGACAAGGTTTAAGCCTAGTCCGAGACTAAAATGCCTGTTGAGCTGGATTAATTGAAAACTACTTGCACAGACTCAGTTTAAAATAGTCCTAGATTAAAGATATTCTGGATTAAACAAAGCCAATTGCAAGACAGATGACTAGAGCTACTCTAGGTCTAAATTTGAGCTTAAATTAATCCTCCAAGGAGGCAGGTTTAACTTCAGTTTAGTGGTGTTTGTGAGAGAGCATGGACTATTTGGAATATCTAACTAACTCCCACTGCAGAGGCCAGCCAGAAGAGTACTTGTGGATAGGTCTTATCCAAAACATTTATTTGATGAATTTACATTTCGAGACTGCTTTAAATATGGAAAATGCACTGGAAATAATAACTTTGCCTGAGCTTACTAGATGGATGCATTTAAATTGAAGATGTATTCAGCACAATACAATGAGTGTCTAAAACAATTGTGTTTTCAAATGTGGTTGTTGTGATTTAAAATACTGACACACATGAATAACAAAATGACAAAAAATACAACATGAACACCTTTGATTTTCTACGTATATCTTCACTGTGATTAGTAATCACAATTGTCTCAGTACTGTATCTTGTTTGAATCATAGCTCTCTCTTCCAACTTCATGTCATACAGTTTACGCTCTCTGGACTTTCTTTCCACCTCTGTCCCCAGAACCCATACTGAGTTTGGGAAGAGGGCTTTCATGTACTCTGCTCCCACCGCCTGGAACACTATTCAAAAAACACTCAAATTGCAGGAACTCATCACTAAGAATGATTTTTAAAACTTTTCTCATTGCCTCAAAATTGTTCTTCTTCTTCGCCTTCTGGAATGTATTTGTATTTATTTCTCTGTTTTCTCATGTCTGTGCTTTCTTCTTATGTTTGTCTTATATTTCATTCATTCTAACTGCTGCCATTTTCTGCCAGGCCTTTCTCGGAAAAGAGGTCATTTGACCTCAAGCAATTTTGCCTGGTAAAATAAAGGTTAAATAATGTCCAATTCCACCTGTAGAATTTTAATTTTCATGCCTTCAGATATTGCATTTTCTGTCCATGGAATTCTCGGGCTAACTTTCATGCAACGTCATCTTTTTTGTCCTTTGTTGAAAGGTTGTGGCAAGCTCTTCTATAAGGCGAGATTCGGGTTTTTCCACAGAGTCTATCAGTGCAGATATCATTAAATATAATGTCAAAATTATAAATGAGAAAGATGTGAAATACCGATAATAATGAAGATAACCTGAAGTTGGTGTATTGTTCTCTTAGTAACATTTTCATTAATTGAATTTGATGCAAATTGCGGCCCAACTATTTATTTGCTCAGTCCCAGCTGAATGGCTTTTAGATTCAATAACCGGATGGTTTCAAACTATTCTTTTTTAAGAGATTTTTTTTAAATTCATTAAAGTTTATTGATGGGATTTTTTTAGCCTCTGCCCTTGTTTTTTCTCACAAGCAATGGTGTTTCTGCTCCACTCCGGGTTTTTATGATCACTGTTGGAACAGCAGCACGTGCTCATGGGCAGGTGTTCACAATCAGGCTTACTTACCTTACTCCAGGACTTCATAGTCTCAGACTATCTAAACCAAACTTAAGCCATATCCATGACAGTGACTTAAACGTCCCAGTTTAACTAGTCCACATTAAGGCCTACTCCTGGCTTAATCTAGGCCCTGTCTGTGAAACCGGCCCATTATGCTCATTTTGAAGTTCAAATGTAGGCTATAATTGGGGTTTCTACTAGAAACCGTTTTCAAGGTGCAATTTAAAAAAACTTTAATCTCTCTGAATGTAGTCTACAATGGACGCCACAAATGTGTTGTATAGGCCATTTTATTGCTATGAACGTTGAAGTTGATAGGTTTTTCAAGTAGCCTAGGCCTTTACTTAAAAAAAAAACACATCTCGTTCAATCTACATGGACAGTAGCCTAGGCCTTATTAACGGTTATAACTGAAAATACAAAAGGCTATACAAATTATAGCCTATGTGAGCAAACATCTTGATGTAGCCTAGTCCAGCCACTTTCCGAGTTCTGGTTATGACTTGAGAGACTGTTAACCTGAATGTTCACAGTTGGGATTTTTTTTCAATTATTACTACACCACCTGAATGTAGCATTCGATGAACAGATTGACACCTACCTGCAAGGCGAATATGAAGGTAAAGCCAGCAGCCAATAAGTTTACCTTAGCATTAAAAATCTTTGAACCTGACCGTCTCAAGTTAACGAAATCCGCCTGCCTTTTCAGAAGTGGAGGAATATCGGCTACTATCAAAAATAAATTAATCAATAAATGAAAATGCCTCAACAGCATGCCTATGAATGCATCAAAATACTATAAAAAAATATATGCACGCACTAATTAATGATGAAAGTGACATACAACATACTGTATATATAATTGTTTTTACTGTATTTACAGTTGATGGTAGGTGGATATTGTAACCATAATAGTCAGGTTGACTATGTGACTCTGTTAAAAGTCTTTGTTGTAGGCTAAGCTAATCGTCAACTGACTGTAGCTTCATATTAAAATGTTAAATATTAGAGTCGGATCAATCTTCCTAACTCTATTTACCCAGGTATTCCCTTTGAGGTAACAAGCTAAAAAAGGTTATGCATTTTGAGAACTTTTGTTAATATTTAATCTTTCTCCTCAACAGAAAGTTTGCAGACATTGAAGCAGCAAACCAACGGGAGGCATCTACCCTGCATTCTAAGGAGGAGGATAAAAACCTATTTTCTCTGCCATCACAAAAAACAGAGACACTTGTCCAGCCTGGGAATCCCTTCCAAGGTCATGATCCACAAGATCCAGATAAATGCAGCGTTCACACAGATGAAAAAGGCGCCTCCACGTCCCAGAGGGACGTCTCTGTTGGCTCAAGTAGACCTGCAATGAGTGGAAAGAAGCAGCCAGACTCTGGGCACCTTTGGAAACGACACCCACAGTGTGCCACCCTCACCTCGAAAAAGAATAACCAGAGCAGAGGGAGGCAGAGAAGAGAGAGAAGAAAACACAAATCTGTGGGCTCCCCAAAAGGTGTGAACTATTACCAAGAAGCAGAGCCCTTTCATACTGAGTGTAACAACGACAAACTTCAGCTGACAAAAGACTCTCAAACTCATCAGGACTCTGGTTTCATAGAGGTTGGCCAGAAATTGGACACGTCTCCTTCATTCTCTCTGGAGCTCTCCCCTTTGTCTCTTGCCTCGTGCGACCTCTCGATCCAAATGTTCACGGATGTCTCCTCCACCTGTGCACAGGCCCAGAGGAACATCGCTGATATATCGGAGAGTCCGTGGACAGACATAATGGATCTTTTTGGCGTTGGCAGTAAGGACTTAGGAGGCTGCATGGATGTGGAGGCCTATCTTGAAAGTATCTGTGCATGCCAAGGTGATGTCGTGCAGGAGGTAAGTGCTGGTGGTGTTAGATTCACTGATCATCCGGAGAGTTTTTGCAGCGACAGGTGTGAGGTGGCGGATCTGCAGCACGAGACGGGCGAGTACATGTATGAATATGGATACAGTTGTCATGGAGATCAGACCATAAACCAACTTCTGGCTGCAGAGACACACACGTTTAACAGTTTCAAAAGTACAGACATGATCCAGAATCAGGTCCCGGAATCAATCAGCCACATCTACAACACCTTGGAGCAGCACACTTACAGGCACCCTCGGGAAGTGAGTCACTGTATGTTGGTAAATTGTGAAAATGGCCAAAACTTTACACCATTTGAGGGTATAGCTCAGTCTTTCTCCGTTCCGCTTCATGATGCTGAGCACCGTCCCATATCAACACCACCGCAGGAGGAAGAATGGCTTTTCACTGATATCTTAAAGGACAGGAAGTCGCCCAACTGCTAGGAAAATGTGTATCGGCCTTGCAGCGATCAATGTCTTCTCCTGGGGTGAGGGAGCACGTCACGCACCAAGATGAAGGAGAATTTTTTTTTTCTTGTTCAACGCATTTTACGGGACTTTCATTGTCATTAAAGGCCTAAAAAAACGTACTTTGTAAATATTACTGTGATGTCTTTTACTGTGACATCACAGTAATATTTACAAAGTAAGTTTTTTTTAACCCTATATTTCTCTTTCTGTGATGTCACGAGAAAGAGAAATATAGGGTTAAAAAAACACTCTTTCTGCCTTTTCTCAGGCTAGGATGAACCGATTTTATTTTTTTTGCACGTTTATACTACATAGGATCTCAGAATTCAATACACCTTCATATTCAAACCGGTGAAGTAGGCCTTTAATAGTCTACTATTATTTATTTATAGGCCTATATTTTTTACTCACTTGTTTTAACTAGACTATATTTTCCTGTTCTAACAGTAGTTTTGCTTGTTTTAATTACCCCAACTGTAAGGTGTCCCTGAGTGAGTGTTATGAAAGGCCCCCAAAATAAAATAATTATTATTGTGCCTTTCGGCCTAAGTTTGAATATTTTAACGAATCTGTTGTTTTCACAATCCGAGCTCTGCGAGAGCTTTTCGGGACCTGCTCTGCATTTCTGGTTAAATCTCAAGTAACTCGTTGTTTGTAGGCTAAATACTGTGGGATTTTGGAAAAAGAATCGAGCAACTAGGACAACATATTGTAAATTTGTATACCTTTAAAAAGTTTATTTAAATTAAAACATTATTAATTTTACTTGATGAGTTTTCAGTTTCACCAAAATCTTTTATTTCAAGGCCCTTTTATGAACAGGCTTTCCCACTTTTTGTGCTTACAGAAACTAAGAGGAAATTTAAAAAATTTTTGGAAGTCAAATTTTTCCTGATTATAAGGAAATAAGGATTGTAAATGACCTGTAAAAGCAAACGAGACCATCAGTTAATAGAATGCTTTTTTCTTAGGCCTATATAGTTATTATAAATGCCTTGGGTCTGATTTTTCCGGGAACTTACAAAAGGATTTGTGGCAGGCAGACTGAAACAGCCTGTGTTTACCGAACGTTACTAAATCAAAATTGACTTTGCTTCACCATCGTCATACACTATAGTTACATATCCAGTATATAGATTACTTCATTGTGATGCATCCTGCGATCTCTCTTTGAGTTGCTTCCAAAACAAATGCACTCACTGTCGGCACGTGTTTTCGAAGATCTCGTGTCATAAAAATGCTACCACTTTTCTCCAAAGGTGTCGCTAGAATCAACAAAAGTTCCTCGTATTCACTTTGAAAGTGCACCAGTAAGAAATGCTCATATTATCATAGTAAAATTGTACTACTGTACAGTATTCACTTGTCTTTTTCTGTTGTTATGCTACAAACAGAAAATTCCAAACTTTTTTCTCATTTTGACAGGCAGTAAATTATATTACATCCTACTTGCTCACATAGATTACTCAACCTAAATATTTTTTTCTCCCTTTTTTGCACAAAATATTTTATGAATGTGAATATGTTTAAGCTTTAAACCGGTATTTGAGCTGTGTGTTGGTCTGAATCTTGGTATTAATTGTAGTGGCATTCTTGCCTAAACATGAAATGTTGATGTTAAAAGTGGGGACAAATATTCATGATGCCAATAAACAACAATATTTTCTAATATAACGCCTGTGTTCTGGAGTGTTTATATGAGTACCAGTCATGATGTACATTTTTAGATCCGTTACAGAAGTACAAGGACAAACGTTCAATATAAAAAAAAATACATCCATTACAGGGCGCTCTGTGGCGTAGTGGGTAGAGTGTGAACCATATTGGCTCAGGCCTCATCTCAGTGGCCGTGGGTCGAATCTGACCGATGACCTTTACTGCATGTCATCCCTCCCTCTCCCCCCATTTCAGCTCTGCTCTTCGACTATAAAAAAATAAAAAGCTTAAAACACCACAAGTTAAAGTACTGCACTGAATATTCATGTTGGTTTGTACTTAAAGTTCCAAGTAAAAGTACTTTTAATGCAGAATAAAAAGGCTCCTGTGAGTGTTGTACTTAACGGCTTAATTCTACTGATAAGTTAATGTATAAGTAGCATTTTACAGTTGTCTTGTCAATGTGGTGCTACTGTATTTGTAACAACTTTGAAACTGTTTTCTAGTTGAACTACAAAAATGCCTATTTTATTAACAGCAGTTGGATAAAAGATAAATATTTTCCTCAGAAATGAAGTGGAAAGAATACTCGACTTAAGAATAGTACCTAAAATGTGTTCTGTACTTGAGTACATGTACTTAGTAACTTTCCACCACTGATACGTGTGTACATGCCCACACACAGCTCTCGAAAATCACACAGAAACACAAAGATCAAAACCAACGACATATTTTTAAGTTAACCCCAGTCAGATCTTTTATAATTACAGCATCATTAACAAACAAAAAGGCTAAAACAATAAAAGACATTTTTCCAAAATGTTTCAAATTCCACAATAGCCATAAACAAACACAGGGAGAAAATTAACACCTCAGAGGAGCACCGACCTAATCTCTGACTACAGATGAACAGAACTGATCTGTCCTCATTTCAGCAGCTCGATCCACGTTTCTTCAGATTTTGGTCTATAAAGGCGTGAACAAGGTTGCCACGTTTGAACATTGATATGATATTATAGAGATAACAACATTTAAGTGAACAGTTCAGAGTGACAGATTGTATCATGGTGACACGTTAAGTCAACTAATTTGGCTTGTTGCTCTGTCGGCCTCTTAGAGATAAAGTACACAACGTAATGTTTATCCCCATTGGTAATGTGTAAAGTGCAGCTTTTACACAACATATATTCCAAAAAAGAGCAAAGCTTCAAACAAAATCCTTTGCATACTGCTGATTTAAAATAATAGTACATACAGAAAACAAAAGAAACAAACCCTTTGATAGGGTGGTAAAGATATGTTGCAGTAGTCAAACTCTTTCTCGACTGGTGTGATCTTTCTTCACCTGTCTAACTGTGAACCTGGCATGGCAAGAAAAGAAGGAAAACAAAATGGATGTTTCATCAAAATATTTACCTCTCGATTTAGAACAGAGGAAGAAGAGATAGAAGTAATGACAACCCTGATTACCGACAACTAGAACAAAAATAAAACATCAGAGCAATTCCAGAAAACAAAATGTATGACTTCTCTTGTTTTTTTAAAATTTCCAATTGAAAGTTCAAGTTGAAGCGCCAGTGACATTCTTTCTGATATAAAGGAAAAGTTCTACAACTTAGGAAATACGCTTATTCGTTGTTTTTTCTGCAGGGAGTTTAACAAGAAAATCCATATCATTCTCAAAGCTCGCCGAATAACTCGTATTATCTTGTTCGTTCTGAATCCGTATAAAAAAATGTAAAAACATGCCAGACCACTTCCTGGCCAAGAAAACGCTTGGCATATAAAAATGCACTTTGTGGTTTTTACAATTATTTTTTTTGTTGTAAACATAGATATAAGTGTTCATTTGTGAGCTTTAAAGAGCTGGTAGGTATATTTGGTTATAGACCAGCTGTTTCCTTCAGTTTTTATGCTGAGCTATGCTAAGCTAACAAACTGCTGACCTTTAGCTCAGCTTACATTCACCACACAGACATTAAAGTGGTATCGATCTTCTTATCTAACTCTATGCACAAAAGTGAATAAGCACATTTCCCAAAATGTAAAACCATTCCTTTAAAACATTGCTTTTTGTCCATGTCAAAAACGAGACATCACAGGCAAACAGGTGCTGAAGAAGATACAAATAAAAAAATTATAGAAAAAGACCATCATCTGTTAAACAATAACTAAAACATGAAGAGGAAAATGGAGCTGTTTGACTGAAAATAAGTATTAAATAAAAAACAACAGAGTTGTTGTTTCACAGCAGGGTCATTGAGCTGCTTGTGCTTGGTTTACACCGCACACACACAAATATGTCATTTGGAGTTGATAGCGTAAGAAAAGAATAAATCTACGTTTTGTTCTACTTGCCATTTGCTTCATAGAAATTCATTCCTCAGTACCTCCATTTTATTTTTAAATCTAATACTACTAGTATCGGAAAATGTTTTGAGTCTCTTGTTATTCTAAAATCTTCTAGTCATGAACTGTGTGTATTCTACTGAGAGTAACTCCGGTAGAGTCACTGGACGATAGTGGAATACCATAACCGCCTCTAGTCCTGTCATCTACTCTATTCTACAGCTACTCTACGTTTTCTACAAATTTAAGTCCCTTTTTCTCATCCATACGCCCACCATTTGGTTAAACAAAAAAGCTTTGTTTCATCAATAATTTACACGGTTACTCAGTAAAAATCAAAATTACAATGTACAAGATGCTTGTCAAAATAAAATGTGTTGTGTTTATCAGTCTAAAACAAGGAAAGAAAGCAAGAGATCCATTGTCACATTTCCCTCTGCTTTGGATAAAAAAAGACAATTCACACAGTTCCCCACAGGTTATTTCTAATCCACAATCCATAAAATGTGTATTTCAACCAGTCAAACCAGCAGAAAGGTCTTCCATGCACTGTCAACTCTGACACCAGATGATGTGAACCACCAATGTTCAGGCCGACCTCAGGAAATAATCTGACTAACATGCTTCCCCACACAAAATCAATAACTTAAATTCACATTGGATATAAATAATAAAAATTTCTGAAGCAATATCTAATACCTAATACCTAGCATTTTGCCTAAGAACATACCATTTCTAATCTACAGAAAAAGGATTTATCATTAAATACAACTTCAGGCGGCTTTTTATGGTTGTTAAATTGTTTGTGTCTCTACAATTTTAACGAATTATATGAAAATGGGATAAATACGTGATGAATCTTATTGTAACGCTTCAAATATTTCCAATACGAGTTCAATGAAATACTGGTCACTAATTTCCATTTATTTTTTGCTCACTTAGCAAAAATGGCCTCTGCGGTTTTAACTTAACATACGCTCGTAAAGTAGGTGAATTCTCTGCTACATGTGTGTATCTGACGTCTCTTCATAATAACTTTGTGTAACACGTACGTAGATTGTCTAAACACCTTTCAGGAGTATTTTCACCCTCCAGCAGCCCCTTTGTGAGCTCAGATTGTAAATCGTCATCAAAAGGTTACACATGGCTTAGTTTTAAAATATCTCCATATGGAAAAGACATGACCACCATAATGTTTTCTCATAACTGTACAGCATCATGAAATTAGATGATAATAATAACTGCATTGTCCCCTTTGGATCTCTGGGAGATGTAGTTTACTTTTCTCAGAAGTGCATTACAGAGATGTAGCTTAGAAATTTCCATTCTTTCTTATGTCAAATTCTCATCACAGTTTGTAAAAAAAAAAAATAATCAATTCCAGTTGCCTCTTTGTAAAATCTAATTTTGACACTTTTTTCTGATTTTAGAGTTATAGAGCCTAATGAATGCAGCCTAAATTTAAAAACTAGTGTTGTTAGGTTATATTGTGTGCATGTCACTCCTTCACCCCTGAGAAGTTGAGGATTTAAGAGGCCAATGCGTGCCTGTTTGTGTGTGTGTGTGTGTGTGTGTGTGTGTGTGTATTATGTGTGTAAGTGAGTCTATGTGTGCGTCACTCCGTGTTGTTGAGGCTGTATGGCGGTGGAGGGTCCAGGCTGTGTTCGGAGGAGGGAGTGGGGGTCCCTGGGGGTCCAGAGGAGGGGGTCGGTGAGGCAGGGGGCTCCTCAGAGTCAGAGTTCTCCAACGAGAGGTCATCGACCAGCGCTCTCCGTCCGCGCATCGCCAGGGGCAACGGAGCACGCCTTTATGAAAAGAGACAGAGAGAGTTACTGTTTGTATGGGAGGCAAAGATTTATCTGGAAAACTACCGTATTGGCTTGAATTTAAGACGATCCTCATCACAAGTACACCATAGCTTGATGATTTTGGAAAACACTTTTCGAAGATATAAAGGGCCACATCCACTAAAAATGGATTGCGCACGCTAATAGCTTCTTGAATTGAGGCATAATAGCGCCCGATATCCGGCCCGTTTTAGCACCGTATCCACAAAGGAATTTGCAATAAGGGCGCACTCACGTGAGGCAAGTTTGCCTGTTCCGTGCTCCAGCACGATTGCCCCCACCTCCCCACTCCCTGCGCCTGGCCTGGGCACGATTGCTCCTTCCCTGCATCACCGTGCGCATTTGGGATTTGGAGCGTATCTACTGTTTGTGAATATTTTCATCCGGCCAAATTTGCATAAAATATTCCACTTCCACATTAGACCAACGAGAATCCTTAAGCTATTATTTTTTTAAATATAGCCTTGATGTAATGGGTCGCGGTGGACAGTCTCATATAAATGTGCAGTGCGCTGTTTATTATTAATATAAAGGCCCGTCATCAGACCATACGTACCGGATGGTTTTATACACTTTGATCGCTCCATCAAGTAATCTAAGTCAGTTTTTGTATGGACAGAGAGCGTTATTTTTAGTGTGTCTTTATAAAGTTTCTGGTGCAACGGAAGTGTAGGCTACTGTTGTCTTATCACTGGACCGCCGAGTCCTGCTGTGTGTTGTTTTGGGTTCGTCTCCACCGCCGTACATAAAGGCAGCATTATTACAGACGAACGTGAGCAAACACCGCGGGCCTTAAGTCAGCGGTCAAGAAAACCTTTTCTTGACCGCTTTCTGCTGCTCTCACCTTTTTCGCTCTTTCCCCCACTTTTATTAGCCCACACCTAGACCTATACACACGTTAATTCTCACACATTTTATGTTCAAGTCCAAGTGATGGGCAATTCTGGTGCCGACTAGTAAGGCAGCGGACGTTTAACCGACAACGCATCCTTAATAAATGTGCACGTTGTGCGCGTGTCATCTCAATAGCATCTGTACCGTACCCGGGCACACGTCTCCCAAGCGTGCAGTGGCCTAGGAAGTGTTCCATGCTGGAGTACAGATGGCGTGCTCACACTAGCCAAACAATCTAGACTTTAGGAGGCAAACGTGCTCGGGCAAGGAACAGATATCCTAGTGTGAGTGCGCCCTTAGTGTACTGTATACCAGCGCTAACACGCCCACAAAGTTTGGCAGCTGAGCACAGTTTGCCATCGTTTTGCGTTTACGGCACGCCATCAAGGGGGAAACACCTGTACAGTTGTCCACGTCATTAACTTGATGCGCTGTGGTAGTAATTGCACTATGAAGAAAATGTTGTCTAGGGAACAGGAAGGACACGCAGCAGGGAGTAACAGGTCTCTTCTCAGGCGGGACTGTTTCAGGCAGCACCCTGCACTTTTACGCTTTACGCACTGGGCGGCTGATGGTTCAAAGAGACGATCGGCGAGGATTTGATGGTGATTAATGTTCTAGAATCAAGCAGCCCTTTTTAAATAAACCTGAGCTTCATCATAACTGTTTTTTACCTATATAAGTACTCAACCTACTTCACCCCTGCCTTGAGGTTTGCCCCGTAATATAACTCAATATCAATGAAATACAATTTAAATCTCACAAGTGTTGAGCAGAGAGAGGGAGACAGAGAGACAGAGAGAAGGGGAGTACAGAGGAATAGCGCGACTTAAAGCCACTATGAGTAACATTGCACGTTGGCGGCCCCTTTGGACAAAAGCGGTAGTATTTTTACAATGCCCGCTGTCGCAAAGCTGTTTTCTAGCTCATGCCAGGCGTGCGAGTGTGAACTGAGAAGGGCGCAATATAGTGCATGTCCGTGTGTTGAAAGTGTGAGGACTCTTTTCGGCTCCGTGAGAGTGGTTTTGACACTGCATCAACTAATGCCAGTCAGTGCTACACACACCTGATTGCAATGAGTTGATGCAGCAGTGTCACCTAACTACTCTCTCTCACGGAGCTGAAAGATTACGTGTACTCACAGAAAGCGAATGAACGAGAGACGGCAGTTAGTATGGATCACGATGAGGTAATGTGTATTTCAGATAATGGTCATCTGATGATGGTGAAGCAAAGCAAACTTTGTGTTAGTAGCCTACCAACCGCTCATTCATTTAGGAGTAAACACTGCAGTCTAGTTTCGCTCTCGTGAAATTGTATACACGTTGCTTGGCAACGCCCTCGTCCTGCCCGTAGCCTATATCACTCTCCCTTTTAGTTTTTCTTCATTGCATTCTCTTTTTTTTCTTTGATGGTTCAGCCCCGTTATCAGTCATTATGACGACAAACAACTGTCTCAAACAAGGCTCCCGCTCATAGGCTTCTCAAATCGCGTTGCTGCACCACACTGAAATCTGCGACCAATACGGATATGTGACCATAGAGCATGCACGCGTGAACCGAAAATCGGACTGGGTGTGCAACCAGACCAAACGCAGTAATAAAAACTATATAAAAACGTCTTTCTTTGCACTGATGGTCTCGTTTGCTGTTAAAGGTAATTTGTGATTATTAGAGGAAACATGAAGCTGTTTAAAATATATTTAAATGTTACTCAGAGCTGCTTTAAGTACACAGGTTTCATACGTGGTATTTGGTCCACTAAAACGGCCTGAAGGTGCTATTTGCAGCAAGGCTTATTTGAATAGGAAGGGAGCAATTTTGCACTGGATTTTGAATGTTCCCTCATTTATATACATGCAGATGGGCCAAGCCCACCCAGGGCGCTGGCTGCTCAGCAGGGCAGTTTGCGCACATTTCCCCCTTTGCACGTGCACCGTTTAGTTTGCACCGCTTTAGCTATAGCAAAAGCGGCGCAATCCTTTAGTGGATGTGGCCCGAACACTTTTTAGATTAGTCCTGTTATTCCAAAATAGATAGAATTAGTCCAAGTTCTTATCCCCAAAGCCCTTTCTCTCCTAAAAGTGAAATGTAAAATCCTTTCACTAAAGGAGCCATTCAAAATGGATATCGAACACAAAAACAAACATAAACACAAACACAAAGAACAAAACTAAAAAAGAAACGACACACACAGTGACCTACTGGTCTGCTCTCCATTCAGGGACGCTGAGTGTTGGCATGACGTAGACAGATGGACAGTTTGTCAGTGTTAGACGAACACAAACGGATGTAACAAAAGAGCAAAACAAAACAAATCATATCAAGTTAATGGGTGGGTTAAAAACAAACAAACAAACAAAAACATTGAATCATGAACAGATAATACATTCATACACCCTCACACCCATGTGTTTACCTGAGCTGTCCGCGCAGAGAGCTAATCTCCCGCGTCATGGTCTGACTGCCGTCGGTCAGCTCCTCCAGGTCTCTCTGCAGCTTCCTCTTCTGAGCGTTGGAGCGAGAGTTCTCCTCCTCCACCTCCTCCAGCTGCCGCTTCAGCTGCTTCAGACGGATCATCGATTTATCCAGCTGGAGGAAGAGGGGGAAGAGGGAGAGAGAGAGAGAGAGAGAGAGAGAGAGAGAGAGAGAGAGAGAGATGGGGACGCATATATATAAAAAAAGAGATTAGTCTGGGAGCAGACCTCGGATTAAATGTGGCAGATTATCACAGATAATGTTTTGGGAAGAGAGTCAGTGTCTGTGCTGTTGTTGTTGAGGGGATTTATTTTTCGGAGTGGAATATGCTCTACCCTCTCGATGAACACACAGATGCAGGGCGGGATTAGGATTAGGAGGAGGTTGGACTGAGACGGATAAATCACTCATGTAGTCATTTTAGGATGGTTTTTCAACACTCTCTTTGGGCCCCGAGCACAATTAGAGCAGCAAGCTTAGCTGACCTAACTACCATTAAATGATCATTTACTGTTTGTTCCTTGCATTGCTACTCCACGTCTTGTTGCTCACCTTTAGCTGATAAAGTGGTTCATTCTCTATTACCTGTTCTCTGTACTGGTCTGCATGTCTTCTCTCGTCGTCTGCCTGCATCATCACCTCTTTCAGTTTCTTCTCCGTCTTCCGCACCATTTTGTTGGCGATGGCTCGCTCCCTGAGAGGCGGAAAAGTTAATTATCAGCCTCCTGTTGCAGAAAGCAATTCCAAACATTTACAATCTGCTACCTGTTCTTACTGTGTGTGTGCTGAAAAAATAATCCTGTGTTGATACACAGCCTAGGCTCTTTAAACAGCATTTTGCTAGCTACGTTGGGCCCCGTTTGTTTACATACCAGTTTACAGAGTCTAGGCTGTGTATTAACACTCAATTTTTTTTCTCAGTGCACACACAGTATGTACAAGTAACGGATCATGTGGAAATATGTACTGTTTTTGCCTTCTCCAGAATTGGCTACTCCACCTTTAACTTGTATACATAAAACATAAATGGCCCTGCATATATTTTTTTGTAGCATGTGTGTGTGTGTTTCTCTCACTGTCTCTCTTGTTCCATCTGCTCCTCCATGGTCTCGATTTTGGCCTCCAGAGCGGCGACGCTGAGCCGGTGTTTGCCCCTCACTGCTCCCTCCATTTCCCCCAGCCGGCTCTTCAGCTCCTTGTTCTGCCGCTCCAGATGCTCCCGAGCCGCCTCTGCCTTCTGGGCCAGAGTCCGCTCCCCCTGCAGCTGCACCGTCATAGTCTCCATCTGGACCATGAGGGGAGAACAAATCACCATGTGTGCTCACATGGTGTGTGTGTGTGTGTGTGTGTGTGTGTGTGCGTTTGCAGGTATATCTACCATACCTGTAGGCCAGTCTTCCTTTGTCTCTCCAACAGCAGTTCTGAGTTAGTCTGCTCCTCCTCCAGCTCCTCCTCCAGCTGACTGACTCGTGCCTCTAACCTCCGCTTCTCTTCATACAGTGCGTTCCTGGACAAATAAAAAATGTTAGTCAAAAGTTCACATACCAAAAGGCAACAAACAAATGAACAGAGTCTGTTGTAAACAAAGTTATACTAACTTTCCAGAACCGGTGTTGACCATCTCATCTGCAATCTCGTCTCTCTCCTGCTGAGCCTGTCTCCTCTGCCTCTCTGATATAGAAAGCTCCTAGAAGGACAAATGAATGCGCACAGGGGTTAAAAGTCACGTAGAGCATTAATACCAATTTAAAAGCATTATATCTTAACAGGTCTAGTGGGTTTCAGTTAAAGACACACACCTCAGTGAACTGCAGGACTTCTGCTTCCAGAGTTTGGATCTTCTTTTCGCCGTCTTTCAGGTGTCCTATCACCACACCCTGAGACAACTTGGCCTCATCTAGCTCGCGCAGAACTTCCTTCATTTGCCCCTGTGACAAATAAAAGTTTTTCCTAAATGCAGGACACTTGCCAACACGTAGAGGAAAGAATCTATGCCAACGTGTGAGAAAAACGTTGATTTTACCTGCAGCCTCCGTAGCTGCTTTATAGCCTCCTCTTTTAAACGGTTGGACGTCTCCACCTGGGCCTCGGCGTCCTGCAGTTCGGCTTCCATCTGCTTCTTGGACGAGGAACTCTGAGATCGCTGACCTCTCTCCTCCTCTAGCTGGATCTCCAACTCCCTTACCTGGAATAGGACGGGGGACAAAAGAAAAACATTTTTGTTAGAGGAACTTCGAGAGCGGAACAGCAACAACAACAACTTCCTCTCTCCGTTCTGTCGTGCCTGTTTGCTGAGGGCCCTCCTCTTCTCCTCTCCTTTTTCTTCACTGTTGCTTATCTCCCGCTCAAACTGAGCCTTGAGGGCCTGCAGCGTGACCTCCAGCCTCAGTCTGGAGTTCTCCGCCTCCGTCAGCTCCTCCTCCAGCTCCTGCGCCTGAACTCGCAGGTTTGTGGCTTCTGTTTCTAAGTTCCTGCGGGTCCGCTCCAGCTCGTGAACCTGACAAACCAGAGCAGAAAAGAGGCGGTGACTCCCAGAGGACTGAGACAGTAGAACTGCTAAAGATGCCCGGCATGAGGGATGATGCTTACGTTCTTGCCGACGTCGCCCTGCTGGTTGACAAGCTGTTCCATTTCCACGCGCAGCACCTTGTTGGCCCTCTCCAGCTCTTCCCTCTGATCCTGGGCCTCCTACACACACAGAAAACGCCGGAACCTTAGTCACAATCGATCGCAGAAACATAACAAACAAGACTTGTTCTGTCTGCCCTCAATAGGTTTACCTGAAGTGCTCGGGAAAGTGCCAAATATCTTGTCTCCTTTTCACGGCTGTCTGCTTCTGCTCTGTCCCTTTCATCTGCCAGACGAGCGCTAACTGCCTTCTCCTCTGCCAGACACTGAGGAGATAAAAAAATGCAAAGTTAGCGGGTCAAAGGAAGACATTTCAGGAATGACTACCTATGCAAGCCAGCAAGGGACCAACCTGATCAAACTTTTTCTGCCTCTTCTCCAGGGCCGAGCAGTTCTGTCTCTCTTTCTGCAGGGCGAGTGTCATGTCCTCTATCTCCTCCCTCAGACGCTCCTTCTGCCTCTCCACTCTGTCCTTCTCCTCCTCCTTCTGGCCCGCTCTCTGGACAGTGGAGTCAAGCTCTCGCTGGAGTTTTCTGCGGATCTCATCTCCGGCTTCCACCGCAGTGTTAACCTCCTCCGACTGCTTACGAAGCTCCGCCAGCTGCAGAGGTGAAGCGAGAAGAGAGACGTTTATAAATGCCATGGATGTCTTTATTGAAATCTCCCAAAGCAAACACCATCATTTAGTTCTACATCTTTGGACATTGTGAATTATGAGGGCCTTTATCTATCTATCTATCTATCTATCTATCTATCTATCTATCTATCTATCTATCTATCTATCTATCTATCTATCTATCTATCTATCTATCTATCTATCTATCTATCTATCTATCTATCTATCTATCTATCTATCTATCTATCTATCTATCTATCTATCTATCTATCTATCTATCTATCTATCTATCTATAAAGCAAGAAACATCTGTCTGTCTGTCTGTGTGTCTGTCTGTGACTCGCATATCTCTCTCACTGTAAGTCAGATCGGCCTGAGCTTCTGGATATTGCTTGCGCACGGCACAAAGGTGTGCATCCTTGATTGATTATGAAGTTTTGGACCAAATATGTAGAGGTTATCATATTTATATCATGCTGGCGGTGAATACATGCAAACACTGAAGGCCAAAAAAACGACGGGCATGAAGCGGCATGAAGAAGTCTCCGGCTAAACCCCGCCTCCCTCTGATTTGATTGGCCATTGCGACCAAAGCTTGAAATGAGTGACGAGCGGGACACACACAGCAGACCTGCTTCCTACGGGCACTGCACTAGTCTTTCAAATATGAGAAACTTAAATGTGACATTTATATGTATGCACCTACCTTTCTTCATGATTTGTATTGCAAATACAATGGGAAAACTTTTACTGCTGTGGAACATGGTCAATAAAATGATTTACCTGTTGGGTATGAGTCTGAATCTGCCTGGTCAACTCTTTAGCCCTCTCCTCTTCTTCCTCCAGTCTTTCCATCAGTCCGTTCTTCTCCTCCTCCAGTGCTCGCACCCTAGAGCCCAGAGCCATCTTTTGACGAGTTTCATCCTGCAATATTTCCTGAGAGAGAAGAGCAGACGAGGGTTTCAAACCAGCACAAGTGTGGGTGTTTCTGAGAGAGAAATTGAGGCCAATTCTTTAGTTTTACTCAATACAAGAGTTTCTTAAAGGATGTTTTGAGCTGTAGCCCAACACTTCAACATTACAACTTGACCAAACCCTAGTGTCACTGTGTGTGTTTCCCTTTGTTTACCTTTGCATCATTCAGCTGGCTCTCCAGGCTGCTGACTTCTTTCGAGAGCTTAAGGCATCTGGTGTCAGAGGAGGACAAACTGCCGGACATACCCTCAATCTCACACTGAAAAAAAGACAGAGTGAGGGATGAAGGCAATTTCATGAGAACTAATACAATAGAATATCTTTCCTGCAGAACCTGAATCCAATGTTGTTACTTTCAAAACACACATAGCAACAGACAAAATAATCAACACACCACTGTAAACCCAAATCCACATATGAAATTTGGGGAGTTAGTTAGCATGATAGTAAACATCATAAAAGAGTTCAGCATATTTATCAAACATTGTCATTTAAGTTTGATAAACTTTACAGAATTTCAGTTTAGATGAAGCGGGCTATGCTCTGGTTCCAATTACACAATAAGTTTTTTTAATCACTCAACCAACGTACTAGCCTGGCGCTACCAGACCATCGTACTTCATTTCATTTGTACAGAAGGTCTGGAAGTGCTGTAATTGGCAAACGTTAACTCACTTGGAGGCGGGTGTCTGTTGAAGTTTAAAACTATTGGATCTGCTCAGTGCCACTCTGGATTAGCCAACCAATCGCATAACGTTTGGTCGTGAGCCGGCTTCTGACGGTGCGTTCAGGGAACTCGGAAATTTCCGACTTCACTACATATTGTAGTCTATGGATCTACCGGTACCTGGCAACAGTAACTTGTTAGAGCCTAACGTTTAGTTATTTGGATGAGAAAGGTTGTAGGCGTCCATACTTTCCCGAGCAGATGCACTGGAACACAGACAGGTCGGAACTCGGAACTACCAAGTCGGAAATTTCCGAGTTCCGAGCGTAAGGGAACGCAGCATTCAACTGAAACTGGAGCGCGACTTCGA
Source organism: Ammodytes marinus (assembly GCF_949987685.1). NCBI lineage: Eukaryota > Metazoa > Chordata > Actinopteri > Uranoscopiformes > Ammodytidae > Ammodytes > Ammodytes marinus. The sequence goes on along the minus strand of NC_137217.1, from coordinate 20,800,799 downwards.
CCTGTCGTTCTCAGCCACTTCCTCTGTTCGCTGATTGGATACTCAGAAGTCTGTTCGGAAAAATCTCACTAATACGCCCCACCACCAGACTGACTACTGAAGGGAAAATGAAATTTGGGCGGAAGTAGGTAGGCGGGCGGAGCCAGGCTACCAACGTACTATAAAAACAATGAATGTTGCCGTGAATACCGTTTGACACAGCCACGTCCATAAAGTCCTGTCAAACAGTCTAGATAATAAAAAACCTTTTTATTTTTAAACTAAGTTTTAGAACGGGGGCCTCTACGAATAGTCAAATCTCCTATCCTTTAAGCCTCCTTTACTATACCTTAACCCTAAACGTCATCGGGGTCAAGGAGAGATGAAAAGGTGCTTCCTTTCGAACATAGGAAAAGACAGCACTGTTTCAAATGAATTCGATTCCACTTTTCCTAACCGACGTCATTGCGCGACGGCGAGTACTGCTGACGTAAGTCTCTAGCGCGAGACTACACTTTTACCCGAAAATGGACTACAACAAGCGCTCTTTCGATCCATGCGTTCTTGTCATATTGATCTATAGCAGGTTGTCGCCAACAGAGTGAGAATCACTTAGGTCGGACTTGGCAAAAGGGCAATATTTAAAGCCACTTGAATCCCAATTCACATGTGAAAAAAAAGAGGCTACACTTATGTTGATGTTGAAATTAACTGCCCCCAGTAGTTTTCATTAAATGTGAAGTTGGCATTTTATTTTCTTGTCGTAAATTATGGGCTACGAAAATAACTATTATAATGTTGGTCTTTTATGAGTTCTTTATTATCTTTATGTGGGAGTGGTTAAATCTTCCTCTCTTCTCTTCTCCTCTCTTCTGTGTTAACGCGTCTGTCGTTCGTATTCGTGTTGAGTCGGTAAACTCCGTCGGTGGCCTGTTGCTTTACATGTTGCCGCCGTAAAGGATTATGGGATACCACTATCTCCTTTCCTTTCGTAAAGGTTGGTCAGGAGTAACCTATGCTAAAGGATGGTTAAAGGATGCATCAAGGCTCCTTTCCTAAGCATTTTTAGAATTCAAACCACCTATCTGCCAAGTACTTCCGGGTCATCTCGTAAGGAAAGGAAATTTCCTATGCAAAAAAAAAAATCCATAGAGGCCCCGGGTTTCCATAGGCTTTAATGTCAATGCATTTGCACCTGTAGCTTGTGCAGTCGCTCTTCCCTGTCCTCTCTCTCTCTGTCAGCCTGAGCCAGTCGGGCGTTGAGCTCCTGCAGCTGGCCGTCGGCCCTCTTACGGCCTCTGTCGCTCTCCATGCGGCCCGCTTGGAGGCTCTTGAGCTCGGACGACAGATTCTGCCTCTCTTCCTCCAGCGATACTTTGGACTTCTCCAGGGACTGACGAGCCTGAAAGAGAGCATGTCATGTTTGAGCGACGGTGTTTGTTAACACCTGCATGTGCTTTTGAATGTGTTTTGAGTGTGTTCCTCTCACTCTCTTGCTATTGTCCAGCTGTTCCTGGAGACTGTCTATGGCAGTGCTGTGTTTGACTCTGAGTTCGGACAGCAGGCCCTCGTGGCGTCGCGTCTCATCTTCAACACACCGCTGGAGGTCATTTAACTCCGCCTCCCGGCGAGACCTATGTGGAGGGAGGAGGCAAACAGGTGTTGAAAGTAGGGGAGAACGGGGTAATATGTCACACGGGTAGGATGTCACAATCGTTATATCTCGGAACCAGAAGGTGCTGTCTTGTTCAATTTTGGTATGTAAATATCCATAACTGGGATCAGAGGTCGCCTACATAGTCTTCCTTGGAGTTAGACTGCTGAATATGAGGTGAGAGGACTGTTAGTGTTTTTCATGTCAAATTGAAAATATTTAGCTCTTCAGTATTTTTCTTCTAGGCTTTTACACAATGGGTTTATAACAGAACACTTGTTACCCTAAAAAAGTGTGAAGGGTAAGCTATAGTTTAGATTGTTTTTAGCAAGCTAATTAGTTGTCAGATGGTTGTTGGCCTTGATGCTAGCAAGAAATTCCAGTTGGGGTTGGTCGTCACATTTTTTGGGGGGTTGGTTGTCACATGTTATCCAAAGGGTACAGCCAGGAAAGGAACCCAATAACAAAAGAAAATGTCAAGCTGTATCCTCACTGACACCCCAGAGAAGGAGAGAATAGAGCAGGAAAGGCAGCTAGCATGCAAAAGAGAAAAAGGGCAACAAAATCAACCAGACCAGTTGCCAAGGCTACTGCACCCCAGTGCACTCCACCCCAGCTGGGGAAGAAGAAACAGATGAGAAAGAGACAGGAGGAGGAATCTTCATCAGATGAAGAGGATAGTTTGTGTTTGGTTTGTATGGAAATGTTCTCCAGCACCCGTTCAGGGGAGTTATGGGAGAAGTGTTGTATGTGCAACCAGTGGGCACACAATCTCTGCTTAGTTAGTGAGCAGACCCTACATTTGCCATCACTGTAACTCAGATATTGAATGTGTGTATTGTGGTTGAGTAGGCTATTATTGTTAGACCTATTTGTTTTGTTCTTTATTGTGTTACATACAGTAGGTTGGTCTTAATATGGATTTCCTTTTTGTTTATTCCTTGCTCATTATGTGTTAAGATGCATAAAGTTATGTAGGCCTATTTCTCAACTTGACAATGAAATTAAACTTTCAAATTTAGTTCTGCTTTCTTGCCTTCTTTTTAAGATTTTTCCCATTAAGATAACATTGTGACAAACAACCCCATAGTGTGTGACAACCGACCCCTTGATGGGGTTGGTTGTCACAATGTGTTAGAGTGTCTTTGATGGTAAATTTCCTCTTTATTACAATAAGTTAGAAAAAGTGAGGGGTTCACATTTCAAGCAAACACCTTAAGCTTCAATTTAATGTAGGAATGACTATTGAAAGATGTTTAGGTGATGAGCAATTCTCAGTAGAGTAAAAAGTGTGCCTACTTACCCCGGTCTCCCCTATATGCTAATGATTTCCTCTCTTTTTCAGTCCTGATCTAACAGAAACATTTCAAAGCCTACATTTTTATAACTTACAGTATATCCATATATTATCCATACCTTAGCTCCTGTTGGGCAGCAGTGGTGTCCAGAGTGTCCTCCAGTTCAGTCCTCAAAGCCTCCAGCTCTTCCCCGAGGTCCCGCCTCTGTTTCTCCGCCCTTTCCCTCATCCCTCGTTCATTCTCCACTTCCTCCTTCAGCTCAGACACCTGGGACATGGCCTCCCTCAGGGACCTCTGAGCTTCTGCACGGCGCGCTCCTTCCTCCTCCAACCTGACAGAAACAGAGAAAGACGGAGGAATTAAGGGAAGGGTGTAGTGTGACGAAACTATAACAAGCCTTTATTTGTGTCACTCTGTCTGTAATGGGTTATATGTGGTCTTGTGTCTCACCGGCCCTGCAGGCTGGTGATTTCCTTCTCCTTCTGAGACAGACTGCCCCTCAGCTCGCCGGAGAGCATGCCCAGGTCTGACAGCTGCTCCTGGGCCTCCACCGTCTCATTCTCCATCCTCCTCCTCATCTTCTCCTGCTCCAGGCGACCCTGCTCCTCGCGCTTCAGGCGCTCTGCACACAAGCGGTAGAAGCCACAGATTACAAATTGCAGAATTGTGACCGTTACCAGTAGTATAAGTGTGTGTATGAATGGGTGAATGTGGTAAGATATGTAAAGCGCTTTGGGGCTGAGAAAATCGTCTAGAAAAGCGCTATATAAGTCAAGTCCATTTACCATTTACCATAACTGTTTATTAATATAATTTTAATTATAATATTACAGTTACTACAAAATGAACTAACTTGTAACGACGTACCTTCTTTTGTGGTAAAGTTTTTTTTATTGATTCTTCAGAATTTTGTTTGTAGCCTAATTGTCGCAAAACAAGTCATGACGTGCTGAAATGTCAGATTCTTCTAGCTATGATTAAAATTAAATCTGTTTAGCTTGATAATGGGATCAGATTTAGCTAATTCTTTGCAGAAATATAGATGAAAACACAGATAAAATGCATTTAAAATAAAAAAAAACATATAACTTGGAATACTACTAGTTTTTTCTGTTTATTGCTACAGCCTCGGTTAAACTGTCGAGTCTGTAGCAATGATTAAATAAAAAATAGACTGTCTTTACTAAAAAAATTAAATCGCAAGTCATAAAAAAAGAATAATACTAGTTTTCACATAAAATCTTCTTCAATCTAAATGTTATAGAATACAACTAAATAAATAAAAAAGATATGAGACATAAGAACAGTTACCCTCAAAGTCAGCAATTACAGCCTCCTGTTTGTTTTTGAGTTTGTTAAGGCTTTTTGTTTTCTCCTCTTCCTCAGTGAGCTGATCAGTCACCTCACTCAGATGCTCCTCAAGCTGTTTCTTCTCCTGCACAGAGAAAAAAAACAACAAAACATGTACATTTCCAAAAGTTTACCATGGAATAATGTGTAAGCATGGGGGACAAGCCATTACAAAATACACAATGTAAGGCCATCTGGTATATGATAGTGAAAATAAGTTTTGTCTAATAGTACACAGCACAATATGTTGAAGTTAAAATGTCCCACCTTGCTGAGTCGGTCTCTCTGCTCCACAGCATTTAGCAGGTCGTTTTCTAGACTCTTCACTTTGGTCTCCAAGGAGACCTTCTCCAGCAGGAGCCGCTGTCGGGCACTTTCCTCCTCCTCTAACTGTTCCTCCAAGTCCTGAGAAGAACATTCAAGTCACATGCAGAGAAGGGATAGATGTGTTATGACTAAAAAGCAAAAAGCAAACTAATGAGTCAGTCAGTGTTGGTTTCTGTTCACATATTTCACCTGAGTTCACTGATTGTTATTAATTCCCCTGACCTACCTGTACATTCTGATGCATCTTCTTCTTCTCATTGGTCATCTGCACATTTCTCTCCTCCTCTTCCTCCAATCGAGTCTCCAGCTCGCTGAGCACCTCCTCCAGCTCCTGTTTCCGATTGGCCAACCTGGCCCTCATCTCCTCTGCTTCCGCAAACAGCTCCGCCTCGGCCTGAAGCTGGTCAGCGAGCACTGCCTTCTCCTCCATCAGCTAGAACGTGACAAAGACAGGAGGAGGAGGATGGAGTGTGATGAAGGAAGCTCTGATGTATAGGAGAGTGGGGGATAGGCAGAAATACAAAGTTTGCTTTTACCTGAGCATGTTTCTTGCCCAGCTCTGTGTAATCTATCTCCGCTCGGGAGAGATTATCTTGGGCCTTCTGGAGCATAGCTTCCCTAGACTGGATCTCTTCATCTTGTCTGGTCACCTGCAGCAGAGGCTTCACCTGTTGTGGAAACAAAACCAGGGTCAGAGGGTCAGTGTGAAGGACGTCTCCATTCATAGTCAATCATATGTGTTGGATTTTGTTTCCTGTATTGGACTGATATAGTTTTTCATTCCATTGTCAGGGATACGTATAAAGTCAGTATTGATTTTACGACATATTTCATTTTGACATTAACATTTTAAACAATGTAAGTTGACTTTACTAGTGAGTCAAACTGAAACTGTGTTTAGAGGTGTGTCAGTAATCACTTCCATTGTATATTTCAGGTTTATATGGTGATGTAGTTGTGTGCACCATTACCTTGGTGAATAGACGCCACCACTGCCAGTTCCTGAGTTTGAGGTAAGCAGCACAGTTCCTCTGCATTACCTTCAGAGCGCTCATCTGCTGCTGCTTTTTCGTAAAGGCTCTGAGACGTAATAAAAAAAATATAGATAAAATATATGTGCACTAGCAGGTTATTACTCAAATAGTCAATCAGCCTATGAGTCAGAGAAACCAAGTAGATTTGAGGTATCAGCTCTTCTTTATTCACAGCAAATGACAATTCATAAATGTGTTCACTACTTTTCTGCTAGACTATAGCAGGAATTATCATCTGTCATGCTGTTTTTTTGTATTTTATGTTAATAATGCATATGTAAATCACTTTGTATTGTTTTTATGTATGAAAGAAGCCATACAAATACACGTGACATAGTCTTGTTATTACAGATTGATTAATCATTTAATACTACATTTTTAAGTTATTAATCTTATTAGCTGGCCTCCATTGTAAAAAATTAATTTATTATATATGTCGTTCACAGGCTTTCTGTAAGCGTTGCCAAATACCTGCAATGCTGTTGCATTTCCTGAGTCACTGATAGGGGCTAACAAAAGATTAAATATTGATACTCCATTAAGAGAGAAATACAAAACTGCCTCCTGAACAGCAGCAAGCAAGCGCTCCTTACAGAGAAGGCCCACCAGTGTTAGAGGTTTTGTTCAATAAACAAGTGATTGTTGAGTTTGTTGACGACTCAAGTTAAATCAATTCATAATTACCAACAGGAACGTAATAAAAATAAAAATAAATCAACCTAGTGGAGCTTACAAACAAAATAAACTTGCATCCATCATACATTTGTGTCTGCTAATATCAACTCTTACTTGCGTGCGAGGTAGCCTCTGGAGGCGCTTTGGAAGCGAATGATGGTGTCTGTGATCTTTAGGTCTCTTTCTTCTTCCAGGTGAGCCAGGACTCCGGCTCTGAAGAAGACTTTACTCTGACCCACCCGGAACAGATTGTGATCCAGTTCCAAAGCTTTGATCTGAGCGGGGAAACGTGTCCAGTTAACTGAGGTGTGTAGTGGATTTAAATGGCCTGTATTCACCAGAGTTTGCTGAGCGTGTATATCTTAAAGGTTGAGGTCACGGGGAAGAACGAAAACACCCATGTTGTTGCACAGATGATGAGACTACATGTCCCCCCCCCCCCACACAGATATAAGACTGTGGGTGAGCATGTACGAACAGCTTCGGGGGAAAGCCCCCCCATGCTCACGCTACCATGCTCCATGAAATCCTCTGTAATGTCCTCTGGAAACTCCTGCAATAAACCTGAACAACTGATTAAAAGTCCAGTCTGATGCCCTTTGTCTTTGTCAAGCCATGGGGAAACGATTTGTGACGCCAAATGTAGTGCCGAATCGTTTCCCCATGGCGACAAAGACAGAGGCATCAGACTGGACTTTTTCATCAGTGTTCCAAGTTTATTGCAGGAGTTTCATCATAACACAATAAATTTTATTCTTAATAGATAAAGAAAAAGTACTCACTATGAGTTCTGATGCCTGTTTCCCATCCATGAAAGTGCGAGGGATAGCATTGGGAGTCAGGATCTCATATCTGGAAGACAAAAGGTGTTTGTGTAAGCGTGTGTCGATTAGCAGGTGCCAGAGAAAGTGCTTGATAATGCATTATGTGTGTATGTGTGTGTGTTTGACAGAGAGAGAGTGACAAGGACAGATGGTTATGAAAGATCACTGGGGTCTGTTGTCTAGTGGCTACTGTGGTACCTACCAACCCCCCCCCAAACCCCCTCAACACACACACACACCTATACACACCCACCCACACACACACCCACCCACCCACACACACACACACCCACACACACACACACACACACACACACACACACACACACACACACACACACACACACACACACACCTCTGTCTGAACTCCTGGAAAGGGATGCGGTTAGGGAACCCTTGTCTGCAGATACGGATCCCCTCCAGAACTCCATTACACTTCAGTTGGTCCAAAACCAGGTGAGGAGCCAGCTTACCGGACTGAGAGAGACAGAAAGAAAAGCAGATAAGAGAAAGTAAAGAGTGAAATGAATGGAAAATTTTGTTCAGACATTTCATCCCTTTTTTTATCCCTCCAAATGCCTATCCCCCTAGTCCACCGGTCTTACCCTCTTCTCGTGGTTGGGGATGATGCAGCGCAGGAAGTTGGGGTTGGTGTTCCTCAGGGTGGCCATCAGCTTTGTGAGAGACTCCTTGTAAAGTTGACCAACAGTTCTGAACATTCCTTTCTTCGTCTTCATATTAGACGCTCCAAACGGAGTCTCTCCAGACGACACCTGGTCCAGACCCACGATCCTATCCACTAAACGAAGAAAAAAACACAGAAATTAAAAATTTAGTGGACGATTTGCCAGACTTGATTTGGCATGATTATGTCTGTGAAAATGCCATACCAGCATTATGATTTCACATCTATCAAGTCTCTGGACAGTTGATATCAGATGGTGGACAATGGATTTTGACCTCATTAGAGATGCAGTTATATGTTTTCAAGCCTACACTAATACATTTGGTGACCCATATTGACAAGTGACATACACATACACAGTCTCGGTGCAGTCCAGGTGAGAACAGGTTTTCAAGCTTAACCCCAAAACAAGTCTAGACAGGCATGACTATAGTTTGTCTGTGTGTTGATTAAAAAAATAAGATCATGATGATTTATTCTATCTATTCCTGCTCGGAGTGATTGAGAAAAAATTGAAAAATTGGCAAATTCCGCAATGAGCCAATATCTACATTAGTAATGCTGTTAGACACACGCTGAGGTTGCTGTTACTGTAAAAGCTGTTTAAAGATCAGTACTGAACGCCAATATGTTGCATCTCTAGAGCTCAGTCAGTGTCACATTTCTGCCGCTTTTCATGACACTATTCAAATAGTTTTTTGGCAGCACATGTGATCCTGTGTGTGGGTTTCGTGACAAATCGAGAGCATGCTTCTACCTTCACGCTGTCTCATTTCTACAAAACCAACCTTTATAAATGGAAAAAAGCCACATCACTCAAACACTGCACTAAAAGCAAAAACTAACAATGAGCAAAGAGAGAAGAGCTGAGCTAACTGCACAGTGAAAATGAGACAAGATAACAACACAGCTTGAGACACTACAGCACAAATATCAACTAAAAAGGCAAACAAAAAGGCACACTGCACTCAAAAACTGGGCAGACAGAAAACAAAGGAGTAGTGTAAGCAGAGGTGGGGGAGGAATGTGTGTGTGACACGCAGAGGAGGAGAGAAACCTACTGTCGGAGCCATTAGCCTGCAGTGTGGCATAGGAGTCAAAGAAGTAAGCACGAGGAAGAGTTTGAATATCTGATGCAGGAATAACGAAAGGAGAAAGATGAGAGGATAGAACAGAGAGGGTGAGCACCGAAATGAGTGGAGAGAGAAGAGAATATAACAGAAGGAGAGAGGGTCAAGAGCGAGAGGACACAGGAGAGAACGTAAAGGAAGACAAAGAGAAAGATGAGCAGTTTAGAATAATGCATGTTAGAGAAAGAGAAAAGAGAGAAATACAGTAAAGTTAGTACATTTTGCACCAGAAGTCATTTGACAAGCTTGATAGAAACATGATTTTTTTTTAAATGTTCAAGTAATAAGTACATTGCCCTCGTTTCTTACATACTTTACACATATGAAGACCATGAACTGTACATGAAAGATTAGTCTCACCCTCCTTCCAAAGCTCTGAGACAAAATTATCAGACGACTGGTGGAGAAGAGACGCCACGTTGTCGTTTAGGGGATCCATGTTCTTCACTAACCAATCATTTGCCTTATAGTCCACCTTGAAGACATAACGAAGGGCACAGGGGTTAGTTGCTTTGAATGGAAAAGATAACATAACGTGGAAGATGTAAAAAATAAAGAAATAAAAAAAACAAGAAAAGAAAACGGGATACCTTGCCAGCATAGTGAATGATGGAGAAGTCCACTTCTCCACGTGGCTGCTTTGACCGGAAGAATTTGGGATGGGTGCCTTGCTCGGCCGACAGCTTCTCCACAAACGAGCGGTCTGTGGCCCGAGGGAACCAGCACTCTTCATCCAGCAGGGCCAGAACACCAGGTGGGTGGGTCTAAAAGGGGACAGGGGGAAAAAAAAACATTTATTGTAAGTGAAATTATTAACAATTATATTATTCAACAGTACTAAGGAATCTAAGCTGAGTGTGTAATTACATGTTTCACTCTATAACTGTATTCACTCTCATCGATTCATCTGTGGTTGTGGTCGAGTGTGGTGAAATGAATGGGTTCTATAAGCCACAGATTGAGTCGGCAAACCTTAACTCTACAACACTATTTGCATACAAAGTAAAAAACGAGCCATCAACATCTATATTCTACCACATGACAGAAAGTGATGCATGTTAATTCTTTTGAAAGAAGAACTGTTTTGTTTTTGTACGTACTGGTTTCTCGATGAGGTCAATGCAAGGCTGTAGGTCCAGGCCAAAGTCGATAAAGTTCCACTCGATGCCCTCCCTCTGGTACTCCTCCTGCTCCAAGATGAACATGGTGTGGTTGAAGAGCTGCTGCAGCTTCTCGTTGGTGTAGTTGATACACAGCTGCTCGAAGGAGTTTAGCTGCAGAGGAGGGATTTGGGAAAGCAAACAGAGACTCATTAAATCATTAATTCATTTTCTGTAACCTATGAAACAACATGCATGCTTGTATGTTTGTAAGGACATTACACTGATTGAAAACCACACCACTACAGGCCTATAACACCTGCCAAAACCTTGTCCTAATTGTAACCTGACCTCAAAAAAGAAATGCTCATGCATGCTTAATAAAATATAAACCACACAAACCATCACTGCATGAACAAACCTGGAAAATCTCAAATCCAGCGATATCAAGGATGCCTATGAAGGATGCTCCCTGTCTCTGTTTGCGGTCCAAAGCTCTGTTGATCCTGTGGACCAGCCACCTGAACAATCGCTCATATGTGGCCTTTGCCAAGGCCTCTACGGCAAAGTCAGCCTGGAGGAGGAAGAACACACAGTTAGATACATTCCTCAGTCCACTCATCTGTACGAGAACTAACGTTTAGTCACATAAAATCTAACCTGTTCTTTGGTCTGGGCCTTTTGCACGTACTCGCGACCCACTTTGATCCTAGGAGTGAGGATGGCCCGGGTGAACTCCAGCACGTTGATGCCCAGCAGATGGCACAGTTTCTGAGCAGCTGTGTCATCAGGCATCGAGGCCTGGTCCTGGTTCTTTTCCTTCATGAAGGAAATATTCCCAAACTGGAGCACGGCAGAGATGACCTTAAGCATGGCTGAGGAGAGACGAGACAGGGAGAAGTGAGGTGATTTACGGCAAAAGGACTAAATATGGAAAAAAGTTTTTCTGTCTTTTCTACCATCTCCTCTTACTTAATGACTCCTCAGGGTTGAATCCCATTATAGCCATTGAGTCCATGGTCTGGGTGAAGTTCTCTGCATCGCTCTGACCAGGAACAGGGATGGCGCCTCCACTGAGAAAGTGGTACTCATCAGCAGTTCCTAAGAGCAAGTCCGCTAAGGATGGGAATAAATAAAGGTGAAAAAGACAGATAGATTTAAGTAGAAAAGATGAATACTATAAGTACTCAGGACAAAGATACATTCATTTCTCCAGGATAACATGTAGTATAGCCGTATTTCATTTTCACCTTTTGTCGCCTCTGAAGTTCCACACAGCAACTGGTAAAAGATGTGAAACGTCCTCTCCTCTTTGGCCTGACGGGTGGCCCGGGACTTTTCAAGAAGGTCTGGATTGATATGGTCAAGGACATGTACAGCCGTAAATACTTATAATGTACTTAAGTAATGATGTACAGTACTTCTTACAATGTATAATTTTTTTCCTTTTTAACAAATAAACAGACTACAAACAAATAAACATTAAGCTTCAGAAAGCTTCTTAAGACATTACAAATAAACAGAGAATCACAATAAATAGAAAGAAAAAAAGCATTTTCACCAAACTATGCTGTATATGAGGCAGCATACTAACAATAGTATATCGATCCTTCCATAACTTTGAAGAGATGTAAAAAGGATACAGGTCTCAATGTTGGCACCGACGATGTACCCCGCCACGTCAAAATTAATGCGGATGAATTTACCCTGTAGAAGAAAACGTGGATTTTATGTTTCAGTTCATTTCTTAACTTTTCTTTCTTTCTTTTAGTTCTTATTTTTTAACTTTAAGAAGCTACTCATTGTGTTTGTATAATGTGTCCAGTCTGCTCTTACAAATCTAGAGGAGTTGTCGTTCTTGACAGTCTTTGCGTTGCCAAAGGCCTCCAATATGGGGTTGGCCTGCAGCAGCTGTTTCTCCAGCTCGCCCTGAGACACACAGGAGACGTCAGGTCAGCTTCACGGCAAAATACAAGAGCCAAAAGACTTTCCACTAAAATGCAATTTAATCCTGCTGTTTTTGGAGAAACTACTGATCTGTTATGTAAAAGAAAATAATGGATGAATCATCCTTGAAGAGTAGTGTCATAATAATGGTGCATTTTATGGCCCAAAAAAGCATCCACAACACACACACCATTCCAAGACCCAGGAACATATGATTCTCAACGTTTGATAAGAGGAATAAGCCTTCATTGGTTAAGCAATCATAAGGGTACCAATGATGTTTCATTCATTAAAATGTTATCACCTACATTATTAAAAGGCCATTTCTAGAAACCAACTAATAAGAGTCAGTTGAGAACCACTGTTGATGAACAATGAGGGCAGAGGGAAGCTGCAGATGCTAACAGCATACACAAGCTACATATTGGCTGAGTCTAGTTAGCTGCAATGCATTACTGCGGTTGTCGCATTGCCAGTGCAGCAGCTGTTGATGCAGCATCAGCATCAGCAGCCAGTGATGGGGAGTTATTTTGGCTACAGCAGGTGGTTATACTGTAAATGCTGTCAAGGAGGAATGCCAGCAAGCCATCACCACAGATAGACACAAACACATACAGAGCAAGACGTCAGCATTTTTTTTGGTGAAAGCTATGTGTTCACGGCACACACTCACAAAATACACCACATATTTAAAAATTACAACCAACACACCGACACAGTCACACCAACTCCTACAGCAGCACTCATTCAACATATACACATACTGTTTAGTTCATTAAACCTGAAAAAATACCCCAAAGTTCTACTGGAAATGGAATGGAAGAGCCAGCCCTGGCCCAGACCAATGAGTATTACCAGAAGAAATAATAAAACATGCCAAAACGAGAGACCCAGAAAACCAGGATTTATTCAAATAAAGGTTTAAAAAAGAAAATGTACATCAGACATGATTCTCTTCATGTATCTAAAGAATCACATCAGTTTTGGTAAGTGGTACATGGAACGTGTCAAGTCTAAAAAAAAGTTGACTCCCAACGAATAAACCCCAAGTGGTCTTAATACTTTCATACTCACATATTGCATACTCTGACGAATTGAAAATGTGAAAAATGAAGTATGGGAGGAGAAAGGGTAGGATGGATGGACATATGGATGAGATAAACAAACAAACAAAAAAGACAAATAAGACACAAATAACAACAACAACAACAACAACAACAACAAACAACGAAATACAAACAAGCAAAATCAAATATAATGTACAAGGCTAGAATGTAACGAGGAACCACATCAGTACCAACAGTTAAAGGTATAAGGTTACTATGTTAGTCAGTCAGTTTGTGTAGTGGAGTTCATTGAGCAGTACATAAGACGGGGCAAATCACATGAAACCTACCCTGTTCCCCAAAGAACAGCCTCTTGTTAGAGACCTAGAACCATCCACCTGAAGATGCAGAGACGAGAGAAGGACAATGCAGAGAGAAGAGAATGAGGGAAAACAAGTGCAGAAAGGAAGGACTGTAAGGACAATTCCGAAGAAAATGTAGAAAAAGTGGATGGTTTAACTGAGAAAACCCATTCCAAGGTGAGGTAAGGTAAAATAAATTGCACCTGCGGGAAAAGCCCATCTTTTAAATCTTTAAAATTAGTCAGTATAAATAAATAAGCAAAGTGGACAGTAATGTGATTGAAGTTCAGACTTTAAGAAGAAACACAGTTGATTTTTTTTAAGCAGCAGATTAAGATGCCATATTAAGTTGAAGAAATTTATGGAAAAGTGTTTACCGTACTTTTCGGACTATAAGCCGCGACGTTTTCCCAATTTTTTGACCCTGTTATTACACAGCACAGTATATGTTCTGTAGCTACTAGGGATGGGCGTTAGTAATCGAGTACTCCTCGTTTCAAATGAACTCGATTGGTGGATAAGGATTTTTTTTTTTTTGTGTCTGTAGCCTTTAGGCCGGCGGGCCGTGGCCGCCCCTATTTTAAAATGTTATATACGTGTACAGAACGGCACAAAACGGATAAAATAAAGTTTAACAAAATTAAATATTTTGATGCAAGTGCAATAAACTGAGCGTTGTGTCAAACATCAACTGCAAATAACTGCCACCGCAGCGCAGCCTGTGTTCTCCACAGCACCGCGGAGCTGAACACGGTCTCTCCTTTCTTCTCCAGAACATTTTCAGGAATATAACTGTCCAATTATTTCAAAGCAGATGATAAAGTTACGTTTATAAAAAGGGGAGATGACACCTGTTACTCACAGTTAGTAATGAGTAGACTCCAGAGCTATGTCCCATTACAGAGACCACACACTTGGTAGGACACAGTCTCGCGGTATATGAAGGCTATAGACTATGAAGGCCGATTTTAAGGCCGATTCCAAGGCCAACGAGCCTTGTTAAATGAGACGGTCTCCGCAGGTCTACGTTTACGAGCATTTCCGGTTTACGTAACAAGCCGTTACCTTGCGTGACGACTCGCCGCTCCTGTGCTGCCTAGCAACCCTGATTGCTGCCAACGGAGACAGCCTTGTCAAAGGAGGAAAAAAGAAAAAGAAGTTGCCTACCAGACGAAAAGAAAAAAAAGTACAAGAAAAAAAGAAAGGAAGATAAAAGTTGAGAAGATGGAGCAACACGTTGCTGTTTTGTTATTTTTTATTTTATTTTATGCAATCTCTGAAAAAAACGCAATGAATCTTGGGATATGTTGGGCCACGAAGGATACATCTGATGCAGCCTTCAAAACCGTGAAACGAAGGCTGCATTTCTCGGCCGCATATGAGGAGCCTTGCAAATGGGACAGCCTTTGCGCGCCGCTATGACGCAATCGGTCTTCAAATGCAGCCTACGTAGGCTGCAATCCCTGAATCAAGACACAGCCCAGGTGAGCATGCAAGGTGCTCTCCGCTTGGAAAGAAAAGAAGAAGCAAGGCTTACTTCAGACACATTCGCTCCGAGCCAACAACAGTTAAGACGCCTTCAATAGGGAATATGGGGATAAGATTCAAAAACCGACCGGTGTAACGTTCCGTTAATGAGGAATGAGTCGCGGTAATTATTCACGGACACGGAGTGAGCATTACGCGGTTGGATATAGGCCTACAACTATCTGCTTTGGTGAGTTATTTATATGTATTTAAATTGTAGGACAATCATTTTATATTATCTGCTGCCTTCTTATTTTAAATGGTGTGTTAGGCAATTTTTTTTGTTAAAACTACAGCCCATGCTTTTTTTCTCTTTTTTTTCCCCCATCGCAGACCTACTGGATCGGTTTAAATTGTGGCCCGTCTATTTAATTACTTTCAGGGAGGAAAAACTTGTGGAAAAAAATCCTTAATATCATATGGCAACTGTGACTGTTTGACATAAGCATTGAGCGCTTTATTGCGGTCAACCGTTGTTCTGTAGACAGATGCGTTGCGTTAAAGCAAAGAAAATAATTTCCAACTCACAACACCCACTCTTCCCTGAATATGAAACCCTGCCATCAGGGAGAAGAATCCGGGTGCCGCTATGTAAATCTAACCGCCTTAAATTGTCATTTGTCCCAGCCTCCATTAAACTGACGAACAATGTGCAATAGAATAATGTGCAATATATAGGTTAGCACTTTAGCACATAGTACTTTAGCACATAGCACTTTAGAACTGCACTTTAGCACATAGTACTTTAGCACATAGCACTTTATCCATGAGCTCTAGTGCAATGCACACTAGTACTCTAGCTCCACACTGTAGATATCTATGCTTTACATCAAAGTGCCATTTAAAGTATATCAAGCTCCATGTTCTCAATGTTTAAATGTTAGTTTGTCTGGTTGTGTTTGTGTCTGTGGTTGTGTTTTTGTTCTTGTTCTGTTGTACTCTGAATGTTTCAGAAAGCAATGATGCACTGTGCCCAAGACAAATTTCCCCACGGGGACAATAAAGTTTAACCTAACCTAACCTAACCTAAAAATAGAAAAAAGTTTAACGAGGAATCGATTGATCCTTGAGGAATGCAAGCGATCACACGAGTAGCGAAAACACTCGTGCCCATCCCTAGTAGCTACTATTGCACTAAATGGTAACACTTACGTACGTTATGCAAATATGCAACTTGTTTGTTGAAATGTTAATAAATGGGAGCTTCCTCAAGCAGCCTTCTCTTTCCCGACAATCCCCTCTGTGCACGAACTCTTACATATGGTAATTAAACATTATAACACCTGCGGCTTATAGTCCAGTGCGGCTTATAGTGCGGAAAATACGGTATTCCCTTTCCAAATATAAGAAAAAAGATACCACTCCCTTGTAAGTGTGCCAAGGACACATCTGTAGATGGGAGGAGATTATTATATCTTAGCTTAGCATTAGGACTGGAAGCAGGGGGAAAGAGCTAGCCTTACTTTGTATGAGGTTCAACTACCAGCCTACCAGCACATCTGAAGTTCACTCATTAACTAAATCCAACCTCAATGTGAGGACTCTGAGAAGTCACTGTGTACACCAAGAAATAGTTACAGAAACTCAATACAAAACTCCTGTAATTTGTAGTTGTAAAGAGTTGTAAAATGTTGAACTATTCAATTTAGTTTCCTGCAGCCTAGTCCTACGTCATATTTCCTTTCCTGATCTCAAATCTGTTTCTCTAAACATTACTTCTTCCCCTTTTCACCCTCTGCATCTTTCCTGTTCTTCCCTTCCTATTTCAATCATACTGCTCACAGAATGCCTTTGTTCTCTTTATATGTTGTTTTTCCAGTTGCTCTTCTTTTGCCCTTACACCTGTGGTGTCTCTACTGTTACGTACCTGTACAGCTTCCTTGTTCCTACCCAGAGTGCTACCCTTATGGGAGGAGGCAACATGAGCCAAATACTGGATGACTTTCTTGGTGTTCTCGGTTTTCCCAGCACCAGACTCGCCTCTGGAATACACACACATACAAAACCGAGTAAAAGGCCACACATATAAAAAATAAAAGCCCTTGTCTTTACAAAACGGTCATAAACGGTCTTAAACACATATGGTCCCCATTATGAATGGTATAGCAAGTGGCCACACACACATTCATCATACCAGTAAATATAGAGCCCATGCAGTGCATTCAAAGCCACAGGTCTAAACAGAGAGCAGGTGTGGAGGATACAGGCTGCGTCAGTATTGTTGCTTTTGGAGGAAAACCAGGGAGAATGGAGTAAAAATAACAGCTGTAAAAGATCTAAAAGAAGCTGACTCCTCATTCCAAATACACTGATTTGAGATGATCCTTGACAATGACAGGAAGAATCTGTCAAGAACACATGATGACAGGGGGACAGACGCGAGGTAGGTAGAATACCATTGATACAATAAGACAGAAAGATACATTCACAACAGACTGACTTTTGACTAAAATGTAAAAAAAAAAGTAACTCGATTCTTTCAAATCAATATGGATCAATATGATCCACATTGATTTGAAAGCTGGATAATTTTTTAATTGCATAGATATGTGCAGGTGGGCACCAATACATACAAATGGAGACATGTGAAAGCACACCGAATACACACGTGTACACACACACACACACACACACACACACACACACACTCTCAATGTGAACCACGTGGATATTTTCCTGATGGCAAAATACACAGAAGTCATACACAAACATATGGGTGCCCTATGAAAAGCTACTCACGTGCAGAGGATTGCCTGATCTTCTCTGTCTGTGGAATAGAAAACAATGGGGATACTGTTATGAGCGTCATTACATTGTGACAGACAGACAGACAGACAGACAGACAGATAGGTAGATAGACAGTGTTAAACATGTGGTTTAATACATGACAAGACATGCATGTACTGTATAGTCCACACATTGACACAGGATTCCTTGAATCAATCAAATACTGTATGGGAGTGAGGGTGTCATATTTGCCATTGTTTAGGTTATGTTACAGCCCCACTGACCAGACATGAAGTGCTTTGGAAGCCTCCACAGGGGTTCCCACACCTCAAGTTTCATGGTTAATGCATTATCATATGGTAGAGACAGACTGGCGCTAGACCTCTGACTGTGCTCTCTCTTGGCATGTCAGTCACCTCATAGCTAGTTGGACCCATAAAAGGAAGCAGGTCACCACCTGAACTGGTCTTTCCAGGCTGCCAAACCACACGCCACTGGTAGACAATGGATGGACACTGTTTGCAACATTACTTGTATTTGGCTTTCAAGATTCCGACAACATTCAGACTGGATGAATTCATACTGGTCGTACAGGTTCAATAATTGTAGAAACACACCTTCAACCCTGAGGGGGGAGGTGCTGTCAAGAACGTTCACACAGAGCTTCTCTGCCCTGTTATCTCACAGAGACACCCTGAGGCAGAGACTTTACTCAATTGGATCTTAACAGCTTTCAAAAGGTTGCTGGGAATTTTCTCAATAACATGTGGTCCACATTATCAGCCCAACAAATACATAATGTCACTGAACCTAACTTGTTACAGGGATAGCCTCACTTCTAAATCTATGTAGCCAAAACATACCGTCTTGCCTATTTGTTGTCACTTTTAAGGCTTTTGATGACAGCCACGAGTCAAGAATGCACCACACCTTCACACAGCGTTCACAGTATCGCTTAGCGAGCAAAGATCACCGACCAGATTCAGTACTGTGTTCCAGGAGTGAGGCAGAGGTCAGAGGTCACAGATAGTGTTGATTACCTTGTAGCATGCTGCGATAGGCTGCCTCTGATATGGCATAGATGTGCGGGGGCATCTCGTGGCGTTTTTTACCCCGGTACATCTCCACAATGGCCTCTGTGTAGATGGGCAGGTTCTTGTATGGGTTGATCACCACACAGAACAGACCTGAATATGTCTGGGGAAAACACAGAACAGAGAGATTCACACTGAACTTATCCTCATAGTGCATAGAGTGGTTAGTCAACCAATTAAGATATCGATCCAAGCAGAATAAAACATCACGTTGTTTAAAATTTGTTTGATAAACGTACATCTTGATGTACTCTCTTTGCACATAGACAGTCAAGTGATTTATGCTAGATTCAATGATATTTTCATTAACTGTCGATGGCTTTACCTCTCCTGTTTGTTAATGGCAGGAGAAATGTATTCTTATTAAACCATTGCTTCAGCTGAATGTACAGCAGCAAACCAAAAGTGGTGTCAGAGCAGCTCTGTCAGATACTTGTTTTGATATTCACCATTCTCCATTACTAGGATATCAAGCATTCATATGTCACATCCTTTTACAAGTAACAAAAAGAAGTGGAACAAATTAATTTTATGACAAAGGCCTTGTGATATTCCCTTGGCCTACATTTGTAAAAAAGCATTGCGGGGCATGTTGAAGAATCTAATAGGACGAAGTAAAGCATGGAAAATAGGGCATCCTCATTGGGAAAGAAACCTCATTAAATATGATAACCTTTGCATACAAAGATGCAAACACACCTTGTGCTGTTTTGCCTCAGATGTTTGACCCACCCTTACTCAAGAGGCAGACGACTGTGGCTAATTATTTACCGGAGGATTAATACTTGGGTAACTGGAAAAAAGAAAGTTGGAAAAAAAATCTGTGAAATCTTACCCTGAAATTCAGCTTGTATCACATCCTGCATGATTTTTTTTTAAAGATATTTTTTGGCATTTTTATGCTTTATTGATAGTGCAGAGAGACAGGTGAAATGGGTCAGAGAGGGGAGTGACATGCAGAGAACGACCGCGGGTGGGAATTGAACCCGGGACTGCTGCTGGGCCCGGTCCAGGAGGGACGCCCTACCAACTTGATTAATTTGGGATATTTTTAATTAAATAGATTTTAGTCAAACAAACAGTCATTCATTTTCCATGAGAAAATTGGCTGCAATCAGCTGTTACAAATACATAAACAGACGCCAGCGTCACAGAGCTCACAAACATTTTAACACCCAGTCATTGGTGTTCTTATAATGCATTCCAACTGAAGTGGAAGACCCGAAAGATGCACACACCACTTTATCTTATCTCATATTGTAACACGCCTCTCAAAACTATTCCAACAATGTCCTCTAGCTCCTAGGTGCCCACCTCTTAATGTCTATTCTCAGCTTCACCCGCCCTAATTTATCCCATTATTAGTCTGCTCAACTTATTTAATTGCCCATAAATGTGTCTACTTTAATTGCACACACTAAATTCTTCCTGAATGTGCAATCCAATTATCATTGAATTACATTACTATGGGTTCAATTTCTATCTGATCTATCCTACTCATATCTTTTCCACAGGCGAAACTGGAGATGCCACCACTCTCACATGAAAAACTTTGTAAACTGACTCACCTCACCTCTTTCACCGGCCCATATCAGTTGCACTAGAGATGCCAGAGGAGCTAACCACTCATAAATGCATGTACACAACATCCCACATTAGACGTGTGCACACACTTTGTCATGCATATGAATATGTGCACTGGCGTTAGAACCGCATACACATATTATTTATGTCATATACCCTGGATGCGGTCACTTCCTCGTGCATTCACTGTTTTGTGCACTCACATAGATCAAGCCAGAGTAGTATCTCTCTCTGAGGTTGTGCAGCACCGAGGCTTCGTTGAGGCAGGTGAGGTCAGCCATGTCTTCCACTTTACTGAATCGTGGGGGGTTCATCCGCTGCACCTCCTCCCTGGACAGAGTAATCCTCCGCTGGCTGTCTGCCAGCTCAACCTCCACCTCATCTCCACGCTCTTCCCGAATACTGGCCGACTGTGAGTGGGAGAAAAGAGAGTTGTTGTGTTTTTTATGAAACAATTACGAAAGAGAGAATTTCTATAGATAAAACACCACAGCGATTGTCATGTCTGCATCAGGATACAATAAGCAATGCATTTACAAAAAAAGGTGAATGTAAATTTAATCATTTCTTGCATTAAAATATGCTGACTGGCTGCCTTGGATCCTCTCATAGGTCTCAAACCTTGGATGCTCCATCTTCCTTTCATGCACCAACAAGGAAGAGCTTTCCAAACAACCAATGTTTTTTTTTTTTGGGGGCATTTTTATGCTTTATTGACAGTGCAGAGAGACAGAGGTGAAATGGGGCAGAGGGGAGTGACATGCAGAGAACGACCGCGGGCGGGAATCGAACCCGGGTCTGCTGCTGGGCCCGGCCCGGGGGGGGGGGTGGGGAGGGGACGCCCTACCAACTGAGCTAAGGGCGCCCCCCATAAAAATCAACTTTGACAACAAATTAAAACAGACTGAGTTGCCAGTCTCAAACAAGTTTCATGATTTTTTATGTTTTCATTCTGCCACGAACAGAGCAGAAGGTAATGGATACCAAGGAGGCAGAACATCAATTACAGAAAATACTTATTTGGAAAATGTACAAAATCATTGTAGCTGTATTGTAGATTTGTAGGCACTGGCCTGAAACTCTAGCCTGAAAATCGAGACCTACATCTAAGCTGCGTAGCGAATTTAAATTTGCTAGCGGTGAGTCCGTATTTCCAGGGTAATCTGGGCAAGCCATCTTTAGAGCAGTCATTGTATTCGACAGCAAATAGGAATAGATGGTGACAGAAAAATGGATAAGAGGAGCTCTCTGCAGGTCTTGTGCTTGTCAGACAGGAAGTAGTGAACTCTGGTTTCGACCAGGTCACTTGACTCTGCCCTGCTTCATTCTCTCGGCTACTTGACATGCAACAAAAAAATATGTCTCTGTTTGCATGTGTGTGGGTGAATATTAGTCACAGATTGAACTAATGCTCAGAATATGAAACTGGATGTAAATTCAGCCTGTGTGTGTTTGTCTCACATCATGACTGTAAAATGAAGTCAGTGTCTCTACAACGGCCTCTTTAACATTAGGACACTGAAGGAGAGTATTGTTCTATTCATAGAGCTCTCTATGAAACCAGTCCAGCAGAAAAGAGGGAGACTTAGAGATAGGACATCACATTCACATTTCACATCCTACAATATGCAACAATGAAAACTATGAATGTCCATTTTACAAGTAGCAAGAAGAAGTGGAACAAATTAATTTGATGACAAAGGCCTTGTGATAGTCACTTGGCCTAAATGTGTAAGAAGGCATCACGGGGCGTATTGAAGAATCTAATAGGACGAAGAAAAGCACGGAAAATAGGGCATCGTCATTGGGATAAAAACCCCATAAAAAGAATATGATTACATGTGCATACAAAGCTGCAAACACGCCTTATGCTGATTTGCCCCGCCTCGAAGGCAGACAACTGTGGCTAATTATTGACAAGAGGTTTAATACTTGGGCAATGGGAAACCCGGAATGTGAAGACATGACAAGTTGTAAAAATAGAGCCGTGAAATTATACTAGTTTTACTTCCTTTGTGATTTCAATTAGATTTGGGGGAGCTATTTGGTATGTGATTAAACCAGCCTACCTCAAAGCCATGCTTCTCTGACGGCACCCACACCAGCCTCTTGGCGGCCCAGTCGGCCTGGCTGGCGGCGGAGAAGGAAGGTTTGGAAGTTGGAGAACCCGGCGCCGCACCCGACGACAGGAAGCGGGTGACATCGTTGACACCGCCTCCCGTTTGCTTGGACATGGTTCCTCCTGGCACTGGGTGAGGAAAGGACATGAGAAAGAAAGTAGGAGAGAAAATAAAATGTGAGTCATTTTTTCATTTATAGGCCTCGTGTCTCGTGGCAGGTCTAAAACTGGAGCGCCGGGGATGATGTAAAGGACTGTCGGACAGTGACACTGATGCGATTCTGTGTCAAGATAGACACATACACACACACACACACACACACACACACACACACACACACACACACACACACACACACACACACACACACACACACACACACACACACCATACATAAAGGAAGAGCAGTAGTAGCAGCACGCAAGTAGCATGCAGGCCACATTCAGCTGAGATTGGGTCAGGGATGGCCTAATTGAAAGACGCAGCAAATCAAGGAGAATAACGGAGGAAGAAGAAGGACAGAGAGATGGGTGGGTGGAGGGGCGGATGGATGGAGGGATAGAAGAACAGCGAGATACATCAATCGACGGAGTAAACTGACATGACAGTAAGAGGGGGAGGGAGGGCAGAGGAGGAAGGAAATAGGGTGGGAAAGCAGTGAGGAGAGGGGATTCAAATGGATTGAATCTATTCTCGACGAGAAGTGGTGGAGCCAAAATGTTGATTCGACTTTGAGACCCAGTATCCCGTGAAAGACCCGATGGCAGTTAGCAAAGAGTGGTTACTACTCTGAAACACAAAGGCAATCTCTAGTCATAAGTGACTATAGTACTGCAACAGGATGTTTCTTAATTTGGTCTGACAGCTCAGAAATGCAGCAGTGAGACTCTGTGAGAAAAGTTCTATTGGAGGAGAACTCGTGACTCTTGATCTTTGCCTTGAGGCAAGTAGGAACGACATCATGGTTTAAGGGGGTACCGGTTGCTGCTCGACCATAACGACACCAAGGTGCAGTACACACAGCATTAGAAAAGACCCAAGATACTAAATAATAGAGCTGAAACAATTAGGCGGCTGAAAAGAACATGAATCAGCAAATATTTGGATAAAAATAAACTGGTTCCAGCTTTTCAAGTTCAGTTTGATGAACTGAATTCCATGTGGTCATCAAGATAGACTTACCCTTTAGGAATGAAACATTTCAAGTAGTAGTCCAACTGTAACACATAATGACGCTGAACAATTGATGATCGATTAAGTTTCCTTATTGAGTGAATGCTGAGCTAGCTGGTAAAGTCATGTGTGTGTTTGGTTTCACCGACATCTGTCTTTCTATGTGTGTGTGTGTGTGTGTGTGTGTGTGTGTGTGTCATATCAAAATAACGCATATTAATTATTATGTTGATCAATATTAGGGTTTTATGGAGTTATGAGCTGAGCACTAAGTCCTCTAAAGTTAACACACTTGACTTTTTTGAACAAACTTTGAGCAGACTTCAGGCTTTTACCATGTCACTGTTAACTATTAGGCGTCTCCTACCTCAGAAGGTATGTCATCCAGCTTGATTCCTGAAATGTAAGTTTTTTTTTTGTCTACTCAATGACAGGGCCCGATCCTCAACCCTGCCTTAACCATACCTGTGTTATTTCACAATGGCTCTGGGTGTGGAATAAACATATTGACAAAAGAGCTGCCACCACCCAGCCACTCAATAAGGAAAATATGTGATCCCTGCTCTGTGGCATGAAACAGCTGTGCATCATCACCATTCTTACAGGTCTTAATCATCCAATGAAAAGACCAAAACTAACAATACCTCGGCTCACTGTGTGTCTCAATACTTTCTGACTTCTCTATCCTGTCTGTGGCACTTGCACTCAACCACAAGCTAATTTGTTTCAACTGAAGATGAATATCTTTAAAACTGGTCACACATATTTGCCTTAAAACCGTAGGGCACCATACTCGAAAACAAGTTACTCAATCTAGATCAAATTGTATTTGATGGGGACTATTTTTCAATGGATTCATTTTGAGTATTAAACTTACTATTACTGAAATAACTTTATGTCAGGCTTTGTTATTGCAGGAAATACTTGATCATCATCATCATCATAATACATTGGAAGTTTTGTTAAAGAATAACACCAGCCTTATCCATTAATATGTTTTTGCCTATAAACCTAAGATTCAGAATAGAGTTACAGTTATGTACAGTACAGGTACATCATATGTTAAAGTAAAATAGTCAAAGTCACCATAAACCATGTGTTTGTGACCAACTATCTGCTTCCAAACCAGCCCTAGCCTTAAAATCAGCTTTAATGATGATCATGACAGACTGCTGACATTACAGCTGCAGTGTAGATGCTGATGGATCCCTTCAATGCTAATGATTCCCCTAATGCCAGTCTTCTCTCTCTCTCTCTCTCTCACACACACACACACACACACACACACACACACACACACACACACACACACACACACACACACACACACACACACACACACACACACACACACACACACACACACACACACACACACACACACACACACACACACACACACACACACACACACACACACACACACACACACACACACACACACACACACAGATTGTTGCAGCAAACTCGTCCTGCAGCAGCTGGACTTGCCAAAATCCTCACTGCTCTCCACCATAGCAACAGCAGCCTGCAGACAATACCTTCTGAGTTTCAACTGCAGGGGGTCATGCAGTGTGTCTTTGAGTGTACTCTGTCAATCTACGTTTTGAGTGTGTGTGTGTGTGTGTGTGTGTGTGTGTGTGTGTGTGTGTGTTTGTGTGTGGGGGGGCTCGAGGTTGTGCAAGTATTAAAGTGGTGGGGGAGCAGGAGACGCCTTTATTTCTTCAGTTTTCACGCGAAGTGGTAACGCATC
Source organism: Ammodytes marinus (assembly GCF_949987685.1). NCBI lineage: Eukaryota > Metazoa > Chordata > Actinopteri > Uranoscopiformes > Ammodytidae > Ammodytes > Ammodytes marinus. Next base: position 20,775,410 of record NC_137217.1, on the reverse strand, counting down.
TGTGATGATATTGTGGCTGTTTGACGGACGGTGCTAGAATGCATAAAGCCACTGGCTATGATAATTACAGTGCGGCAGCACCCCAGTACAGTTGCGCGCGACCCCTAAAATTACCTGCATTTTAGGACGATAGCACCAGCACAGAAACTGGCGAAGGCAACCACACCTTTAACGTAAGACATGAACAATCACATGGGCACTAGCCTTTAAATTACTGTGAACCGCATGTATGTGATAGCCACGAAACCAAGCCCCTTGTCACTCAGAATAATAGCGAGGTATTATCACTATCTCACATGAAGATAACCGTACGCCTATACTTTATAATTATTTGGATCGGAATCCTATATAACATGATCATTAGACAGTTTTCAGTGTCCAGACTTCAGGTCATCTCGACGTAAGCCTCTCTTTTCATAGAGAAAGATAAAAGCTGTATGAACGCCACTAGTCCTACCAACGTCTCATTTTGAAGCGTTGTGCCACTGCATTTAGACCAACCTAGCGAGGTTAGCCTGCTCCCCTGAAATATGATACGTTCAGGATATTACACTGGCTATTTACGAGTTGGATTAAGAGTAAAGGCAATTAAATCGCTCACCTTGGGGTTCCGCTGTTACTCGTGGATAAGGCTGTGGTGCGAGGAGAACCGGGGTGAAGCTGTTTCTTGGATATTTTCTTGCCTGATAGGTGTGTAGCCTGCCGCATATGCGGCTTTTATCATTGCAACGCTCTCTCAGTGGAGCCGCACTCACACTTCTCTGAGAATAAAACAGACAGGGTGCAGTGAGGGCAAGGCGACGGCTTCAGTCCGAGACACCAGCTTCCGGCTAGGAGACCAACCAGGCGCAAGAAGACGGTTTTTAGTCAAGCCTTGGAGAGAAATAACTCCAATCAAAATATACAACCGAGCAGAAGGCCCGCCTAATGAATACGACGAGAATTTTCCGCCCCAAAGCTGGCATGAAACGGGTGCGGCGACGAATGGAGTTCGCGGTAGCACGGGCAACTCCACCGCGAGCCAATACCAACGGACTGGAGGCGGGGTTACACCCGAGTGACGTGTCGAGCAGCTAATCGGAGCGCTGCAGCAGGTGCCTGTGCGGCAGTCTCGCGCTAAAGTAGAGAGATTTGCGCGCCCTTTGTTTACCACTCGGTGGCGATGAGTGTCGGTAGACACAGATCTGGGATCGGATTTGTTTGAATCCCCAATCAAAACACTTCATACGGTTTGCTTTGAATGATCTGACTCAGGCGCGTGATTCAGATCATCTCACAAAATCCGACTGAACCCGAATAATCGAGTTAACAGGGTAAATAATTACACCAATGTGAATATAGCTACATTTTCTGACATTTCTTTTAGTTCATGTCATATTGAACATCTCCTATTAATCACCACACAACAATAGTAGCATAGGCCTATAGGCTATTATAAAGAAAAACTCCCTAATATTGAGGACCGCCAGACGATCAAAAGGCCTACAAAAGCAAGTAAATGCATTTTAAGTGTCTAATCTGTAGGCCTCGGTTATAGTGCATTATAAGTGTCTAATCTGTAGGCCTATGTTATAGGCTAAGTGTGGCCATATTTATAATTATAGGCTAGATATTTTACAACCAGATTGAAATAGATTTAGGCTATGTAGGCCTAGCCTTCTTTTCAGTAGGCCTATGTCACAAGCCTAAAAAACATAAACAAATAGGCCTATACATTTTTTTTTTTACAAATAGGACTTAGCTGTTCATAAATTAATTGTATGTCATCAATATGTTATCAACCTTTTTTTCTACGCTGATAAAAACTGAAAATGTAAGCTTAATAGGATGATTGATATTTTTACATGAAGTGTTATGTTCCTCTGATTTATGAGCGTTTGACTTTTCCAGAAGCTGGCAGGTCATGCCAGCCCAGCAGCACATTAAAAGGAAATAAAAACGTTTTTAAATTCAATTTTACTTGATATTTGATATAAAATTGATATAGCCTAACATTTTTAATATAAAAAAAAAATTATGAACAAAGCAGTAAATAAACACTGCCATCTGGATGACTTATTTTAAATGGTCAGGAGGCTTGCAACATGAGTTTCAAGGAAAATTAATAAAGAAGCAACTAATAATTGCAATTCAATCCCCATGTTTTATTTGCTGTACAACACAGTTCTGTTTCACATGGAAGTGCTCGTGCCGGAGGCAGCTTTGAAATAACATTTTAATGTTAGAACAGAGAGGTTTCCCTTCATCTTTGGAAAAATAACCTAGGAGAGGTAGCTACAGCCTGTACTGGTTTCATCTCACAATTGTGTTAGAAATGTATGTTGTGTTACAGTTAAGTATGTATTTTACACTTTGTATATTGTTCAATATGAAGTATGTGCACTGTGAGCAGTGAATCTAAAGCAACCAGTGAAATTACCACATAATCTATCTATTTTTTTTCTGCGGATGTTAAAAAATCATCATAGTTAAAATGATGGTGCTGTAAGTTCAAGTTACTTTTTATGGAAGTGGAGGAAGGGTGAACATGACCCATCATGCAGCCTATATAAATAGAACATGGTAGCTATGAAGGAGAAGAGTAAAGGAGGACATAAACAGAGAACAGCATTAACACTAACTGTCTGTGACAGATAATATGTAATTTATCCCCAACCGCCTCTGAGGTAACCGGAAAAGCTTTCAATACCCGAAGTGAAACACTGTGACTGTTAGGCCTAAACTGAGGTTAACCTGTGTTGAACTTGCTACAGTACTGTCCTGTAGAAGCTTCATTAGTGATATTAGTCTCCAAATCTGTGCAAAGTACAAAGAGCAAGTTCACAGGATGTGCCTTAATCTGATTATTGGTCAACAGTAAATATCATGTTGCATTCCTGACAGTATATTTACTGCAAAGTAGTACAGGATCCAAAATGAAAAAGAACATTCCAGGTGCTTTGTAATATAACTACAAAGCGTAACTATTACATAGTCTATAATACAATAGGCCTAGAGCTAAAAGCATCATCAGTGCATGTTCATATTGAGACTCAGTTCCTGACCAAATTCGCAGTAATTCATTTGCACAGACAAACTGCAAATGTTAACTTAAAAGTGATTGAAAAAAACACACCTGCACAAGTAACATTATGCAAATACACACAATCCAAATAAGCTTTAAGCACAATTTAAACATGAAATTAACTGCTGCAGATAAAGGGCCAGTCGCAAAATCTCTGTTTTCATATGAAGGCACCACTCACTACACTCAAACTGTAACACATTAAAATTAGAGCAGGATATCACATGAGTTTATGGGCACAAAAATAAAGAATAATTTGTAGTTTCCTGTTCGATCCTCATCCATGCAGATGTTACACAGTTGTTTTATTCTTAGAGATGCAGAGATGGTAAGCCATGCAATAAATATTAGATCCAATTCCCCATTAATTGAGAGCAACACCTTTTGGTTTGGATTCATTCCGAACCGACAAAGGTCTTACAAATCCCAAGACACTTAAAAGATTATAATTTCATATCTCAGTTGCTAAGTAGAATCCAAAAGTAACATAGCAAAACCAGCATTATTAATTTTAGCATTTCAGAACATAAGAAAAATACTAGATGGTAGTGCAAGAAAATATGTATGTTAATCAAGGGCGTAATTTGTAGGGGGGATGGAGGGGTTGCAACCCCCCAATAAACAAAACCGGTCAATGCAATGCCCCAAAATATCTAGAGAGGTGGAGATCTCAACCCCTCTCCCCCAATGTCGAAGCCAAAGTTACTCTCTTGATGGTAATTAACTAGTCTAAACACAGCCACCATAATGTATCTTCATGTATCATTGTAGTTTGAAAATTACTAACACTTTGTCTGACCACATTCACCTCAACCCAAAATGTTGGAATAAACAAAGCAAATGTTCTATCAGGAAACATGTTTTGCATGACACATGGAAAAAAAGCCAAGAACCAACAACATACAAAACATAACATGGAAAAGTAACTGCTCAAAACCGCTGCTAGTTTTCAGTTGTTTCTCCACATTACTGTTGCTCTGCTTTGGCTCTACAAGTATTCTAGCCTAATACTCAACTTCATTCTCAAGAGCCCCCTCCCCACCTCAATTACAAAATATGCACTACCCATACTTACCATAACAAGATACAGCAATCAAATTCATGAGAGGGGAAGAAATTCCTGAGTTGTACTTAAGTAGGTACACTCCCACACATTTCAAATAGAAGCCACCTCAAATAAAAGTCAACATTTCTACAGATCATTCAAACTGGAGTTGCAGTTCAAGGTTAAAGCCACCAGGGGGCACCCTTGCATATTCTGCCAGTCAGATTGTGCTGTGGTATTGATGGGCCAGATGAGAGATTTAACAGCCAAGTTTTCAATGATTTTGAAAGATTGCCAGGACCAATCAGACAACCACATCTTCTCCCCTGTAGAATGATACTGAACCTCCCTCTGTTTCTCTATCTGTTCATTTCATCTCCATTTCTCTCATCTAATCTGTGTAGTAGCCTATTTATCTATATTTTACAAACTTATAAAAAATGTACTTGTTCCTCAATCTAGACTTTCTTTCCTGTTGAATTACTGCAGGCAAGTTCATTTTCTATTCTTTATCCTGACTGGCAAGATCATTGCCTTATCTACTTTTCATCCAATTTCCTACCTGTCTAACCCTCTCTTTCTGCCTGTTCTTCCAGTTCAACTTCTTGTCTTATGTCCCGTAAGGCCTTATATCCCACAGATTCAGTTGTAGTGCTGATGCTCTGCCAAGGATGGCCTTCGGGTCGGTGGGAAGGGACGATCAGGGTCATGGTTAGACTCATCAACAGGGGAGACAAGTTGCAGAGCCACTTCGTTCTCATAGCAAAATGATGAGCGTGAGCTACCAATGTACTTTTGCTCGGCGAGCTCTTTAGCGCTGCATGACGGTGTGTTTGGGATTTCATAGGTCCGATGGAAGAATGAGTAGTCCACCTGCAACAAGGGCAGAATACAAGAATTTATCTACAGTATGTGTATGCTAACAAGACAAGTCTGCAGCTTCTGTCAGACTGCGTTTGGGTACTGCTGTGCTCTGAGCTAAATGCTAACATCAGCATGCTGGCAGTCGCACAATAAGAATACATTCAAAATATATAGCGAGTTCCTGTTTACCATGTTCACCGTCTTAGTTTAGCTTGTTCAGTTTGCTAACATTAGCTATTACGCACTAAACAAATACAACTGAGTACAACAGAGGCTGATTATATATTTAAGGTGCTAGATGACTAATTAGGGGATCACAAGTCATTAGGATACATCATGTGGGAAGAATGAATGGCTGTAATACTTGAGATATTACATTTTGGAACAAAATAGTAGAACAGACAATGCAAATAATGTATACCACGTCAGACATAGCATTACGGAAAGTAAAACATCTCTCCATCCTTCCTCTCTGACCTGGTAGCAGTCTTTCCTCTCGAAGAGCACTGGTTCAAATCGGTGTCCCCAGAGGATTTCAGAAGCCAGATATGAGCTACGGCACTGTGTGGTCATGGCTGTGGCCTCCACCATGCCCTCGAGTATGACTACCACCTCCAACTCAGAGTCATTCTCCAGAGTCTTTCTGTCGATCTCAAAGAAGGGTGACTCATCGTTGATTTCGTGGACAATTGTTACTGGCGAGACCAAGAAGATGCGGTCCGTGCCATTGTCAAAACCCACGTTCATGTCTGAATTGTCCAGCGGTAGGAACTCTCCCTCTTCCGTTACCCTGGGCTGAGGTTGGGAATGGAGAATTAAATAATAACTATTTAGTCCACATAAAAAGTTTGCAAAATTGATTTTCACATGAGGGAAATATTAAATGGAGGCTAAAAATCGATTTCCAATATGAAACAAACAGCGGCCAAGGACAGGCAGTACATGCTGAAGTAAAATAAATAGGGGATCAAGATCATTTTAAATACACTTGACACAATTCCCTGAGGTCATCTGCGAAAAAAATAGGAAATTAAATGTCTTACTCTGACCCAAAAGCTTAGTATTTCGATATTATATTCTGTTGAATTTGACAATGCAAGTCATACCACCGATGCATAGGCTTATCACTCACCCAACCCTTACTATTGAACAATCTCCAGTACCAGTATTTAGAACTGTATTTCTTGATCCGCACAAACTTAATCCTTTCTGCCCTGTCTGAACTTTGATACGGTCATGACTCATGCTATTAAGAGAGATCACTGTACCATCAATGTTTGCAGATTTTGAATTCTGGCAGCATACGCACATGTATACAAACGCAGAATTGATGATAACAAAACATTCACACAAAAATGTAAACGAGTTTATAACTAACCACATAAGGCCAGACGGTAAGTTAACATAAGCATACCTATAATACAATCACGTAACCCAAATATAGTGAACACAAAGAGAAAATTAGATGACGAAGGACAATGGTTCTCGGTTAAAGAATTGTGGGCAAGTTAATCCATGGTAAATCTTCCTAACCCCTGAGGGAAAATAAAACAAGCTCTCATTAACTACGGGCCACAGAATACAGGCCAGATGGTCTCAGCCCTCTCTAGCTCTCTCTATTGCAGTCTTTTACCCTCTTCTGATATCCCTCACAGTTTATCTCACACTTTTTTTATCTTTCTTTTTTTCATGGTCATCATTCCTCTTTCTCCACTTACCTTCAGTACTTGTGCTCGAACATGTGCCTCTACCAGGTGGCTCTTGCGTAGGTTTCCAACCCTCCACATCATGCAGAGTTTTCCGTCCCTCAGCGCCACCACAGCTGTGTCAGAAAATATCAGTGTCCCGTTGCGCTTCTTGGGCTTGGCAATCTTTGCCATGACTGCCCCGATGATGAAGGCGTCAATAATGCAGCCCACAATACACTGCAAAACGACCGCCACCACCGCCAGGGGACATTCCTCGGTCACGCTTCTGAATCCGTAACCAATGGATGTCTGTGTCTCTAAGGAGAATAGAAAGGCTGCCATGAAGCTGTTCACCTGGTGGAAGCATGGCTCCTCAACCATTGCCTCTCTATCAGACTCTCCTCCAGACCCAGCTTCTCCTGATCCTGGAGAGGAACCTGAGCTGGGGGTAAGCTGAATGGAGAAGTCCCCATGCGCGGAGGCAATGAGCCAGAAGATAAATCCAAAGAGCAGCCAGGAGAGAAGGAAGGAGAGGGTGAAGATGACCAGCATCCAGCGCCAGCGGATGTCCACACAAGTGGTGAAGAGGTCGCTGAGGTATCGTTGGCCCCTCTCGCTCATGTTGACGAAGGTGACGTTGCAGCGTCCGTCCTTGCCCACAAAGCGTTGTCGAGGCCGGCGGCTAGAGCGCCTGGTGCGCCGACGGCTGGTAGTGGAGGGGGAAGAGAGTGAATCTTGGTCCGAAGATGAACGGCCTTTCTCTCTTTCGCCTACACTACTGCCTCCTTCACTCCTTAGCCCTGAGCACATTACTCCTGCTCTCACCCCGCCTTCTCCTTCATCTCCCCCAACTGAGTCTCCAATGGCACTCTGCCTCCGTGCATTGTTGGTGTTGCTCTGTAGAGATAGAGTTTTGCCATTCAGGGCATGGGTCGGGGAGGAGCTGGTTGGGGTACCTGACCCCATTGGACTCCCCCCTGCACTAGCCGTGTCCGCAGAACTCTGTGCCAACTTCATGACCTCCTCCTCCTCAACTGACCCATCCACCACAGCACTGAAGCGGCGTTTCACACGTGCTGCTCCCATTTGGCACTACAAAGTCTCCTCTCTCTTATGAACAAGTAACTCAATATTCCACAGTGTACCTAGATTTGAATGTTGATTGGATAATTATTCACTTTGATACAGTCAATCCAGTGTTCGGAGCAAACAACCCAGTCAGTCTGTCAATCCTTACTTAGTGACCAATGGTAACCAGTGGACAATTCCCTCCAAGGCCATTGATCCGTCAGTTTTCTTACTTTCCACAGCTTGTAATGCTGTTTTTTAAGGTCAGTCAATCCTTTCAGTGATATATCAATGAGCAAAGTGGGCTTTCTTTCTTGAAGTAGGTCCCCAGGTGGATGTGTTAATTTTACTCTTGTAAGTAAATAAAGGCTAGCCGAAAAGAAGGATGTCAGCAGTAGCCAAAGGAATCTATTTCTGTGACACCCAGTTTGCTATAAAATTTTGGACAAGGAGTAGCAGGGCTGGATTGAGCTCAACATACATCAAAAAAGCATGCAGGACATGGTAGTGTTCAGTTGAAAACAATAAACGGGAGGTTTCGAGCAGGAATCAATTCAAAATAGCTATAAACTGATAATGCAATGGAGTAAGAGGATAGCAATTAAACATGTAAAGAATGTACAGCTCATTACAAAGTGCCTTTCATAATAGTGTGACAAGATGCATACAAGACAGACAAATCCAAATAACCTTCTAATGGGGAAATATGATAAAATCGTCATGCAGTCGAAAAAGCAAAATAAACATGCCAATTCTTACGATCAAAGTTCTTCCCAGTTTCACAACCCCTTGGTATGGGCATGAGGAAACAAAGAATACAGAACTCTCAGGACATCAAATGCCAAGTATCATTATTCATCATTCTTAATATGGTTACAGTACATTACTACTTCACTTTTGCCCAACAGTCACACAACTGAAAAAAAAAATTCCTATTCAATCATGGTATTGGCTCCAATGATTACAAATGTTCTGTCTTAGGGTCTATATATCCATTTGATGGCGATTATCAATTTGGTAAAGACTTGTTTGTCAAATGTTGCGTGGATAATATTGACCTGAACTGAACTGTTAATTATCACCTGGAACAGTTAGTCTCTCAGTCCAGACATACCTCATTACAGCTCAGCATTACGGCTGATAAATCGCCTATTGCTGACAAAAGAAAAGTAGAAGGAAAGAGAGAGAGGTATTACTTTGATCTATCTCCAACATTTCTTGCATTTTTAGCTGTAAGTGGAAGATTTATATGAAGGGAAAGGGTAAGTTTTGTAAATTATTCTGGAGGTCTAGTGCCAAACTTGATAGAGCAGGTGTATGCAACAGAAGGAGTAGAGCTGAGAACTGAGTGGGTTTGGGTATTGTAGTTTCTTACTCAGCATCTATGTTTGAACCAGATAACAAAAGGCTACCTGAACATCAGAGTGAGTTTCCACCAACAAAATAGAAGATCATCATGTGCAGATGCAATGTGAAATTAACAACATGAAAGAGAAACATTGAAGTGCACCTTGAATAACATTTAAAAATCATAAATGAACATGTAGAATTAATAATGTTAAAACACTGACAAAGGTTCTACTAAAGCAAAAGAGAAAATGGCAAATAAATCTGGCAATAAAAATGATTGCTTGTAGCATATTTACCTTGCCCAACCATTTCCAGAGAACTCTAATATTTGACAGCCACTCTAATCCAGTCCAGTATACAGAGAATCCACATCCAGTCTCGTTGGAACAGTGGACAGAACCAAACCCTCAACTGTAACCCTTCACTCTGGTTAGAACAAAGAGAATTGAAAAACAATAGACAAGAGCTACTGCGATAACTGCACAAACATAGAAGATGCCACTTCAGACAACCAGTAACAGGGTAGTCAAAAGTCTACAACAAATGAAAATGGGGAAAGAGATCCCTCCTGAAGTGTAACGTTACATAAGGGTTCATCTTTGCTTTTGTGTTGACCTCCCTTTATGACACATGCTTTAGAGAAAAGAACCTCAGCAGAAGACCACGAGAGAGTCTGCTGGTTTTTTCGGTCTTCTTTACTGAGATGTCGGTTGTCTGTTTTGTCTCCCTTTGCTTTAGTACCTTCTTGTTTAACACACTGCCAATCTTGAAAAGAAAGAGCAAACAAAGAGAGAAATCTGGTTAACTTTTTTCGTCTCAAAAGATTTAGTTTCTGTGCTTATATTCACATTTTATAGCGATACACATTTTAAGTATGATTTATATGATAAATATCTAAATGATCGTGTTCAAAAACCTACCTTGTATACTCTTTCTGCAGTCCCTGGATTGTTACTTGATTATTTCACCAGGTAGTTGTCTTAAAAACTTCACCCAGAAGTCCTCATGGAAGGATGGATCCTGTGAAGTGAAGCAGAGAGAAAGGAAGAAAGGAATTTGTATCTTCTTAAAATAATTTCTGTAGATGTAAAACTTAATTCATAATCAGTGTCTGAATGTTCACCATAACAATTATAGATATCTTACGGGTTAAGTATGGGCATTCTAAGTGTATCTGCTTTTCATCTAGGGCTGGGCAATACAAAAAGGATAATTATCTAAATATAATTTTCCTAAATAGAAATCTAACTAAAGTTCGACAAAAGTTCAATATAATTAAACCACCATCTCCTGAAACAATATCAGCCATTAGAATAGGCAGAAAGTAAGAAATTACAGACCTAAATAGGGTTGTTACTGTTAGAGCACTTCCCAGTAGCAAACTATCATATCAGCATTAGTTTAAACCACAATTAACTTTCACTCAGGAGCAAAACATCTTTAAACTTTAAAGAAATAATGATTTGACGTGTATCGTGATTCTACTGATATGAACAATTTTATCCATATAACAGTTGTGGCTATGTTGCACAGCCCTTTAGGCATCACAACACATTTTCGTTTATCGATGGATATATAATTTAATAGGGAGGTCTGGTGAGTTATCCTATTATGAAGAAGCCTTTGATGATTAAAAGGTGTCGTACTCCTGGACCCTCATTTTGGGATCTCTGATAAATATGCAATAGTGGATTACTGCCAATAGACTGGAAGAATTGGATGATATTTTCCAGGGCAAAGGTTGAGACTGGGATTGTAGCTTGGATGAAGGACTGGGATAAACCGGGACTGTTGGTTGGGGGTGAAGAGGTAGTGTCTTGCTGTGGAGATGGCGATATGCTGTGGATTACAGCTGTGCTCGTGACTCCAGTAATCTCACCAATGATTTTGCTAATCCTTTGAGGATTTACGTAAGAGCCACTACTGTTATAGAAAGTGGCAAGAATATCTATAAATACACACAGGATATGTTATGACATTAGCAGAATTTGGGACAATATGGGAAAAGTAATCACAGAATCTTACACTTTACCCTTCTTAAATCATGCAGACTTGTAAATCTAGAGTTCACTTTACGGCTATAGCAATGGATCAATTCTTCGGACATTATCAAAAGTTACGCATTAATTAATTTATAACGAATACATTGCTGCTATAATTGGCCTCTGATGTGGTGGACCATCATGTATAAATGGTGTTATACTCTGCTGAAAGGAAAAATTAAACTGATCTCACGTACGACAATGCTGTCTTCCCCTGTAAGTAATTTCCCTTTGATTCAATCAATACTGTAGATTAAGTGTTGTGTATAAATATAATGAAGTACATATGGTTTATTTTACTTGGTAAATGTAGCAAAAGTGTGGAAAGTAAGCTTATAAAGTTGATACACTGCAGGCAAAAATATAGTTTTTTCAAGCACTAGTAAATTTTGAGATGTTTGGCTATTCTTACATAAAATGTATTCCTTCATACAAGGTCCAAAATGTACATTTAGGTGTTTATTTTACTAAACCTTGTCTGTTTGTGTCTGTATATTACTCCCATACAGCCATCTTCTAAGCCATTATATCAACGATAATTTTTTCAATACTCTGAACCAAAAATCTCAACTTCTAAAGCACCTATACATCAATTAAACTTTCCATAATCATTATAAGCACTGTACTGAAGATTATAATATAAGGATTTGTTCATATGTTGATCATTGTCTGATTTATGATACATTTTGTTTGTAAAAACCTGCCGCCAAAAACGTACAAAATTTGTAAGACCTGTAGTATACATAGTATCAATACTATTTTTTGATTTATAAAATATAAAAAGTCTGTTTTCAAAATCTAAAATTTAATAAAGATTTCAAATCTGTCTTTATCCAAAATCTAGATTTTTGTTTTTGAAAGAGGCACACATTTAGGCATACTTATTTAAATATCAACAGATTTTAATATTTATTCAAACATTTCTAAAGAAAATTGTTAAACAAAAATATATGATTTTTTAATCTTAGTAATTAACTTGCAAAGTGTAATGATTAAATCTATTAGGGAACATTTAGGCTGAGACATGTTGAATCAATACTGGAACTCAGACTGAAGTCAAACTGAAGTATTTGGTCTTTTTTTATTTTCTACTAAATGACAAAAACAGATTCTTCAAGTCCTGCGTTGCTCAGTCTTCAGTTCACGAACAAATGTATAAGGAATGCTGACCTGACCTTGAGGCCTTAACTGCAGCTCCTGCCATCACTACCAAATGAACAAGCTCTCAGGTCCGCTATCTTGGTGATTGGGCTAAAGTGTCGCCAGACAACTGACGACAGGAGATGGAGAAGGTGTGAGGGACATGTGAGTGTGTGTGCGTATTGGTAGTGTGAAGGTACATGTGCCCTTGTGTAGCCGAACCTTATCGTGGTGAGGTGGCACATGTCTCAAATCACTTGCCATACAAGAACATTCATGCAGTGCAGGGGTGTCTTGGAAAATTGTGCATGTGAAGATCACACAGTCTGGACCTCCAGCAGCATCTGATCTGCAGCCCTGCCTTATATGATTTGGTTGAGGTTCAAATGTGCGATGGGACTACTAATGTTTGTAGGTCCTTTGTTTTATGTTTTGGTTTAGGTGAATAGTTTTCAAAAGCAACCACACAATATGCAATATACAAAATAATATATAAACAATACAAATACTACACACAATATAATAGTTCACTGAACTGGACATTTATTTTACCTTTGATTTATAAAACAATTGACATATTGGAACATTTATTGATATTAACAACTAAACACTTACAGTGATGGTTATTAATAAACCACTTTAGAGCTGCAATGATTAGTTGAATAATTAGTTAGTCAATTAACAAATTAACATTTTTATTATTTATCAATTGTTAAATACTACTAGCTGTATTTTGGTCTGGCTGTGGGAGACTAATTGTTAAGTAATTTCTCAGGTAAACATTTTCCATTTTCTCAAATAGGAGAATTTAATGCTTCTTTGTATCTCTCTTTTGAGTAAAATGACAATAACTTAGCCTTTAAGAATTTGTAATGGGTAATTTCCAGTTCAGAGGGTAAACTACCTTTATCTTAACCTAGGGCACTTTTAATCCAATTATCTTTTTGTTACACTTTTATTGCCCTATTTTATTTTATTTTTTACATTAAGTAACACCAGGAGCATTTGAAAGTGCTACAGAAAGTGACTGAAAGACCTTTTAAGGTAATTTGTTATAGTTTAAAAAAGAGCAAGAAGTTTAATCTGTACAAGTATTTAATATTTTGGGGCATTTTTCACACTAATTAGGCTACTTGATGCCTATAAAGGCCTTGAAAGTTTTGAGAGATTGCTGAGGTTAATGCTTGTTATCTATCTTCGCTCTCTTGTATCTTCTACTTCAAGAAATGCCACAATCATAATTAACTCTACTGATTTGGCTTGATTACATAGGATAAGCTAAATAAACTGAATGATCATCTAATGCCAAAATATTATGGCGAGTTAGTCATTCCTCTTGCATCGATGTTCAATTCTTTAGCAGCATATAACTACATAGCCGATGTAAATAAAGCACTAACTCGGTAGCATTCATTAAGAAAATGATAGCCCGAAAATGGTCATTTGCTTCTTCACAGGGGGTTTTTGAATAACTAAATAAAAGCCACTAATGCATGAACAACCTGATCACAAGCAGCTCTAGAGGACAGCAGCCAAAATGGTTGAAGCCAGTCTAACTGAATTACAACTCTCAGTGGTTTGAATTAGCAAGCATTCTTTGTTAATTAATCCAAAAACATTCATAATTCTCCTGCCAGACCACATTAATCCGTTTTACCACCTATCTTTCTATATTGTTTTCATTGTGGGTCTCTCACCATCTATAACACCTCCCCTGGCCTATATTTCTATCCAGATAATCTGACCATATCAAGGTGTTATGTGGCCAGATTAGGTTTGCACGGAATATGATTTCAGCCTCATTGAAAAAAGCGCTGAATAAACTATGTTCTTCCTTTTGCTCTGTCACTCTTCTTGCCTCCCGTGTCACTTTCCTATTCTCATGCTTAAGAAAACAATCAGTGTGAGTAAAACAATGCTCTCAACAACGTTATGTTGCATTTGGTGGTTTCATGATGGGGAGTTGAAATAACACTGTGTACACAATGTTCAAACTAATTTTACATTGCGATGTCACAATACTAGTAAAGAGACATCAATACTTGTTATTGATCAGTGGGAGTTACTAACCAGGGCACATGCTGGGATTCTCTCTCAGTGTCAAATGGCTCTTTGTTTCAGGCCTATTTTCAACATCTCTTTCATTTCAGGTTAAAGTTCATTTTACAGTTTTTAAATGTCTAATGCATACACAAAAAAAAAGCTTCTGGAACAGCTGAAATAGCAGTGCCTAAAAATATCAAACAAATGCAAAGGGAAATGACAAAACAGCAGTGACCTTTTGCTTTTAGCTTTTTCTGATCAATACAGTTCTAGTGAAGTGTTGATCTGGTGGCGTCATTCATAGGTTGCAGCCGATAGTTGCAGCACCAGAAAACCAAGCAGTAATGGATGTTAACACTGAAATGAATATGGTTGGTATTTGTTTAAGAATATCCCATCCCAGCCTGCCCCTGGTTTCAGTTGAATGTAATACAGTTTGGAGATCAATTTAAGCAAAACAACCTGATTAAAATAAGTAATCCATTACATTCAATTTTGTATTTCGTCCAAGTATGTATTATGTTCTCTTAAAACCAATTGGCACAACAGCATTGAGGAATTGGAAATACTTTTTAACACCATGGCATAGTAGAATCTCAATGTGTGTGGTTAGGGTTTCTGTTTGGTTGATTAGTTAGTGAAACACTGAGAGCTGTGAACCGGGCAAACATTAGGAATTCACTGATTAACAACACATACACTCTTATGAGAACAAGTGAGAATAAGCACAAGCATGGAGTCATCTTGGCATTGGGCCTTATTCCATCTAATTGAAACTTTTCCTCTCCCTGTTCCTCCCTCAGCTCTGTGCAGTGATCGAGGTCATTGTGTGATGATGACGACTGAACCTTAATCTGGGGAGTTAAGATGTTGCAGGGTGCAATGTGCACAACTCTTCTTTTCTGATTAACACAATACTCAGAACATTGAAAAGTAGTTTCACTATTGAAATGATATCAAACTTTATTACTTTTTATAGCTTTCTCCTTATACCTCAACAATTATTTTGGATGTATTCAAATTCAGTTTGTTCTTCTACAATCTGTAAAAAAGTACACACACTGTCATGTCTGATTTTTGTCTAATTATTGCAATATCAACACGATTCATATAGGCTATGTAGAAAGTCAATTTTAATATAATGCATCAATCAAAACCACTTGAGTTGACTTTGCATCAACAACAAATTCAAATGTTGACTTACTCAATGGTACTATTTATTATTTAATTAAAAAAGTGTGTAAGGCTGCATCGCAAGGGGCTCCCAGAATGTCTGGCTCCGATGATGCAATTAATTTCTTAAATCAGTGAGTGTATGAATAAAATATTCTGCAAATATAATGAACACCATATTGAAAATGGAAAGACGGGACATGAGTAGAGTTTGATGATGTATCACCATTGTTCCAGTCGTTACTCTAGGGGTTAGGGAAATCTTTGGTGTGTACACGTTTGTCGTATATTAAATGTGAACTGGAAAAATGCCAAATTCAGACATCAATGCACTTCGAATGTCTGGCTGCCGTAAAAGGACACACACATGCTGCAGTTGCGATGTTATATTAGTGTATTGATACTCTATCACACAATTATAGTTTTTTGGAGACAGAGATCAAATTATTAACTTTATAAAAAAATATTAATTAACTATTATTATTCTTACAGAGCGGCATGTTTTAAACCTATGTTTCTACCTGTGTGTACACACCATGTAGCTTACATGCTAAAGAAAAGTGCAAAAGAGCATTTTCTTTTCAGAATCTCAAGTGTAGGCCTACTGCATGTGTTTCACAGCGTTCTGTCTCTCAGCTTGTCTCACTGATTCAGAAGCATTACATCATTTAGAACCTATTTTAAAATACAGCTGTGTTTTTTTATGAGTTCAAATGTCACAAAAACAAAAAAGGATTAGAGTGTAAATCATCAGGAGGCACAGAGCTCTCTCGCCTTCTTATCTTTTCACTACTCCCTCTGTCCTTGCTTCATCTCTCACTGTCCCCAATGTGACATCTTTTCCTTCATCCTCCAGTCCTGCACAATAAAAACATTTGCCAGAAGTGAAAGCAAACTTGTATTTACTCAATACAAGCATACAAGGTTAACTAAACTATATTTTCATTAGGTATACTTTAAACACACCCCATGATCAGATTGTTAGAGACATCCTGACATCACATCCTATTCTCAAGTCCATTATGGAGCCAATAGCAACTCTACAAACCCAATTTCATATATTACTGTACATTACACCAACATTTTAAAACACGTTCTGTTCTATAGGCTACTTTTCACATTACAAAAAAAAAACGTGGCACAACGAGTTAGTTCGCCTTCTTTTTGGAGTTTGTTATCGGACGACACGACTGCCATGAAATAAAAATAAAACCCTTTTTTTGTAAAAAAACAAAACAAAACAAATTGTCTAGAGGTAGCCTATAGGGCCTATTTTAAAAACTTTTTGCAAAGTGAAAATCAGCCAGCACCTACCCGCTGTTAACATTTTCCTCCCGTTGATTCTGACGACGTCACTTTTCTTTAAGTTCCGTCTTTAACCGAATTTAAACGGTTCAAAAAATAAATAAAAAACTGGTTCACAAAGCGTGCGCGAGCTGTCCCGTGTTGGCGGTCCTGTCAACTGTCCGCGAGCCCTCAGGTGGTGGATGAGCGCGCTCACGTCTGTCCCCAATCAAACACTACCACGCGCCTCTCGGGTCCTGACAGAGTGACCTTGTCACACCATACTGTCCGATTCATCGATGGTAAATCACATTTAATAATACCCTACACATAGGTTAGCCTACTGAACCACCTATTGATTACTGATTTAGTTTATAAAAACCTATTGTTTGTTTTTGTTCAGACTTCTATAGGAAAGGCCATTGAACTCGTTTTTCTCACCTAAATATCTAAATCATTTAGGCATATCTGTAGTGAATTGTTTATTAAAGCATTACATACCTCATACATTCCTTTTATATATTTGTGAGCAAATTAAAAAAGCTGAAGACATAAATAAAACCACAAAAAATAATAGGCTAATAAATTCTATTGATCAAAACTGATTTTATTATTTTTCTGAAATATTATCAAGGTGTTTTAGTCTGTGTGTGTGTGTGTGTGTGTGCGCGCGCGCGCGCGTGTGTGTGTGTGTGTGTGTGAGAGAGAGAGAGCGTGTGTGAGAGTTTGCATTATACGTATGCAATCAAGCTAACTTGAATTCAAATGTAGATTTGAATGCCAATGAGAATAGGGATAAAGAAGAGCGAGACCAAGTGACTATGATGCCAGACTACTGAGTTACCTTGTGTGTGTGTGTGTGTGGCGGGGAGAAAGACAGAAAGCAACAGTCTGTGTTTACCAATACCTAATCTGATTTAATCTCAGACCAAGAAGTGACCTATGATGTCACTGCATGTAAATAAAGGATCAGATTGAAAATGAGGGCAAACAAGAAAGAAATGACGTAGTAAGCAGCAGCCTCAACATCCGACAGCACAGCCAACATGTAGACAATCGGATATCCGAACCCTGTGCATTTCTGGAAAACTATTGATAGAAATGTTTAACACAAATCGTATTGTTTAATCTTATTCTGTTGGTAGTGGTACATAAAATATGTTGAAATTTGATTACATTTGAAACTTGGCACCCGGTCAGGTGCTTGTGTAAAAACACTAGCAAATTGATCCATGGAAAAATGTCCAGCAGGAGGTGACAAAGAGAGAGAGAGAAAGATAGAGAGAGAGAGAGGGAGAGAGAGAGAGAGAGAGTGACATCAGAAGGCAGAACAATGTCAGACCAACCAGCAGGGTGATACTAATGGAGATTCCGATTCACTTAAACTAATTTATTCAAACACACTAGGACCATTTCTGTTCAAGCAGACATGGGATGGGACAAACAGTATCTGCAAGTGCTATCCTAGTTTGCTTCTGTCCGTCAGGTTATTAACACACATAGGCCCAAACATATGAGTGAAAGTATATTGAAAATTTATTTAAAGGTGTTTCTCTGGGACTGAAAACTAAATGATGTCTTCAGGAAATTTAATTTTCTTAATATGGTTATTAGTGTTGCTTTGGAGGACGGGGGGTTTCGGGCAGCATGGACTGCAGCCAGCAAACATGATTTCATGATATTCTTCTCCATTTTAAATTCAGGCTGCATTGGCAATAATGTGAAAGCTACTTTATTGCCAAAGTTTATATTATAACCATCTCTTGCTATAACATTTTCAATGAAAGGCAGGAAAATGCATAAAAATGTGGTAAACTGTGACTAGCCTTCTTTGTGTCATGTGAAACATTTTTTAATTCATTTGATTATGGTAAACCAGCAGAGCCATCGAAAATAAAACATTTGAAATATGTACAACTGTGACCAAACTTTGCTTTTTTAAATGCAGCAGCAGGCTCATTTCTAACTGTGCAGTCAACGTTCCCACAGCAGCTTCGATCATGGGCTACTGTCACAGAGTTTTATTTACAGTTAATCATTTAATGTGCACCAGTAATTTGATATGATGCTTACATGAATGTGGTTCAGAGGGAATCTGCAGCAGGGTGGCAGAGCAAAGAAGGGCATCATTTGAAATAATTCAGGCTCCAGCTTGTGTGTGTCCTCACTGAAGCATTGCATAAAATATTCCATTATTATTATTGGCTGATGTTTGTGGGGTTGCAATACTGATTCTGAGCCACCAGTGGGCAGATTGAAACACGTTTTGGCATCCATCATTGAGCATGGAGTTTAGGCTCGGTGCATGCCTCAGTTTAGGACACTACAGTAAACGGGTGATATACTAATCAGACTGTATGACTGCAGATTGGCCAGAGGCCACACACCTGGTTACTGACAGCATAATTACAGGCCAAGACTTAAAATCAGCAGCTGTCTTGACACCAAAGCAGCCCAACTTCACACCTTCAGGTGTTTTATGACTTGAAAGATGCTGAACAGAGACAATGAGAGAGACACACTACCTGTTAACATATTTGGTTTAGAGAAATTCCTTTTAACTACTGGGTTATTTATGGACATGGAGAGCATAATATATGGATTTTTAGTATTAATTGGAGTTTTCGATGAAGGAAGTGTGATTTAAGTCATTCTTTAGATTATTTAATTACTTAGTTTTTATTCATAGCAAATCATGTGAAGGGCCTTTCTAAAGTATCCTGCTTCGTAAGCAAGAATCTGGTTAGAGGCTATCTGCTGTGATCACGTTCCATAAGGGCCTGTGAAATGCTGATCTGATTTCTGCAGATGAAGCAGCAAACTCAGGCTCAGTGTCCTGTTAACAGCTTCCATAGTTTGTCACGTCACATAAGGGGCCAAATCTAATGCTCCATGATTTCAATCGTAGGCGCATATTGGTTCAATGTGTGGTGATTGTCTGCACTCTGCAAAATGCAGATGTATTTCAATGGGCGAAAACTTGGGAAAGATTCCCCTGCACTTCAGACAAAGTGTACCCAGGTAAACAGATCCTCTCATGTAAATGTAACCCAAATGTCCCGCTGCCTCTCTATAAACCCTGGGACTCTGCGTTGTGTTTAATTTGTGTGATGGGTAGAGAAGGACCACAGGACAAAGAAGTTCTGGATTGTGGAAGCGACTGGCAATTTATTCCCCCAGTGGCAATCTTCATAAGCCGTCCTTGTATCAGGCCTTGTATTCAAGACACAGTAAACATTGTATTCAAGACACAGTAAACATTTAAACAAGAGTTAAAATATACTCTTTTCAGCTGCTCAAATAAACTGACAAATAAAGTACTCGTGTTACAGTAAAAATAAACCATAACCTATATAATTAAATAAATATTCTCTTTAGACAAAATATATTCTTGTGAAAATAAAATAAAAGTATGAAAATACTCAATTAAGCAGTACACATTCTTACAGCACTGTTTTACAGTGTAACTCAATGATCGCCATGCTAGCCAACATTACTTATCAAAATTCTCTTATAAAACGCCATGTCACACATCCCAGATAACAATCAACAGGTAAATAAACATTTTATGTATTATATGAACTCAACAAACCGACCGGATGGGTGGTTTAAACATGGATATTAACAAGATTGTGCAAGACATGTGAACACCGCTCACCTTGTATTCAAGACACAGTAAACATTGAAACAAGATGGCGCTCGCGCACAGAACAATCCTAAACTACGGTGGCTCACACGGGGCATACCATACAAATTGTGGTAAGACAGCGCCACACAGTGGCCTTTTTAGGTAACAACCCTACATCTACCCCTTCTTTACTTGATGGCGTCCCAGCCATCAGGACAAGTAAAACAGAACACATATCGCTATGCACAGAAACAAGACAATAAAAACTAATGTGATGACTATGTGTCTTGCATAGAGAATGTATGTGCACCAAGGGCCCTCTCTAGATATGGCTTTGTTATTCTACGTAAGCCTTGCTGCTCTTCTCGTTTTGGCCCTTTGCCACAACTCCCATCCCCTTTCTCTCCTTCTCCGGTCCTCTTCTGACATCAAGACATGTGTCTCGTAAGATAACTTTTTCGGGGGATGTCGATTCCTCTGTGGGTTTCTCCTAGCACTGGGCTTGTCAGGCGATTTGACATCGCTGGCACTTATATTTTCCTCCTCACCTTGATCCATTTGTCCGTCATCCAACTCCTCTTCCTCCACATTGCCTTCCTCCATTTGTGGGTGCTCAACCTGCCCGTTTGTTGCCCCAGGTAGAACTGTCTCCACACCATCCTCTGTATCGTCCATTTCCTCGTCCTCTGTTGTATCCGACTCAACCTCTTTTCCTGTCACTTCACCAGCCTGCTCCACTGGAAGGAACATACACTGTGTAAGTAGGTTGCGGTGTACCACTCTCTCCCTTTCACCATCTTCTGAACGCAACACATACACAGGAATGCTGGGCTGTTTCTTCACCACAATGTATGGACGTGACTCCCATTTGTCTCCAAGTTTCTGCCGGCCCTCCACATGACACACTTTGATGAGAACTCTATCCCCTGGTTTGAAGTCTTGACCCTTAGTTTTCTTGTCATAGTGCTTTTTCTGTTGTGCCTTAGCATGCCGAGAAGTCTGATTAGCCTGGGCATAGGCCTGTGACAGACTGTCATGCAGAGTTTGCACATACTCACTGTACTCGCATGGCTCATTGGGGGTAGAAAGCCCGAAGACCAGGTCAACTGGGAGCCTGGGATGTCTACCGAACATCAGGTAGTATGGTGTGTACCCAGTGGAATCGTGCTGTGTGCAGTTATAGGCATGTGTCATTGCGTCGACATGCTCATGCCAGCTGGGCTTTAAGTGAGGCTTCAACGTCCCCAGCATGTTCATGAGGGTGCGATTGAACCTTTCAGTGGTCCCATTGCCCTGGGGGTGGTAAGGGGTTGTATGGGTTTTAGTGATGCCAGTACACTTGCACAGCTCCTTAACAATAGCACTTTCAAAGTTGCGCCCTTGGTCTGCATGAAGCTTTTGAGGGAAACCAAACCGGCAGAAGAAGTTTCTCCACAGAACTCTGGCCACTGTGCAGGCCTTTTGGTCTTTTGTCGGGTAGGCCTGTGCGTAGCGGGAAAAGTGGTCTGTAACCACGAGCACATTCTCAATGCCACCCTTTGACTTCTCCAGGCACAAAAAGTCCACACACACAAGTTCCATGGGGGTACTGCTGTGGATACTGACCAGGGGAGCCCTGAGGCCTGCAGTTGGGGTCTTCCTGAGACAGCACCTCTCACACTGCTCACACCAAGCCTTGATGTCCTGGAACATTCTTGGCCAGTAGAATCTCTCTCTTATCATCTGCAACGTCCTCTCAAATCCTAGATGCCCTGAGTCATCGTGGAGAGCAGTCTTGACTGTTGCGCGCAGCTTCTCTGGCAATACCAACTGCTCCACTACTCCCCTTTGGCCGTCTTGGATGCGGCGATACATGATACCGTCCCTTATCACCACTCTCCTCCACTCTTTTAAGAGAAGGCACACTTGCCCACCACCACTTATTCTCTCGCTGCGATTTGGTTTTTGGTTTAAAGTTTTAAAGTGCAAGACTGGGCCAATGACGGGGTCCTCTTTCTGTCCCACACGGATCTCCTGTTTTGTCATGGCAGGCAGCGATTCTGTCCCCACATCCTTATAGGGCTCATTAGACATGGGCGGTTGAGGGTTTGGTGGTTTAGGCTCCACTGTAGCAGTGTTCTTACTGGGGGAGCTGCCTGATTCTTGGGTGGGCTGTGCCTCCATGGGCTCCTTCTCTCTGGTCGGTACTCGCTGAGGACAGGTTTGTAGGACCTGCGTGACCTCCTGGTTGGACATACGGGAGAGGGCGTCAGCATTTGCGTTACTCCGTCCCCTTCGATACTGAATGTCAAAGTCGAACGCAGAAAGTCGAGACACCCACCGCTGGCCTGTTGCATCCAGCTTCGCCGATGACATCACATATTTGAGTGGGTTGTTGTCTGTTTGGACAGAGAATGGACGGCCATATAGATGGTCATAAAACTTGTCTGTAATAGCCCACTTCAGAGCAAGAAACTCCAGTTTGTGCGCAGGATACCTTGACTCAGCTGGGCTCAAGCCTCTGCTCGCATAGGCTATGACCCTCTCGGTTCCACCCTGGAATTGAGCCAAGACCGCACCAAGCCCCTCTCCCGACGCATCAGTCTGAAGCACAAAAGGCTGGCTGTAATCTGGATAGGCCAGCACTGGAGCAGTTGTCAACTTTTGTCTTAGGGACTGAAAGGCCTCTTCACACTCGGTAGTCCACAAAAAAGGTGGTTCAGGACCCAAACTCTTCTTTCCTCTTATTTTCTTTCTGGGGTCACCAGATGTGAGGCGGTATAAAGGAGCAGCTATACTCGAGTAGCCTTCAACATACCGTCTGTAATATCCAGCGAACCCCAAGAACTGCAGTACTTCTTTCCGGTTTGTGGGCCTCTCCCAGTCCTTAACCCTGCTGATCTTCTCTGGGTCTGTCTTGATCCCCTCTGCAGAGACCAAATGACCCAAGTACTGCACCTCTTTTCTCACAAGATGGCATTTGGAGGGCTTCAACTTCAAGCCATGTTCCTGAAGCCTGTCGAAGACTAGCTGCAACCTCTCCAGGTGTTCGTCAAAGGTTTTGGAGAAAATGATGAGGTCATCGAGATAGATCAGGAGGTGGGTGAAGTTCAAATCCCCGAAGCAGCAGGTCATAAGCCTCTGGAAAGTGGACGGAGCATTCTGCAGCCCGAAGGGCATTCTGTTGGCCTCGAACAACCCCATGGGGGTGCTGAATGCTGTCTTGTGCTTGTCTTGCTCCACCACCTCCACCTGCCAGTAACCAGATGTGAGGTCAAGCGTGGAGAAGTACTTTGCTTGGCCCAGGGCTTCCAGAGCCTCCTCAATTCTGGGCAAGGGGAATGCATCTCTCGTGCTGTAGGAGTTTAGCTTCCTGTAGTCAACGCACAACCTTAGTGACCCATCTTTCTTTGTGACAATCACCACTGGGGAAGCATATGGACTCTTACTAGGCCTGATGACTCCTGTTGCCTCCATCTCCGTCAACAGCTTCCTCACGTCTTGCCACTGCGAAGGCGGAATCTTGCGGTATGGGAGTCGAAAGGGCTTAGGGTCAACCAGGGGTATGTCGTGTTGCACTGTTTTTGTGTGGCCATAGTCCAGGGGATGCTGGGAGAAAACACCTACATTCCTCTCCACCAAATCATTAAGGAGGGAGCGCTGGTGCTCATTTTCGACTGCTGCACCACTTAAGTCTACCTTACAACTTGCCACTACATGGTCCAGACTCTGGCATGCCTTCTTACCACCATTACTGGGACAGCCACTCTCCTTGTTGTTTGGAAATTCCACAATATGGTCCACCAGGAATGCATTGGCCAGGTGTGTGAATGGCTTGATCACAATAGCATGCTGGGACAGGTTCATCACTCTGACAGGGGCACAGCCTCTCTTTACATCAGCACACACTTTGGCAACCAGGAGGTTCTGGGGAAGCTGCAAGGAGGAGTTGCTTTCAATCAGGGCAGTATAAGTCTTTTGATATGGGCCAGCTCTTATCTCACACCTTAAGTCTCTTTCTTTTCCTGCAGGAATCCGTATCTTACGGCCAGTATACACAGCAGGGCCCACCATGTCATCTGTTGCACCACGGTCAGTGTTGTCAATCTCCAGTAGAGCGGTGTACCACTCGGGGTGGTTTTCCTTAGCCCTATGAAGAAACTGCTGGCCGTAGGCTGCTTTGAGGTGACTCCTGGAGGCACGGATGACATTTGTTCCCACAAGCAAAGGGACAGAGGAGCGAAACTCAGTATCAGGGACAACAAAGGCAGGCACAGTTTTGAACTCTTTCCCCAGTGCTTTCAAATTAATGTGCAGGACACCATAGTAGGGGACACTCTGACCTGCTGCACCCTCTATAGATACTTTAGAAGACTGCAGCTTTTGGTTCTTAAGGGTGGGGTGGTTGCACCAATATCCGTGCGTAATACTGGTTATCTGTGAGCCAGAGTCAATGAGAGCTTTGCACTTCATCCCATTGACCTCCACCTCCCCCTCGTTCCTCGGACCCACTAATGGGGTGTTCTCACCGCCAGTTTCCTTCGTCTGCTGTGGGGGGTCTTGCACCTTGCCCATGGTTGCCCCGGCGACCACAGGCTCTAGGCGTTTAAATGCTGAGCTGAGTTGGATGTGTTCTCCTCTGCAGGGGTCATAGGCTGTGGTTGGCGAGTCCAGGATGGATTTGGATTAGGGAGCACCGCTCTGCAGACACGGGCTGTATGACCTAGCTTTCCACACCGGTAGCATTCAAAACTTGAGTTCTGGTTTGCAGTGCCAGTAGGTGGCTGGACTCTTAATGGGGGAACAGTGGGTGGGGCAGCAAATTTTGATTCCAGGCGTGACAGTTTGGCCATCTGCTCTTCTTGGTTGAGAGCCAATCTCTTGACCATCTCTGTCAACTCTGACCACTCCGCATTATGCTTTGTCTTTTCTGTCCTCAGATGTGTGCCACCCTCTGGTGTAACATGCACTTGTGCATATGTTTTCTTTGCCTTTTGTTGTGACTGGAACTTATTTGTCTCTTTTGCTAGGTTTCTGAGCTCATCTTGTAGCTCTCGGAAACTGAAAAGCCTGGGCTTCATTGGTGCAATCCTTGCATAGACCACCTCATCATTAAGCCCTCTTAAAAACTGTCGGGTGAGTTTACTATCACGGTCAGGGAAAGGTTTCCCCCCTCTTTGACTTTCTTCCACAGCCCGCAGCTTTGCCTCCAGTGCAATAGCATAAGAGCAGGGGGACTCTCCTGTCCTCTGGCTACGCTCGTAGAAGTCAGCTAGTGGATCTATGGAGCCGTGTGTGTCCCCATACTCCGCCTTCAGTTCCTCAAATGCTTTCTCAGGGGTTTGGTCATTGGGATGTAGATTCAGAACCAGCTTTCTGGCCTCACCACTCAAGTGTCGCACAACAGTAGAGAATCGAAGGTGCAAGGGGAGCTCCACTGCCTCCAGGAGATACTGCATGTCACGGACCCAGTCCTCTACGAGAATCTTGCTGTCTGCATGGCCAGTGAAGGCTTGGACATTTTTCACCTGGTGAGTTTGCATGAAGCCACCATAGGCAGCCAGTGGAAGGCTCGGGTTGGTGAGAGCTCTGCTAGGAGGTCTTTGTAGTGGCTCAGAAAGACTGGGGTGCATATGTGGGGTGTAGGACGGATGTATGGGTGTGGGTTGGGGAAAGACATTTGGATATGTGCTGGCTTGAGGGTATGATGCAGACGTTGGTAGATATGCTGGGGCAGGCGCATGGGTAGGGGCTATGTGGTCAAAAGCTGCATAAATTACATCCAGTGGAGGTGGTCTGGCTGTGTTGGGGCTCCACGCACCGGTGGCAGATTGGAACATGGGGGCTCTTTCACTCCAGGTCCTGTGGAAATTGAACAGTAGCTTGTGGTGTATGCATTTGGGGGTTTGGTCCATAATCTGACTTTGGGAGGGTCTGCCCAGCAGCATGGGGGTTACTCGGAATGTTAACTGTTTGAGGTGTTTGAAAACTTGACACAGGTACTTGGGGTGCAGGGGTGGGGAATGCATAACTGGTGTAGGCCAGCGAGTTAGGCTGAACGGTTTGGGTTGGATAAGGGGGGTTAAGTGGGAGATAAGTGGGCTGCTGTACAGTTTGCATTTCTGGGAAGGCGGGGAGTGAAAAGCTTTGAGTTGGCTGAATGGTTGTGGGTTCATGCATGCTGGCTTGGGGCTGGGGGGCGGAGGCCACCGTTGACTGGACCGCTGGCTGAGGCACTAGAGAGGTTACACTTGACAGGCTGTAATCTAACCTATTCGTTTGGTAACTTGGTCTCGCAGCAGGGCTGTTGTCAAGGCAAAATGGGGGTACCTGCATTGATGCTCCAGAGCCTGGTGGTGTGTACATATGAGCGGGAGTACTACAGTGGTCAGTATAAGGTGTTAGAATTGGGGGTTGTGGGGTAGGCTGCGAGCCTGAATCTGTGGAGTTCCAGCTGGCCTGATGGTCTGGAGTGTGAGACTGCAGTGGAACATTTGCAAACCTGATTGATCGGTTGGTAGTCTTTGGCCTCACTGATTGGTGATGGTTTGCTGGGTTCCCGTCAGCTGTTGCGCCCTGACTCAAAGGGGGGGTTGGAGGGCCATAGTCGTGGCTTGTTTCAGGCACAGTGGGAGTTTGGACACCTAATGCCATAACAGAGGGGCCCTCTGGCTTTGATAGGGAATCTACCCTAACACTCAACATTTTTTTTTTTTTTTTTTTTTTTTGAGTGTATTTCTTATTTTATTTTGCGTTATGCTTTTGTCAAAATGCTGTTTTTAGAATGTTGAAATGGAAGGGAGACTAAAAATGGTGCGACACAATTATCAACCCGTAACACACTTCAAGTCAATTCAATCAAAAACACAGCTCTATCACAGTAATAATGAAATAAATCACCAACAATTGCTCAACATCAGTCACAGAGAATTTTCACACAATATAAAAATTTACGTGGTTTGGATACCATGAAAAAAAAAGTCCTCAAATCACAGCAGACCAAGGTTCGTAACAGCCTTTAAAGGATATATTGCAGAAGGTTTGTATCCTGCCAACACAGCTTTGCAGGCGATAGTAGCTTGGTCCAACAGTGTCCACAGTGGCAAAACAGTTCAATTTTGTGGCAAAGTGGGGGGGGGTGTTGCCGTCAGTCACTTTCTTTGTAGGCTTGGGGCACCACAATCCGGGTCACGGCACCAAAGATGTAACCCAAATGTCCCGCTGCCTCTCTATAAACCCTGGGACTCTGCGTTGTGTTTAATTTGTGTGATGGGTAGAGAAGGACCACAGGACAAAGAAGTTCTGGATTGTGGAAGCGACTGGCAATTTATTCCCCCAGTGGCAATCTTCATAAGCCGTCCTTGTATCAGGCCTTGTATTCAAGACACAGTAAACATTGTATTCAAGACACAGTAAACATTTAAACAAGAGTTAAAATATACTCTTTTCAGCTGCTCAAATAAACTGACAAATAAAGTACTCGTGTTACAGTAAAAATAAACCATAACCTATATAATTAAATAAATATTCTCTTTAGACAAAATATATTCTTGTGAAAATAAAATAAAAGTATGAAAATACTCAATTAAGCAGTACACATTCTTACAGCACTGTTTTACAGTGTAACTCAATGATCGCCATGCTAGCCAACATTACTTATCAAAATTCTCTTATAAAACGCCATGTCACACATCCCAGATAACAATCAACAGGTAAATAAACATTTTATGTATTATATGAACTCAACAAACCGACCGGATGGGTGGTTTAAACATGGATATTAACAAGATTGTGCAAGACATGTGAACACCGCTCACCTTGTATTCAAGACACAGTAAACATTGAAACAAGATGGCGCTCACGCACAGAACAATCCTAAACTACGGTGGCTCACACGGGGCATACCATACAAATTGTGGTAAGACAGCGCCACACAGTGGCCTTTTTAGGTAACAACCCTACATAAACAATATTGCTGAATCAGTTGAAGGACCACCGGACCTAAAATTATATCAGTTGTTATTTTCTATGGATGCAAGTCATTTTTATTATCAGTTAATCTACTTATCATTTGCTACATTAATTCCAGTAAATAACAAAATAAATCCCAGTTCCCAGGGCCAGTGGTGAAGTCTTTAAATGCACTTTTGTGCCCAAAAAAAGAGTCCAAAACCCATACAACTTAAAAAAAGATTTACATTTGAGAGGCTGGAAACTGAACTTTTCTCTTTTAATTTAGGTTTTGATTATCAATCTCCCCATCAACTAATAATTGACTTACTCAAAAGGCAGATGGAGACATGTAAATTATGTTTTAAAATATACTTGTTACCAAAATATTATACCAATATAATAAAAATAATGGACAGGAGAAATGACTGGAGTGAATCTAAGTCTCAGGGTGTACTCACACATTATGCAAAGTCTTGGCGTGGTATCGAGGGAACGGGAGAAATTTGATGTGCAACTGTAAAGACAGAACGGCAGAGGGACGGGCGTGGTTGGGGGGGGGGGGGGGGAGGGTTAGTCAATAACTCATCGCAAGTTGTGAATCAGCCTGGTCCAACAACCATTTGTCACACACTAGAAAATGTCCGCCCATTTAATCAAGACTACGATAGAGAGGACGGTCAATTTGCTTAGAAATGGGTAAACTAATTAGTGAAGTGAATGAAGAAAGCAAGGACAGACAGGGAAAGGGGTTAGAGAGATCATGATGTTTTAGTGCTGGCTGTTTTTCATACGGTGACTACCCACTGATTGGACATGTTACAGCCCCTTCTTTTGGGTGTACTGCGTAAATAGATGAAGATATACAGAATAATAAAGACTGTTTTTTTAAGGGTGCGTGATTGTGAGCTCAAGCTCCATTTCTGTTTTTACATGCTCAACCTCTTGTGAACTCCCAGTAGCACTAAGAAACCTCAGGGCCCATTTTGGCCCCAATGATAATATCCTAACACCTGCGGTGCAGAAACCCTATAACTAAATGAATAATAGAAACATTTGTATGTGACAAACACACAATTAGTTTAATTAAATAGGTCTGTATAGAAGCATAGACTCCAGTATGACTGTTGTTGTCATGTTATGTGGTGTCAACTAACATACTTCAGCTAATGAAGCTTTCTCTCTCTATTAATAATGAAAAAATAAACAATTATTGCCTACATTTTGTAATAAAATATTAACTGAAAAGAGATCTTCAACAATTGTAATAATTGATTGTTTAAGTAATTTTTCAATCAAAAATGCCTAGTAGTAGGCCTATTCACTTGTTACGGCTCACCTAATGCTTTGAATATTTGTGTTTTGTCAAAGCGAATAAGTGAATATTTTTAGGGTTGGTTTACATTTTATTGAAAACATTATTTATAGAGAAAATAATTTTAAGATGAATTGATTACGAAATATATTAATATCAATATTAAGAGTTATAGTTATTCCTTTATATGACCAAACAAGTAAATGGAGTATAAGTATGCTTCTACTCAATCAGGAAACACTTATTTTACAACATTAAACGCAAACAAAAAGAAAATTAATCTATACAGATTTGGTTCATACAATTAAATATCTTAAAATGGCAATGAAATGTATCATGTCTGCGGTTATGTTTAACCTTAAAGCCCAGCCCTTAACATAAAGATACAGGCTCATTCCAACAGCGTTTTAATAACAGCACAGGAAAGTGTTCCTCTGCTATGCTTTATCTTACAGTAATCAGACTATATTTGCATACTAAAGATGTATGCAGAATAATTAATAGGGAAAACACGCGCACTGCAGGTCAAAGCACTAGAACAAAGCCCATAGCTCAGGTAAATGTAATTAGAAATTTGAAAAAAACATTTCTGCACAGGCAGAGATTGATGTGTTGTGACAAAGAAAAATGAACAGCACAGTGTTCAGACACCTTCAGCCCCCCCCATCCCTCCCACACACAAACACACACACACACACACACACACACACACACACACTTTTTGTTGCATGCATGTTAAAGTTGAGTAATATCCTTTCCCAAATGGTTTCACAGTTCATAATCTTTCATTTTTTCCACTTCTTTGTACATTTGAGAAACATACAGCACCTGAAATCACTTCATTTAAACTTTTTTTCCAGCTTGGCACTCATGCCTCCTTCTCCATTTGTATATCTATTAAGTGATTATACCTGTCCCTCTCCTTGTTTAAGGGAGACAGCCCTTCTCATGGTCCCCCGGTCTCCCCACCCCTACCATTTTGGCATGCCTGTGCCAGGTATTTGTTCAAATTCCTCACACCCCGTGGGGATAGGTATGTCCCCCCTTCCACCCATCCCTCTCTCGTCTTTACTGCCTGTCTCTGTCTATCTTATGTACGCCAGCACATGTATGAAGACTCCCCACCACCGACATGGGGCGTACAGCCTACACACTACTTTACTGGCTAGTCACAACTAAATAGCTTCCAAGTTGTTCAGCCTATTGAAGCTGGCACACCACAGCTGTGGGTTATACAACCGCCTGGCCAAAAACAACTTGGTGGATAACGGGCGACTGCAAGTTGCTTTTGATAACTGCTGAAAGACCTGTTTATTCTGCGAAGTTGTCAGGGCTTTAAGTCTGGCCACTTATTAGATCTACCACTTCAACTTTTCTCTGACATGGAAAAATGTTGATACAGGCAAGGACACTGGATAATTAATTTCCTCTATAATTTAAAACAGCAAACCATCATATAAATCCCCCCATGTGAGGCGCCTTGTGTTTGAACATGAGCTGTAATGACATTGGGTCAGAGTTGAAGAGCATTAGTTATTGTACTGTCAGGAAATGACAGCAGATACCAACGATACGCCGGCTCAGAACGTGTGTCTCTCTGTCCTTCTCACGAAGAGTCTAAACTCTACAGAGTCAAACTAAATCTTACTGGAACAATCAACTGTGCAGTTTTATATTCATGCTTACCTTTTTCAGGAATCAAGCAGAAAGTGAGATCTATTCCCAAACACAGCCGTGTCAAAGACAATTTCACATTAACCTCATGACCTTCGGGTTTTAGGACAGGTTTCTTTGACCACTAATCCAATATATACCGCCCCTAGATTACTCTCTGTGTTTATAAAGAACTGAAGTTATAGATTAAAGGAAAACACTTCAGAGTTCAAACGGGAACCACATATCACTTGATAGTCTTCTAACTGATGGGACAAATGGTTTAAACCATTGTAATGCCTCTGTATAGAATTAAATTAAATTGAAATTTCCCGATATTCTCTTCTCTTCTCTTTTATTTTTTTATTTTAACTGCCAATCGAATCTGCATATGTTGACTGTAAATGCATCTATCTCTTTTTACTGCTATTGGCATCATAGCCAGTAGGTTTTATTTATTGCTAAAAGACTAAAACAGAGGTCAGTGGTAAAAATAGGAAAATCTCTCAAGACTTTCAATTATGTATTCTATAGTTTATCCTCTTCACTACACTACTCTTTAGTTAAAAAAAAAAAAAAAAAAAAAAAAAAAAAATATATATATATATATATATATATATATATATATATATATATATATATATATACTGTATATATGTATGCATGTATGTATGTGTATATATATATATACTGTATAGTCAAAACTGAAATTATTCATACCCCTGGCAAATTCTGATTTAAATAGAAAAAGCTTTTATTGGCTATTACAGTAATCAAACGCTTCTTATAATTGCTGACCAGCTTTTTGCATGTCTCCACTAGTATTTTTGCCCATTCATCTTTATCAATGAGCTCCAACTCTTTCAGTTTGGAGGGTCTCACTACCATCACCCTGATCTTTAGCTCCCTTCACAGATTCTCAATTGAATTCAAGTCAGGTCTCTGGCTGGGCCACTGTAAAATGTTAATGTGTTTGTCAGCACTTTTGCTTTGTGTTTTGGGTCGTTGTCGTAATATTAAAAAAATACAAGAAGTTCCGCATGGTGGGAAACCTATGAGGACGTGGTCGGAAGCCAAAAGTTACACCTGTACTGGCCAGGAGGATAGTGAGAGAGGTGAAAAATAATCCCAGGATCACCACCAAGGCCATCCTGGTTAATCTTGGCTCTGCTGGAGGCAAAGTTTCATGGCAGACAATCCAACGGATACTGTACACTGCTGGGTTCCTTGGACGCAGACCAAGGAGGATGCCACTTCTCCAGATAAGGCACACAAAAGCCCGCTTGGCCTTTGCAAATGCTCATCTGGACAAAGAAGAAGACTTCTGTTCCTTTGTTTTATGGTCAGATAAAACTAAATTGAATTGTTTGGCCACAATAATGTATCCTTCATTTGGCATGAAAAAGGAGAAACCTTCATCCCTAAGAACACCATACCCACCTTCAAACATGGTGTTGGGAACCTAATGCTTTGTTTTGCTTTTTTCAGCCAATGGACCAGGGAACCTAATCACAGTAAACGGCATCATGAAAAAAGAGCAATACATCAAGATTCTCAACAACAACATCAGGCAGTCTGCAGAGAAACTTGGCCTTGGGCACCAGTGGACATTTCAGCAGCAAAAATGGTGAAGAAATGGTTAGCGGACAAACACATTAACGTTTACAGTGGCCCAGCCAGAGACCTGACTTGAATCCAATTGAGAATCTGTGGAGGGAGCTGAAGAG
Source organism: Ammodytes marinus (assembly GCF_949987685.1). Taxonomy (NCBI): domain Eukaryota; kingdom Metazoa; phylum Chordata; class Actinopteri; order Uranoscopiformes; family Ammodytidae; genus Ammodytes; species Ammodytes marinus. The sequence goes on along the minus strand of NC_137217.1, from coordinate 20,742,397 downwards.
GGTGATGGCAAGAAGACCCTCCAACCTGAAAGAGTTGGAGCTCATTGCCAAAGATGAATGGACAAAAATACCAGTTGAGAGATGCAAAAAAAGCTGCAAGCATTTATAGGAAGCGTTTGATTGCTGTAATCGCCAATAAAAGCTTTTTCTATTGATTATTGAGAAGGGTATGAATCATTTTGGACATGCCAATTTTTGTTCAAATGTAAATAAAAGCTGAAAAATATTTTTTTCCACAATGATGCCTCTTGTACATCGTCGTATTATCTTTTGGGAGAAGCCTGTGTCATTTCCAATCAAGAAAAAGCTTGCTGGTTTCATAAAAGTAACTTTAAGTCAAAATTTGCCAGGGTATGAATAATTTCGGTTTTGACTGTATACTGAAAAAGTATAGGCATCTTGTTATTACTGAATAAACACAGGTTTTTATAAATCCATCACAATAAATTGGTAGCTTTCAAAGCTTAATGTAGTGGCCACATCTGCGACCTATAAAACACCTGATTGTTTGCCAAAATATGATGTGAGGATACCATTTATGGTCAGATTCTAGCCTTTCATGGAAAGTCTTTGCAGTGAGTTTGCTGGGAGATTTATGCCTTGCTCAAAAGGTATTGCAACCATTAGAGTCATTTAATCATAATACATACTTACTGTAAATCTCCCATGCCCCCCAAAGGGAGAAGCTATAAAATATAAGTATTTAAAACACACACTAATATTAACTTTATCAGTGTTTAACATTCCTATACCGCAACTCAGCACAGCTAGTCTGGCTTACACAACCTTAATTTTAAGCGAATGAAATGGCAAACTGTTTTTTGTTTCGTTTGTTGATGAAAAATGATAGTCTTCCACATGGATTTCCATCACAAACCCCATTTGATATTAAAATACAGATATCTTCTCTGTATTGCTTGAAACATTATTGCTGGAGAGTAAAATATATAATTAGGAAGGTCACTGTTTTATATTTTGTTCAAATGTTTGGAAAAAATGGGGGCGGCTCCACAAACCGCAGTTCAGGCAAACATATTTATTAATATTGACTTCTATGCAGGTTAAACCCTCTCACTCTGTCTCATCCCACCCCCTTCCCGCTCTCTCTCAAACACACACACACACACACACGCACGCACACGCACACGCACACGCACACACACACACACGCACACGCACACACACACACACACACACACACACACACACACACACACACACACACACACACACACACACACACACTCTCTCTCTCACACACACACACACACACACACACACACACACACACACAGTCACACTCCTCTCCCTGTTGACGCAGACACATCAAAGGCTGGGTTGAGGAGACAGAGCTGCACTGAGCAGTAGAGTCAAAAGTTTGGCGGCAGATTGTCACCACATACACTCGGACTTCCACCTCCTCCTCCTGCTGCTGAAGATAAATCCCCCTAACCTCGGGCACTGGCGAATTCAGAGGGATTTTTTCATAAATGGGAACTGAGCCTTGCCACCAAAAAAATCCATGGAATATTGTTTTTTACAGCGCCTGGGATTAAACTACTTTAAGGTACATTTAAGAGCAACAAATCCTTTGCTGATTAACTTACAACTGCATCCATAGAAATACTGTGTGGCTTACAGGCCTATTGCATATTCTTGTCATTTCTCATCAGCAACGATTAAGGCCTATAGCCATTCATCTGCACAACGTGAAACCAATGTTTTCTGTACAGTTTTAAATATAATGTAGGCAACAGTATGTATGCCTATATGTAGCAATATCCTATTGAACTACAGATTTTTTTTAATCTAGGCTATTGCTAACAGTATGGTCTTCGACTAGCCTACGTACCAAAGTCATTTTAATTGAGGACATTTTATGCAATTAAATGCACTCGTACATTTACATCACACATCGCCGTTTCATTGGTATTCGAATTGATCTAAACGATTTAAATGTATTATTGAGAAAGGAGAGGGCCTGTCATGATTATAAAAAAGCTGCTATTTAAAGCGAGCCGGTACCGTATAGAGGCCCGCGGCACCGCGGGGGTTTGGCTGCCTCTCCACAGTTCAACAGTAGCTCTTAACCCCGGTGCAGCCTGGGTCACCATGTGTCATGCAGGCCGTTTCTGTCAGGCACCCTGCTTCTGCTTTGATGTTGCTGCGGATAACATTTCTCCAGAAAAGCATTTTTCTTTGGACTAAAAGTATTCGGCTTGTCCCACGCGTGGCAAAATAATATCCAAAAACGCAACGTAAAAAAGCCTACATTGCCACTCGCGTACTTATTTGTCAGTTTATCCTTTAAAAACATTAAAACATATGCTATAATAAAATCAAACAGTTGTCAGCGCTGTCCGCCTCGCTGCGTTATCCACTGACTCGGCAGATTTTCATGCACCGGTCCACATCCAAACCACCGGTGCGCAAAAACGCACAACATAACCCAAGGAATATACACTAAAACTTGACCATTTTAAAATTGCTGGCATGAAACAACTTGTCAGTCATGTGTTAACTCTATAATATGTCACCTTTTGCGTCCCACTTGGCCTAATTATTGCTGATCTTTAGGAGAAGCAGGCTTGGGGGGTTTTAGTCAAGATGTACAACAGTTGGAGCCCTCCTACTTTGAAAATCCAATTATTTTACTAAAACCATGACAGCCTCGCCTGGCTCCCTGTGAAACTATAAAACTCTAAAGGCCTTGCCAACCAGAGCAGATTTTTGCTTAAACACAAACCACCCTGGTGTGCTGATATTTTCATTTCTGCATGTTTATATGACTTTATTTACTTTACCTGGTGTCAAGATTCACATACACATAAATCATTCTGCGGCACCCTTGGAGATCCAAATCAGTTTCAGCTTTGTTGTCCCTGAAGCACCTCCAGAAACCAGAGAATGTACAAGGTATAAAAAATTAATGGAAACTAACAAAATATATATGTTCTACTCTCTCCCCCCTCCCCCCATCCCTTCTGTCTGTCTCTGCATCTGTTTCTTGAATAGACATATAAAATCCACTGGCAGCCTTCCTTTTGATGATCATAACTTCATATACATAATTTTACATGATGGACCTCTCAGGCTCTTTGCCTCCACCTTCCACATACACCTTCACCAATATCCCCAATGTCTCTGTGCCCTCCTCGTCTCCCTCCACCTCTCCATCGCCCAGCTTGGCGTCCACCGCTCTTTTCTGCTCTCTCCTGTCCCTCCTTTCCTTGCTGGGCATCATAGGAAACCTGTACACTCTAGGCCTCCTGCTGAGGCGTAGACGCAGTAGGAGAAGACGTTGTGGGACAGGAGCAGCCTGCTGCCTGATGAGAGTACCAGTACCATCCTGCCTTGCCAACACCTCCTCCCCTACATCCTCTCCCACCTCCTCTTCCTCCTCCTCTCTTCACCTCCAGGTGCTGAGCCTTGCCCTGGCTGACCTGCTCTACCTCTTCACTGCTCCCTTCATCGTGTACGCCAGCCTGGCATCAGGCTGGGCCTTTGGTGAGCTGGGCTGCCGTCTCCTCCTGAGCCTGGACCTCCTCACCATGCACGCCTCCATCTTCACTCTCACTATCATGAGTCTGGACCGCTACCGCGCCGTGGCCCGCCCTCTGCACACCTCCTCCGCCAATTCCTCCGGCCTGCTGCGTGTGGGCCTAGCCTGGGGACTGGCTGTGGCTCTCAGTCTGCCCATGATGATCACACTGCACCTGGAGGATGGGGACAACCAGGAAGGCCAGATGTGTGTACCCGCTTGGGACGAGCAGAGCTCCAAGGCCTATCTGAGCGTGCTCTTCTGCACCAGCATTCTGGGTCCCGGGCTGGCCATCGGAGCGCTGTACGCTAATCTAGGTCGGCTTTACTGGCTGTCTCAGACCAAGCCAGCCTGGGCCAGTGGGGGAAGCACCGCTTGTCCTCCCCGTTCCCCTAAACCCAAAGTCCTGCTCCTCATCCTCTGTATTGTCCTGGCCTTCTGGGCCTGCTTCCTGCCCTTCTGGATCTGGCAGCTGCTGCCCCTCTACCAGCCTGACATGCTGCAGACAATCTCAGTGGGGACGCAGGTGACGGTGAATCGTATCCTCACAGGGCTGACCTATGGAAACTCTTGTGTTAATCCATTTTTCTACACACTACTGACTGGAAAACGAAGACGCAACCGGCTGACATCAGCAAATCAGCTCTGCCGAAAGAGCAGTCCAGCGCAGTAGTGTGTGTGTGTCTCTCAGACAGCAGAGTGTGTACACATATGTGTGTGAAAAGGTACTGTATATGAATGCTTTATGACTTTCATAATAAGCACCAAAGACAGCTGATTTATTCTTAGCCGGCCAACTAAGGAAACAGAACAATACCAAACAAATGATAGCACTTTGTACAAATGCTTTGTGAAAATATTATTTCCTATTAGGGGACAATCAAAAAGAATATATGTAATGTCACCTTATAAATGCTTCATCTGCATACATTTCCAAACTTTGATAGTCAAATCAGAAATGTGTTTTTAGTTGCTGCAGTAACGAAGTTTACATTTCAAAAGAATGAATGGTATTTTATTTGTGACGATGGTAAAGTTTCTATCCCAAGTGGTTACTACAGGAATGAACTGTGCCAAGTAATTTACCTAAATCAACAGATTGAGGAAAGGTTTGATTTTTTCTCATCCAACAAACCTTGTACTGTATAATATTAGGGAAAGAGTTTATGCCTTTTGTTTGCTCTTGCACAAGCATTTCCAATACAACCCTGATGCACTTCCGCTTGCTTTTAGAGAACTATCACATAAAACAAATGTTTAGATTTTTGAACAACTACCTGTAACTGCTCAGGACGTCGTTGGGAATTTTTTCTGAGACATTGTTTGTTGAGTTAATGAATTATGTTAGAGCAGGTCAACAGTGTTTCGTTTGCTTCCCCAGAACCCTGACATTTCTAAAATAAATAAAAAAAAGTTTTATATATAATAGCAATCCTGCATGTTGGGTTTAAAAAAGAAATACTTTTTGCATTGAATCATAAATTATGCAAAGCTTTGCATAGCCTCAACTTGGGTTGATTATAACTGATGTTTATAATAACGCGTAATATATACAGAAGCCTTGAATAAAGTGTATGCTTTCTGTAATTCACTGTGTGATTGGATCTTTAACTAGGGGAGAACATAATGACTTGTTTCGTCCTCGCCAACAGAACACATAACTACAGATGTCACATTTATGGTGTTGATAACAATAACAGATGTGGAAAAGGTTTTGCACACACAAAAAAAGAAAAAGGGCTTTGTGGAGAAAAATCCTTGAGTTTCATTCCTACTTTTGTTTGTGTGTCTGTGTCAGCATGTCAGTGACTCTTGCAGGTCTTCCCCATTCTTGTGCATACACTGTAGCATCGGCCCTGTCTTTCTCTGTCTGACTCAAAGGCTGCACTGTACTCTATCGCAGACCCTGCTGCTCTTTGACGCAGATGAGCAAATATTGTTGTTTGACAGAAAGGAGTAAGGCTGGGCAGATGGGACAAAAAGCATGGTGTGGTATCATAAGAGTGTGTTCTTTTTGGTCAGAAACATAGCAATTCATGGACAGAGAGGAGCAGCGTGCTACAGACTTTATAAGGGGTTATAAGACAATATGATTATACAATCCACGGTTCAGATCCGATGTGGGACTATTGTCATACTTGTTTGCTAATCTTCTATGCTGCCTATTTCCAAAAAGTAAACAAAAAGGCATTTCAAACACGGATATTATAAATGATCTATTTGATTATTTAGAAAAATTGTGCAAACCTAAAGAAAGTTAACCAAAACACAGACGCAAGATAATATAGATAATAGGGGAGAACGGGGTAATCTGAGCCACTTTTTACATTTGCTCCCCTCTAAGCAAGCTAAAATGATTCATCACTCAAATTTACACATTTCCCATTAATTCAGGATGTTTCCTAGAAATGGGCATTAGCAGAATTTTTTCAAGACAAAGGGCAGTGAAAATATGATTGTTTTAAAAAAAGTTGTCATGTGGCTCACTTTACCCCAGCTGTGGGGTAAACTGATCCAATTACTTTTTCCACTCTGAAACTACCATAACAACACATATTGTAACAGTAAGAATCCTGAAAGCTAGCCACACATTCCAGAACTAATGTCGGACTAGTAAAAGAATGATGGGGTTTGGTCAATTAAGCAAAGCAAATTTTCTAAACACTTGAAAGTAACTCTGAACAAAATCAAATACAACATATTATAATTCAAAAGGTTTAATAAGATTCAAATGAAAGATAGAACCAGTTAGATTAGAACACAGTCTGGGGGTCAGAACACAGGACCCTTAGAGCCAGCTAGTGTCTGGGGGTCAAAGCACAGCGAGAACAGCCTGGGACTCAGAACACAGGAGAAGACCCAACTGGATTATAACATCAGCCTGTTATACTCTACAACTAGGCCTACTCTGCATTCCAGCCCTGAAGGTTACAGGGAAAGATGAGAAGGTGCTCTTTTCGTGTGGTTGCCCCAGGTCGTCTTCCTGGTGTATTTCCTTGGCATGATGGCTTTTCTACAATGTGTATGACATTAAAATAAAACACATGTTATGTAATATTACATTAAAATATGTTTAAGACTAAACTTAACTTGTGCCTCATGGTGGGGAAAAGTGAGACAGTGGCTCACTTTCCCCCACAGCATTTGGCTCACTTTCCCCCACCACCACAATTTGAGAAAAAACTACCTCTCTTAGCATTTCAGGCTAATCTTCAGTTATCAGCATCACATGGTTTCATATGTTGGTAGTTCATCAACACGTATGATAGACGTTTTTCTACGTGAATACATTAGCTTTGGCACAACAGTTGATTAAGTTGACAGCAAGAAAATTTACTTTTACATGCAAAATACCTATTTTGGTGAAAAAAACATGCTTACCACAGCACCATGAGGTCCTCTCTTTCAGGGCCATGGGGAAATGAGAGGGGCTTGAAAACATATATCTCACATGACCACAAATGTTTTCCGTTGCCTAGATACAGGGGGTGGCTCACATTACCCGATGCCTCAGATTCCCCCGTTCTCCCCTATATCAGGACGGTGTATGCTCATAAACGTCTTGCAGATATTGAACTCAGACCAACGTTGGCTCAGTGTAACAGTAGGTGTGATGGTTTGTAATAGATACTTTAGTAAAATTATGTCTACATAGGTCATCTTTCTAAATCGCACTATACTGTATACTGCATCTGAGCTGCTGATCAAGGTGAACTTTCTGTAAATAAATAACTAAATAAACTAATGAATCAACTAAGAATTGTTCTTTTAATGTACATTTGAAATTAAATATGATGCACAGTGAAAAATTTAGACAACTTTGAAAAACATACATTAGATACTGCATGTTATAACTAGAGAGTCGCATAACGTACCAATTCACATTGAGGCCAAAATAATATTTAAACCCACACGTTAAAAAACTGCGAAGAAAAAGATACATTCTGATTAATATCCCAGACCTCTGTCACGTTTTGACACATAGCACAGGGAGAATGTCACATAGCACGGGGAGAGAATATGAAGTGGCACTGATCCTGTCTTAAGTGACATGTCTGGGTAATGGTGTTTTTCTTGGTCCATGTAAAAAAGAAATGAGACTCAAATTATGCGAGTAAAGCCAACTTTAACTGCAAAAAAAATAAGAGAGCTGCAGAAGAAGCCATGAGGCACAGCACTGGGCTTTACTGCATTGGGCTAACCAACAGGTTGAAAAAGACACACCGAAAGCATTTTTCGAGGGAGCGAACTCTCTCTTCACTGTGATGCCATTATATCTGACGCTTTAAGGCCTTTCGGTATGCTGCCTGCCTACCATGTGTTTCCATTTACCTGGCGTGGCTACCTCTGAGCATAATGTTCCCATTGCAGTTATTATCCGCAGCCCATTGCGGTCAAACCACAGGGGTGCGCCTTCTGTTGTGAAGTTAATGCAATATTCATCCACCTTCCACAGACAATTGGGGCCCTCTCAGCACATTTGTCTATTTAAATGGAATTTCTTGCAAAGAGCCAGGTCCATATAGGTTTGAAATCAAGAGCAGTCACACATGAGACTTGGTGATTTTTGGACCCCTGGGTCATACCAAAATGACACAAGAGGTAGGGTACAGCTTGTGTAAAGTATGAAACCTTTCCAAAAAAGACAATGGATGCTAAAGCAAAGAGAGCTTGTTGTTCAATTTTCAGAGTCTGCATAGTGGACAGGTTTTGGGTGTCTGCGTATTATAAAACTCAATATATCCGATGATTAAGTCCTCCCTCATGTCTGCAGGGATGACTGAGTGTTTGATAAACTTCAAATACGTGGCGTTTGGTCAAACCAACCATAAGGATGGAAAATATTATCTCAGTTGGCAGGCTGGCCAACCTATAAACTTAGCGTTGTTTGTGTTGGTAGTTGCCAGCGCCGGCCAACTCGCTCCAATCATAACTCCTCCTTTGCAACAGAAGCTTTTTGGTTTCATCCTGATATTGCAGGCGGTGTCCTCTGGGAAAACACAAGGACAAATAGTTTTTTAGGGGGAGCACTGCTCTGTTCTACCTGAGCATTTCATAAATCCAGCACATGTCAGTTTCCTGGAAGCCATCAAGCATCTTTCCATCCCCACACCGTTCGCCCCGCCTGTCAGGCGCTGCTCTTGACCAGTGTTTGAGGCTGCTGCAGGTGCCCCTCCCCTGGGCAGCCCGCTCAGGAAAGCACCCCGCTGTGTAGACGAGACGAGGCCACAGCCCGCGCCAAGTTCATGCTGTGAGGTGTATAAGAGGCTCCCATTCTCTCCAGACATACACAAAAAAGATTCCCTTCGCACTCCTCCGCCCGCCCTCGAAAATTCAATCTTACCATCTGTTTTCCCTCTCTCAATCATTTTTAGTCCCCTCTACACTTTTGCCGCCTTACCCACACACTCTCATTCCGCTGCATGGTCGACCTTATATATAAAAGTTTATGTTAAAGTTTACATTCTGAATCACGAAAACGCTCAATTCATACGTCGATAATTCAAATTAACTTCTTCAACTTTATAGACTTCCAGCTTTTACCATCTTTAACAGCGCAGCAGCTTAAATCAAAAACACTGATACAGGTTTTACGATATCCACACATGTAGCCAACACAGTTTTTTTAAAGTTTGTAATTGCTGGTTTGTCGGCAAACATTGAAATCTAGGAGCTCACAGTGTTTCTTTGTTCAACCCATGCGAACCCCACCGTGAGACGCCCTCCTCCCCATCACGTCCCCCTGACTTCACACCTCTGTGTCAGCCGCCAGGATCAGGCGAGACCCAGGCTTGTGTCCCTTGAAGGCCGGAGGTTACATCAACCGACATACACATTACGGTTCACACTTGGGCTCTTACTAGGAAAGACAGTAAATATGGCACGTCTGCCCCTCCTGCTCCCTCTCTCTTTCCCTGTAGTTCACCGTTTCTCTGTCCTATCCTGCCGCCTCCTCCTCGTGGCACGCCGCCCATAAACAGTCATCCTCGTCAGCTCAGGCGTCAAGGCTCCTCCGACCTCTGACCTTCTGACACTTTACTCATCTGAACCCCATGGTTTGTTCATGCGGGGAGATCATGGCCGAGGAGGGACGTTACGCATTTCAGTGACACAACTATTCATATAGCCTGAGTAGCCTTATATGTATTAAATATGTATCCATTAGTCAAGTCATACATCAACAGAAAATGGATCTGTAACTATTTTCGTAACAATCTGCAAACATACCAACCATTACAGAGTTTGAATTCTTCAAATGTGAAGCTTATTTTAGTGTTGGGTCACTAGGGACTGAACAATGTTGGCCTGTTTGTCAGACAAAGCAAGACATTTAAACACATAATCTTCATCATTAGTGTTTCCTTACCGAAGGGTGAAAGTTTAAGATGGAACTGGCCTGCTGTGGTGTTTAATTCACAGCTGGAATTAGAGTGCCACCTGCAGGTGAAATAATAGAGCAAATACTTCATATTAATTTTGTTCGGTATATAGATTCCAGTTCAGACATAATGTAGTTGACACCATTACATTTTCTTTAAGTATCTCACTGACACTTTTTTAATACAATGTAGGCCTATAGCAAACATTACTGATTATGTTGTCGCATTTGTTGGCACAGTGTCTCATAAAAATGGGGAGGAACCAAAGACAGAAAGAAGACGTTGCCATAGATTTGACTAGTAACATGCAGTACACTGTTTTCATACCTATTGCCCATTTATGAATATATTCTAAAAGCTGTGTTGTTCAGTATATGTTCCTGGATGGCTTCCATGAATGAGTATAGCTAAATCTTTCACCATGATTGGTGTACAACAGTAGCAAAGGCTGAAGAGCTTCATCCTCCCTGATAAACAGCACCACAGGTACAAAGAACTTTTAAAAAACTGAACACAAAGTAACTGAGATACAGTAACTACTGACATCTACTGAACACCAGTAGCCTGGTGTATTACAGTTCCAGGCCTTTATTATGACATTTCTCTCCCTAATGACCATCAATTTAAACTGTGTCTAAACGTTCACACTTTTCTTTCAGAGTTTTCTCCAGCTTTACTTAGTCGACTACCTTAAGAAAGCTCTGTGTACACTTCCTTGTTCTACACCAAGCATTAATCCTGAATGTACAAAGTGGAACCGTGCAACTGGTAACAGCTTATAAATGGCTGTACGTGTTCCCTGCTGCACAACATGTTCCTTGTCTTGTCTCTCGTTGCACCTTTTGAACTTCCAGCTCAGGTGGCTGAGTAACTGACCCATCCCAGTAACACTGCCCCAGAGGGAAGGACACCTTCTGTCCTAAGGACACAACCCTACAGAGCAAATCTGTTCACCCAATCAACAGCAAATATCTTGAAAATAACTATTATTTTAACTCCAATTATGGGATATTTACGTCCAAAATTAAAGTGTTCAAAACGCTCTTGTACATACATTACAGTCATGGAAAATAATAATGCAAAGTCCTACTCAACTGGTGTACTTACACTTTGCCAATGCTTTATTACTGACAATAAAATACTTCAAGAAAAATGAATATAATTCAAGATCTGAAAAAAATTATATGTTAAAGTAAAAGGTTATGAGCAGCTTTATAGAAAGAAGAACATGGGATCTTCATCGCTTTAAAAGTTTGGAAAGGGAAAGTTCAAACTATATATTTTGTAATTCTTCTGCGATGCGATATAGTCTTCGTTAAAACTGCTCTAAAAATGGGTCCTGTTGTCAAAGCAAATTTCTTAATTCATTAAAAACCTTTAGTAAAACCTTTAATGTACATAAGGCTTCCTAATTGCAGCACAAGGATTGAAATTGTCCATTAACTTCCGCTCTTTAATTAGAAAGTGAATGTAGCCGACACATGACAGATCTTTATCTTGATCAAACTCAAGAAAGAAGAGTTTTGCAGACTGTTTTCAACACAACACAACGCAAGACCAAACAAAATAAACTTACAATAGCTGCTGTCCATTCACCCTATTGATCCATGTTGCCCCCACACAGCGTTCTCACCTTCCACAGTAACCTGCACCTCCAGGCCATGTCTCTGAGCCCCTGGGTGGTCAGTAACTGAACACTTGTACCTGCCGGAGTGACTCTGAGTAACCCAGTTCATCTGAACATGGCATGATGCTGTGGTCTGCATGATGCTGCATGATGGACTTATCCTACACTGGAAACACAGCTTTTGAGGAGCAAACAAGGGCCTTTTTAAGTACAAGCCTGTCTGTCATCACAAAGAAAATTGCCTTTATCTTAGTTAATGTGTGTTTCTCTCAACCCAACATTTGACACTGCTGATGAAAACTAGCCTTCTGGCTAAATCTGGCATAGCCTATTTACATTTTTTTTTTAATCACTATGCACTGTTCCTGTCAGATACAATAAAGATAAAGTTAATGTCCAGTTTTAATGGTTAGGGGATTTTTATGTAATTCGTAAAATGGTTTCCAACAGGTCAAAAGACAATTAAACCAACTAAATCTATATGCATTCACAGCATACAATGATAGGCATACTAGCTCTTCTAAAATGTTTACTTAAAAGGCCTAAGTTTAGCCTAACAGAATGTTTTTATGATTAATTTAAATTAGCTAAACTTGAGACAAATGCAACTAACTTCCTGTCATTCAGCATAGCTTTGTAATTAATCTATAGGCTAACTAGGGAGAAGAAAGACATTTTAAGCTATAGCCAAGGCTATTTGAAGGAGACTTATTTTTTAAATAATATTCAAAAGTAGCCAGAGCAAATAATAAGTCAAATTTCATCACTGTAATGCCTTAAAATAAAAGCCAATTTAGTTTAATGCTATCTTGGTCCGTGTAGCCTACGTTTTGATAGTTTGTTTTTTGGATAAAATTAAAAGTGACAGTTAAGAATACCATTCGTATTTTCATTTGATAGCCTACTTCTTTGTTTGCCTTTAATGAGTAGGCTAATGCAAACTCTCTTCATGTAGGCCTATCCAAGCACAAATCAATGATAAAATACAATCCTGACGCGTGTTTTGAAAGGTATCTTTGAGAAAGGCATTTTACTTAATTTAAATAGGTTAGGCCTATATTTGAGAAGAATAATAGCCTAAGGTTGATTTCACCTACCTTGGTCGACTGCTTGAGGCTCTTTCCTCCACTGGAAACTTTTGATGCTTCCCCTGGAGAGAAACTTGCCACAGACGAGGTACAGGTGAGGCCCGATAGATCACGTAGTATACAGTATAAAAGGCCGCAGCATCTCAGTCACCGAAAGCTGGTTCAAAATACTCCATGAGAAAGATGTGCTCGTATCTGGCGCCCTCTTGCGGTATCAATGTCCAGAAAACAACAGAACCGGAGGCGGAAATGCTGAAGCTAAGGTAGCAGCGGCTGGCTAGCTACCGACATAGCTCACAGAACTGTGCTGAAGCCAAAGTGAGATTTGGGTTTGCACAGAGAGGGAAATAATCCATTAATCAGGATATTGATGTCATTTTGTGGAACCCAAAACGGCGGGTGAGTTTAAAATCTGGCTTTTTTCAAATACTTTCTGTAATATTTGACACGCCGTCTAGACTCTTAACGTTGGCTGTTAATGCAAATATGGCGGAGTGTTGTCTTCTACTGCTCACTGTCTCCACTGTCCACGTTAGTTACCCTGGTTATAGCTATATGAGTATTAGATATTTTCAAGGAATACATGCGGGTTTGCATGTACTTGTCACAGCAAGACAACATTATTAAAGGGAAATAAAGTGAGACCATGTAATACAGAGTCTCCCATGTTTTATTGTAGCAGGTGTGTGGAGGGTAGACTAGCTTCCCCTTTCTTTCCCACAACTATTATATAATCTTCCTGTCATGTTTTTCTCTCCTCCCCAGCCGCCGTAGCAAATGGGACCAGCCCGGCTCCGGTACCGGCTCCGGTGGGATGGGGGAGGCTGACGCTGCACCCACCGGCGCTCTGGATGCTGCAGCTGCTGTGGCGGCCAAGATCAATGCCATGTTGGTGGCTAAAGGAAAACTCAAACCCTCGCAGATAGGCATCCCGGGACCACCTGAGAAGGTAACAAGGAGAACATGTTATGCCTGGTTTGTGTCCAGTGACTATGGTAGCTATTGTCAACGACAATAGACAATGGACACTTTATTTATATCTGTATTTTGCACACACATTTGCACTGTTCTTACCTTACTTTACTTACATCTGCACTGATTTACTTTCATTTGCACTGTTTACTGTCTGCACCGTTACTGTAGCTACTGTTAATTTTATTTTATATCTTAATTTAGGTTAAAGTTTATTGTAGGTACTGTTAGTTTTTATATTTTAATTTAGATATATATCTTAATTTTAGCCTAATGTATGTTTAATGTATGTCTTGTTTTTATGCTACTGCTACTGGATACCTGAATTTCCCTCGGGATAAATAAAGTATATATCTATCTATCTATCTATTAACATTTCCTGTTGTACTAGACAGATTGTGGACAATAATACGAATCACGTTATAGGGCAGTACTCTGTATTTCTCTCTGAGAGCTTTAACTTTGGCTAAGCACTATACATTATCATTACCTAAACTACAGGACCCTTTTACTCATATTGGTATGTCACAGCGTCTGTGCTGTTATGTGTAATGTAATGTAATGTAATAATGTGTGCTTAGCTGCCAAGTTGATGTTGGGCTGCATAGTTATGAGCTATGGTTATGAGGTGTGAACATCTAAGCCAGGGTCGTTTTTCTCACAACAATCTGATTCCGTTTACCATTTATCCGCTGATAATAAAGCTCTTTCTCGCTCAGTTTTCAGTACATGATCTCTCCCTTAAAATTAAATACAATGGTATTTCCAAGAGGGATCTTTGTGTTGTGGCACACTAAGCCATTCGCTGCAAAGTCTTTGTGTCTATAGGTACTTCTCTTCTCTTCATTCACATTAGAGCAGCTATGCTCCTCCTGACACAAAATGTTCATGTCATAAACTTGCTGACCCAACATGCTCAAATATTTCTTCAATAGTATAGCATCACAGTTGAGTCAAACAGAACATATTGGCGTACTAGTTGCTTCCTCCCAATTTGGTGACAAGTCATTTGGAGTGACACATACTTTATCTCTCTCAGGCTGTAGGTGTTGGGAAGCCTCCGATGCCGACAAAGGCCAAGGATGACCTGGTCGTAGCTGAGGTCGAGATCAATGACGTCCCAATCACCTGTCGGAACCTCCTGACGCGCGGACAAACTCAGGATGAGGTCAGTAGACAATCACATCTCACAGAATGAATGTATCATTAGCTTTGTGGTGTATATTTATTGAGCTCCACCTCATTCGTTTTGTCTTCAGATCAGTAAAGTGAGCGGTGCTGCTGTTTCAACCAGAGGCCGTTACATGGCGCCAGAGGAGAAGGGCAAAGCTCTACCAGGGTGACTACCCTACCCTCTCATTTCCATGAACCTATCATTAAAAGTAGTTTAAGTGTTTTGTTATATTACGTTAACGCAACCTTTTCTGCTCTCTCCACGCAGGGATCGACCTCTGTATCTGCACGTTCAAGGACAGACTAGAGAGCTCGTTGACAGTCAGTACTCTCTCTCCCACATTTATCATCAGTCAGTAGGGAATTTATGTCTTCATATATCCTGTAATGAGACTTATGGTTTCTTTCCCCTCCATCAACAGGGGCAGTCAATAGAATAAAAGAGATCATCACCCACGGGGTGGTGAAGGCGGCGACTGCCTCATCTTCTTCATGCTTCCCCCCTTGTGGGCCTTCAGTCACAGTTTATCAGCAGCACAACCCACCTCCTCCCTCGCTGGCCCCTATCACCCACCACAAACCACACTTTCAATCTGGGGTAAGAAGTTTCAATTTGTCCATTCACACCTCATGACGATGCTACTATTTAAAGATGACAATTTCTCTGAAATAAGTTTTCACCATCATTTTTATGCCAACATTTCTGCCAGATTAGACAAACTTTAAAGTCACGCAAGCAACGCTGCCATAATTTAAACCGACAAGACATTGCATGGGCCCTTATGAAGGATTGCCATGTTTTAACACTATGTAATTACTTTATGTATGCATCATTTAAAAAAAGATCAAAGCACTCTTGTCTGGATGACGCACATTCATTAATCTAAAAGACAATTTTAGGATCAGTACTGCAATTTATGTAAAATTGACATAAATTATAAGGAAAACCCCACCAATACTGTCCTTCTAACAGTAAGTATGGATTGTTATTCGGCTGATGGACGGTTGCAATTACAGTAATGGGTTGAGTTGTTATTATATCCAATGTTGTCTTTCCATTCTCAGATGCATTACGTTCAAGATAAACTCTTTGTAGGCCTGGAACACGCTATAATGGGGTTTGTAGTCAAAGAGCGGGTCGAGGGTCCTGGCTGTTCATACTTGCAGCACATCCAGGGTGAGACTGGTGCCAAAGTCTTCCTAAGAGGAAAAGGATCAGGATGTTTAGAGCCTGCCTCTGGACGAGAGGCCTTTGAACCAATGTACATCTACATCAGGTGGGTATTGTCCTATGAATTAGGAAGAGATTGAAAACAATACGATATAATTTGTTGTCCCCTTAGAAAACCTTTATTTGTCAAAGGGGATTCCTGATTGTGCAATAATATAACCCAGACGCAAAGGGATTTGGTGTGGGATCACTACGACTCAATGCATTGTGCTCTCTCTCCAGTCATCCTAAACCAGAAGGGCTTGCAGCAGCAAAAACCTTGTGTGAGAACCTGCTTCAGACTGTGAGTAATTTCCTGTTACTGTCAAATCATAATCCACAATACTTTGTCCAGGTCTGTGCTTTTCTCCTCCAACTACAATTGAAACTCAATTACCGGTACAAACTTAAACAATTCCAAATATATGTTTCTACAGTATTAACACTTTATTTGAAGAATTGGCATATGCCATTTTTAGCTGGATACCTGATAACCACCAGCTGACAGTGGCTGGTATCAACAGCTATTACAGCTGTTTTGAAATAAGGCCCAGGCTGTTTAAAATACAAAAACGTAACAATGGCATCTGTTACAGATGTTCCATTGAGAAAACCTATTTGCACAGTTATAAAACTGAAGATAGTTCTGTCAGTGTTCAGAAACTTCTATAGCATACTTTTAGACCACTTGATTGAGTGGTAGCATCTTCACACACATCTTTCCTTGAAAAACTAACTCCTTACTTTCAATGTTTCTCTGTCTCCAGGTCCATGCAGAGTATACCCGCTTCCTCACTCAAATGACCACAATGATGCCAACACAACAAGGTACAATGTTGTTGTCTTTCCGTAGTTGAGATTTATCACTTGATTTTCCAATACAAAATGTCTTGTTATTTCCTCAGCTAACCTCTCTAAGATCGTCAATCAAACATATTGCGTTTTGATCACTGACAGAGTCTGACTCCATCTGTGTCTCTCCAGGCTTTTCCCAGCCTCCACTGGTGAATGGAATGCTTCCGCAGCCTCCTTACTACCCCCCTGCTGGATATCAGCCAGGCTACCCCATGCCTGTACCACCGCCTCAGCCACAACCTATCCCTTCACCTTACACTGTCCCACCTCCTATAGCTCCCACAGCCCCTGCAGGTGTTCCCCCTCAGTACCCCCTGCCTCTCGCCCCCGCTCCTCTTCATGCTCCTGTTCCCGCACCGGCTCCAGCTCGCGCCCCTGAGCCTGCTCCTGTCACCATGCCACAGGTAGGAAGGAACTGTTGAAGGTCACATAATGTGCACAATGTGTTTTTTCATGGTTTTTCAACATTAACATGGGTCCCCATGTGTGTGTGTGTGTGTGTGTTGTGAAAAACTTTATTAAAAAACCCCAGTCAGATTTGACTACATCCACCTGTGATGAGCAAACCCCCAGATACACCTGAATCTAACCAGCAGTCTGCCCTAAATGAGCTGGCGGGCCGTGGCTGTGCCCCCGCGTGGGGACCTGGTCAATCAGAGCAGACATTTTATAAAAGGCGGGGCTTAGCTAAAACTGGGAATTTCAGAAAGAGGGTGAAAAGAGGAGATTCAGCAATGGCCCTGTGAGAAATATGATGTGTTTTTTGGGACAATTCACCAGTGCTTAGTTTCTAATAGAAACCTAAATTACAATTCTGAACCAGAAAATGAGCATAATGTGACCCTTCATTTTATACAATGAATGAGGTAAATAATATTGGTTCCAGTTTCAGTTAAACTCACTTTCTGATGTTTTGAAGATGAAGTCTCCGTTTTAATTCCATTACTGTATGTTTTTTTTTCTTTCTCTTCAGACTCTTGCTCCTGCTCCGTTCCCCCCATCAGCTGCAGCATCACCCAAAGCTCTGCCTCCTGCCGCCCAAACCAACCCACCACAGAAAAGACGCTTCACAGAAGAGGTCCCAGACGAGAGGCACAGCGGTCTACTCGGATACCAGGTGATCAATAGGTCTTCCACTTTTACAACCCCTCACCGCCCGTTTCTTAACTCCATTGTTACTAATCCATTGATATGCAATCTCTGTCTTTAGTTTATCCATTACATTACTGTCTGTGATTTACCTACGACCATTCAATCCTTTCCTCCTTCAAATCTCTATCTACATTGGTTGGGGCAGCATGGCTCGCTGTTTCCTGATTTTCACTTACAGTTTAGCTGTGTTTCTCGATTGGTAATATGGAAAAGGTTTCATAAAAAAGGTTATGACATTGATGAGCTTTAGGTATCTTTCATAGTGGCTGGAGAGAATGTCAGTGTAACGTGGTAAGCTATTCACAGTTACAGATTATTTCACTTTGGTGTCAGTTTAGTATTGTCATATTTAAGTGTCAGGTCAGGGTTTAGTGGAGGATGTCTCCTAATCGCACCTGTGTGTTTTTCTGCTCATAGCATGGACCCATTCATATGACTAATTTAGGTGCAGGCTTCCCAGTGGGCAGCCCGGAGACTACAGGACCCCCACCACCGAGTTCCTCTGGCCCACCGATTGAGAGGGACAGGTACAGAGTTGTGTTGTATTGTTTTCATTTTATTAGTGAAACAGTTAATAGTGTAAAAGAGTAAGTAGGAATAGTTTACTCAACACGTTTCTTTGTGTTCTCCAGTAGGCAGCTAATGCCGCCACCTCCGCTGACTGTGAATGGAGCTAGACCCAAGATGGAGGAGAGAAGGGCACCGCAAGGCTCCGTGGGTAAGGGCATTATCCTGTGGATTGACAAATCCCTGGCCAAATCCAAATCCAAATCCACAGTTCTTGAATGTGGACTGTGCCATTTATAAACTCAGCCTGGATCTCTTCACAGCCTTCATGTAGAGCTGTGAAGAGTGAAATGTAAATCCTCTCTGGCCCTTAAGACTGTGTTTTTGTCGAAGTAGTATTGCATAAATCCCCAGTATATTTATCAAGATACATAGTAGGCCCAAAAAAGCTCTTATTTTTTTTGCTTATGAATAATGAAAGTCCCCTGTTTTTTTTGGCAGTTTAGATAAATGCAGCCTTACACATGTTCATACTCTTCTTCCAGGATTCTGCTGCTGAGACTAGAAATCAACATTTAGTGAGGTGGAGCTATGACTTGACTTATGACTCTTTTGTGTATTGTTCAATCCTTTTGTAGCAAAGTCTGATAAGTCGAGTCCACCTTACCGTCCCGTTCTGATGACAACATCAGTGTCGTTTGTCGTCTGTTATCTCCTTGCTAACTAACGAGAATCTCTCCTGTTTTTGTGTTTTTCTCTTTTTCTCTGTGTTTTTCTTCTCTTCCATGTGTCTATGGGATGATGCTGGATTCTGATTGGGGGTGGGGCACGACTCGTCCTCGCCCTTTCGCTCGATTGGATGGCCCCAACACTGTCGCTCCCCATCAAACAATGGCTGCTTTCGAATGGTTGCCCCCCCTCCTCTACACTGCTGACAAACTATGATTTAAATCTATTAACTATTTATTTCTCCCAAAATGTGTTTCGAATACTTGACTTGCTTGTGTCTTTGAAACTTGTTGCTGCTGTTATTTTTTGTGCGTTTTTTCTCTCCCAATATTTCTCTCCCCAAATGGGCCACCTTTTCTGCTGTTCTGCGTGCTTCCCCTCTTTTTCTTTCAGAGCCAACATTGAAGAGATTGAAAACTGGTCTGGTGGCCTACACTGGGGATTCCTCTGATGAAGAAGAAGACCACTCGACCTCCAAAGCCTCAGGGCCAGGTAACCCTGGGGCTGTTCCCCCTACCTCCACCTCCTCAGGCTGGACACTGGGCTATCGCTGCCCTCCTCCACCACCCCCTCGTGCTAAAACAAAGCCACAGCCGCGGTCAATGCCTTTCTGGATGGCACCTTAAAACAGGAAATAACTACAACTCCCTCAGTGCTTTGTGCCTGGTCTTACAGGATGTTCACCCAAACTGAGCCTGTCTTACTATCACTTCTAACCCGTTAATCACATGGATGACTCTTTCTGGCGGGTCGCAGATTATTTTATACATACTAAAGGTATTGATAAACTCCTGCTTGGTTTCTTTTGGTGCACACATTATAGTTTGAAGATGAACATTTTCTGGACTGATACTCCAAACTATTTTGTGGATGTATAGATGGTCAAAGGAGCGATATTCTGCCTCTAGTTTTATTAGGAATTAAATAGAAACTAATGCCAGTTGAAGTGTTCAAATAAAATGTCTTTGTAAAAACACAAGGCAATGATGATGTACGTCACTGACCACTTTTTATTTTATCCCAAGTACAGTTTCTCCTACTTGTCACCCCGTTTCCTTTATGGTTTCCTTGTCCAAATCAGTGACTCAATTCTTTTCTATTCTGGGCTTTTTTGTACTGCTCATATTGGACGTACATGTAGTGAACCTACTGAATTTATTTCATGCTTTTATGAAATAAATAAAACTTAATTTATTGCCATGTTTGAGCTTGTGATTCTTTGTATTCACCTAAGTCTGGTTTGCCACATTTGGCAAAGGGATCTTCATAAACCAAGTAGTAATACCTGCCATTAGCTCTCAAATGTTCTGCTTGCCAAAGTAAATAGTTTTTTTCAATTTACTGCAGAATTTGTCTTACAAATATAAACACCTCATCCTTGCTTAAACACCTGACATGTTTGTTGCTTGTAAGGGTGTACCTTTAAACCAAATGTCATGTTAAGCAATCAAATCTGCACATTTCTACATTTAAAAACAGTTACAAACTATTTAAACAAAGAAATATAGTATTGAGCTATTATTACTGTTGTGAAACTGAGTTGTGAAATCTACATCTGAACAGTCTCAGATCATCTCAATCTCTGGCTCTCGCGGGGAGTTTGTCTTGTTATATTGAGCGATGCGGCTCTCCATGATCGGTCGGAAGTGGCGGATCAATCCCTGTAGATTAAAAAAAAAAGGAAGATGAGCAAACATGCTTTTCAGGTGCTAGTTTGTGTCATTTGTTGGACTAGTTTAAAAATAACACAATGCAGAGATGGGGTCACCTGCACAGGCCAGGCAGCTCCATCCCCAAGGGCACAAATGGTGTGTCCCTCTATCTGCTTGCTTAGTTCCCAGATCATGTCAATCTCTGAAACTGCTGCTTCTCCCCGAACAAACCTCCACATCATTTGATCCATCCAGTCAACTCCTGAGGTAGAGGAACAAGATGGAAAATGTGACTACAATGAACTGGAATCACACTAAAATCAGACGTGGGTCCTCTACCCTTTTTAAAAGGGTAACTACTCTTTTTTTTGTGTACCTTATTGTAAAGTGTTAACACGTTTTGTTTCATACTAAAAATATATATTTCACCTAAAATATATAATTTATAACTTTAATTTTATCCATGATGTTTTTTGGGTATGCAGCATCTCCCTGAGGTTTTGTAAATGTTTTTACAGGCATTCTCGGCTATGAAAGAGAAAACGCCACAGAAAAAGTACAGATTCAAAGTTAGATGTAAGAAGAGAAAAGTGTGAGGTGTTGCATTTTCAAACAAACTGCATGGAGATTTTACTATTCTTCATTCTGCAGTACTTTACCTTCTCTGCAGGGGGTGCATTGGCCACAGCTCTCATGTTTGTAGAACTCGACCAAACGTGCGATGGCCCGGATCACATCAGTCTGGAGGAAAATAGAGCAATTCTCAGATCATCTAGACTGATTGTCACTGTTACTGTACATGCAGTGTATTTTATTACGTTCTTTATTCCGGGACCTGTCTTACCGATGTATCCATAACTATGATGGCAGCGGTTCCCAGTGCAGTCTCTGCACGTACCAGGTCATCGAAATCCATCAGAACATCATCGCACACATGGCGTGGGATGATGGGAGTGGAGGAACCCCCTGGGATCACTCCTAATAGATTGTCCCAGCCGCCCCTCACCCCTCCTGCACCAATCGCATGAGAGGAGAGAGGAAGTCATTTCAATATCTCATGGAGTAAATAAACATCAATACAGAGGTGGACTGTAAACACACACACACACACCTGCATGTCTCTCTATGAGCTCCCTCAAAGGAATTGACATCTCCTCCTCCACTGTGCACGGTGTGTTAACGTGACCAGAGATGTTGAACAGCTTGGTCCCAGAGTTCCTCTCCCTTCCGAAGCTGGCAAACCAAGCTCCGCCTCGACGACAGATCGCGGGTGCCACAGCAACCGTCTCCACGTTGGAAACTGTCGTCGGGCAGCCAAACACACCTTAGGGGAGGGAGAGATAGAGAAGCACTGTATCACTACTTCAGGACTATTTGCAATATAAGCCTATTTTGCAGTTTCTTAAACCATAATTAACCCCAGTAGGGAACAGGTAGGTTCATCTTCACCTATGTCTGCAGGAAACGGCGGCTTAAGTCTGGGTTTCCCTTGTTTGCCCTCAAGAGACTCGATGAGGGCCGTCTCCTCCCCGCAGATGTAGGCCCCGGCTCCCCGCATCACAAACACATCGAAGTTATATCCCGAGCCACAGGCGTTCTTCCCTATAAGCCCTGCTTTATATGCCTCATTGATAGCCACCTATTTTATGAGTACAAACAGACAACACATAGTAGCCTATACAACACACAGCTTACATGGATTGAAAAGCCATCTATCTAGCCTTTGTATACCTGCAGATTTGAAGACTCATTGTAAAACTCTCCTCTGATGTAGATGTACGCAGCACGAGCGCCCATGGCCGCCCCAGCGACCAGGCAGCCTTCTACTAGCTTATGGGGGTCATGACGCATTATCTCACGGTCTTTGCATGTTCCAGGCTCACCCTCATCAGCGTTCACCACCAGGTACTTAGGCCTAGGACACAGGAAAAAGGAAACACCCAGTACACTGATGAATCACCAGTGTTGTTACTGGCATGGACAGTGATGAACAGCTTAAGTATTTCTGACAAATCAGATCCTGATGGTTTCTTTTACTTTCTGCTCCTACCTGCCACCGCTGGGTTTGTTCATGAAGCTCCACTTCATGCCAGTGGGGAAGCCCGCCCCTCCTCTGCCTCGAAGCCCTGAGACTTTCACCTCATTTATGATCCAGTCTGGTCCCTTCAGTATAATCTCCTTGGTCTTGTACCAGTCTCCTCGTTTGAGCGATGCCTTGAGTCTGGTAGAGAGAAATTAATTTAATACGGAGTTTCAAGTAATTAGGTAAATCCAAGGGTAAATGGTTTTGCCTTGAATGTTTTACCTCCAGTCATGCCGCCCATACAAGTTGGTGAATATCCGGTCTTGGTCACTCAGAGGGCCAAATGTGACCTTTTTTGGCGTTACCTTGGGCCAGATATAAGAAAAGTGTGATCGACAAAGGAGCCATGTGCAATAATGTTAGTGCAAAGATGGAGGGAAGAAAATCCGACCTGCCATCACTTCTGGGCTGCAAGTAATGACTTATTCTTTTTATTGTAGCTTAATCTGCAGATGATGTTTTCGTTGAATACATTAATTATTTTGTCTATAAAATGTCAGAAAATAATGAATGCTTAAAGTGAAGACAGGATTGAGTTTTATGAAAATATGAAAAATTTAAACTGCATCCTTATTATAATATGAATTTGTTGAACTGATTTGTCTTAATGTGGAGAATGTAACGTTGTATTTACTTAAAGAAAAGAATTGTTCCAATTACAAAGGATTCATTAACAGAAATAGCCTAACGAAAACACTCAGTCTTATCATTTCATAGTTTATAACAAAGTCATATAGGCCTACAACAATATGCAATATGAAAATAGTGTCCCAAGACAAATTGACTCAAAATAGCTAATTAAAGAATGTCATGGGCATATGTTTCTCTTCTTAGAACAAGTAGTTTTGTTAATAATCTCTGTTTATAATTTTACTACTCGCATGCCTGTAGATGAAATGTAGGCCAGACTAGTGTATTGCGTTATACGATGTAGGATAGCCTATAGCAGTGTGTTTTACAGTGTGAATGCAGGCCTACCCACCTGTGGCTGAGCTGCGGTGCTGTAGGTATGACGCAGAGCGGCCTGACGTGCCACAGCGCTCCAAAGCATCCGCCGACGCAGCATCCTGCACGAGCCCGTAGTCAAAACAAACACCTCCAACCCTTCAAACTGTTGTATTCTCCAAGGCTCTTCCTCCCGGGGTCTCCGTTTGACCTCTGGGCAAAAATCAAATCAAGTCTGAAACCTCCGCTGCTAAACGAGCTGCAGTGTGGCTGTTCAGATTATTTAAGATTAGAAGATTAACGAACAACGTCACATCCTATCCCTTGACCCCGTGCAGCGCCCGACAGGTAGCCTACCCTATCTTTCACCTGCAAACACAATGCATTGGTCGGTATTAGAGGCCGTGTCATTAACAAGCTTTGCGCATGATTAAGACTACGTGGTTAACGATCTGGGGGCCCGTTTCAAGACCTAGTTTGGGCCCCCCCCCCACTTTAATTTTTGTATTTTCTTGAAAAAAATAAAAAAAATAGGGGAGAGTGGATTGAGTTGTGCCAATGGGGAGGAAGTGCCACCCCATGTTTCGAGAAAACATAGAAGAAATTGGAAATCTGACCACATATTTAAGTAGCCATCCATTTGACTTTCCATGATCAAAGTTTTTTGATTATTGTGTCTGAACAATCATAGACACATTTGAAAACATTTGACACATGTTTTTGTGCTTAAGTATGCTGCACTTTGTGTCTATATAGTTAGCACGATGTCAGCCCTAAACTGCTGCATCATGCTAATTACAGGCATGCAAACTCATAAGCCATGAAAAAGGTGAGAAGTCCGAAAACAAACACCGGTAGGGGGGTCTGGATGTTAATCTGCAGTGACAATCCGCCAACCGCGGCCGTTAACCAGCATGCGCATAAATCAATGCAAATGGCTGTAAAACAACGGTTGGCAAACTCTGTGAATGTATTTAAAAAGTGATTCACATAAACCGAGTAGGCACTAGGGTTGCCACCTTGGATTTAGGAAAAAAAGGGACACTTGATGTTTGGGGCGGAGGGCTCGGCCATTATTAGGCTACCAGTTCAGACTGACCAGTGTAATGACCTATAATAACCATAAACACCTACAGTGCTTTTTACAGTAGGATATATAAGGAGACTGAGGTGGGAACCCTGTACCTTGTAGGGGGGTCCGGGGGAATGCTCCCCCGGAAGAAAAAAATGCAACCTTTTAAAGTAAAATTCATCAATCTGGTGTACTTTGAGAAGAAAATTGCTGGGCCCATTATCTCATAATCCGTATATGAACCAAATGGTTTCCACAATCTTTTTTTCTATTTTCGCAGGGAGCATGCACAAGCATTATTTATTAACAAAAAAAAAAAAAAAAAAAGTGGGGGCCCCACACTGGGTCTTGAAACGGGCCCCGAGATCGTTGAGACCGCCCCTGCCCGCTGCACTTTCTCTCTGCCCGGCCCCGCTCGCCCCTCCATTGAGAATGCATTAGTTGGCGCAACAAACGCCTCGGCCCGTGTGAAACGGCCTTAACTAGGCTACTGAACGAAGGAAACAGCTGGTGAAAAAAAGAGAACAATTCTGGGAAAAACGGGACGGGTGGCAACACTAGTAGGCACATTAACACGGTAAAATAATAATACTGCGGCTGCTTGAACGCTCCGATGACTCGGAGAGAATTTTTTTTTAACTTCCCTACAGACGCTCTGACTGACTGATGTCACCGCCCCTCAATGACAAACACTGTTCCTGATTGGCCAAATGACCGTCAAAGCTCATATGATAGGAGTTAACATCCGTCAATCATAGTTTGTCACTATGGTCACTCCATGTCCATGCTCCGCTCCACACACACACAGTGCTGGCCATCAGACCCCCCCCCCCCCTCCCCTCCAAAAAATATTTTCTCAACGGATCTCCACGAATCACATAGATGGCCAATTTCGATTCCAAAACGGCGAATTTCGCCGAAAGGTGACGAGTTTGCATGCCTGTAATTATCCAACATTCTGGAGTTGGGGTGATTTGTGCCAAAGGGCCTGAGGTGAGTTGTAAGTAAGTAAGTAAGTAAGTAAGTAAGATGTATTTATAAAAGCACATTCATAACAGTTTGCACTGTCCAAAGTGCTGTACATAGTGCATTCAGTAGGTAAAAAATTAAGGTAAAATAACAATAACAAAAATAAAAGACATAAAGCCCAGACATCCACATATAAACAAAGATAGTAGTGCAGAGGTAAGATAGTTAATGGGGAGGTAAAACCAGGGTGTACAGATGGGTTTTGATTCTGAGCCTTGATTTAAAGGCAGAAATGGAGGGGTAATCACATATGTCAGGTGGCAGTTTGTTCTAAAAGCGCGGAGCAGCTAGTGCAAAGTAAATGTCTGAGAGTTGTACCATTGGCATGGCTGTATACACTGGTCACCAAAAGAAAGTGATCGTCTACAGTAGATCAGAAGAGACTGACATCTCCATTCCACTTAACAACACCACTGATGAGAGTTCAGATGGCCAGAAAGATGATGATGGTGACTTTATCATTGTGAGCTTTGCAGGTAAAACCACTAGATCTGCTAGGCCTTGTTTAAGAAAATTGTCCTTCAATCTTTGTAAAATATTAACTTTATTTACTTTAAATAAACGTTAAATAAGTAATTTTCTAATGGATTTGTCTTGCATTACAGTTTATGATATATATATCAATGGCACAATTTACCCCATGGTATTCTCTCCAAAGGCACAACTTACACCACACCGGGGGCAAGTTGTGCCACAAGATAACTTTTTTTCCGAAAGCTATATTTCTTAAACAGTTTATTTCAGATCCAAAGTTATTGTTGCCGGGGTTGCACCACACCCTGAAATATACATAGCCTACATATTTTAGTTGGAGACATTACTGTCAAGGCCTCGCTTTAAAGTCACTTTGAGTAGAAAGTGGCACAGCTCTCCTCCACTCTCCCCTATACGAACCTTTGCTCAATTAGACAACAGAAGAGGCCCTTTTTCGTAGCCATTTTAACTTGTCATTATAGAGAAAACAAAGGTGTTACTAATAGGCCTAACAGTGGCTCTGTTTTACTGAAGTGTCACATTTCCGTGAAACTGAAGCAGCTAATTGGAGTTCAGCCAGCATTAACTTTATGAACTACACCTGTGCTTGAGCTTGTCTAGGTTAACTGTACGATGTATAAATGACTATTTCTCTCCATTTAACCAAATATTTACATTAATGGCCAATAATTGTGTTCTCTCTCAAGAGGCTCGTTTAACTAGTCTGATGTTTGGACCATTTTAGATTTACATAGGCCTACATTTAAATTGATTTCAAAGAACATCTGCTTGACTTGTAATTTACTAGGCTGATCACAGATATGTTGTAGGAGTATACTTCGACCAGTGCGGCCAGTGAGCAACTATGTCAGTCCAGAAAAGCCAAAGGTTAAAAGGAATAAACTATCTCCAATTGCCAACATAATTTGTCCACCAGAAAGAACAATTTAGTTTTGAACTGTGATTTTTTCCACTTAGCACGTGATCACAACTCTTTAATTACATAATTTAGGGTTTTCTTACCAAAAGATGTGTTTATGCTGGGGTTTGTTTATTTTTTTCTAATGATGCTATCTTTTTTTAATTAAGTTATGGATATCACTGTCAGCCTAATAAATACAGTATTGTTCAGGCTCTATTTACTAAATTCCAGTTGTTTTTGAAATTATGAATCAATAACTGAAAACATTGAAAACAGCAAGCTTAGAGATCTTTATTTTCTTTTCTTTACATTAACGGAAACAAAAAATGGGAAAAATTAATTCATATCTCTGAGAAGGTTCCACTAAAAACTTAAAAGACAAAAATGTATCCCTGATAAGGGGGTCTCCGCTCAGACCCGGACCCTGTGTCCCTTCACCGAAGCCAAGAAAACAAACAGCTCAAATAGAAACACACACTTCACAGCTGGCATCAGTTAACCCTCGTTCATTCACAAAGCTCTGACTCGGAGCAGCAACACCCTTCATCAACAGGACCAACCGTCATACTGCCTTTCCAGTAGGACTGGTTCCAGTAAAGCCAGTAGTTTACTTTCATGAGCATTATATCCCAATTTTCTTAAAAAAAGATAATCTTGCAATAGCTTTATTTCATTTAATTTCTAAATGTCTAATTACCAATACAAAAGCTCTTTAGTTTTAAACTACTGGCCTTACGGTTACATGAAGAGTGTCAATCACCCTACAGCACCAAACGATTTCTTCCCATTGTATATTTTTGTATAATCACTTAGTGCATAGCTCAAGGTTTCCTGAGAATAGTTGCAGCACAAAAAACAAATCTAAGGCAACTTCATCCCAATATATAATATATGGAATATAACTCTGTAATATTATGCAGGAATAAGAGTTTAACGTATTTGGGTTTACAAAAAATCACAATCTTATATCGTACCCAGTGAGTTAATGGACTAGATATTAAAGGGGCGGAAAAAAGGCTTGAAGCTCTCAAATCTCATAGTGCAAATAACTGAAATAAAAAATTGATTTGGAGGGGACAGTGCACATAAGAGCCAGACCAGTGTGACTGCTACACCAGGTTCTGACTACATGGATTTCAAGAGGATTGGACATAAAAAGACAACTGCTGTCACTTAAAGCCATAATGATTGCATTACATCCTGCAAAAGGCCTTAATGTGCTGGTCCAGGGAAAGCATGATAAGGAAACTAAAATAATTTTTGGTCGAAAGTTAGATTTGCTCTAAAGGTAATGGCCCCTTTTAGACACGGCGCTGGCCGATCTAAAATAACTCCCTTGTAATAACATGTGATAGAGTACATGTTGAATGAACAACAGAAAAGCATGCAGAATGTCAAACAGTAAAGTAATTTTGAGTTCCATTTACGAGGAAGGTTTTAAACCCCTTGACTTCGTCTTGGCTTTGTTCCCTTTCCCTCTACCCCGGAGGATGGAATGTGCCTGTATTATTGCAGTACCTGACAGGGTTTCAATGTGCAAAGAATGCATTCAAGGAAGAATCGCCAGAATAAGACACTCAGCCCCTTAAAAAAAGAAGGCATATGGAGATGTTGAGCCAAAGTCTTTAGCGCATTGCAGCCTCTTGTAAGACATAGTTGATAAGTGGACTGTGATCTGTGTCCTGGATTTGGTGTCACAAAAAGAGTTGTCATAATAAATAACAATAAATAAATATGTACAGGAAAAAAGGGACAGGCCATTTCATTCACCCCCCTGACTTGCCCCTTTTCTATACTCCTTTTTTTAAAGAAAGAAAGAACCCAAACGAGTGCTTTGGAAGACTGAAATTAACAGCCTTTGGGAAAATAATTGCCTTCAACATAATCAACATTAACTCATTGACCCAGATTTTGTCTCTTTTGGTCAGGCATTTAACACAGAGCTTTACGGCTCTGAAACACTAAAATATCAAAGCAGATTTTTTTCTCATGGCTATCAAAACAGTTGTGAAGAATATTCTCTTCACCCCAACATTGGCTACAAGTCACCTTTCCTGGTAACTTAAGATTTAGCAAGGTCAACTAAATTCTTTGGTTTAAACACCAAATCAAAGCAAAGATTCTACCACTAACAAGAAAAGACACAAAGAACATTATTGCTTATGTACAGAACAAGTTTGAGTAATCAGACTGCATTTCCACTGATAACCACAAGAGGACAGTGGGCACACAAACTCATTCTCGTGATCTAGGTAATATCACTTCTGAATTGCACCTGAATCAATACATTTACATTAACTAAAATATACATTTTCAAATATCCCTATAGGACGCAGCTCTGGATTTTAGTTTGCATAGTGAAAAGCATTGCCGCAACCACACACTCAACGCACGCATGTCCAGCTAAAAAGAATCTTATTGAATCAAACAGCTCAAACCTGAATCCATAAAAATAAACAGCAAATGAGAAAATAAAATTTAAAACACGATTTAAATCAAATGCCAAGAGCCAGAAGACAAACATTTAAAATATCTCAGAAAACCCGTTTTCCATTTTTTTCTTTCTTTTAACATAATTTGTTTTGTTTTTTTAAGCGCTCTCTGTATGGGAGAAGCAGGTCATTAGTCCAGCCACCTGAGTGAGATTTTTTATTGCGATGCTTTACCACACAGTCACACATGTATACAAACATATACCCACACACACTTTCTTTTTTCATTATTCCTCTTCCTCCACTTCTTCTTCTCCGATTTCCTCTTCCCCTTCGTCTGCCCATTGGTCACGCTGTGCAGCCGGTGAGCGGGTTCCTCCGGGGTCTTCTCCCTCCCTGCCCCCTCTCAGCTCCAGGCCTCGCAGGAGGAGCTGAGAGTAGCCGGCCATCCTACGTGGCCCAAAGGCCAAAGCCTGCAGGGCAAGGGACCGCTGCCTCTCGTCAACTGGAAACATCAGCGGAGGGCCAGCGCCGGAACCATTCCCGCCATCCAGGACCATGCGAGGGAGGAAAGCAGAGGAGTGGGCCTGTAAAGACAGATCCTCAAGGGGGTTGGACTGCTCCCTCTCGTCTCCATCCGCTCCTCCCTCCTCACCGAGCTCAGACCCACGTCTGGGCCGACGTGTGCGCAGCTCCAGGCAGCTGTGTCCCTTGCGGTGACGCTGGAGGTGGTCCTCTCGGGCGAAGGCCTTGTGGCAGAGGGGGCACTCGAAGGGCCTAGCCCCGCTGTGGAGGGACAGGTGGTTTTTGAGGTCGTATGAGTGGAGGAACCGGGCAGGGCAGTGCGGGCAAGGGTAGGGACGCTCGCCTGTGTGTTTCCTCATGTGGATCTTCAACTTATCATTCCTGTTGAACAGACAGATGAAGAATTAAGATGCAGGAATATCAAGAGTAAAATATTCAGTCAGGTTAAAATAAATAAAACCATTTTGTTTTGTGCATATTAAAAGTGAAAAGAGTCTTTACCGGGTAAAGCGAACCCCGCAAGCCGAGCACTGGAAGGGTTTCTCTCCAGTGTGTGTCCTCATGTGTCGGGGCAGTTTTCCCGCTCCATGGATGATTTTCTGACAAACAGGGCACTGCTGCGGCGTCTGAGACTTCCTCTTCCTCCCACCTCCCGCTGCTGATGCCACTGCACCTCCATCAGCTCCAGAGGTAGGTACAGAGGTTCTTCCCATCAGCATTGCATCGTCTGCAAAACCCTCCATGTCTTCATCCTCGGACAGCTTATCATTTAAGGGCTGGACAGGAAGAGGCTGGGCTATACGGGGGTGTTCATGTAGCCAGTAAGGGAACCCTCCATTAAGTGTGGCTGCTCTCCCTGGCTCTCTGATCCCCCTGGGATCTCCGTTTTGCACAGATTTGTGGCAAAGTTCCTCATGCTCGGGACTGGCAGGCTGGGTAGACGGCAGGGAGCGGAGACTGTCGGATGCAGGTGAAGGGTGCGACACGGGAGAAGCAGGTGGTTGGTTGAAGAGAGAGGAGTTGATGTGATGTAGCCCTACTTTCCTCACCCTCTTTCTGTCTGTTTTTCTTCTAGACCCTTTCTGGACCCTGCTCTCTAGCTGTACCATCCTCTCACTAACAGCATGTTGGGCTCTCTGCTCCTCCGCCGTCTCTGGCTCCGCCGTCTCGCCCAGGATGTCTCTGCATGCGTCAGCCACACACTGAATGCCCAGCAGCTGAGCCCCTCGCAGCACATCCCTCATCCCAGAGCTGGGGATGGTCAGGGTGGCAGTGTAGGCGAACTCCAGCAGGGCGTCCAGAGCGTCAGGTGCCACGCAGTCCAGTTGGCACACGCTGAAACCTCCCCCGCCCTCGCCGCCCCCTTCCTCTGGCCCGAACAGCCGGCGGAAGTAGAGGCTGACGGCAGCCATGACGGAGCGGTGAGTCGGGTAGCGGGCCCCGCGGGACGTCAGAGTTAGGTCACACAGGAGCCCCGCCCGCCTCTGGTCATTCAGGTGGGACAAGAGCTCATTGCTGTGCTCCGGGAAGGGGATCCCAATCAGGCCGTCCTCTCCTGGAGACATTGCCACCTGCGTGAAAGAAGGTAAGATCAGGTAAGGGGAGGAACTGAGTTCTTAGCACACCACAGTTTTGCACTTATCACAATGCCTTCCATAATTAGAACTGTTTGCTTTTCCTATGCATTTACTTGCATTGAAAGAATACGCTTCGGCTGTGTGTACCTTTGAATGTTCTTAAAAGTTAATCTTTCATAGCGTGACAGATACAAGGAGTTTCCTTCTCTTGACGGACAATTTAAACCAGGCTTAGCAACAACTTCCCCCTTATCCTTGCCTCCCCACCCCTCCTATACCTTCATTCCAGATTACTTAATCAGGACCTTAGTGGTAACTTTAGCCAGTGAGATGGGGGTTGGGGCATGAGAGGACAAATATGATGGAGATGGCAGAGCAAGCAGGAGAGGCAAAAATATAACAGCAAGGAGAGGAAGTCATAATCATTATATCAGGGAGAGAGAGATACCTGAACCCAAATGATCAATAAACTGTGACGCCAAAAGGATGTAGGATTATGCGGTAAGCAAAGGCAGTAGGTTAATTCCCATGTGAAACCTTTACAGCATTAGCCCTTTGATTGAAATACCTGGAAAAGAAAGACGGGGTCTAATGGAGAGAGGAGAGAAGAAAGACAAGCAAGAGAGAGGGAGGAAGTGACATGTTAGAGTGGGTGAAAGGGGGGAGTACCAGTGAAAGAATGAGGAAGGAAAAAACGTCAAGAGAAATTACGTTCATTATTAGGAACGGAATAAATTCACTCACAAACTTGTTTAGCAACATATACAAAGTCAGTTACTTGATTTCTGTTATTACAATCCGCTCTTTGTCTTTTCCCCCCAACTAAATAAAGATCTTCAGCTTATCTGTAGACACAGAGGTTCGAGCTTTGGGCTCAGGGTAAAATGTGGTGGTTTGAGTCAAATACGGCCAATAACTTTCTTTATTTCTCTTTGTAAGATACAGTATAACAATACCTGTTGGTAATGAGACCCAACAACTCCCTTCTACGGCTCCCTTAGCTCACACCTCACCTCACCCAGTCCACACTGTACCTGTTCAACAATATCTCTGACACACCTGGGCAGACCAGATTTTCCACAAACAACTCACCCTCCAGATTCCCCCCTCCCTGCCCTTCATCTCCCTCCCATAGCAACTGGCAGCCCCCTGGCCATCCAATAGTAGTGTTCACATAGTGCCCAGAGGGTTTTGCACAGCGACGGTACATCCACCTGACTAACCTGCTCCAAAACACACCCTGCTAAACACACACGCACAGGTACTTGAGCGCACGCACACACATAGAATACAAATGCACACACGCACACGTTGCATGTCGGATCTGTGGTTCCCCCCACCCACTATTGTTATATTTAACCTGTTGTGTGTGATCTGGATGACAGCAGTCACATATAAATGTACTCCACCCATTCAAAGAAAGAAATCTAATTAAATAAATACTTTCAGATCCTGCCAGGACTTCTTTTTTCCTTCTTAATTAATTGCTCCAATCGATATCAAACTTCCAAATTTTCACTTTCAGGACGTTCTGAAGTACTTCAATGTATCAAAGGTTTTTGATCCTACCTTCCCCGTCTTCATGGGCATCGGCACAGTAAGCTTGAGGCGAGGTAGCGTGCGTCTCATGGCTTCCATCTTTTTGCTCTTTACAACTCTACCTAGCTTTTTCTCTCTGTCTTAACCCACTTTTTTCTTCTACCCTAAAATGTATAACTTTAAAGGTCTGATCTTGCTGTCAGCAGTCGGGGTTAAGCATTCATCCTTAGGGATGTCTATCTCTTTCGCTCATTCTGTCACTTACTGTCCTTCCTGTTGTATCAAAAGAGGGTGCACTGTGACGAAGGCACACTCTGAGATACCCCCCCCCCCCCCAAGTCGCCTACGCAACCCCTCTCGCCAAAAGTCAACGGCCCATTTTCCGAACACTTTCCGATAAACAAGATTCTCCTCGACGACCTATCCCTGTTCAGAAAGAGGCCAACAGGTAAATGCAGAGTTAAGTATCTAAGATCACGACAATACTCTAAATAACCTTCAGGCTTCATACCACACACACATTAATTTGACTGGTTTGGCAGGAAGTAAACCAGCACATTACACCAATACACCCCAGAAATACCAATATCTTTTTAAGTCAACTCAACGTAAAAGGTGAACAATCATGTAAGAACCAAAATCATATTGGCATTATGAGTCATATTACACCCAGGAACAAACATTGATGTAGGTGCAATATGAGAGTTAAACCATATCACATCGTACCACAGAGACAAACTGCTGCAAAAGCTCTTCCTTTGAAACATAGAAATGCTTAACGCCTGAGTGCTCAGCATAAAATATCACCAAAGCCTCTACGACAGATAATTAGTTTTTCAAGAGCATTTTCATGAGAATTTTCTCTTCAGCATAAGGCAAAAGGACCGACGTGCATTTGGGCAGATGCTTACGTATATAGAAGCGTGAGGAAGTTAAGGGGCAAGTGTTTGCTTTGTCCCTAGCACACACATGAATACACATGCACACATTTTGCAGAATTTACACCATACTAGAGCAATTGTTTTCATAAAAGGATCAATTAATTAAGCAAATTTTCATTATTTAGATTTTCATACTAGTCTTACATAATTGTAAACTGAATATCTTTGGGTTTTATATCATGAATTTAACATTTTGAAGCAGTAACCTTGCAAGTTGGAAAGGGCATTGTTCACAATGGTTTAAGATTTGTAGATAATTCGATATTGAAATAATGATATGCAGCACCACATCTTGAAAAGTTAACAACATGCGTTGAAAAGCCTCATTGGAAACTCACCACCTAAGCCTTTGTAGGACAAAGTGTAAATGCATCCCTTGACCATGTATGTGCACAGTTTGTCTCATTGTAAGCAGACACGGTAAAAGGTATCAGTGTCATATTTAAGGATTACCATCAGAGGTAATCATTGTTTCAATGCAAAGCAAAATACCATTGTTTCTCAAAATGAATACTGCATGTCCATAAATACAAACTAAGTCATGGTTTTCCTATTTTCTGAGATGTGCTCATTAAGCGAAAATTAACTAAAACAGATTAACTAATTTTGAGCAAAGCAGTGCAGGAAAGCGAGACACAAAGGGGTTTTAGGAGGAGCACACAACAACGCACATTACATTTCCGGCACAGGAGAGAGAGAGAAAGAGAGATGAAAAAGCATCATGGGTGGTTGGTGGTTCGAACTTGTTATTTTAGGCATATTCCTTAGAACACAGACGTCTTCGGAAAATAATAAGATTGCAACGAGGTGGCAGTGATTCCCATCAGCTTTGTGTGAGCAATACTGACACACAATGACATGCACAACCACACACACAAACTGCACACTGTTCATATCCCCCCGTATCCTTCCTTGTTTGTACCTTGTTTCTGTTTTTTGTTTCTAACCAAGGACATGTCTGCATAAGTTGCTGAATCTTGCAACACATTGTAACTCATGTTAAAACA
Organism: Ammodytes marinus; assembly: GCF_949987685.1. Taxonomy (NCBI): domain Eukaryota; kingdom Metazoa; phylum Chordata; class Actinopteri; order Uranoscopiformes; family Ammodytidae; genus Ammodytes; species Ammodytes marinus. Next base: position 20,706,965 of record NC_137217.1, on the reverse strand, counting down.
GCCCACAGGCAAATACCACAAAAACATTAAGTCTAGCAAACAAAATAAATGTAGCTCACAAGCACATGTTCTTATGTTATCATGAAATGTTATTACTGTCATTGTAAGTGTATTTATGTTAATCAGGATTAACATTAATACAATCGGTACCTTAAAGTCAAATAGCTGTTGTCAATGTTGGTCTTGCTAGGACCTAACAATAGAAAACACTAATGAGTATTTTACATTTCAGAAATCTGCAATCTTTTCACTTGTTATGCATTTAACGGGACAGATGTTTAATTGTTATCCTTCCAACAATTGTCTCATCTCTTTCATTGTTTTTTGTTATCACCTCCCACTCTTTTTGTCGAAGGTAGAGGAATTCACCTCCTCTGCAACTCTACGGTTTCCTCATCCCTTGCTTTCATTATGTGCACTCTCTTCCTCTCTTCGTGACGAGGATTTATTCATTAAACTGATAACTTCTGAAGTTGATTAATCATTCTGACTTTGTGTAAAATGATAGACGTGCCAAGTGTCATTAAGCTAAAACTACAACTCGAGCATACAACCAAACCATAAAAACTAAGCAAAAATCTAATGAAACACGTTTGGAAGAGAATCCACCAAGGATTTGTTTTTACTGAAGAGGAAATGGAAACTTAAATCCACCATTACTGTCCACTACCAAAACTCAGTGCAACTTCTTCAAAAAAAGAGACAAATTTGTATGGAGGCCAGGAAACTGACAGCGTCAGGATTGACCAAACCTGCACACAAAGATTTATTCATCAGTATAAAAGCAGGTTATGGCATCCGTCGTCTATATCATGTAATCCTTGCGCACTCGCTCAGTGTGTGTGTGTGTGTGTGTGTGTGTGTGTGTGTGTGGGGTGACTGGAACTAGAACTGTTAGTATTATTTTTATTGGTCTTATTTTCCGTTAAAGGCTGTACGTTTTCCCAGTCCACCTCAATTATATCAGGCTCCAGCGCTAAGGGGGAAAATATGACTTTATACTATTCACAGAAAACTGTGGCTGAGAGGGGGAAGCAGAAATGCTTTTATAAATTCTGATGTCAGATGTTTTCCAAAGTACTTGTATATGTGTTTGTGACTGTGTGTAGGCCTACGTATGTTGGTTAAAGTGAGCACATATAGTTTGTTGCATGTGTCTTGATGGCTTTCTCAGTACTTTTCGCATTACATTTAACCAAAGGGCAACAATATGGATCATTCTTAACAAAGTCATAAATTAAAATTAAATGTAAAAGAGACATTTCAGTAGCAGACTATAGAAAATGTAGCAAAAAATTGGAAGGAAAAAAAAAATATATGTTATGTCCCCAAAGCCTATATGGGGATACATTTCTTAACAAATTTTTAGCAGCTCAAATACGTTATGAAATGAACTTATTATAGTGCTAACAAAAGCTGTACGATTAAACTCTCTCTCTCACACACACACACACACACACACACACACACACACAAACCCATGTTTTTCTTCCAGATACAACCCGGTATTTGAGAGTTTATTTCTTTACTACAACACAAAAAATGATGATGCTACACTAGCACTGCACCGGAAAAACAACAAGGTGGCCAAACACATGGAAAGTAAGGTTTAAGTTCATACCGTTTTTCCTTCACACACTCGTCTTCCTCTCAACACTTTTCTCCCTCTGTTTGACAGATTTAAAAAGGGTTTAAAAAGACAAAAGTTGTTCACCCTCTTTACAGCTACCGTCTTTGGGGTAATGTGTGGAGTGTGGTACTGGGACACCTTTGAGGAAGAGTAGGGGAGGAGGAAACAGAGTAGGGGGGGATGAGAATAGATGATAGTACACACACACACGTCTGCCAAAACCAAAACTGCACTCAGCCCAGCAGAACACTCTCACAGGACTTATTTCTGAGTGAAAAACCTTTACATTCAGCCAACACATACCTCCCAAAACTACACAAGAATACACCGGCTGCACACAAGCTGACACATCAGGTCTTCTATTAATACAGCTTGTCTCTACCGGGAGATAAAACACAATCTCAACCTGTGCAACTGTTCCCCTCTGGACTGAACATTTGCATCCCACCAGGAGATATAAAAACAGACGCAACCAGGGAGAATTTGAATCTGCATTTGAATTTTTCAAAGACAGGACCTGAGACACCATCATGATAATTGGAACGATTGCACTTCACTCTGCCATGACTGGACTTAAGGGGGAAGAAAAAAATAAGAGAGAGAGAGAGAGAGAGATGGGGAGAGTTACTCAGCAAAGGTTTGTTCTGTCTTTATATTCAAGAAAGACACTGCAGCCAAGCCCTCCTCTGTCCTTACTCTATCTGGGGCATTATGGCCCTTGTGTGTGCGTGTGTGGACGCATGCGCACATAATGGTCTTAGTTCCAAGAACACATTACATTATTCATTTGGCTGGCAGAGCGGAGGCCCTTATCCCTTCGCCCTACCACACCATAAACACTCCACTGTGAGCTACAACAGCAGCCAGTTTGCATGCCAGACCTGAACAGCACTGTGAATCTGCTGGAGGGATTATCAGTTTATCAACGCATGGGACATTTGGGTGCATATATACACTCCGACACACGATACTAACAGACTTGTAAAGAGAAGTTAGTGTAAATACAAGTTTATTTTTACTCTTTGAAACAGCTAGACAAATTGGATGGTAAATATCCCAATAGCAAACAAAAAACTAAAAATCTGAAAATGAGCAATAAAGACTTTAAAAAAAAGTCTTTTAACTCAACTTGAACACTTAAATGACAATCTAGAACAATTTTATTTTATAATAATTCAGCATTTACGATACAAAATCTTGCCTCTTATTACAATATAATATAGTGTGTCATTGTCAAATTACTCTGGACTATTTGCAACCAACCAAACATAATTTTTTTTCATTTTTAAAAATGTTATTAAAGTACAATCGAAAATACCAGTGTGTTTCCAGTCAATTATTTTGTCCTACTTTCTATACACAGATTGGCATGGATCTAATATATAGATTTATTTAACCAATTTTTTTTGTACAAGTTTTAGTAAAAGTTTTTACTTATTTACATTTTTTGATTCTGATTTCCGTGATCACTGTGTGAAACAGATCATTCAATAAAATTCTATACGAAAATAGGGATTTGTGTGTGTGCTTAATTGGTCTGAAATCAGTAGAAGTTGTAACATATCTGCCATGTTTGCCTCTGTGAAAGGAGTGAAGAGAAATCAATCTGAGGTCGGAAAGAGGAAAAACGGTATGAGATTTGAGGGGAGACAACAAAAAGGAAGACGAGGGAGATGTGTTTTCTAAAAACACGCATGTTCTTAGAAATCACACAAGAAAGAAGGAGGGTACGGGGGAGGAGAAACACATGAGCGTGAGTGAATGGAGAGTGGGTGTACAGATCCTCTGAAAGATAAAGCAGAGAAGAGGGGAGGTTAAGACTGGAAAATCTAGTCCTGGCCTCGAACAATCTGTGTTAGCAAGGGAGGAGACATGAAACAGGAGTAGAGAGAGTTAAGTTACAAGGGGAGAGGAAGGGGGTGACAGAAAGAGAGAAGGGACAGAAGCAGTGACATGACAACTTGGAGGAAAACAGAGTAAGAGGTGAACACATGCACATAGCCACAGGAAGTAGCAAGAGTCCCTGCAGGTGTGTGTGTGTGTGTGTGTGTGTGTGTGTGTGTGTGTGTGTGTGTGTGTGTGTGTGTGTGTGTGTGTGTGTGTGTGCAGATGTCTGAGGGAGAGATGTGGTAGCAGCCGCCTCTATCATTAGTAGCACCAACAGGGAGTTTCACCCCTAAGATGGAGAACACACACAGATGTGAGCGAGAAGGCATGCTGACGAAGTGGTTTCACACTATACTCTCCCTGTTTCTTTGCACTTTATCTGGTCAGCAGTTTCTACCCCAAAACACTCCACAAGTGTGTGTGTGTGTGTGTGTGTGTGTGTGTGTGTGTGTGTGTGTGTGTGTGTGTGTGTGTGTGTGTGTGTGTGTGTGTGTGTGTGTGTGTGTGTGTGTGTGAACACTGGAGTGTCAAGGTGTGTGGGCGAATCACAAGCTGCATCCAGAACAGGAGAGAAACTTTATTTTTGTGTATGTGGTTTTAATGATCATATGTCTGATGAGCTCACTTGATCACAGTCAAACGTACAGTAAATGATCAGCGTACTTGCTGTAACTCAACGGGGGTGTTATAACATGTCGACCTGCCGTAAAAAACCAACGGCGTGGGGGTTAATCTTGGAGTCGAGCACAAAGTGAAGTAACTCGGGCCAGAATTATAATCCAATGTGGAAGTTATGTATTTAACTTCTGGGTATTTACATGGAGAGAAAACTATTTGAATCCTTTGTATATACAATTCCGGAATACAGAACTTGGGAGAACGTTTGTAATACAGTGTTTATTCACCAAATTAAAGTCACTTTAGAGTCAGGCTAATATCAGACATCTTTGAAATCTTGTGTTAAGAAACCAGTAATAGTAAAACATAATTTATTTGTAATTTTCCTAACAATTTTTTTTTGGTTCTTGATTAATTTAAAATGTATAAACAATGTTTGAATTAAATAATGTACAATGGCATTTAAAATGTTCTTATCCTGTTTTTTTTTATCCATTTCTACAAATATTTTCCTAGATGCTTTACTTGAAATTGCTTGAAAAAGTGATTGATTAAATCATAATAATGCGTTTCACATTGACACTTAATGTGAGGAAAATGTGTCTCTAGCAATTTGTCTATAGATGGAAAACACAAGAATAACAAAAATCTAATTTAAATAATACTTAAGAGGTCATGGTTGTTTAAATCTCAGAGGCTCAACTAGGTTTGAATAAACCAAGTAACAATACAATGGAACACAAAAACACCACAAACTGCAACTGCAAAATCTACTGCAGAAATGGATCTACAGCTGTTTAACTACATAACTATAATGATAGACTTTTTTTTTTTTTTTAAAGTGGCTGGAGCTAAAAGCTGCATTCAATCTATGAATATGCTCTATATGCCTGCATAATATGTAAGTGAAGATAACAGTGGGTGTACTCATGCAGATGTAGAAGATACGACTTTACGCAAATAACGTTTCTTCTTATCTGTTGCCCCTCTGTCGGGCTGGTACGATAATCGGAATGGTTTTGGAGGCGGGGCAGGGTGAATGAAGGAGTGAGTGGGATGAACTGTGGATGAGGTCAAATCAATGATGTGTTTCTACAGTGTTAAGTACACAGTTTCTCAATTTGTTTTCAAGTCTGCCTTGAAATGTATTCATGCGAAGAAAGAATAAAGGAAGTAATTGCAAAACTATTTATTCAACGTCAGTGACATTAGTTACCACATTATTAGGAGGGTCTCAACAACTACTGCCCTACACAAATTACCTCCCATTTCAGAGGAAGATATTGCAAAAGCACTGCACACGCACACACACACACACACACACGCACACACACGCACACACACGCACACGAGAAATGTCTCAAAACTAACTGATCCTGATCAGTTTCCTCTTCCTGTGTTCTGTAAAGACAGTCGACCACTAGAGCAGATGGAGTGATAAATGAGATTCAGAAAATTAGATACATTTTCAGGTCTGAAAAGGCAGAATGTAGGAAAAAGACAACTAGAGAACTGAGCATAACTGGGTGGTAGCAATACAGGCTGTTTGTTTTCACCGTAACTACAATCCACAATTTATTATCAGTACTTCAGTTTAACCTCAGGGCAGGACTTAACTTGTGGTCCAGCTGACTAGTTCAACAAGTGTGTCACCAAATTCCGTGGAGCCAATACAGTCAGGAGCCAGACGACTGCGCAAGCGCAAAAACAAGGACGACCATGAGGTTTATACAAACGTATAATGTCAGAATCATCTCTTTCACAGCCTGGATGACTTTTGTTTGATGTTCTGTTGGAGAATAGAAAGGAAGAAACAAAGTTTTGTCCAAAAGTAACAATCTGATCTGTCAGATATGTCCTTTCTGAAGCAATACTCAAGTTTGTTTTGAAAAATATAAGCAAAAGAAATAATTGATTTCTATAGAAATAAAAGAAATTATGGTGTGCAGCCATTTGGAATAGAAAATTCCATTTGCTGAAGGAGTTCCCCTTTGAAGAACACACATGAAAGGGGTCACTTTCGGCAGCAACGACTCCCATTGCGCGCTCATGTTTGGGTGTTTATTCTCACTTTCCCTGAAGTGTTGTCTCAATGTACCTAATTATAATAACCGCCCGCTTGATGTGTACAGAAACAATTGCACTGTTACTAGCAGAGCTGAATCATGATCACTTTTCTCTCAAGACTTGTTTCTTTCTTTCTTGTTTCTCCTCTGACTCTTTACATTACAAGAAGAAGAAGAGTCATGGCCACCTGCTGATTGGTGAGTGCTGGGTGGCGTGGGATGCGAGGCTGGTGGTCGAGAGCGAGGGAGGGCTGTCAAATGCTACAGAAACTCATGACTGAAAAGAGGAAATGGCAGATACAGAACTTCCTCTATTGACACAGAACGAGTGGGGGCAAGACCTAACTGTAGTAGCAGCATCAGCGTGGATTACGGACACTGTGTACGGCGTGTAGTCACCCCCTGTGCCGTTATTGCCTCTTTATGGAGAAACAACCGCCATATATGGTGAAAACACGGAGCATACAGAGGTCAAAGGGAAAGGGTCATGGTTTACATGTGTTTTTTTTTAAATAAAAAATGGGATTTCCAATCGGAAAACGAATAAGTTGAAGGAGTGATGTAATCGCCATAACTTCATGAAAATACACTACCAACTGAAATATATTCTATACATTTGGTGCATTTCTCCTTGTTTTTAGCATGAAGAAAAATAAAAGTAAGGTAAGTATAGGGAATCAAGACATTTATTGGACTAAACTTAAAGGGTTGAGGTTTTGGGCCTGAGAAAAATGTTGAGACAACTTCAAATATTGGCTGCAAAGAGTGAAAACCTGAACCTCTTTCAACTCCCATTCTCCCTCCCCCTATATGTCTTTCTCTCCCCACCTTCCTCCCACTCAGTCAGTTTGTATGAAACTGAAAGACCCAAGTCAGAAAAGGGGGAATTTATATGGGCTCACATGCTCTAATTAAAAGCATTTCCCAGAACTGTGTGCATGCATGTCTATATGCATGAGTGTGTGAGTGTATGTGTCTGTGTGTTCCCCGCCTGACGGACCACTCAATGTCACTTCCCCCTACCCACCAGTTCACGGACACATGGTTGTCACCAGTCATACTCCAGCGAAGCCAAGGTCATATGATCTGTCACACCAACTTGCCCACCACAAACACACGCACACACATTCAAAAATCACAGAAAAATTCAAACTTGACTCAAAGAAATACGGAACTATATATGATAGAATCCATGCACATATAATATTTCACCTCATTCAAAGAGAGTTACAGTATGTACATGATCATTGATATTCTGTAAAGGCATGTACATGTTTAAGTATTTAGTTTTGTCTCTAAATGACAATCAGCCGTAATCAGGAAGGACACAAGGGCATGTTTATAGTAGTTTTACACCTTTAGATATACAGTCATGCCCGAAATTATTCATACCTCTGGCAAAACTTAAAGTTACTTTTATTCAACCAGTTTTTTCTTGATTGGAAATGACACAGGCTTCTCCCAGAAAATAATAAGACGATGTACAAGAGGCATCATTGTGGAAAAAAAAAAATTCTGCTGTTATTTACATTTGAACAAAAAGTGGCATGTCCAAAATGATTCATACCCTTCTCAATAATCAATAAAAAAGCCCTTATTGGCGATTACAGCAATCAAACGCTTCCTATAATTGCTGACCAGCTTTTTGCATGTCTCCACTAGTATTTTTGCCCATTCATCTTTATCAATGAGCTCCAACTCTTTCAGTTTGGAGGGTCTCACTACCATCACCCTGATATTTAGCTCCCTTCACAGATTCTCAATTGGATTCAAGTCAGGTCTCTGGCTGGGCCACTGGAAAATGTTAATGTGTTTGTCCCCTAACCATTTCTTCACCACATGCATGCATGCACAACTACACACACACACACACACACACACACACACACACACACACACACACACACACACACACACAGACACACAGACACACACACACACACACACACACACACACACACACACACACACACACACACACACACACACACACACACACACACACACACACACACACACACACACACACACACACACACACACACACACACACACACACACACACACACACACACACACACACACACACACACACACACACACACACACACACACACACACACACTAATTTGCAATTCCTATCTTCAGTGAATTAAAATCGATTCATAATTAGCGAAAATCGATTAAAAATGTAAATATATACATATATATTTAATTATTGTTAATATGTCTTTTGCTGCTGCCGGTAATGTTGACTTGCCACAAAATCACAGTACAAGCTTCACATCAAAATAGACTTAAATGAAGATAGATAAGATTAAGAATTATAGGACTTTAATTTGCTGTTATGCCATAATTGGCCATAACGCCTCTCAGCACACAGTGGACTGGAGTAGATCCTAAAATCCTCCTTTGAACTGAATCAAGAAAATAAATTTTTAATCGGGAAAAGATTTTGAATCAAATCATAATCCCCAAGAAATGGAATCAAATCGAATCCAAATCATAGGATTCTAAATTATTTGCAGCCCCCCCCCCCACCCACACACACACACACACACTCATCATCATCAACGTTTATTATTTCACAATCACAGCTTTAGGATGTCAGCATTAAGAAAGCTGTGTCAGTACATTACTGTAGCTTTCCTGCAATGTGTTTGCACTCGTGTGTGGCAATTGAGGAGCTTATCACATCTCTGTACCTTTGAGGAATACTGAACCCTTTAGACAATATTCGTCCACAGTATGTCATTGGACTCAGGTGTCACAACATCAATAAACATTTTTGGGAATTAAGGGGCTGCTGCTGCATGGGACTAACAAAAAACACATTAATAAAAGTGTGTGATTCCTACCTCCAGTCCATAAACCCAGGAGAAGATGGGTGCCTGCTTCCTTCAGCCTCTCGCTCTTCCCCCTCCTCTTTAGGTTCGTTCCTCAGAGGTCAGCAAAGGTCATACACCTGAGGGAGAAAGGCACCGACGTATGAAAAAATTAACCTGATTTCATTTGAGCATTATTCTTCCCATAGGAGGGCTATGAGTCAGGCGTTCACCAAGTATGTGAACAAAGATGGGAGGACATGGTGCACTCATAAAGAAAACATCATGTGCAGACTATCAGAACCGCATTTTCTTTTCTTTTGTGTAAAATGGGTTAGATTTAGATACAGTGCATGTGAATAACAAACACACACAGACACACACACACACACACACACACAATCACATGACGCATCAGATGTAATTTAGGGTGGAGTGTGGGGGGGTTGTTGTAAAAGGGCAGAAAAAACAAAGATAGAAACCTACTGCTTCCTACTTTGACTTCTTCAGAAAAATAAGTTCTCCAACATCCAGTAGCGTTGGGAAAGCATTGTACACCCACACGTACAAAAAAAAACTCTTTGAGATGAGTGTGATTAACAACACTGTACTGTACAGCAGATTTCTACAGCACTACAGGAAATATTTGAAAAAAATGTAGGGTGAGGTGGAGAATGGGTCTGGACTGCAGAACATACGAAGATGAATGAAAACAAGAGATATCTGCCACGAGCAGTAGCAGGCCTGTGGAAAGCAGAGCAGGATGCAGTTCACGTCAGGATTGCACGAAGGAGGGATGAAGCACAGATGTCTAATTATGTTGCAGACAAAGTAAGGGCAAACGGAGCTGGCATTAAAAATTTATTTCAAAACCCTGATGGTTATTCCATGTGTGGGGAACCATCCCTGTGCGAGGAGGGAGCTTTTAGACATCTCCCCTCCTCACATGACGGGCCGTGGCACGCAGAGGTGGAAAAAACAATGAGACAAAAAGAAAGAAAAGAGGACTTTCTCTTCTACGAACTCGTCCTCCTCTTAAGTCACAAGCTTACCCACAAACAGAGGGTCCTTTTAGCCCACTCTTCAGCCTGTCGCTGGAGCCTCTTGGAAACTGACAAGGTCAGCCAAAAAAGGGTGACAACACCTGAGCCTACAGGGCATAAGGCATTAACTACATGCATGGAGGGCTAAAGATTTAACCAAACAGGCTGTGCCCAAGACAGGGAAACCAAACCCAAGCCAGTTGAGCTTGTTAGGCCGGTCTGTCAGAGGGGCGAGTCAGCAACATATCTACCTCTGTAATGACACACACACACACACACAAAAGCCCACTGGCATGAAAGCCCTCCCCACCCATATAGGCAGAAGCAACATTTCAGCCGGAGCACATCCTATTGTAACACAGGATAGTGGCAATATGAAAATAAAACACTGGGTGCGCCAAGTACAAGAGGATGATGATGATGATGATGATGATGACCAACAGAGACAGTGAGAGAGGGGGATCATTTAGGTGCAAGAGGCGAAATCCAATAGACCCACTGCTGTGCGTGCCCACGAGAGAGCAGCAACGCAGGTGATGTGCGTGAGAGCAGGTTAGGTTTTGGATGTCAGCCGGTGTTCTCGGCTATAATTAGCAGCAGAGTCTCCAGAAATGTACCCGCCGACCCCGCTCTCTCGCTCTCTCTCTCACCTGGCCGACGCGCACGGACGCACGTATCGAACAGCGGCTGCCTGCAACCACAGCTCCAAAAGAATAAAACATAATAACATAGCCTACGTTTCATTAAGTGCAAAGGCGAATATATGTGCCCTGGTTGTAGGCTATTATAAAAAGGGAATAAATACCTACGGGAGTTACCGAATAGGCTACCCGTGACGTGGATTGTCCTCCCGTGACCCCGATCAACACAGGTTAATAAGGAGGGCGGAGAGAGACTATAGGTTGAGGGCAAGCCGGTGCTGTCACAGCAAACAGACATGTCACCTATAGGCATTATCACATTGAATGTGCGGGTGTTTTAATAGTTTTCTGTCAAATTGACAGCGTGCAGGTGAAGCGGTTACCTGAGTGCCGGTGTGTCACCTGTGTAGACTCGTCGCGTCCCACCTGACCGACCTCGACACTTCCTGGATTATTCCGTCCCACCCTGCCTTATACTTCAGCTACTTCTTATCCTTTCTAGGGGGTCACCGCTCCTGACGCGCTCGGCTCGACACCTGGGAGGTTTTTATTCGCGTCTTCTCCAAATCGTGCGTCGGCGTTTCTCTCCTAGGTCCGCTCTTTCTCTGTGCAGACCGCCGGCTCTCTCTGCTGCTCTAACCCCCCTGTATCTGCTGCCTCCGCTGGCCCACTCCGATTCCCTGCTCCTTCTTTCTGAGAACCAGGAAGCGGCTTGCCCTACTTACACCCAGTCGCCGATTGGCTCTGGCAGGGCTGGAGAAGAGACCGCCGGGGTGGGCAGGGCACAGGGGGAGGGAGGGAGGGAGGGAGGGAGGCAAGCAGGCAGTCAGGCAGGCAGGCAGGCAGGGAGGGACGTGGGATGGGGGGGGGGGGGGGGGGGGGGGGGCTCCGGCTCTGGCGCGATAGGCCAGCAGCTATGTCTGTCGCGGTGCCGGAGAGGAGGGCAGGTTTGGAGACCCCGCTCCTCCTCCCCTGTCCCATGGGCACCACCGCGCGCAGCACAGGTGGGTAAAGTAGGCCTATACAGCAAAAGCGGATTGAGGGATATCTGCCAGTTGCTTACCTGTCAGATGCAAACGCATTTTCACTCGAAATAGACTTAGCCTAGTGCCACTCTACCTCATGACTCAGCAGCATTTCCTATGTGAAGCCATCTGGAAATGATGGAGAGACTCCAAACAGGTGCCTGTCCTGGACTCGACGCTCATAGATGATTCAAGTTAAAAGAAACCTTTTGTGATAATGAAACTATTTTACAGAGGATGTGTCACATCCAGATTGAGGGCAGTAAAGGGCAACAGCGGGGACTTTTGAAAATGACTTATACTGACTCCTAGAGAACATATATAAACACTTTAGGTCTGCTGAGGTGCAAAACAAGAGTCGCCTCCTTATGAATATTTTTTCCAGAGATAGACATTTTGGGTATATTTGGTACAGCTACAGTCACAAAACAGAAGCCTAATTTCACTACAAAAAAAATCCTCTCTGAACTCTTACTTATAAGCATGGATGCCTCATGTTTGATGTGGTTATGGGTATGGGAATCACCTCGCTTTTTCAAATCTCATCCTCCTCTGCTGTAGCTCCGGGAGTTTGTGTTGGTGGGTTCTGAAGTGAGGGTGCAGGAAGTCTATATATAATTTTGTGGTGAGCTCAGCCAGCCCACCTATAACCACCCCCCTAACCTTAAATCTGTGCTTGTTCTGCGGTTGTGCTGCTACCAGTCAAAGAAGTAAAACTACATACAGTATGTTCCACAAAGGCAACTGTTTCCTCATGTTAGTTTGTTTTAAAGCAGGTTCCCAACATGGGGGTCGAGACCCCTCAAAGGTGCCCGCAAGATAGATCTGAGGTACTCTTTGTCTTTTATGTGAAATTCTGAATACTTTTATCTTTTCAAGCCTCTACAAAAAAGTAATATAAACAATTGTGGTATAGGGCCTATTATGCAACACCTGACCAGTGGAGGAATAACCAACTAAGAAGGCCTACATTTAGGACATTTGATGTATAAGCTTGAGCTATATCTAGTAGATATAATTAGCCCAACCTAATCCAGTGATCTAATGCATATTATTCGGAATAGGGCCAAACACTGCAGAATGAGCCATTTTACTTTCGGTACCTTAAATATGTTCATGTTGATGCTAAAAGTTGTGCACTTTTTATTTTGTGAAATTTTGAATGCAGGACCTTTGCTTGTTTTTGCGAGTTTTTCTGCACTGTGCTATTTCTACTTTTTTTAAATTAAAAGTTCAAAGTACTTCTTCCACCATTGCGTGTGGGGAAAAAAATACATTGAATTACTTTAGGGGCCACAGTTTTAAAGCTACAAAAGTCAGTTTGTGGATGAATAGATTAAGTAGTAGGCCTAAAACTATCCAGTAATTACACTTTCAGGAAAAATATCCAAAGTTTTCAATTTAAAGCAACGCTGTTGTATGCTGAGGAATACACTTCTCATAATTGTACTTTTTTTTTAGCACTTAACCTGCGTGCCAGTGTAGTTTGCAGAGTAGAGTAAAAATTTCCCTCTGGGTCTCTTTTGAGATCCTGGACGACAGACAGCAATTACAGACCTGTTTATCCCCCCTACCTCTATTTATGGCTCCACAGTGACCTCTCCTCCTCAAATGTAATCCTTCATATAACTGTGAAGATACGGTAGATTCTCTCAAGCCATATAAACGGTGCTACTGTGTATCCTCCTTCCTCCCTGCTGGGTCGATATGATAATTAAAGTGTTACCGCCATCTAGTGGTCAAAGTACAGGGCCTACATCCATAACTGCGGTATCGAGGCCGTCACTACAAAACTATTCTTATTTCCTAACTGTGAAAATGTAGAAACATTGTTGGAAACACCTGTTATCTCCCTATACGTACTTTATCTCATTGATTGCAGCCTCTTCTAAGCCTGATTAAAATGTCAGTATAATCCCCAAAATTTAAAAATATTTGCAGCTACGAGGTAATCATCCTCTCTGATAATTGTGTGAGGCTCAGCAGGGGCTATTCGAACAGTGTGCAAATAATATCAAGAGTAAATTCAATATGTGAATGCCTCTTAACTTGTTGAGGTGAAAAATAATTCTCTAATCGTTGCCTGCATGGACTGACAGGCTGTTAAACCGCCCTTGGACATTAATGAGAGAGGTAATATAAATATTTGTGAGGGAGAGATATAGAGGAAGAAAAGGCAGGTGTGTCAGTGTGAGGCTGTAATCCCCCTCCTGAAGGTGGATAATCAAGTAGGACAGTGGTTTTCAAACTGTGGGGCGCGCCCCCCTTGGCCCCGTAGTATTAAGCAAATCTAAGTTATCTTACAAAAAAGGAATACAATGTTTTGGTCTAGATAGTTAATTGCCTAATAATTGAATCAGATCATCTGGGAGATAATCCGAGGTTAACTGATCACGTCACATTCACGTCCATGCACAGTGTGTATTGAGTTTATTTAAAAATATTTGGAAATGGGGCTGCCCTCAGTTTCCCATGCACTGTCTGTCTGTGGAAATAAAGATAACAAGAGTTCTTCTGCTTCGTTCCTCTCACTGCATTTAAATGCATTCACTATATTACAAAGAAAGATGTCCCGTAACAGAAAAAGAGCACCAAGCCCATTTTTCTTTATGGAAAATTCATGTGTCTTTCTTCAATTGCTTCTAATTCATCCAACCCAGTGTCTCCAAATTATTTGTTCACACAAAATTCCTCAGATTTAGCCTCTTAATTTTCCTCTCAAAGTGCACCAGATTCATGCATTTCACTTTAAAAAGGTAAAAAAGAATCTCCCGGGGGGACATATCCCCAGACCCCCCTAGGAAGGTCAGGATCTCTGCTGGCTACTAATTTCATCCAGCAGGACATTGGAGGCACTAGCGACTATGAGTGAATGACATTTAACAATAGTCAATAATTTGGGAAAGTCTTTCTGCCTATCTCTCTTACTTCATTGCACACTCAGTCACTACTATCCATGCTTAAAGGAAGCAGGATTGAACCACTGGATAAAGATGTTCAAATGTATTTTAAAAAAGCAAAACAAAAACTTACTTCGCTAAAATGTTTAAAATGTTTAAAGAAATGTGTTTAAAAACGCACACAAATGTTTAGAATGTTTCAAAAATAGGTTTAAAATGTGTAAAATGCTGAAATTTGTTCTCTGAGGGGGGGCTCACTCTCTCACACTTTGAAAACCCCTGAAGTAGGAAATACGTTAGAGGTTTGAGTGTCCCCACATTCACAAGCTTAACCTTGGGTGTGAGTGTGTCTGTCTGCCCTCTGCTGAGAGATACAGGATTAGGGTTGGGAATCCAGGAGCAGGAACTGCAGAGTCTGAGACAGAGCTAACAATTCTCACAGTATTTGACCGCTCGCTCACACAAGCTATGTTATTGTACCAAAATTGTACCACGTGTTGGAAATTCAGTCACCAAATTTCTCAAATCCTAAATCCTCAGAGACCGCGAATGAGTCCAGATCTGAATCACTGGTGTCGTGTCAAACCCAAGTTACGAGAAGTGCTCAGTAACCTGGTAAGCAGAATCTACTTTGTCAAGTAACATACTACTTACCTATAATTTTTTTTTAATTTTCAAAAACTTTTTACTTAGCCTTCACAACAATTCAAGGGGGAAATATTGTAATTTTCACTCTATTACAATTATTTGACAACTACAGTGACTACTTACTTTAAGTTTAGATTGTACATAAAAAAAACATGTGATATGCTTGGGATATTTTCCCATATTTCTCACTACTTTTTTGTTTTTTCCATTTGTCATACTATATTTATTGTTAAGCACCAAATACCGCAACAAGATCCTTGTATGTTAAAACACAATACTCACAACACTGATAAATCACTCACTTATGTAAATGATTCAACACAACAACAACAAAACAGAGGTCCCAGTACTCTGGATAATCCATTAACCTTGCTGTAAACTGTTTTTGTTGGAACAACTTTTCCCCAAATAAATAGTCCCAATAAAAATAAAACTGTTGACAGCATGTTTTGTGGATACCGTTGATTGAGATACCATAAGTTGAGCACATGTGTTTTGTCCTTTAATTTGGTGAACCCACCCCTTAATTTTTTTTACACAACTAGTTTAGAGGTTGTGATGTATTCTTTGGGATGGTTTGTTGTAAATGTTAGTGACATACTGAAGGCCTCAAAAATGAAACGGTTTCAACACATAAGCACACAAAAGAAGCTCACACCTCAACACACTCAACAAGATGATATCTAAATCCACTTTATTCATACATCCAGATATACACAATCCCCATCATGGTTGTCAAGAGTATCATTATAATCCAAAACATAGTCATCACCTTCAACACCACGCTCCAGATCATCTTTGTGACGGCATTATTAGAGTTTTTTTTTCTATTCAAAAGCTAAAGCTGTGATAAATAAAAAAGTAAAACATTTGGTCCTTTAATATATATGGTCTAGGCAACATGGTATCAGGGGTCAAGCCAGAAATGCCTTGGTGCTACCCGAACAAAACATCTAAAGTCACTGGAAATGGCGCTGAATGAGTGCAGCAGAAGGAGGAGTAAATTGAATATGAGGCGCGTGTGGCAGCAAAGAGCCAAGTGTCGGGTAAGCCGAGAGAAATGGGAGAGAAGCTGTGAGCGTCAAAGAAACAGTAAGCGACAAAAGCTGTGTAGTCAGATGAAAGGCGGCAAAATAGACAAGAGACACACAAACGCACGAGAAAAAACACAATTTACCAACACAATTTAGCTGTCAGAGTGAACATGTAAGTTTAAACGTTTGTCTTTGTTTTAAAAACTAAAACACCACACATCTGGGACAACAAAACTACCAGTGGACTGCTCCTAATTACTCAAATTCATATGAGTATCAACTTACAGTGCTTATTAAAACCTATATTCATATGATTAGTATGATTCTGATGAGGAAATATTACACTTTGGTGCAGAATGGGAGGCAAGAGGGAGTTGGAACTGCTGCCTGCATATGAAACTGACATTACGATAGACATTATTCCCAACAACAGAATGATTTTTTTTTTCACATTTGAGAGTCTTGAATGTTTCACATGTATTGCTGTTGTTGTTGTTTTTTCCTGACTATGCTATTGCTTCCATTCCATTTGACTGTGTTTGCTGTGTCCACTTCAGCTGCTATGCTTGCTCCAACACTCACTAACACAGATATGTAGTATGTATACATTTGGATGTTTTCTAGACTCTATAGTTGCCTGCACCAACCACTCAATGTACTGTAAGTACCATGAATACTTTCTCCTTGATTAGTGGCTTGGTTAGGAGTCACATTCACATCTAATGTTCAAAGACAATCACAACCTAGAGTGAATGGAAACAGGACGTACTGTACCAGTCCACATGAGATCACTGAATGTTTGTTGCCAACTCTGACACAACTATGTACTGTATCACAGCACCGAGTCCACGATCCTATGAGATTCTCATTCACTTCTTTTTTACATGTCGGCTAGCAATTTGTGTCTTAGTTCCTCTGAGTCTTATGAGTCCTTTTTCGTACCTTTAAGGGAGGTGGTTTTGGCAGTGGTGGCTGGCTTTACAGACTGAGCCGGTGTAACGGTGGACGTCTGAGAGGTCTGGGCAGGGCTAGAGGTTGTATTGAGTTTTGATGAGGAGTGGGTAAGTGCAGCTCTCGTGGTTGGCATTTGTTTCAGAGGGTGAGCAGAGGGGGACTGGATACTGGGAGATGTGGTGGTTGGATGACCAGAGCATGAAGTGGGGCTTTGGGTGACAACAGGAGGAGTTTGCTTTACAGGATGAACTGAGAAAGTGACTTTATGTGGAGGGCTAGTGCAAGCTGGTGAGGGGGAAGGAGATGCAGTTTGGGTGGGGCTTATAGAGGAGGCCTGTTTAGGGATCCGGCCTGAGGTTGGACCCCTGGCTGAACAAAGAGTTGGACTCTTACTTAAAGAGGATGTAACAGGTATGGGAGAGGGGGAAGGTGTAGGGGTAAGGGTAAGGGTCTGGGTAGGATTTACAGGAGTCAATGTTTCTGCAAGAGTTTGGGAGGGGGTAGACGACATGTGTGTGCTTGTAGTCATAATAGGAGTTGGAGAAGTTATCGGGGGTGGGGAAGGACTTAGGCCAGACAACTGAGAAGCAGAAGAGGGTGTGTTGGATGCTTTGGCTCGGGGGCACTGCAGCGTTGGGGAAGAGGCGACCAAAGAGGAAGGGAGAGGAGAGGATGTCAGAGATGACTTGGGCCCGTAGTGTTGAGGTATAGGAACAGGGGTAGGAACAGAAAATGGAGGCGGTGTGGAAGAGGGGGAGGGAGAGGGAGAGTGCGGAGGGGGTGTGGGGATTGGTCTGGGACGAGATGTTTGGGAGAGTATAGGAGACGAGGGGGCGGGAGCTGTGGTCGCAGGGAAAGCCTGTGCTAAAGTTGTCTGAATAAGAACTGCGGCCTGTGCTTGTGCATTAAACTGTTTATTTGTCAGGAGCTGGACTGGAGCGTTTGAGGTCAGCATGCCTGCACTGCTGCCCCTGGCTAACTGCCCCAACAAGAACGGAGCCGGCAGCAGATTACCACCAGAGGCCTTCCGGTGGAGAGGCGGGTGAGGCTGCATGCCAGCCCAGGAGCGGTGAGGCAGAGTGGGCTGCGAGGCCGACAGAAGCCTGGCCTCCTGGGTGAGTCTGCCCAGCGCTGGCAGACACTGGGAGCTGTTTCCTCCATGACGTAACAAAGCTTCTTTTGCTCCCTGCAGGCAGCCCGACGCAGCAGTGTTGCCGTCTAACGGGGCACCAGAAGCACCTGGGGGGTTTGTGGTCGGGACCTTGTGGAGGGGAGGAGTTGGTGGCCCTCCCGCGCCTGTCTGCGCTCCAAGTGATCCAGCGGTCACTGAGGGGTAATCAGCCTGGAGGCGGAGGCTGTAATGAAGAGTCCTTGCTTGTTGGACAGAGGGCAAGACAGATGAGGCTGGTGTAGATGGGGTTTTAGCAATAGGGGGCGATGTTATCCCACCGGGAGGGCCCATGTTCGAGGGAGAGGCAGGAAATCCTCTCGGGGGAAAACCAGTCATTCCTCCCATTGTCATCATCCCTATGAGAGAGCTGACAGAGGGGCGGAGGGGCTGTAGCACAGGAGGACGAGAAGGAGACAGAGGAAAAGAGGAGGAGGGAGAGGGAGAGACAAGAGGGGAAGGCAGGAAGAAAGCACTGCCCAGTGTGTGCTGCTGATGCAACTGCTGGAGCTGTTGCTGTTGCTGCTGTTGTTGGTGCATGAGGGCGATGGCTACGTTACTGGTGGCAGCAGCAGTCTGCAGGGGAGCGTGGACCAGCGGCGCCCAGATGACGGGGCGTGGCCGAGGAGACACGGTGCCACTTCCTCCCACCACTCCGCCTCTAGCTGCAGCAGCGGCCGCTATGGCATCCTGCATGGCCGGCATGCTGTCGTGTTTGACAATCTGCTGCACCAGCATGCTGTCACAGGAACCTAGACCTCCGCCCCGGCCTCCACCACGACCTATAGTGCCCCCCAGAGATCCACCCTGGGATGACTTCCGCAGGAGCATTGAGTTCTTCCTGCCTGTAGAGAATAAAAGGGAGGGAAAATATGACAAAAAAATCCTCAAGGACCTTTTTTCTAGTTTCCAGAAAAAGGAGCCGTGAAAGAGTGAACTCTTTGATTTGTAGAAGGATAAGTTGTCTACTTAACACATTTTTCTGTTCTTTCCTCAGCTAATTTCTCATCCTTTACCATTTCAGCTTTTTATTCCATCATCATCTCATATGAAAGATGAGTTCTGACCTTTCAACGAAGGCCTTAGCGCCTAGGAAATTTACAGTAATTGCATTGGATGATTAATATTGCAAATATTTGGCAAGGTCCTCGACGGGTTAAAAAGATAAATGGAAAAAAATCAAGCACGGCACAGATTATACGAGGCAAAGACAAATCCACACTTTACCGATACGGTCCAATCGGTCAACAGCAACAGTTTCGAAGGCGCGCCGCATCATCGGGTGTTCCTCCAGCACCTCGTTAAAGCTGTCCACACTGAGGGAGTAGAGACGACAATATGTGTCTGCACGGACGCTGGCTGTCCTCCGTCCTCGAGTCAACAAACAGATCTCTGAATGTGTGAGGAGAGACAATAACAATAAAAAAATAAATAATAACAATAATAATAATAATAGCAGCTTTGTTTTATACATTATCTAGAAAACCCTGCAGTTCCTCACCTCCAAAGTAAGACCCATCGCTGAGCTTGGTTTCCCTGTTGCCACGAGTCAGCACACCGACTCTTCCATGTTGGATGAAATACATCTTCCGTCCGACTGTGCCCTCGCGGATGATGAAATCTGAAGGCTGAAACACTTCAAAGCGGAGCTTGGTCAGCACGGCAGTCACAAAGTTTGGGTCAGCGTTGGCGAACAGCGGCATGTTAGCCACCAGACTGCGGCAGTTAAAGCTGACTATCTCCTAGACAAAGAAAAAGAAGAGATAAACAGAGAAGGAGGACAGAGCTTTGGCTGTTTATAATAGTATTGTGTTGGTGTTTGTGAATGTAGCCTATTACCTCTTTAAGTGGCTCACTGAGCTCTCCAAGAATGTTCTCCTCATCAAACATCTTGCCCTGGAAGCGGTGCTCATAGTACTCATGGATCTTCTGCCGAACATCCGCCGGAAGCTTATGGAACGACATGTACTGCTCCACCTGCTTGTACTACAATAACACACAAACACGCACAGGTGGTCAGAGGGGTGTTCTACGAAGCGAGATTGACGGGTGAGCGAGTTATGTTGAGTCTAAAGCCAGACTTTTCAGTATCATGAAAGGTGGCTCTCTTTTTAACTGGCTAGATCACCATGGTAACTTAGGCTGCACGACAAACTTGCTCTGACCAGGATTTGTTCAGAGTTTGAGGCTCTTAGAAGCACTGCTCTTTAAGGAAACCACTTGTTTGGAAATCCCGTGAACCTGACGTTAACCTTTGTGAGTGAAACATGCCTAGATTCTCACTGAGGGAATGCCTCCTTTCATGGGGATGTGCACAGAACCTGAAGCAGAAACCCTGCCTTTACAAATTAAGTTGATAACCGCCTTTGTGGTACTCGTTATCTCTGATCTAGGGATTTAGATTAGGTCTATAGCCACTTTAGGCAAAAAGAGCCAGGCTCTGTTGAGCTTGGTTAGCAGTACACCCCTCAGGGATCTGCAAACAGAAACACACAAGAACCTTGATTAGCCCACTTTTTGTCATCTGTCTGCTTAAGATTTCTCTTGGTGACCCCTAAAGAAAGGTGACATACGCCTATTGTTGTTTTGTTGGACTGTGAGCAGAAGGTAGTGCTGTGGAAGGAATTATTTTAGAGAGGTCAGGAAAATCATAAATATGTCAAAGTAGAAGAAAGAGGTTTTTGAACTTAACCTATCCCATTCATCATCTTGAAACTCCTCAGGTTTATCAAGTGCTGTATTAGTTCCTGACCCCCCCCAAGTTGGAAACCACTAGATTCAATTATAATGAAGGTCATCATAAGTTGCTGTCCTGGTGGTGTCATACCTTTTCCTGGTACTGTCGTCGAGAGGAGTCCAGTGACTGGATGAGAGCTGTGGCGTGGCCGATGAACATTGCGTAACAGGTGGCCCCTACGATCATACTGAGCATGGTGAGCCACACATCAGTCATCCCTTCTGGAGCCTGGGCACCATACCCGATACACAACATGTGGCTCATGGCTTTGAATAGGGCATAGGAGTACTGAAGGCCCCACGTGTCATTCTGTGAGTGGGAAACAGGCGGAGAGGTTGACAGGAGGAGTCAAAGAAGTTTCAAGTGTTAATTAAAAGACACATCAATATTTAACTGTTCTTATTTTAGTCAGGCTACAGGAGCTTTATGCCCTCAGCCACACCACTTACAGAAAATGCAACCTAGATCATAACAGCAGAGCAATTTAGCTGTTAAAACCTACTCTCCTTCACAACAGAGTGCCTGCAGTATACCCAAACAACCACACAGTCAATAAAAGGGTAATCATCATGAAGTATGAAAAACATATGCAAAAGGCTACCAATAAAGAGACCAGCCTCTGTTGTGTGTGAGTCCAATTATACTAAGATGTGAATGGTCCAACGGATGAAGGGACTTTCTCTGGGGAAAATCCCAGCATCGGCCTTTCTTAGCAACAGTCACCAGGGCAACCGCTGAGACATGAGTTTGCTATTCCTACAGCTGCATATATCGGTGTGCAATTATCTGCGTTCATGTCCCTGTGCAGGCGTGCATGTGCCAAAAATCTCCAGTAGGTCCCTTGGCCTTTGTCTGTTTGTGTGCATTCACATTCCCACCTGAGCTCTGTTGAGGTTTTTTAATTGGAAAATCTTTTAAAATTTTGGATGATGATGATGATGACGATGCATGCGAGTCCTATTCCAGCTGGACATGTTGCTGCACGAGCCAATTAACACAGATAAGGCAAACAATGTACATCTGATAAACAGCCTCTCTCTGCGCACACACAGATAACTCAAAAACTGAGGCTTTCTGAATCTCTGATTTGCATTCGTCTGAAATAAATTTGGTGCACACTGTTCAAACAAAGCTCAGATAGTGCTTTGTGTGTGTGTTTCATTCATCTCAGACTGAATGTCATGTTCTTCTTTTTTTTGTTCTCTGCACTATAAAATCATTCACTGAAACACATTAATAATATGTAGCATACACAAGCAGAGCGACTCACCACCATCAGGTTCTTGGAAACCCAGCAGTCAGGAGGGAAGTCCTGCAGCATGGGGACCAGGAACTGCAGACAGCCATCCCAGTGACACAACAGCAGCATCATACCTATCAGGTTAACTATCCTCACCATGGCACTGGCAAGGTCATAGGTCATATGGAAGATCTGAGGGGGAGCAGAGCATGTGGTTTGAATACAATCAGTGGTTGTCAGTGGCAGGTGAGGTTTACCTTTACAACATGACTACCTGTTTATTTATTTTTTCATCCTACAAGTAAAAAGGCTTGTGATGAGTCTTATCGTACATGTTGAATTACGTTTTTTAACAATGTATTTCACAGAAATAACTCTTTCCATTGGACTTGGCTCTCTCCGTTTTCCATCCTCTGTTCCTCACCTCCTCCCACTGGTGGATGTAGCGGATGAGTCTGGACAGGCGGAGCAGTCGAAGCAGGCTCAGGATTTTAGTGAAGCGGACGATGCGCAGCGCCCTGGCAGTCCTGTAGACCTCGGACTCCAGACTGTCCACCATCAGGAAGATGTAGTCCACCGGGATGGACGACAGAAAGTCCACCAGGAACCAGGTCTTCAGGTACTTCTGGCGGATTGCCCTGAGTTAGAGTAGGATGGAAGTCTGGTGACATTCCTAATTTGGCAGTCAAGCTCAGTGGAATTGATTCCAACATTTGGCTGGCATGACAAGATTCTCATCAGTATTCAACAGGGAAAAAGTACTGGAACGTGAACAAAGCTCTGCCACAGGGTGTAAGTCACCTTTTAAAATCTCACACATGGATTACACTGCACACACACCCAGCAGATGGCAAAAAGAGCACATTTTAATTCATGGTGACAGAGCTTCTGTCTTGATATTCTAATCTAGACCATACACATACTCATACCAATACCACAGCAATGCCTCTACCCTTTACATATAATACTAATACATTCACCGAATGCTTCTACTGACCTGGGGTCCAGTAATATCTCAGTGTTATCTTCCTTGATGATGCCCGTCCTGAAGTTGAGAACCAAATCGGCCATGAAGAGAGTGTCAGAGACAACGTTGAAGATGATCCACGAGGGAGTGTTCTCTTCTCTAAAGAAAGTGATGCCCACTGGCAGGATGATTAAGTTCCCCATCATTAACATTAACATCAACAGGTCCCAGTAGAATCTAGACAAAGAAAGACAGAGTTGTTCAACTGCATTGTAATATTTATATTTTGTGATATGATAGGTATATAAGGCTGTAATGTAAGTCTAAGACGTTACACTTTTTTTCTATGTTTCTTATGTTCTTGAATGCACGTGTTTCTAATAACTTTTTCTCAGAGGAAATTTTGACTTGTCACATTGGGAACAACCTTGGTATTGTGTATGCAGCCTAACTGTCATCTGGCCATGTGTCCTACATCCATACTACTTAGAAACTCTAAGCAGGTTCCTAACAGCATGTAGTATGCTCATACTGACAAAGTTTTATAATGCTTCAGTTCAGAGTTCAGTATTAGTCAAGTTTAGAAAACACTGAGTCCTAAGATTCCCACAATGCACCTGAATAGTGTCTTTCTATAGAACCTTTGTTATTTGTACAGTGGCTTTCTGTCAAAGTCCGAAGCCTGGCCCGATATAACCTGGATGACATAATAGGAGGCATTTTCTAGGACTTAAGAAAGACTGAAGACCTTAAGCAGCTATTTCTAATTGACTGAGTTATATTATCCACACAGAGTAAACTACTCTTTATGTTAGACATGGGTGGGAAGCCCCTTCACAGAATATTTCGAATGTATTAGTCTTTGCAAACACTTTTTGCTTCCACCAGCACCAATCTTTTCTTTAGGTTTATCCTTTTTTATCTAATTTCCTTAAAATGTTAAATTGTTCCTATATATGGACTCCCCTTAGTAACATTAACTGGGGGATCATTCAGGCCGTGAGGAACCTTGTAGCCATTTCCAAGTCCAACAGTGGTCTGTCATTTTTTCCCTTCAGACAATTTCATCTTTTGAAAATGCTTTGGCAACACAAAGTATACATCCTTTAGCATTATGAATTGAATTAAGAAAGTGAGACAGACAGACCGGGATACAAAAGATCAGTAACCTTGGGAGGCCTCATCAATCTGTATTTCATGCTGGAGGGCATTACTGCATCATGACACCCATACAAATATGGGGATACAGTCATTGGGATGAAGAGGGGATGCAATCATTTGCCCTATCTGCACACACACGCACGCACACACATACACACTCTCTCTCTCACACACACACACACTTTTCTCCTTGACTTTGTCAATTGTCCTGACCGATGACACCTCATAATCACTGGCAGTAAACGCAGGTTTATTTACAGCAACACAGACACAGCGAATATGTCGCTGTTGGGACGAGACTGGAGAATTATCTCTGAACTTCAGGATGGAAACAATTCTGAAAATCACATCACACTACCAGTAGCGGCCTTAGCTATGTTTCAACCCATTCAATTGAATGGGGCCCCGCCCTCTGGGGGGCCCCCAAGCCCCCCCTAAAAAATTTTTTTTTTTTTTTGATAAATAATTCTTGAGCAGGCTACCGGGCCCTAGGCCTCATAGTAACTTTTCATGTTGCATTGTCAAAGAGCTCAGTCACTCAGGTCAATAACAGGGTCCAAAAAGGAATAAGCCTAATATAAGGAAATAAATCATCATGGGCCCCTCAACTAGTAGGGGGAGAAATACAAAAGCATAAGAAAACAGCATTAGTAGCTCTGTCTAAGGGGCTTCATGATGAGCCTTTAGGGCCCCCACACACATACAGGAATACGATTTCTATGTGTAAATTCTATGCTGTTCATAAAAAGTAGCTATCCACCCTGTATCTGTTGAAATGAGTCTCTCCATCATAGAACATGAGTCTGCAGACCAATCTACTGTACTGTTTTTACAGTAGCAGAGTAAAGAGTGCTGCCTGATTAAGAAAAATCTGAAAAATAATGTTCCTGCTGCATCTCAGGATTTGATATAGCCTCTAAATTTTCCCCTCAAAGTGCACCAGATTGATGCATTTTAATTCAAAAGGCACAAATTTTCTTTCGGGGGGGATGCCCCCGGACCTCCCAACAAGGACCAGGGTCCCTCCTAGCCTGGCTCCGCCCGCCTACTTCCGGCCAAATTTCATTTTCCCTTCAGTAGTCAGTCTGGGTGTACAGCGCATTTCCCAGATTCTCCGGAGAATCTACGATCGTGCCAATCAGCGAACAGAGCGAGTGGCTGAGAACGCTCCAGTTTCAGTTGAATGCTGCATTCCTTTATACTCGGAAGAAGGAGATTTCCGACTTGGTAGTTCCGAGTTCCGACCTGTCTGTGTTCCAGTGCATCTGCTCGCGAAAGTATGGACGCCTAAAACCTTTCTCGTCCAAATAACTAAACGTTAGGCTCTAACAAGTTACTGTTGCCAGGTACCGGTAGATTCATAGACTACAATATTGTAGTGAAGTCGGAAATTTCCGAGTTCCCTGTCCAACTGGAAGGCACCATCAAAAACCGGCTCATGACACACGTGATGACCAAACGTGATGCGATTGGTTGGCTAATCCAGAGTGGCACTGGGCAGATCCAATAGTTTTAAACTTCGACAGACACCCGCCTCCAAATGAGTGAACGTTTGCCAATTACAGCACTTCCAGACCTTCTGTACAAATGAAATGAAGTACGATGGTCTGGTAGCACCAGGCTAGGTCCCTCCCACAGTATCCCTAAATCCTGTGAGAAAAACTGACTTCATTAATATGTTTTTACCATTAATTGTATATGTGCTGAAAAGTCAGTGTACCTGACTGGATAGGTAGGAGTGGGGGGGCCCTTTAAGAGTCTGCACCCAGTGGCCCATCATCTCATAAAACTCTACAATCTGTTTTCTTTTTGCGGGAAGCATGCACAAGCATGCATGCACAAGAAATATGTATTAAAAAAATAAAAATAAAAAAATACGATTTTTTTTTTCAAGAAAATACAAAAAATGTGGGGGGCCCCACACTAGGTCTTGAATGGGGCCCCCAGATCGTTAAGGCCGCCTCTGCACACTACACTGCTTGTCTGTGCCTGTCGAGGTATATCTAAGATATTATCGAGTTCATTTTCCAGTCCTCTAGTACTGTGGTCTTTAATGTTCTGTTGGAGGACGTGAACTGATAGAGCTCCTGGGGACACAAAGTCATATTTTCCAACATAATGACTCAGACTTTGACTCAGATATTTTGTATTGCTGGAAGCCCACAGAAGTGACATCATCCATTATTTACAAAAAAAAGAAAATAATAAAAGGTTAATAAAAACGTTTTCTCTTCCACATTTATCATCTCAGGCTAAATTACTGTAAACTACGTATATAGCTGTTGAAAAGCTACCTGCGTCTCAACTAGATACAACAATAAAATGCTACGTATGCATTGATGCATCACTATTAACAATGTAATATTGCGATTTGTAATTATGTCTGAAGAACTGTACTTTTATACTTTTTATTTATTTTTACACTGTTTTACGTTTACATAAGTAAAGGACCTGAGTGTGTACACTGCATATAGCACAACATTATCCTATAGGGAATTGCACCCATGTATGATGTCTTTCTCCCTCCCTGTCTATCAACACACACAGACAAGGATTACTGCAATGTTTCCCACTCAGACAGTTTAAACAGATTTAAATGAGGGTTAATCCAACCTCAACAGCATGCAGCAATAATGTTTTAGTTTGCTGAGTAACATAATAGACAAGATTGAACATGTCACTGCACAATAATCAGCCTCTCTGTATTCCTCTGCAGTCGCTGAGGTGTGGCAGCTGATCTGAGTTCAATGTAACACCAAACAAAGAAGAACAGCCAAACACAGACATGACAAGACACAACAAGTGATGTGAAGATATTTCATGTCTGGCTAAATACCTGACAACGCCAGGTCTCTCATCCCCTAACTAACGCAACACCTGGTTGAGTATTGTGTGTGCTGTAATGCACGCACGTGTGTGTTTAGTGTACTCATGAACTGCGCACACACACACACAAAATGCAAATGCAATCAAAGTTTTCCCCAAGGCCTCATCTGTATTCCATTTTTAACACGAACAGGTGCGCGAGGAGAACTGACCTGCATCTACCTTCTCAGCTGTTGTCAAGCCGAACACTAATTCGACTGTAATTGAGGCCAAATGGCTCCTGAGCTGTCTCCTTTTCTCAGCTGGCCAGATGTCAGTTTTAAGCAAGTTTCTACCATAGATTGTTTATTTCTAAAGCACATTTCGGACACAAGGCCATTCAAAGTGCTTTACAGATGCAAAAAACAAAATACATCAAGTATAGAGCACACATTAAAAAAAAGCGAATGAGAAACATGAATTTAAATAAAACATAAAATAATTAAAACATTTAAAAAGACTAAAAATAAATAAAAATTTAAAATTACAGGTTAAAACGGAAACAGTAGTCTTCAGACCTGATTTAAAAGAGCCAAGTGTTGAAGCGGACCTCAAGTCCCCTGGAAGTTTATTCCAGAGCTTGGGTGCATTAAAACTGAAGGCTGCCTCTCCCTGTCTAGTCCTTACTCTGGGGACTGTCAGTAGCCCAGTCCCAGACGATCTGAGAGCTCTGACTGGTTCGTAAGGGATCAGCAGGTCAGCGATGTATTTAGGCCCTAAACCATTTAGGGCTTTATAGACCAACATCAATATTTTAAAATCAATTCTTTGAGTGACAGGAAGTTAGTGTAAAGACCTAAGAACTGGGGTAATGTGATCCACTTTTTTGGTCCTAGTGAGGACTCGAGCAGCAGCGTTTTGAATTAGCTGAAGCTGTCGGATTGATTTTTTAGGAAGGCCTGCAAAGACACTATTACAGTAGTCAAGTCTACTAAAAATAAATGCATGGACAAGTTTTTCTAAGTCCTGCTGAGACATTAGCCCTTTAATTCTTGATATATTTTTAAGGTGGTAGTAGGCTGACTTAGTAATTGAATTAATGTGTTTTTTGAAATTCAAGTCTGAATCTATGACTACTCCAAGATTTCTAGCTTGGTGTGTGCTTTCTAACATAACAGATTTAAGCTGTGCGCTGACTTTTAATTGTTCATCCCTGGTACCAAAGACAATGACTTCAGTTTTGTCGTTGTTTAATTGAAGAAAGTTTTGGCACATCCAGTCATTGATTTGTTCGATGCACTTACTTAGTGCTTGAATCGGACTATAGTCTCCTGGTGATATGGTTATGTAAATTTGTGTGTCGTCTGCATAATTATGGTAACATAATTTGTTCTTGTTCATAATCTGAGCTAGTGGGAGCATGTAGATGTTAAACAGAAGAGGCCCAAGAATGGAACCTTGGGGGACCCCGCATGTAATATTTGTTCTCTCGGATGTGAAATTGCCTATTGATACATAGTAGTCTCTGTCCTTTAAGTATGATTCAAACCAGTTTAGTACAGTTCCAGAAAGTCCAACCCAGTTTGCTAGTCGATCTAGTAATATGCTGTGGTCAACTGTGTCGAACGCAGCACTGAGATCCAATAAAACTAATACAGAGCTTTTGCCACTGTCTGTGTTTAGTAGTATAATAAACCCTTCATCCTGCCAGATAAATACAGACAAACAACCACGATTTATTATTACATAATAAATCTTGGTTCCTATATAATGCCACCAATCTGTGTTGTTGGTCGACCGCCCGTCTTTCTCTCCTGCCTCTCCATGTTTTCTTTAAACACATATTTTCTTAATGAAGTGAAGGGGGTGAGAGCTTATCCGGAGAATCAATAACGACAGAAAACACACAAGCACACATATTACTGTACATACACACTCGCGCACACTCTGTTGGTCAATGTCAACGCTGGAACAAAAACATGTGAAGGGCTTCAGAAATAATCTGTCCTTTCTTTTACTCTTTTGGACTGAAGTTCCTCTTCAGAATTTACTGCAGACAACAGGTACTTAGTACTAAGTTAGATGACTGAATAATGCATTATGCATACCCTACTTGCATAATTTAAGGCGTTCATACATAATTGATCTGAATTAAATTGTGATTCTCCAACAGGATGATTAGTCGTACTGCCATAACAACCACAGATATCCCACCTGAATATCAATAATACCAGGAGGGACTGAGATTCAACTAGGCATTTGTCCATCCACACACACATTCATTTATCCATCCATCCTTCCCTCAGTGACCCTGTTAACTGTATCTCCTGCTAGTACACTAATAAGCCGCACTTGTAAGTGATCATCAAATTCCCAGACGATACAAAACCGTGTGTGTGTGTGTGTGTGTGTGGCAGGCGGGGCCCGTTTCAATTGAAACGGGTGAAACATGAAAGGCCGCTACTGTGTGTGTGTGTGTGTGTGTGTGTGTGTGTGTGTGTGTGTGTGTGTGTGTGTGTGGCTGATGAGACAAAAGTGGGCCAGGAGCCTTGGGGATCAAGTCATTCACTGTTGTTCCTCTGGAGATTATGAAAGCTGTCCCTCTCTCTGCTGTCCACCTGCACATGTTTGGAGTGTATTATTTACTAAGTCTCTAACATCCAATGACATGTCCAAGGGTGCTCAGTATGTAGGTCTCCAAAAAAATTAGAGACTGCATGCAATTAAACACATATGTTAAATGCACAAGGCCATTCTGTGTTGAAGGCATGTTGGCAAACTTCCCACACTTACCGCCATTCAAAAAGAAAAGAAAGAAAGGGAGCAAGAGAAACATTTACCACTACATCTCGCTTCCAGGGTTGTCTTCATCTTGATAATGAGACTTTCAGTCAACAAAAAAACAAAGAATCCACAACGTCAATCGTCTTTTTCCCCTCAGGCATTATTGACTGTTGTGCTAATTGTTCTGAAAGACAAATCCTTGCATAAAGCCACCAGAAGGCAGTGCTGTGCCGTGCCGTGCACATCAACTGTTAACATTAAAACAAACATACCATTTTACCTAATTAACATTAAAAGGCCTTCCTCTAGAAACAATTTTTTTTTAAATTATTATTATAATAATTTTTTTACAAATGGGGACCTGTGCTGCATGGTATCTATTCTGGAGGCCTTGTCATGCCCTCCCGATAAACACTCTCCATCTGCCCTTGCTGTGATCCCAAGGGGCTTCTCATCCACTGTCCTTTTTTCATTCTGCCTTTTAGCCATTCATACATGCTCTGACTCTATACCCGGTTTCCTCACTCCCATTTCATATTCCCCGCTACTCTAACCCTTTTATATCTTCTTATACACTGTTGTGTCCCCAGCTATATATATTTAGCCTCCTGCACGTCGCTATCTCCTCCCAGTTTTCCTGCTGAACCTATGATCAGTTTCCCTCTGGCCCTTAAGTGTACTTGCTTAAAGCCACTACGAGTAACATGGCACGTTGGCGTCCCCTTTGGACAAAAGCGGTAGTATTTTTCTGCTGTTTTCTAGCTCGTGCCAGGCGTGAGAGTGTGAACTGAGAAGGGCGCAATATAGCCTAGTGCATGTCCGTGTGTTGAAAGTGTGAGGACTCTGCATCAACTAATGCCAGTCAGTGCTACACACACCTGATTGCAATGAGTTGATGCAGCAGCGTCACCTAACTACTCTCTCTCACGGAGCTGAAAGATTACGTGTCCTCACAGAAAGCGAATGAACGAGAGACGGCAGTTAGTATGGATCACGATGAGGTAATGTGTTTGTGTTGTTGATGTAAATAATGACTATTTCAGATAATGGTAATCTGATGATGGTGAAGCAAAGCAAACTTTGTGTTAGTACCAACCGCTCATTCATTTAGGAGTAAACACTGCAGTGTAGTTTCGCTCTCGTGAAATTGTATACACGTTGCTTGGCAACACCCTCGTCCCGCCCGTAGCCTATAGGCTGTTACATACTCCGCGAGAAGAAAGAACAAAGTTCTCGGTGACAGAGCTGCGAGAAGTTCTTTCTGGTCTGACATTACATACTTCACGAGAACTCAACTGCCGAACTCCTCACCGCGGCGCATTGTTACCATGGTAATTGACTCAGTAGCGCCAGCTGATTTCACTTCGCTTTCCTCATTGACTTCAGACTGACCAATCACACAATAGTTCTCGGACAAGCTGCGAGAATAAAGTTCGGCACGGGTGATGTGTCGAGAACAAGCTACGAGAACAGCTAAACAAGAGCTGAGAGACGAAAATGACGTCATTTTCTTCTCGCAGCTCTGTCACCAAGAACTTTGTTCTTTCTTCTCGCGGAGTATGTAACAGCCTTATATCACTCTCCCTTTTAGCTTTTCTTCATTGCATTCTCTTTTTTTTTTCTTTGATGGTTCAGCCCCGTTATCAGTCATTATGATGACAAATAACTGTCTCAAACAAGGCTCCCGCTCCCCTTCCCTCACCTGGAGGGTTAGGCTTCTGAAATCGCGTTACAGCGCCACGGCCACACTGAAATCTGCGACCAATACGGATATGTGACCATAGAGCCTGCACGAGCGAACCGAAAATCGGACTGGGTGTGCGACCAGACCAAAAGCAGCAATAAAAACTACAAACGTCTTTCTTTGCACTGATGGTCTCGTTTGCTGTTAAAGGTAATTTATGATTATCAGAGGAAACATGAGGCTGTTTAAAAGATATTTAAATGTTACTCGTAGCCGCTTTAAGTGAGCGCTTTTCTGACTGGCTTTGATCCATATGTTTTACCAAAATCAAATGACGTGTCTTCTATGTGCTACAAGTGCCATTTACAATACATACCCACTATGGGCTGTGTGTATGTATGCAACTATTTTTGTGAGAATCAATTTGAGTTTTGGCCCTAAAGAGTGAGGACATTTTTGGTTTAGTTGCATTATGCATTATGTATTATGTCAATGAGTGTCCTCACAAGTATAGCCGTACAAACGTGTGTGTGTGTGTGTGTGTGTGTGTGTGTGTGTGTGTGTGAGTCCATACCGGAAGTCACTGTAGGGGTGAATGATCCACGCCCCTGCCGATTTCAATCTTTCCTGCTCCAGAGCCACGGCTTTGTGGGATCCAAACATGCGCAGGCTGAACTTGTTGACCCCTGGCTGAAGCATGGCTCCAAACTGTCTCTGGATGAAGGTGCTCTGGTTGGAGGCGCTGTAGTCCTCTCCATCCAGCCCCATGCCAAACCCACCCAGTCCAGACTGACACACCATC
Source organism: Ammodytes marinus (assembly GCF_949987685.1). Taxonomy (NCBI): domain Eukaryota; kingdom Metazoa; phylum Chordata; class Actinopteri; order Uranoscopiformes; family Ammodytidae; genus Ammodytes; species Ammodytes marinus. The sequence continues at coordinate 20,674,346 of NC_137217.1, read as the reverse complement.
TCTGGGCTCCCTCCTGTGGTGGAGTTGCAGGCTGTGGTGGTGGTGGTCTCTGGGCCGGTGGCCACCACCATCACTCCGGTCCCGGTGGAGGAGGTGGAGGCCAGGGCAGCGCGGGACGCGGCAAAGCCCACAGAGCGCAGAGGGTGGGCTGCAGCAGAGGAGCTGGGTGGAGGAGGTAGAGGCACTGGGGTGGTCGGGGTGCCTGCTGTGCGGAAGGGAAGGCTGTCCCTGGTGGAGGAGCTCATGATGGAGAAGCGACGGCCTCGTCCGCTTAACGAAGTGCTGTCCGCCCCAAAGGAGCCCCTCTCCCCTTCCAGCGAGGCCTGGGACAGCCTGTAGCCAGGAGAGGGCAGGCTGCCCTTACTGCGCCGCTTAGAGTCCCCTCCATTATGTCTGGGGAGGCTGTCACCCCCGCACCCCACAGTGCTGTTGGGGGTAAGCGCTCCTCCAGCCACCCCATCCATCCCAGCTCAGGGAGGAGGAGGAAGGTGAATATAACCTGTAACTCCCACTTTCCAGGAAAACTTAATGTTGTTGAGCTGTTTAGATTACCTCACATGCCAATGTCAATCTTAATGTTAAAATTAAGAAGCTGATGTAAAGTCTCTATATCTCTCGTCATTCTCCTGTAGCCGACTCACACCTCCACCCTCTCTCCACTGATGTGGCCACGCTTACCTCAGTGCCCTTGGAATAAACCCCATCCGGATATTAAATCCTTCATCCTGCCAGTGTGACGCCAGCAGTTTCACTTTTCTTCTTTCTTTACAGACTCTTTTGTTTTTACAGATGTTTCTGTATAATTCCTCCTTTCACGTCATTGAAACGTTGCTCTCCCCCCGAGGCCCTCCCACTGCTCTCCACAGCCGACCTCAGGGCTCCAACGCCGGTCATATTGGCACCGGATTGCCGGTATTTTGTAGATAACGGAGCTCGCCACCCATTGGCCGTCGGTGTCCTGTCTGTATGTTCGGGGCTGCTCACCCAATCTAGCTATTTTCTACTCATTATTTTAGAGATTATTTGAGCCGTACGGTGAGTGAGTGAGGGACATTCATTCGCGGATGAATGACAAGGAGACTTGATCCTCTGTAAGGAGGGATGGGTTGTTAATGGCCATAAGGGACGCATATAGGCTAATAGGCAACACGCGGACGCTCACCCCTCCAAGGCGCACTGATTCATTGTGACACGCACCAGAAACACGCACACAAAGAACAAACAAAAAAAAACAGACAGGGACGTTCCAGACGACAGAAACAAGTCAATTCACCATTTAGGTCCTATCTAGCACATGTTCTAACGGAATCCATGGCGCGTTGTCATTTCCAATATCCGAGCGGATGAAATAGTCATCATGACAGAAGCCGCGCGGAAATATTGCCTGCCCGCGACTGAAGCGCTCAGACAACAGGGCTATTTAGTCAAACTAATTCCGGAATGAACTTGGTGTTCACAATCTGACGCCCCAAATCTTCTGTTCTCTCCTCAGCAGCCGCGGCCATCTATCCCCACTTCTCCCGACTTTCAATGACAATTGGTGGTGTCCTTCCCCCTGTATGGCACCGAGGACAGATGACTAGTCCCTGTAGGCTTTTGCCATCGAATAAACTGCACCGAGGTAAAACGGTCCCCTGACGAATTCAAAAGCTCACTTTAAAAATACATTTTTAAAACAACTTGTTGAGCGTTTAAGGTGGCTGCTCATTCACACACTGTTCGCAGTCCAGTTTTAAGCCCAAAATTGACTTCTCACTGACTCATCATCACTCAGAGGTCGAGTCTGTACGTCCACCGTGGCACGCAGCGCTTTCAAATTAAATATTAAATAAATAAATGTGCATTAAAGGTCTGGTTCTAACGGGTATGTTGCCATGGCATCCGCATCCCCATTATCTGTCTCCCAAGGCCGTGTGCCCGGCAGGCGCAAGACCATCTATGCGCAAGACGCACGCATCTCTCGTAGGTAGGCATACAGGTTGCACGTCATCCTCTCTCACCATACAGTGACGGAGCACGTGGTGGAGAGAGAAAGAGAGAGAGAGATAAAGGGAGAGAGAGAAAGAGCGAGGATGAAACTGCATTTAAAGGTGAAGTAAGCGGTTTATTTATGTTAATATAAGTGTAAAATCCAGTGGCGATTTTGGGTTGGAAACTCTGGAGGGGCCATGCAGGAAAATAATCTTATAACGCAATCCAGAAATACCACATGTTACTACCATCACAACACACACAAAGTAGCAAGTGACAGAGGGGACCAAAATTGCAGCTGAATAATGCCATCACTCAAACGCGAATCTGACGACATATATTTGGCTATTATATCAATAGCACCACCAAATGGCAGTGTTCAAGATCTCACAATATAAAAAACTCAAGATCGAAACAACAACGTGGCAACAATAAAAACACAACGGTGCACACCCTATAGGCCTACACAGCAATCAATATACAAAGCCACCACTCACAATATACCACAGCCAAAGAGCCATTTCACCGCCAGAGACAGGTGAACAGCTCCCTCGGGGAGCCCACGTGAGGTTGTGCCCCCCACACACGTATTGCCAGTTAAGCATGCAGAAATTCTAATTCAAACAATAATATGTAAACTACATTATAAATTACACTTAGAATAAAAATAATTACAAATTAGACTCACCAATGACTCACCACTCTCGGTGACTTTGCTGTTAAAATCCAAAAGTCCGTGGATGAGTTCACTTTCACTTTCAAAAGCATCGCCAGGGCGTTCAGTCTCTGCTCTCCCATTGTGTTCCGTGTAAAAGTTTTGATTCTCCCGCCGTAAACCCCGCCCTTTCTACAAATCAGCCAATGAGAAGCAGTCTGGGGCCCTAATCTTCTGGCCCCACTGTCGAAACTAAAGTGTGCGCTGCGCAGGGCCATCTCGGCTGGGCCCCACCGAGCGGAACAGACGAGACGGAGCAACGAACTATTTCACACACAACTACTACACTACAAAAAGTAAGACAATTGCGTTCATCAAATTAAAACTGCGGACATGTAATTGATGATTAACAATTAATTTATTATTAACTTATGCTCAATGCACATTTTTGACAAAAAAAAAAAAAAGTTTAAAACCCTGCCCTGCACGGCAGCGCCCTCTGGTGGGGCCGTGCAGGGCAGGATTATAAACTTATTTTTTAAATTTTATGCAAAGACGCCACTGGTATTCACATAGTGATCACACGTCTGACTCATATAGAGTAGGCCTATATACACTCCATGGTCTCACTGCCGGTGCACGCCAGAGCGACACATTGGTGAATGTTTATGCGCCTGGCGGAGCAGGTAAAAACCCTTCCCAATGTCTGTTTTGATGGTTTTTATCATGTTTTATCACACTTATGGATCTGAGATGATGCTAGATAACTTGCTGCTTGAAGACCGCAGTGCAATAATGTGGTGACGTAGGGACGAGCGAGGGGACTGCTAACTGCAGTAACTGACAGGAAGTTAGCTAAAAGAACCATTCCGCTTACAGCACCTTTAAATATTCAAGTAGGCTACTGTACATTCTAGGAATTTGTTCTTTACTAAAGTATTTGTACTTTATGCAATCTCATGCTTCTACATTTATCAGACAGCTTTAGTAGGCTACAGCGGATAAGATCACATTTTTATAACAATTGTGCACTTTTTGAGAAAAGCATGACATTTCTAACATAGTTAGTAATAAGGTGTATTTTAAGATGTGGAGGGAAGTCAGATTTGGCCCTTGACGGCCGTGAAACGCCAAATCCAAGATGGCCGACATTCCGCTGGGTATAATGTTCAAACTCTCATAAATTGGAACCATACAATGTAATAAAACATTTAAGATGTCATTTCCAAATGAAGTGGACATGCCCAATCATTTGGTGACACTTTTGAGATCATCAGTGTTTGAGGAAACATATTTAGGTTTACATTGGATGTATAAACATAACAATGCTCTTTGAAAGACAAATTCTGATGTATACCAGCGACTCAACAAACTCAAATGTTGGACAGAAAGAGAATCTATTTCCAAGGTAAAGGTGTATGCTAGCTGGAATAGAAACATTAAAGAAGGAAGAAAGGATCATCAGACATGAGAAAGCCCCACAGATATAATTAGTTTACGAGATAACAGTAGGCAGATGTCGGCATCTGTGTCATCTCTGCGGACAAAAAGGTTTCTCATGTGGCACTGCTCATAATAGACAGAAGAATTGTCACATAGATAAGCCTATAGGAATTAATGCCTTTTCTGTTAATTCTGTACAGACTACCAATAATGATTGCAGAGATCATGCAATATTCATTGTCAATCCAATATTAATCCTATAAATAATGTTGATGAAAAGAAAGTCTGGAGGGCTCAGTTAGTAAAGCTGACTTAAAGGCTCAACATGACACAGGAGAACAGCATGTTAAAGTTTCGGTTTGTGTTTTATTTGGTAGGAGTCATTGCTTTCAGGACATGTTAAACAACCATTCTACATTCATGAGACATTCATGCAGGTTTTTTATTTAAGGGGGGCAGTTCTCAGGTTTTCATCACATCTTTTAAGTTGGCCCTCAGGTGAGCCATAGTCAAGTGAAGGGCCAGGTAGTTAGGGTGCACTGACTGCCCTCATAATGTTAGTGTGACCAGAACCTGGGATCCAACCCGTCACCACTATCACCATGTCACCTGACTTGAAGAATCCTCTTGCTTTCCCTGAGGAGGCGGAAAGATAAACAAAGGAGGGTGTGTCAGTCTTATGGCGTATAAATGAGCACACACTCAGAAAAAACAGCATGCACACACACACACACACACGCACACACATACACATACACACACACATGCACACACGCACACACACACACACACACTCACTAACCTATGTCCATGCCAAAGTTGACCCTGTTGTCTACATCGTCGGCCCAGACGGGAGCAGGCAGAGGGTAGAAGAGGACAGGAAACACTCCTCTTAACAGCTGAGACTGGCGTGCCACCTGAGAGTGCAAATATACTGAAGTATAAGTAAAAATTCAGATATGAAACATGTAAAAACAGATTGTGTGTAAGAAAATAATCGGTTTATTAAAAAAAGAAGAAACAACAACAATTTGGTCCTTGACAAGGTTATCGAATAAACATTTAATTTAAATATTCAATATATCACTATCAGGTGAGCCCCCTGACCTTCCCTATAGCACCACAAAATAAACATGACTTCACCTGCAATATCCACATGACCCATCCATCACAGGTAATTATCTATATTACAATTGCTTTGTGACTAATGTTGTGCTCTGACCACAAGTTTCTCTGCAGAAGGCTACATAAAGGAGAAATAGAGATATCACACATTAACACAGTCATCTCTAGTGCTGTCACTATTTACACAGCAGACTGTGAGAGTAAATCCTCCTGACGGTATTACATGTTGTTCGATTTTGAAAAGGTGTGAGTCATCAACAAGACCAGGCAGTTTCAGGCCAGACAAATGTGCTGCTGGTTCACAGGGACAGTCTGTACCTGAGGGCTTCTTGTGACCGCAATAATAGGACAGCGAGGGCGATACCTGGACAGGAGGTGTGCCGACCTGGAGAGAGTAGGGAAATGATAGTGAGAGAAGGGTCGGAATACATTATCAGTGTTGGTATATAAGGAACTGTTGAACAGTTTTTGTGATGTAAGCTCCTGTCATCCAAATGATCCAATAATGAAGTCTCGCTCGAAGTCCCTTTTTGGCCACATTAGAGGCATAACGATAAGGATGGCTCCATCTATACACCACTTTATTCCAGACTGAAACATTGACTTTGTGGAGCTGATGACATTGTTGATAGCGATGATTTAAAAATAGACCATGTGTAGCTTATCTAGAGTTGATAACGTATGTAGAAAATAAATCTATGTTTCCAGGTAGGGGAGTTGGTTTCCATGGCAAACAGCCAGTACACACAAAAATACATAAAAACATGAAAAGGAGCACAATAAACATTTCAAACAACATAACGTGTCTGTACCCTAAGGATCTGCATTGAAGTTAATCTTAAGCTTTTCTGGGATAAAAAGAAAATTAAATCTGTTCCTTCTCTAAAAAGCGTGTGTCTGTCCAGGGGGAAGAAGAGAAACTCAAACACTATGAGCAATATGTTAATTCAAGTCTTACTCTTCGAAAAATGAATCTTAGAGTCTACAGTATGTGTCACTTCTTGAGGTTTAAAGCCCAGTATCCTAGGAGTAATGTTGATATTGGATGAAACTTTACACTTTACAATTTGTGTGGTAGGCTATTGCAATAGGTGATGTGTCCTAAATGTAAAAAGGAGCGTTGTCTGTAGCTACATATTTGCTGTATTGATATGAGAATGATTCTCTCTCTCAGCAAGAAAGCAAATGAGTGAGTATTTCACAAAATAATTTCCCAAAACAATCCCTTAAATTATCTCATAACCACACACACTCTTGTCTGCTGATAGGTTTGGTCTACACACCTGCCACAGGTGGTCAGGACTATGATTGCCCCAGCACAGCATTTGAAGGAGGACTCTACGGCTCCAATGGCTGTGACCTCTGTAGGGTCGGAGGAGAGGGGAGTGAGGCGACGCAACTCCTCAAACAGCTGCTGGTGGAAAATGGCCGCCTCTGCCTCCCTGCAGATCTGAGAGACAGAGACAGAGACAGGGACAGGGAGGGGGGTTTGCGTGGGAGACAGCGGGGGAGAGGGTTATCAGAGGCCAACTACAGTAAGTCAGATGTAAGAGAGTGGACATCAGACGAACACCGCGAACACACACCGAGTGCATCATTGCGACTGCCTTCACAGGAAACAGTCCCTTGGCGGTCTCCCCGGATAACATCACGCAGTCGGCTCCATCCAGCACGGCGTTGGCCACGTCGCTGCTCTCCGCTCTGGTTGGCCGGGGGTGGGCCACCATACTCTCCAGCATCTGTAAACACACATGCACACAATACATTAGCATCATATTAGCCTGGTAACCACAAGCACAATGTCTCCATAAGGCACTGTAAATGGATTCAATCAATACATCCATCAAAATAAGGCACCTCTCATGTCAGCTCTTGTCCAAGATGAGAGAGTAACTAAAGGGACACAGGCTTTAGGGAAAGAATGACGAGAGGAGGTGATGGCTTTGTGGATGGATGGACAGTATTGGATGAGAAATGTGAGCTCATTTAGAATGACGCAGGCGAGTATGGCATTTATTGGTATTCCGGGGACTCAGCATGGCAGACAGTTGGAAAATGAGATGGCTCGCAGTGTTGCCTGAGTGACTGATTTTTCTTGCAGTGGTTAAGAAATGCTTCTAATGCTGAATAGTGAATATGTGTGTGTGTGTGTGTGTGTGTGTGTGTGTGTGTGTCTGTGTCTGTGTCTGTGTGAGTTTGAAAAAAATGTATTACATTTTTTTATTGAAAATGTGAGTGTGCGTTATGCATTATGTAGGAGTGCAGGGTTAATGTGCGGCTATTAGGTTTTAATGTTAGTTAACAGCCATTTGACATATGATTTGACAACACTGTAGTTTAAGTCTAATCTGCATATTTGATATTTTCCTTTTCTGTGTGTGTGTGTGTGTGTGTGTGTGTGTGTGTGTGTGTGTGTGTGTGTGTGTGTGTGTGTGTGTGTGTGTGTTGCGTGCGTGCTAGTCCCTGACCTGTGTGGCACAGATGACGGGCTTGCCCGCAGAGTTGCAGCGTCCTATCATCATCTTCTGGGCGATGAAGACTTTCTCCGCTGGGATCTCGATCCCCAGGTCGCCCCTAGCAACCATCACGCCGTCGCTCTCAGCCAGGATCTCCTCAAAACTGACAGAGAGATTCAATAGGGCAGGGGATGAGGAGGCAAGGGTTTGAGAGTTTGGAAAAGAAAGAAAAAAGGGATTAGGGAGCAAAGGAAAATACTCTTTCTATCTGCGTATCATCCAGAATACATTTGAATGCAGGTCTTGGATTTTGCTCAATGCTTCTGGATCTTGACATTCTATTTATTGATTTTAATCATCTGGACCAAATCCAAATGCATCAGTTAGCGATGAATGGTAGGAACACAAATAATAATACAGTCAAACAAGACTTATCCCGCCAAATGTTGATTCACAGCATCATAATCCTGTAAAATGTAATCTTTAAGATCTGATCTTGAAAAAAATTAAAATAAATCCCATTTAAATAAGACAGTTAAACACTGTTAGTATCCAGCGAGCAGGAGGGGGAGATCAGTAATGGAGATGAGGGGGCTGTGATATTAATTGCGTCAGATAAATTAATTGGCAGCTAGACAGCCACACAGATCCCTTAACATACAATCCAGAGCTGACATATGTCAATCCATCACTGCCCAGCTAGCTGTGCAGTCGCCATCCGATCCAGTGGATTCATTTATTTAATGTCACAGCCTCATTATGAAACTCTCACTGCCTATAGTTACTACTATATCACTCAGAATCACTTTTCCTTAATGGTTCTGATTCAATTAACTCGTACAATGTTTGACTCAAAGGTAAAAGGCATTTCCCTTGTATACTCACTTCAGCACCCCTTGCCGGCTTTCCACCTTGCTGATGACTTTGACAGCTTGTCCGTGCGGCCCCAGAGCTCGCCGCACTTCTTTGACATCCTGTGCGGAGCGGATGAAGCTGGCGAACACCATGTCGACGCCCTGGGCCACACCAAACCTCAGGTCAGCCTCGTCCCGCTCACTCACCGCCTGCAGGTTGATCAGGTCGCTGCCGGGCAGGTTTACGCCCTTGCGACTGCACAGAAGTCCACTGGCTTCCACCACAGTATCCACCCAGTCAGGGCCTGCAAACGACAAGCAGTTGAGGAAGTCATGAAATTATCTTCAGACAGGAAATAGTTCGCGTCAGGATAGTCAGCAATAATTGAAAAAGGAGTTTGAATTTTCTTTTAGTAAATTAGAAGAACAATTTGATCTTGCAAGAAATAATGCAGCTTGCTGAAATATGCTTGATCCTGAAGGAAAATATGTATATACTTTGAAAACGCCCTTGAATTCAGACTTATTGGAGTGGGTATGTATATGTACCTGGGATTTTTCAATACATCATCTTGATATGAATTCTAGGCTGTATAAACAAGGTGACCCACTAATTATAGTGGAGCCTCAGATATGATCCAGACTACATTATAACAATAATGGTGGTGAAGCAGATTATGTGAAGGAGCTGAAAGACTCCAAGGTAACTCATCTTTTCATGAATAGGTTATTCAGCCATGCAAAGACGCCTCGTTTGAAAAAGTCTCCTTTGGAATGAGAGATTGGGATGATCATTATGTGGTCAGATGGGGTGGTTCTTTGCACAATAATGCTGTGAATTGATGTATTGCAGAAAATAAATAGATCATACAGTAGGATGCTGCATAGTGAAGGTAAATTAAATGAGAATGTAAAAGTATTATGGCAGAAATCCTAATGTTTGTGTATGTAGGTATGTACGCTTGGTGTAGATACGTCTTTTATCTTACTCATTTTCTTTATTTCTACATTCTGTTGTTTTCTTAATGACATGTATTTTTTCATGTAGCTATATATATTGTGAAATAAATCATTTATGGTAATCCCTAAATGAGAAAATAAAAGTTAAGAGAAGTGGTAGAAAGTAATGCATGTGGTCACATTACTTATTTGCTTGCACTCTAAGTGCATTACCTGAAGTGCATTACCTATTTCTACAACTTTGAGTGCGATGAGGCCATCGTCGATGTAGATCCTGCCTCCCTTCTTGAGGACTTTGGGCAGGCTGGGATAGTCCACCCAGATTATTTTCCCGTCTGTCTTGTCTTTCTCACTCTCTGCTGTCACCACACGGACATGGCTGTCCTTTTCCAGCTCCACCTCCTCTTCTACTTTCTATACAAAGAAACACGCACACGCACGCACACGCACACACACACCATAATCACCTTTATTAACACATTTTTAAAATCCAGGTGCTGCTGAAGGACAACTATAGAGATAAAGATCGAATTTTTAGCATTCTAAAATGAGAAAGTCTTCATCAAACCCTGATTGATTGAACTCCACACGGTGACTAAACCCACAACAATTTCATTATATAGCATGCTGAGCTCCAGCACGCCAGTATGTTTTATGATGGCTGAATAGAGTCTGGTAATTCACATCAGAGGTTGGGCCAATGACGATGATATTGCGATACCTTTTATTCTGTTTAAACATGCAACAAATTTAACAGCATCATGATATTTCATTTTCACACCAGGAAAAATATTAATGTGTTTGGAAGAATGATGTATATATGAAGATAATATATAATGTAACATTTAAACAATCAATTATGCATCTCATTTAACTGCTAAACAGACTTTAGAAGAGACACAACAAGCATAAATCAGTGTGCAGCTGGCACGTCATGCAGGGCATTTTGATATCTAATCAAGGCATGAAGAGGTTTCCAACAGCTTGGAGGTATTTTTTCAACAAAGCAGACAACAAGGGAAAAACAATTAGATTATGATGAAAAAGCAAAAGAGAGAGAAAAAAAGAAAGAAAGTAGGTTACAACCTCTAAAACATGATGATACAAAGCAGCGGACATTTTTCAGCTCCTCTTACACTTGGCTGATTTTGACAGGTTGATTCGGGCTTGGACTGTTTGATAGATGAAACATAAAATGTTTACCCCTTTCACTAATCCGGTGCGGATCTCTGGACCCTTCGTATCCAAGGCGATGGCAACCGGCCGATAATACAAGGGGTCAGAGGTCAGCGTCTCCACCGCCTCTCGGATGTTTTTGATGGTTTCCCCGTGGTACTGAGGGAGATAGAGAATCAATACGTAGCCAAAGGAGGAAACAAAACGTGTGTGCATAAGTCCCATCTATAATTGTGAAACATATGTACCGTAGCCTACGTACTTCATGTGAGCCGTGAGAGAAATTTAGACGAGCAATATTCAATCCTGCCTTGACCATCTCTTGGAGTTTGGGCACAGATCGGGAGGCAGGACCTGAAACAGGAAAAACAGAAAAGATATTTCACATTAAAATGAGGGTAAAACAATAAGTCGATTGATTGAGAATGAATAACTTTAACAAGTGTAATATGAATTTCAAGATAAAAAAATCACTGGTTCCAGGTTCTGCAATGTGATATCTACTCCTTTTTCAAGAAGAAAACTGAATACATTTGGGTTTATACAGAGTAAGAAGAATCAAGTTATTTCAATATGTCAACTTGTGTAATGGTGGACCTTTTTTCACTACCTCCAGATACTTTACTGTCCAAGGAAGCTATTGGCAGATTAATCAATGATGGAACTGATCCTTAGTTGCAGACCATCATTTATAAAAAAAAAGACTATGTTGGTCTATCTACCAAGAGACAAGAATTTTCGCGAGCAGCAAAGAAATGAAGTCAACGTCTGGTGAGTCACTAATCTGGAAGAACTAAGGAGCCATTTGTATATTATTTTTTTCTTCTAATTATTTTCTCTTTCTTTCTGGCAGAAGATGAGTCAAGCGATCACCTCGAGGTCCAAAGCCAAGTCGCGCCAGGCGCCCGCTATGCCATACAACAGTCTTCAGAAAACAAACTTGAACCTGAGACTCCCTGTCTGTGACTGGGTTGTCACACTCACCGATGGTGCAGATTATGCTGGTGTTGCGCGCGGTGATTGGCTCCTGGTCGATGTCCAGTAGACACAGATGCTCCAGGAAGGTGTCGGCCATGCTGGCATCCAGCTGCTGGCGCTGGATGAAAGAATCCGGCAGTGTCATGGCTTCTGAGTAGCGTCTGAGGCGAGCTGTGAGTGACAAAGAAGGCTTGTCAGCAGGGGTGAAGTCTGTCATGAAAGCACTACAGCCAACTCCACAAATGAATGCAAACAAACTGAACACCTCAAACAGAAAGTTGTGTACTTTTTGTGATAATACTTAAAGTAGCCTATGTGTTAAGAGTGAAGAGTGGAATTGGAAATTACAGCTTGCTACCAAAGATTTTGTATGATTTGCCATCAGAGCGGAGGAAACACAAGGATATGTACGTAAGTATTGACCTGACATAAACTACAGTGTCGAGAGGTCAATAACATTTCAAAGCTGACATTCAGCTGCCATATGAGTCAATTACAGGTGCTGCTCAATAAATTAGAATATGACCAAAATGTTGATTTATTTCAGTAATTCAACTTCAAATGTGAAACTAATACATTATATAGACTCATTACATGCAAACTGAAATATTTCAAGCCTTTATTTGTTATCATTTTGATGATTATGGTTTACAGCTTAGGAAAACCCCAAATTTAAAATCTCAGAAAATTAGAATATTACATGACATCAATAAAAAAGGGATTTTCAATACAGAAATGTCGGCCTCTAGAAAGTATATTCATGCATATGTACTCAGTATTCGGTTTGGGCCCCTTGTGCATGAATTATTGCATTAATGCGGCATGGCATGGATGCTATCAGCCGGTGGCACTACTGAGGTGTTATGAAGCCCAGGATGCTTTGATAGTGGCCTTCAGCTCGTCTGTAATGTTGGGTCTGGTGTGTCTCATCTGCCTCTTGACAATACAGGTCAGGAGAGTTGTCTGGCCATTCAAGTAGAGTAAAACCATGGTCAGTCAACCAGTTACAGTGGTTTCTGGTACTGTGGACAGGTGCCAAATCTTGCAGGAAAAGGACATTGTCATCTCCATAAAGCTTGTCAGCAGACAGAAGCATGAGGTGCTCTAAAATCTTCTGGTAGATGGCCGTGGTGACTTTGGACTTGATAACACAGAGGACCAACAGCAGCAGATGACTTGATAACTCAAATCATCATATAGTAGATGAATGAAAATACTTATCAAAAGTGCAACATTTCCGTATCATAAATATTTGTTTCGATTGGCCTTATGGAATATTCTAATAATTTGAGATGCTGGATTTTTGATTTTCATGAGCTGTAAGACGAAATCCTGAAAAGTTAAATAACAAATGCCCAAAATATATCACTATATGTCTAATATATCTCAAATATATGGAACTTTCACTTTTTGAATTAAATTAGATAAAAAAATAGCTTTTTAATTATATTCTAATTTATTGAGCAGCACCTGTATATGAAAACAAATACAACAATACAATTCAACAGATACTCTTTGATGAGCAACAAAAAACATTTGGAAAGAGACCGGAAGTCTGATAATGCCATATAAAGGAAATATAATGGGCAGCTGGAAATGCAAAAGGGGTCTCCGCACCAGCAATGGTGGAAGGCTCTATTTCAGACAACCTGAGAAAGGCAAAACGCTTAAATCACATAAAACACTATTTCCCTGAGAGTTAAAGCTATTAACAAGTAAGAGGAGATTGTGTCTCCAATGCAAAGCATTGTGGTAGCTGGCTGAGGGGGCTTTGTGCCAGTACAATGGCATCCATTTTAAAGGATGTCACAGTCAGTCAAGCCTGCAATTTCTGCCACCACAGGGGGAGGAGAAAGCAAAGACCAGAGAGGAGACAGACAAGGACGCTGATGACGGCACAACAGGAGTGAGGTCAACAATCAAGAGGTGAAGATGAGGGAGGGAGTGTACGGTTAGGAGGAATATGACCAGACCAGGAGGATTTTTATAGATGTCTAGTACAATGGGAGAGAGAAAAAAAAATGTATTTGGCAAGATTATTTTCTGCACCACATGTTTATCAAATTGTATCAATAAGAGTCTTGTTTTAAATGTGTGCTATAAATTAAAGCCCTCTGTGTTGAATGGACATGCAGAAACAGAGAAGGACAAGATCTGTAGACAAAACTCCCTGACTACCATGGTGACTGGAGGTAATGCAGGATAACACCAACAGGTACATCTCCTCCATCATGTGGCTCTGGTAGCTGCGATGTTTTCTTTTTCTCTTTCCGTCTCTCTCTCTCTTTCTCTCTCTCTCTGTCTGTCTGTCTCTCTCTTTCTCTCTCCACCTCCTTATGACCCAGTTCTGCCGCGCTGCTGCACACATCATTGCGTGTCCCACTGAGTTCTTCCTCTGACACCTCCCAGAGTGTACACATTGAAACACAACACACACACACGCACACACGCACGCACACACACACGCACACACACACACACACACACACACACACACACACACACACACACGCAGGTACCTGTTACTGGAAGGTTGGCTATAAATAACGCAGACATCAGGTCAAAGACAGTTACAAAATATCAATCAATGCACAGCTTTAATGCCTGATAAGAAAGGTGACCCAAGTGATAGGTGAGACCTGTTTGCAGAGGGACATGAACCAGCGTGAACACAGCATGTGCATATGTGCGATCAATGGGTCCAACTGTGACTCTGCACTAAAGTTCAAAAGCATCTGACAAAGGACACAATGGTACATTATCGGCCCAACAAGTTAAAAAGGGGCAAGTGGAATAATGTACATGATGGAATCATTTGATGCCGCGTAAAGATATTGAAAAATGACAAACTACTGAATTATCCACGATACTAATATACAACTAAACAAGTTCACGCAAAGTGTAACAAACATCTTTGGATTTTCAATCCTGCTGAATATTATATATATACAGTATATATATATAGGGGAGAGTGGCCTGAGTTGTGCCAGTGGGGATATTGTGCCACCCCTTGTTTCTAGAAAACCATAGAAGAAATTGGAAATGTGACCACATATTTAAGAAGAGCCATCCATTTAACCAATTCTGTAAAGAAGGGAGAAACATGGAATAAGATATAAGCACATTTAAGCTCAAAAAACTGTTTTTTGCCTTTCAAAGTAAAATTTCCATGATCAAGGTTTTTTGATTATTGTGTCTGAACAATTATAGACACGTTTGAAAACATTTGACACATGTTTTAGTGCTTCAGTATGCTACACTTTGTGTCTATATAGTTAGCACGATGTCAGCCCTAAACTGCTGCATCATGCTTATTATCCAAAATTCTGGGGTTGGGGTGATTTGTGCCAGAGGGCCTGGGGTGAGTTATAAGTAAGTAAGTAAGTAAGTAAGTAAGTAAGTAAGTAAGTAAGTAAGTAAGTAAGTAAGTAAGTAAGTAAGTAAGTAAGTAAAATGTATTTTAAGCACATTTATAACAGTTTGCACTGTCCAAAGTGCTGTACATAGTGCATTCAGTAGGTAAAAAATTAAGGTAAAATAACAATAACCAAAATAAAAGACATAAAGCCCAGACATCCACATATAAACAAAGATAGTAGTGCAGAGGTAAGATAGTTAATGGGGAGGAAAACCCAGGGTGTACAGATGGGTTTTGAGCCTTGATTTAAAGGCAGAAATGGAGGGGGAATCGCATATGCCAGGTGGCAGTTGGTTCTACAAGGGCGGAGCAGCTAGTGCAAAGTAAATTTCTGAGAGTTGTGCCATTGGCATGGCTGTATACGCTGGCCACCAAAAGAAAGTGATTGTCTACAGTAGCTCAGAAGAGACTGACATCTCCATTCCACTTAACGACACCACTGATGAGAGTTCAGATGGCCAGAACGATTATGATGGTGACTTTGTCATTGTGAGCTTTGCAGGTAAAACCATTAGATTTGCTAGGCCTTGTTTAAGAAAATTGTCCTTCAATCTTTGTCAAATATTTACTTTAAATAAACCTTAAATAAGTGATTGTCTAATGGATTTGTCTTGCATTACAGTTTATGAGATATATATCAATGGCACAATTTACCCCATGGTATTCTCTCCAACGGCACAACTTACACCACACTGGGGGCAAGTTGTGCCACAAGACAACTTTTTTTCCGAAAGCTATATTTCTTCAAAGAAATATATGTACATATTTGAGTTGGAGACTTTACTGTCAAGGCCTCACTTTAAAGTCACTTTGAGTAAAAAGTGGCACACATATATATATACATATATATATATATATATACATATATATATATATATATACATATATATATATATATATATATATATATATATATATATATATATATGTATATATATATGTATACATATATATATATGTATATATATATATATATATATATATATATATATGTATACTGTATATACATATATATATATATATATATATATATATATATATATATATATATATATATATATATATATATATATATATATATATGTGTGTGTGTTTACTGTATATATATAAATATACCAAATGTGTTCTAACTTTGCACTCGCAATACAAAAGAAAATCCCTTTTCCACTTACCCATTTTTGCAAACCTATCGTTTTATAAGATCCAAACCTAGTGCACAGCAACTGCCTCTATACGTTTAGTTTGTTTTATTCTGTATTTTCTCTGCCAAGGTCCCTCCTCTTCCTTTATCCTTGTCTCCGTTCAGCTTGTGCCCTTGCCATTCTAAGTGCAGTGTGAGTCTCTGACCCCTCCACTGCCCCCTCCTCCCTCCTCCCACTCACACTAGTTGGAGTGACTCCACTTTTTGCAATACACACATCACATTCTTTGCTTTTCAAAGAATTAGCGTAGAGTGCAAAGTCACTCCAAATTATGCAATCCTAACTGTGTGTATAGTGTGACACACTGTAAACCCCAAATCAGACAGAAATAATTTGCAATAGTGTCCACGCAATTGTATGTTGTGCTTAAACAAGTATTTAAATCATTTATTTGTTGCTTAACTGAAAACTGAATGAACTACTGTAAAGAGCTAAAAAGACAAAGAAAGTTTAATGATTGGGCAGATAAACACCACCCAAAGCCTGGCGACTGATCTAGGGTCAGTAAATGATTAATTACACAATAGATAAACTACCTTTGTAACAGCTTATATAAAGGTGACTTATTAAAAAGTGGTACCTTTATCAAAAAGGAGTTTATTGCAGATCTAGTTTGAGGTTATTGAAATCAGAAAGTGTTTCAAACCTTTAAAAAAGTTTGTATAATTACGAGTGTGCTGCCCTCCACACTTTGCATTCACCCACTGCCAGTCGAGCTTTGGACTGATAATGGCTCAAGTAACATAAGTGTAAGACAAATGTGGTGACACAGAGATGGTGTGCCTTCCACTCAGTGACACAGTTCAAGGTAGAATCTGTGGAGCTATAGCATGCACAGACTCATGAACCCAGGCAGAAGAGGGCGTAAATTGTTAGCCAAAGGGCAAATAGACCTTTGTTCCTGAGTTAACTAGAGAACATTTCTCCTGCAGCCTTCTATGGTGAATGGTACACATTTAGTATGATAAACAATAGCACTGCACCTAATTATCAGACGGGAGCAAAGGTCGGTTTTACGCTGGGAGACCAAAGTACACTAATAAGACAATCAACTTAATTTTGCAAAATTTTAGAACAGGACAAAATACAATACAGGGCCCCAGTAGAAGTATTATTATTACAACTCTCAACTTTTAGTCTCTAATATCTGGCAGAATGACAGAAACAAAACAGCAGGCAGTATTTTAAGCTGAAAAAAACAACAAAAAAGAAACAGGTCACAAAAACAGAAAGGTAGAGAACGAGGTACAGGTACGCTGCAGCACGCAGTCACAGTATGGAGCGAGGTGGCAAAGTTTAGATCTTTAGAAAGGAAACAACCAACCTGTTGGATGCATGGACTGCAAACAAAGACTGAGCTGTAAGGAGGAGCAAGTGTGACACATCTAAGTGATTGGAGTTGGTGTTTGTTTTATTGCCATCTGGTGGACGGATGTGTTAATGTTGCCTTTGGAGGCTCTGTCGCAAAAATGAAGACAACATAGGGAGGAAATTATTCTTTATTCAACACCATTATGGATTCTTGGGCTGGATGCAAAGTGTGGTGAGGATATATATATATATATAAAGGCTTTGGTGAGTGTCTTCAGAAAACTAGTTGCGGTGTTTGGGAAATGAACACAGGCAGAATTGTGTGATTAAACATGTTAAACATGTCAATATGATGTCTGTCTCCCTGGTCTCTGCGTGTGCGTCAGAGCTTGCTGAAGGTAATCCTCGGCGGAGTCTCTGGCTGGAGGATGAGGGTGCATGTGGTTTTGATGTCCTCCGAGGACGACACACCGAGATGGAAGCTCAGCAGGATCTAGACAGAGAGGGAGGGGAAAGAAGAAGGGAGGAAAGAGGGAGGCAGGGGGAGGAAGAGATAATGGTAACACTTTACAATAAGGTACACAAAAAAGAGTAGTTACTGTTAAAAAAAAGACTAGTTACCCTTCAAAATAGAGTAACTACTCTTTTTTGTGTACCTTATTGTAAAGTGTTACCGAGATAATGGCCGCAGCAGTGTGAAGAGAGTGGAAGAGAAGGACAAAACCAGGTGTTAGGAAAGTTTTGTGTTATTCTATACTTAGCAGCAGCGGTGTAAAGTCACAGTAGGTTACTTAGTTACTTTTGAATACTAGACTCACAGTACATTCTAGGGTATTTTAATTGTATTCTATTTAATACTTCTACCTGTCCTACGGTACTTATTAAGTAAATTAACTAACTTTATAATTTATTAGTTGTTGGCATGGGCTTGTGACCCCCTACGATTGACAAATCTCAGATGTCAATGAGTCCTTAGCAATTTTCGCCCAAAAATTATTCTCACTGTAAACACTCCCATAATAACACCCCAAATAGGTCAAATTATGCAATATTCAATAAGAACGCAAACAAATATAATAATTTGTATAGCAAATTTGTTTTTCATCATTTGACAAACCTCCAGATGTATCTTGTGGCTTTTTGAAGGGGTCCTGACTGACCCCTGTGTTGGTAACTCCTTGGTAAATCTATACAAAGTAGTTAAACTGAACTCCACCTCATCCAGCTAAAACACAGAAATTAGTACACCCCTCACATTTCTTCAAATATTTCATCATATCTTTTCATGGGACAACACTGAAGAAATGACACTTTGATACAATGTAAAGTAGTCAGTGTACAGCTTGTATAACTGCGTAAATTTACTGTTGCTTCAAAATAACTCGACACACAGCCATTAATGTCTAAACTGATGGCAACAAAAGTGAGTACACCCCTAAGTGAAAATGTCGAAATTGGGCCCAAAGTGTCAATATTTTGTGTGGCCACTATTATTTTCCAGCACTGCCTTAACCCTCTTGGGCATGGAGTTCACCAGAGCTTCACAGGTTGCCACCGGAATCCTCTTCCACTCATTCATGACGACATCACGGAGCTGGTGGATATTAGAGACCTTGCGCTTCTCTATCTTCCGTTTGAGGATGCCCCAAATATGCTCAATAGGGTTTAGGTCTGGAGACATGCTTGGCCAGTCCATCACCTTTACCCTCAGCTTCTGTAGCAAGGCAGTGGTCATCTTGGAGGTGTGTTTGGGGTCGTTATCATGTTGCAATACTGCCCTGCAGCCCAGTTTACGAAGGTTGAGTGCACGTGCTCAGCGTCATATCCAGAGGTTGGCTTTGGAAAATAGACCTATGAGTGCTGCCAGCATTGCTGCAGGGCTTGAAAGGGTCAGCATGTCAGTGCTCAGACCATATGCCGCACTCTGCATCATACTGGTCTTCATGGCTGTCGTCCCAGAAGGAAACCTATTCTAAAGATGATGCACAAGAAAGCCCGCAAACAGTTTGCTGAAGACAAGCAGACTAAGGACATGGATCATTAGAACCATGTGTGTGGTCTGATGAGACCAAGATAAAGTTATTCGGTTCAGCTGGTGTCACGTGTGTGTGGTGGCAACCAGGTGAGGAGTACAGAGACAAGTGTGTCTTGCATGGTGGTGGGAGTGTCATGGTCTGGGGCTGCATGAGTGCTACCAGCACTGGGGATCTACAGTTCATTGAATGCTAACATGTACTGTGACATATTGAAGCAGAGCATGATCCCATCCCTTCGTAAACCGGGCCGCAGGGCAGTATTGCAACATGATAATTTTGATAGAAAAATAGATTTGATATAATCAAACTAACAATCAATATATATATATTAACTGATAATTTTATGAGATTAACTAAAATTATACGATGTGATCTAAATGTCCTTATTCAGATACAAACACAGGGAGAGATAGAGAGGCCCCCAGTGACTCATGTGGGAGAAACCACACCAGGACAAGAGGAATAACATTCTTAGGAGAAGGGAGAGTTTTGTATCTGTCTAACACAAAGGAACACTTGTTAAACACCTACATCATAGATATAGATACTTCCAAGGCTTCTAGCAGCTTAGCAAATCAGGGACCTTTGCAACATTTACAGCAAGAAATTTACAGCAAGATAAGAAGAATTCCTGGAGCAAGAGGAGGACGCAAGACGAAAACTAACATATAACTGAGCATCTGTATCTACGCTCTCTCTCACTCTTTCTTTTAACGTTGATGTGATCACATCATCTTGCCTTGTAATTTTACTTAAATAAAACTGAGGCCTGGATTCCGAATTTTAAAACCTTTCTCCATGGCATTTATTCCTTCATACATACGGCTAAAGAACACAATTTATTATAGTTATTAATAACGCCCTCAAACACACCTCCAAGATGACACTGCCTTGCTACAGAAGCTGAGGGTAAAGGTGATGGACTGGCTAAGCATGTCTCCAGACCTAAACCCTATTGAGCATCTTTGGGGCATCCTCAAACGGAAGGTGGAGTAGCGTAAGGTCTCTAATGCCTCGTTTCCACCGAGTAGAGCGGGTCGGATCGGAGCGGCTCAGAGCGGGACAGCTCACTTTTAAGAATCTCGGTGTTGTTTCCACCGCCGACCCTACCCTTACTGGTAGGGCGGGGTTTAGGCTGGACTGCGATAGCCGACGCCAGAATGTGGGTCAAACTATCGGGCTGTGGGAACAACTGTGGTCAAGCCAGCGGTCTCTTGTTTTTGCTTGGTCAAACCAGCCGCTTCTTTATTTACTCCCCCCGTGTTGTGAGCACAGAGACGGCTCGGTGCAACTGATAGAGACAGTGAGCGAACAGCACTGGCTGCGGCAGCTACGTGACATCGTAGCAGTGGGACACAGTGTAGCCAACTGATTGATTTAATGACGAGGAAAAACACCACACAATAAACAGTGCCGCGCTCACATTTTCGCCAAAACTCTCTTCACTCTAGCCGAGGTGACTACAAACGGCGGAGATGATTCAAACCAGCCGCTTCTTTATGTATTCCCCCCGTGTTGTTGTGAGCGTGTATTTTACTACTATCTATGGCGTAAACACACAGAGACCGCTCGGCGGAACTCATAGAGACAGTGAGCGAACAGTGCTGGTTGCAGCAGCTACGTGACTATGGGACACAGTGTAACCAACTGATTAATTTATTGACGAGGAAAAACACCACACAATAAACAGAGCTGTGCTCACATTTTCGCCAAAACACAAGACTCTCTTCACTCTTGCCGAGATCTACACATGGCGGAAATGATTCTTTCGACCAATCAAATGACGGCAGTGTGTAGCTCCGCCTTCTCATGCATTTTCGGCCCGCTTTCAGGCCGCTAGTACCCCTACGGAGGAGTACTGAGATCGGGAGCGGCTCAGAGCGGTTAGGTGCGCTTAAACCGTACCCTACCCAACTTTTGGCAAATGAAAAGCCAAACTACCCGGACCGAACCGCTCCGACCCGACCCGCTCTACTCGGTGGAAACGAGGCATAATATCCACCAGCTCCGTGATGTCGTCATGAATGAGTGGAAGAAGATTCCGGTGGCAACCTGTGAAGCTCTGGTGAACTCCATGCCCAAGAGGGTTAAGGCAGTGCTGGAAAATAATAGTGGCCACACAAAATATTGACACTTTGGGCCCAATTTCGACATTTTCACTTAGGGGTGTACTCACTTTTGTTGCCATCAGTTTAGACATTAATGGCTGTGTGTCGAGTTATTTTGAGGGGACAGTAAATTTACACAGTTATACAAGCTGTACACTGACTACTTTACATTGATCAACGTGTCATTTCTTCAGTGTTGTCCCATAAAAAGATTTAATTAAATATTTGAAGAAATGTGAGGGGTAGGCTACTCACTTTTGTGAGATAATGTATTTCCTCCTGCTCTCTGCTTTATGTCACTCACATGCATGAGCAGGAGCTGCATCTCGTTCTCTGCAATCCTCCTCCCGACACACTGCCTCGCCCCGAACCCAAACGCCACCGAGCGAAATCCTGCCCCTCCCCGTCTATGTTCTTCTTGACTGCCGCTGCCCCACCGGCCGGGCTCAAAGCGCAGTGGATCCTCAAACACCTCAGAACTCCTTCCCATGGGGTAAAGACAAGCCTGGACCATCGTCTGAAGGGGAGCGTGGATGACCGTCAAACACGCTGAAGTCAGTGGTGGCACTTAAATGTACCTGAATGTGTTTTGGGAGTCACAGTCTGATCACTCACCCCAGCAGGTATGTGGTAATTCTGAAGAACGATATCTTTGACTGGATACCGTTGCACCGTGGTTCCCACTGGATATAACCTGACATGACCGAAAAGACACATTATTCATGTTTCCCAGATGTTATATTGGATTTGTTGACTCAACTCAAACTAATATTTAATATGAACAGGATTTCAGTTCTCATTTCAGGTATTCCAGGGGTGCACCTGTTGCTGAAAAAAAGCTGTAATGGAAACAGATGTTTAGATAGCTGTTCACAAGCTCAAAGTAGGTCATTTTTTCATGACACTATAAATCTGAAGGAGAAGTTTGTTATTTCTCCTAAGCCTAGGATTGTTTTCATGGCACAGGGGACATTTTTGCCTCAGGTAGAAATAAATTGTGTGTGTGTGTGTGTGTGTGTGTGTGTGTGTGTGTGTGTGTGTGTGTGTGTGTGTGTGTGTGTGTGTGTGTGTGTGTGTGTGTGTGTGTGTGTGTGTGTGTGTGTGTGTGTGTGTGTCTGATTACAGATGGTCAACAAATTTCCCGGGGGGCCC
The DNA here is from genome assembly GCF_949987685.1 of Ammodytes marinus. Classification (NCBI taxonomy): domain Eukaryota; kingdom Metazoa; phylum Chordata; class Actinopteri; order Uranoscopiformes; family Ammodytidae; genus Ammodytes; species Ammodytes marinus. Next base: position 20,651,501 of record NC_137217.1, on the reverse strand, counting down.
ACATATACATGAAAGTTAATCAGGCCATACACAGATGATCGTGTCTTGAGTATTATGTACCTGAGAGTCTCCTTGATTGTGCCTTTCAGTAATGGCGCCCCCTGGAGGGCTTTCTGAGGGTCACCCCCAGCCTGTGCCCATGACGCCCTCACCTGCTGCCTCACCCTCTCCTGCACCTCCGGGTTACGGCCCAACTCAAACAGGGCGAACTGCAGGGGCACTGCTGTCTGCAGGGAGGATGGGATTAGAGATGACACTGAATCAGTTAGGGTGAGGTATACAAATGCAGGCCAATCAAGACAACACACACACACACACACACACACACACACACACACACACACACACACACACACACACACACACACACACACACACACACACATGCACACACACCGTGTCGACGCCTCCGGCCATGAGCTCAGTAATGTTGGCTTTGATGAGGTCCAAAGATAACTGCCCTTTCTCCATGAGTTGCCCCAGGACCCCGGTGTACTGGCCTCCGTGTGCTCCAGCCTCAGACTCTCTGCCCTGGGAGGATGACAAGCGCTGGTATGCCTTCTTTATCCTCGCCTCAGCTGGAAGAGGACCAGGATTGGATCATAGTAAGAGTCAGGTAAGATAGGGGTAGTGAAAGGAAATACTGAAATAGACTGAACCGAGGAGTCCATTTAGTAATTGTAAATCTTCCTACCATGGCTAAAGATGTGGTCCCATGCACTGGCGTGCTGGGTCCACAGGGGAGCGCCGATGCGACGCAGCATGCGAGGAGGCAGGTAGAGGAGAGGAGGGGTGGTTGCCAGCATTCTCTCCACGGCCCAGATGAACTTCTGGGACTCCAGGGAGGGTGATGACGAGAAGAGGCCAATACGCTCCCCATAGATCACATGGCAACTGGCTACAAGGGGGAGGGTAAGGTTCAAAGTTCAAGCATTTTAAAACACTTTAAGTTTGAACTAATAACATTTTCACTGAAAAATGAACTTCAGGTTGACAGTTTCGTAGATTTAAAAAAAACTCCTTTTACACATTTTCATGTTTTGAAATTAAGTTTTGGGCAGCAAGTAAATATTCTGCATTTTTCTAATCCAGCGCCACACATAAATAATATTCAGTTTTCTGAGTACATTAGTTCTCTGTTAGTTCACTGTCTCTCTTCCACTCAGACATCCACCCCCAATCAGACTTGCTTGTGTTATATTACGTACAAATCACTGACTGGAATAGTTTCCTGGCTGTCAATTCCAACCCCGGCTTAGCACCCAGCTTCATGTGCTTTGGTCCATTACTGTAAGTGCAGACCAGCGTGACTCTTAAAGTCATCAGCTACCCGGCCCCCCTTCACTCTCTCTCTATCTCACACACAAACAGATGCATTCAAGTGTATAGCACACTGAGCCACATAAGCATTTACACTTGAATGTGGCATGCTGCAGACAGGCACATGAAAGAGACAGACCTGGTGAAAGAATGCTGGAGCTTTGATCATGTCTGTTAGTGTTTCTATTTTTAAAGGTGCATGTTCTCCTTGACCTCCTGCATCTATAATATGTTCACAACACATGGCTTCGGGGTTCAAATCAGGTTTGGCTCTCATACAATTTTCTTTACTTAAAATCAAAGTTAGGCATTACGATGCCTTTTGGAAGATTTTCAAATGTTCCTGCTGATTATCTAATTCCTGTCAGCATTCTTGAGCCAACCCAAATGGCTAGAGTGAATGAAAGCCTGTCAAAAGAGTCCACCCCATTAGGAAGGATGGTCAATGCTGCTGGGTGGAAAGGAGACCTGAAAATTAAGAGGTGGGGTGTCAATGCTTTTATACATCTCTGCACTTAACTGTCTTTTTCTGGACAAGAAAGAGTGAATCTTGTGGTTACTGTGTAAAAAAACCTTTTTTGCTAACCTAAGCTAGTCTCACATGAGAATACACAAAGAAACCACAATTCACAAATCACTGGGAATGATCACCCCCGACCTTCTAGTGCGAAGCGGAAGAGGTCTGGGCTGGGATCCATGGTGAGACTGCATTTCCCCTCCTCTCCCCTTCCCTCTCTCTCCACTCTGGTCCGCAGCATTCGACAGAAGTCCCTCGCCACCTCATCAAGCAAGGGGAGAAAGCGCTTCACGGCCGAGCTCATCATCACCTCCTTGTTGAGCAGGAGACGGTCAGCTCTCCACTCCTCACCGTTCCTGTGGAGAGAGGTTTTCGGAGTGTCATCTCCTTTCAGTTCTGCTTCGTCACTGTGAAGCTGAGACACTCGTTACAACTACAATACCTTGCTCAAGCAGATGTGCTGTACATTTACCTTTTTACTTTAAATTGTAGCTGTGTTGCGTCTCTGTGGTGATTTTGACTTTTTTGTAGTTGTTTAGCATCTATCTTTTTTCTTAATTTTGTGTATCTTTCAAAGACAGGAAAGCCCATGATGAAAGCAAACAACAGTTTTAAAAAAAGCGGGACTCCACTAATAAACAAAAAGGTCTGTTTACTCATTTTGATAAGTACTACTTTGATTGTGAAAGCAATTGTTTTGTTTTCTGGGGCTGTTGCATGGAGTTTGAAATATGTGGGCAGAGTGGATAGGGAGGGTCAAAATAAATATTGCTATTGTTTGAATTGTGGGATGTGTGGGATCCAGTGTTTTTGCAACTTGACCTACATTAGTGATGGATGGCACAGATGGCCTAGTGTGAGTGTGCCCTTCATAAAAGTCCCAATGTCATTGAAGTGCAATACTAAATCACTTCAGTGCCCTATTACAGAAACTATGTGCGGGATTTGAACATTTCATCCCCCACTGTGAAGAATGAGCAGGAAGCTAAACAGGCTGCAAGACATAATACTGGAAATGGTTGATCTCCCACTCATGACCATATCATTTAATGACTCACAAAGTGTCCCCACAAGGGAGGCGGTCCCCACAGTGTGAGTAATACACAGGTGTGGTATACTGACTTGAGAAAGACTCCCTTGCTGAGCTGGCGTGTCTCTCGATGAGTTGCCCAGGGCTGCAGGGTCATCCGTCGGGGGTGCAGGCCCTCTGATCGGAACAGTTCACTGATGTCGGATGGCAACATGATGTTCACACTGCTTTGAGTACCCACATGCTCCCTGCACATATGAAAAACAAACACACACACACACACACACACACACACACACACACACACACACTTAACTTATAACTTTGAGGAGTATACTGTGTGTCCCCAAACTTGACTTTAAGTCAGACCTACACACACCCACACACACATATCCTTGTACTTATATCTTTGTGAAGACACCTCATTGACGTGCATTCCTAAGTCCCTCACCATACACACCTAAATACCACACCACAACCCTTTCCGTAACTCTAACCTAAACCTCATTCTAACCTGAACCTTAAAAACCCACTCTGAACCCCCAAACAGCCCTATGAAGTACTGAAGACCAGGCAATATGTCCTCACTTAAAAAAATAAAATCTCCCCCAAGGTCTTAAAATCAATTTAGCCCTCACAAAGCTAGAATTTACACACAGAAATGCTATTTTAAACTGCTGTATTAACACATTTGAAGCAATTGACAATGAACACTCTAGCTCCTTAATCTTATGCCCTCCCTCTATATCCCTGCTACCTGTAGATGGGGCCGAGGGCATTGAAGGTCTTCTCCATGTGCTTGTGGAGATTCCTAAAACGATCTTCTCTCCAGAACTTCACCAAGTTGACCCAGCCGCTCCTCCCCGTGTTAGGGATCTCCTCAAAGCCTCGCACCTGTCCATCGACACCCCTCTTTCTGACACCTGCACAGTCAGCTCCTTTCCTCCCTTCTAACTTTCCATCAACTACCGTCCCTGCTGCTGTCATACAAAGAGGTCTTCGTATGGCTACACCACAGGGGCCCTGTGCTCTAACACACACAGTCCCTTGGATGTACATGCTCCTCATGGTCCGAGCGAGATGTGGCTGTTGGTCTCATCCAGAGTTGTGACCACCACTTCCCCCCTTGATGTATTTGGTGCTTCTGCAGGTATTTCCCTCCCTCCCTCATCCCCATCCCTCAATGTATCCTTGAATGTGCTCCATCTCTCTGTAGAACTGATAGCAGATGATGATTTATGGATGCGAAGCTCAGGAGGTCAAGAAAATCACAACAGAGCCCAAATGTCTGGCTCACGCACAAACACACTGAAAAACACGAGTGAGTCCAGCTGGTCAAACATGCATTTATTTAAAAAAATAAAAAAACATTAAGACCATGACCTTATTAGTTTGAAAGGAAACTTTTCTGATGGAATAGCGGTTTTTGCTTCCTGTATAAAAACCTTTAGATTCAGGCAGCGTGGGACTATGTACACACCAGCATCAGCTCAATGATTACTGGAGGGAAATCAAGAAACAGCTTAAATGCTCACATATATTACAGATATAATTATATGTTGTTCACAAAGAAACAATTAGCAATCAATACAATTTATCTCAGTTAACCACACAAAATTAATATATTTAATTACCTGTGTAGATGCATGAGGAAACGTAAACATGTTGCCCTGAGGTTCCTTACCTGTGCATATAGATCATCCAGTTGGATCTATATAAATCATTTACGAAGATGTAACATCCCTTGAAAAAAGAAACATTGCTGCTTGTTTATATTTATATGCTACATAATATCATAAATACTGATCATTATTAGAATACAACAAAATGAGGATCTAAATTTGGTGAAAATGTGATCAACCAACAAAAAAAATATTGTAATTCTACTAATGTACTGTAAGTACTTATGTACTTCTAGTTATATCGACCCCTCTAATTATGGGCCTAGAAGATCCTCCTACTTCTTGAATTAATTTAAAACCTCCCTTGGATAAGCTTGAAAATGGATCTACACAACGCTTTATGAAGGCCTGTTTTTCTCTGCTCAAGTGGGCCTTTTAGAGATGTATGGGTCGCACCGTAACATCAAAAACCAATGATGCATTGCTATAGGTTATTACATTTTTTTTAAGTTGTTAAAATAGTTTAAACTTAAACAACTAAAGCAGTCAAATACAACACATTAACGCAGCAGTAATATGAATCCAAAAAAATCCTCATATACTGATACTAGTAAAACAGCAATGGATAATCTTTCTGCAGAATGAGTCCTTTTACTTTTCATTCTATGTAACCCTGATAACAGAGATGATTTGACTGAGTTTATAAGTTAATGTAAGAGGTTGAAGCACCAGTTTTGTGGTTGAGCAGCAATCAAGTACAAGGGTATTTCCTCTGATGTTCCCTTGTAATGTTACATCTAACACAATCAGAAGGCATTGAACTGATCATCAGACTGATCACATATTGATCACATGACTTTACAAGAGTTCCCAGTGGCTAGTGTAGGAGTGGACGCCTTGCCGTGCTTCCTCCCTGTGAGTGCCGCGGTACCAAAGTTGAGGCCTTGAAAAGCACTGAGCAGGTCGAAGCCGTTGTCCTTGGCTTTAGTTTCAGGGTGAATGATCTTTGCCAGCTTGTGGGGGAGCGACACTTTCCCTCCAACAGACCTCAGATCGTTTTTGTCCTTGGGACTCTTAAGCATGAAGGAAAATTGAAGGAAAGGGTAAGGGTTGAAAGGATGAACTTGTCTACTCATGCAGACAAATATTTTGTTTTTGAAGCTTTGAAACCAGTCATCTAAACTTATTTTGTGAAAATCACAAATGTATTTGTGTCAAGCCTGTAACAACTGTACAGGCTAAGCATCATTCCCTTAATGGTAAATATGGTATTAAATACTGCAGGTCAGTAACTTACAAGTAATTGTTGTATTGTTATATGTGTATATAATAAGTCTGTTCAGATAGCAATTCACTTTTAAACAGGCAAGAAAACAGGTGAATACATTTTTTCAGTTTAATTCAACACATTTTGAGAAGCTTGGATAAACCTGTTTTTTAAGAAAGTTTACAGTAATGGAAAACAGGATATGTTTCCTTTTTTGACAAACATAAACACATACCTCTGACAGTTGATATTTTCTCCTGAAGTGAGCTCTCAAAGCTGCTCTCTCTGCATTCTTCTGAGCATTCGTTTCTTCACGCAGCTTCCTGTAAACACAAACAGGATTTAATCAAAGCAGCGCCTCTGCCGCAGAACAGGTGAATTGAATTAATTTGAATTATTTCTGATGTAATCTCGAAATATAGCAAATGGAAAATGTGAAAGACAATCAACAACAATTATTCATTTAACAAACAGTGGTCTCAGTAGAATGTGGATGAACCATACACAGCCAGAACAGCCTATAGCACCTCCTCCTCATGCTGGCCTGGTCACCACCTTGGTCACACACAGATGAGGGTTGGGAGCCCATTCTTTAACCAGCATTTTTGGGATTAGCTGGACGTGCTGTTCGTGACAGAGTTGCCAACACAACAACATTGGTTGACTTGCGAGTCGTTGCGACAAATGCTTTTTGTGCTAAGATGATACAATACCAGCTTCATCTTGACAACAGTAAATGTTGCTTTATATCCATGCATCAACATTACTAATCGAATGTATTATAATAAAATAGTAATACTTCCGTAATTTAACTAAAATGTTCAATACAGGTCTATATAGTACTTTTACAGCTGGTACTATTACTTTACTCTAACTATTCCTCCACCAGTGCATGTTGTGTTCCTAAGTTATATGTCCACTTGCCTTTCCTTCTGCAGGTCAGCCTGGTACGAGTGGATGCCTGCTGGCTCTCTGCGGTGTGCAGTTCGAGGAGGAGGGTTCCTCCTCGGCCTGTTGCATCCTCTGGCCCTCTTGTTCCTGTGTTTGGCACACAACCTCTTCTCCTTCAGCGCCAACACACAGCTGCTCAGCTTCCTGATTGGCCTCCTCAGAGACTTCTTTACTCTCACCACTAACTCCATGATGCTCTGGCAGGAGCGAACCACCACAACACTACTGCTATGATAGATGACGGTTGACTGAACAATTTATTTTCTCACTCATGTTGGCCAGGCAGTCTGAAACATAGATTTGGTAATCAAACTCTCACACTGCTTACATATACAGATGAGGTATATGTCATCTATAGGTAAGGGAAGGTACTAAAAGAGCAAGAATCGACAAATGTCAGCCTCAAACATATTGGACAGGTTTATTCTTCCGCTCATTTGTAACTATTTATCGGCACACAACATTGGTTCAGCATGCTGCATCACTCTAGAGTTTTCTTACCGATGCATTGCAAGATGGCCACAGTTGGCCAAAGGCTCACAGCATTAAATCCTTATCAAACTCCTGCCAGATGGCCTCCGCCGCAACCATACAATCCCTCTAAAGCTTTGAAACAAATCAGAAAAATACAAGAAAAACCAACAAAAGAGTGCCAGTGCCTGTGCTCCTCAGGCCTCACAGGAGAAAGTGACTGTTTTTCTTGACCAAGTTTCAGCCTCTGCTGCTTCCCACTTCGCCCTTTTGCTTCACTCTAACTCCTCCAAACTCTGCGGTACAGTTCACCTCTTAAAGCTCTTAATGAGGGGAATCTCGTTAGCCATGGAAGGTCGATGACTCACGTGTTTGTATTGAAGATGTACAGACAGAGGCTGATGTCATGTTGAGTGACACATGACGATGCACACATTCGCAAGCCTGACATCAGTATTATTTTGGCTCTTGAAATGTTGCCTTATGTGCATTTTGTTTATTGGTGTAGATTGCAGCATTAACGAATGGGAGGATTAAGGAGTAAATGTGACAAAGGAGGTAGCTGGTTCTGTTTTTTAACTCAGATTTTCACTTCCAAAACATTTTTATTTCCTTGTAAAAACATCAATGTTTGGGGCCCTGATTAATCAGAGATGAGCATAGATTTAGAGACAAGCAAAGAGATATCTGGTTGGAGAGAGCCTGGGCAGATTATTCCCATAGGTTGAATGTATCTGTATCATTTGCAATGTAAATTTATAATACTGCTGATTTGATTATTCCCATAGGTTGAATGTATCTGTATCATTTGCAATGTAAATTTATAATACTGCTGATTTTGCTTTGTTTAGGAGGCCATGTGAGGAATCCTTCTTTTCTATTTAATATTATTTCTCCTTGCTTTGTTTAATAATTTTATAATTTCTTAATCCTTATTAATGTTTTTCTTTCTACTAGTTGCTTTTTTCATTTATATTGGTTGTTAACTCGTATGCAGGTGACACATGGTCGCACTATGAGAACCCCTTCACAGCATTTAAGAGTACTATTTAACATTAAATAAATGGTTAGTAAGAAATTTAAATGTCTTAAGTCATCATATAAGGAAATTTTTTGACACTCAGAGTGAACTGTTATTCATGACTCTTCTCAGAAATTGCTCCAGCACTTCTCCATATACCTTTGGCACATTTTCTTTGCTTGATGTTTTTGAATGAGTGGGTTTTGTGCTATATGGTCTACTCTATTGCTCTATTTGGCATTGACATGGCACACGACACACACACGCCATCTGAACACGTCAACAAACCCACTAAAAATCCCTTCATCCCCTTAATCCCCCTTGCATTATTTTCCCACTGCTGCATAGACCACTGATATATCTGACCATCCGCTCAGGTGAGGACACTTAAATCCTTTAACAAGATCACCAAGAAAAGCACGCCTCCCTGAGCTTTTTTTTTCTGCTACTCATCCAAGACACAGGCCTTTTTTTGACTGAAGAGGTGAGGTTGAGTTGGTCCTGTGTCAGCAGATACAGATCGGAAACAGAAGAAAAGGAGAAGCTGAAGTAGCACAAAATTGACCCTCCATTTGAAATATCTTATTATTCTCCAATTGATTAGATCCTGGCAGGCTAAGGTGGATCATTCAAATCCAGCTTTGTATTTGTGTGTGTGAACAAGAGCTTCCATGCATGCTCACCAGAAAGTGTGTGTGTGTGTGTGTGTGTGTGTGTGTGTGTGTGTGTGTGTGTGTGTGTGTGTGTGTGTGTGTGTGTGTGTGTGTGTGTGTGTGTGTGTGTGTGTGTGTGAACAAGAGCTTCCATGCATGCTCACCAGAAAGAGTCACTTAAGGGATCCTCAGGTGGATCAGTGTCCAACATGTGACAGGCAGACAGACACTACAATCCAAACACACACACACACACACGTTGTCATGCATGGGCTCAGAAGAGGTGAGTCTTCTGCACAAAGCAGAAAATAAAAATTAATTATGCACCTCATCATAACACATCATCATAATGACCCAAATACATAAACACATTAGAGATTATTGCTTTAAATAAAGCAAGAATGACCTTTGGGGACTCAGTCATGTGCTGTGTGAAAATGTTTTGAACGTGTACTTATGGATATCAGTCTTAATTCTTTGAGGGAATTAAAAGGGACTCTAGACTAAAACTCCCATTCAGGCAATCACAGGCTGCATATTATTTCGACATTTCATTTTAGCATAATAAATCCTTGTAAACAGCTTAATGACTTAATATTACATTAAGGATCAATTCAAACACACAAACGCAGATACACACACACACACACACACACACACACACACACACACACACACACACACACACACACAGATATGCTTACAAAAAGTCACTCAGCTCTGCCAAGGCTTGAAGAGGACAGCTGGCCAGTGCACACCCTCGCTCAGCCCTGTGACCATGCTCTCTGCTGAGCCACACTCCAGCAAGAGGCCAGAGGAGGGCTGCGATCAAATGGCAGTTAGGAGTGTGTCTATGTGTATGTGACGTAGGGAGAGTGTGCATGACGTGTGTAGTGCATAGATTGGACAGAAGCCTACTCTGTTCTCATTTTGCCTTGTTTTCCCGTATACCTGCATAAAAGCAAAACAAACAGACGGGCATATCCAGTCATGTGAGGTCAATTCAGTATAGAGTTGGTGACTTGCAGAGTGCACATCTCCTATATTTGCAGCATTCAAAAATTAGAAGATTTACAGTGAGCCATGTTCTGGATCATGTTTTTTTTAAATGGCCGACTGATTCTAAAAGAAAGAGGTGTCAGGTCTGCCGAAGCACTAAGGACAGAAAGACAAACGTATTGTGCTTCACCTTCAAGAAATATCTCTGCAAAGAACACTAAAAGTGTTGCTTTTTGCCACACATCTGAACACACACACATACACATGCACACAGAGACTTTTACTCTGATTTATTTGACTAGTTTTGGAACCAGTAATTGATTTCGATTGGTTTGATTTGTTGATTGGTTGCTGTTTGTTTGACCTTACAAATCTATATTTTGTGTTCTGACTTGTTCTGGTTTTCCTTGTGTGTATATTGCTGAAATAAAAGGCTTTTTGCTATTTTCTGAAATAAATATATATGGGTCGGAATTGACCAGTAACACCATAGATGTTAATAAAGTCAATAATATTAATATGAAAAAATAAATAAAACAAATTTAGTTAAGAAATGTGTTCTCATACCCCTCAGTAATAATCAGGTAACACAAAAACCAAATATGTATTTATATGATTCTCTTGAGGTTCATTTTACCATTTTTTAAAATTGAAATTGAGGGGTATACTGACAAAAAACAGACCCAAAGGCCTACACCAAAATATTAAAACACTAATTTCATAGATAAGGAAGCCTAACAAGGTAACCAAGAGATGAGAAACAAATTGGATGATAGATCATTGTTAGATAGATAAACAACAGGCTGTGTCTGCTGTGTGTGTCCCGTTCATCAATGCAAGCTTTGGTCGCAGCGGGCAATAAAATCAGAGGGAGGCGGGGTTTAGCCGGAGACTACTTCATGCCCGTCGTTACTGTGGCCTTCAGTGTGTGCATGTATTCGCCGCCAGCATGATATAAATATGATAACTTCTACATATTTGGTGCAAAAAACTTCAAAATCAATAAAGGATGCACACCTTTGTGCCGTGCACAAGCCATATCCGGAAGTTCAGGCGGATTTGACTAACACTCAGAGAGATATGCGAGCCACAGGAACACACACAGACAGACAGACGTTTCTTGCTTTATAGATAGATAGATAGATAGATAGATAGATAGATAGATAGATAGATAGATAGATAGATAGATAGATAGATAGATAGATAGATAGATAGATAGATAGATAGATAGATAGATAGATAGATAGATAGATAGATAGATAGATAGATAGATAGATAGATAGATAGTGTTAAATCGTTAAAATCTTTATTCATACAGTGATCACTTACATAATGTGCGCGTTTCATAAAGCCGATCTCTCAGTCAGCTGCTCTGCATGTAATCGTCAAAAATAAACTTTTGGGGGATCCCGACACCTGTCTCACTCATGGTCTCACTGCCGGTGCACGCCAGAGTGACACATGGGTGAATGTTTATGCGCCTACAATGGCGGAGCAGGTAAAAATCCTTCCCAATGTCTGTTTTGATGGTTTATTCATGTTTTATCACACTGATGGATCTGAGATGATGCTAGATAACTCGCTGCTTGAAGACCGCAGTGCATTAATGTGGTGACGTAGGGATGAGCGAGGGGACTGCTAACTGCAGTAACTGACAGGAAGTTAGCTAAAAGAACCATTCCGCTTACAGCACCTTTAATGTAACATTAAAGACAGGAATTTTATTTCCGACAACACAACACATTTATTGAGAACAAATGAAGCCTGGAGTGAAAGAAATAATAATCTGAAACTATTATAGAAGCCTAGAACAGTAGTGCTTGTGATTATTGATAATGCAATAAGCTAGTGAAGTTACTAGAAATAAGTTCTTTTATGGAGATCACAAATAATTATGGAGAACTCAAATCAAATTAGAAGTAATAATGGTAACAACCTTATGTTTTCTCCAGATCAAGATACTGGCTTTAAAAAATAATTGCAAGCAAACCCGTTCTCGACTTACTTATTCAAAACTGTGTCTGCTACAGTAAGATGTAAGACTTGGCAAGAGTTCAATCATGAAGACCATTATTCATGCTTAGTCTTTAAAGCAGCTGTAACCAACTTTTTTTAGTTTTGTTCCTACAACTGAATGTGAACATAACGGCCTCCACACACATCCTACCTCTACTATGCGACGCGTCTACTGTGCGTCTGCGTCTGACTTTTTTTCAATGACAGTGTAATCAACCTAGAGCGGCCACACATCCAACCTCGAATGCGCTGCCGATGCCCGTCGGAGGCGAGTCTGCAGCGACGCTCCACTTTACCTCAGGAGGCTCGCCTATTTTTTTCTGAGAGCCGCGCGTCTCTCTCGGGTCTCTCTGCTTTAACTGATAGAGAAATACTCTACTGAGAGTAATATTGACTTCATACCGGCAGCTTTCGCTGTAGTTTCACCATTTCCTGGTGTGTCCCTTTCAAAATAAAACTTCCAACAAGCGAAAATGTGTCAAAAAATAAATGAATAAAAAAAAGGCAATGGGGCGCACGGATTACTGTCGAGACTTAATATTAGACTCAATATAAATCATATGCATCTTAAATGACATGAAAGAACTTCATTTTTAATGGGAAGTATCTATGAAAACTCTATTATAGAAAGATAGGGCTTTTAAAAGCAGCGCTGGAGCAGCAGCAGCAGTTGAGACGTTTGTGTCCGAAAAAAGCGCGAGAGAGGCAGCAGTAACGGAAGACGACGCGCTCCAGAGGTAGACGCAGGATGTGTGTGGAGGCCGTAATACCGAATTTAAAGTAGGTGTCGGTGGAGACCAAAACATATGTTAAAGAGAGTGAGTGTTGGTATGTGGTTTTTGCTGCATTTATTTGCTAAACAGTACATCTTATCTCTTGTTCTAATCCTTAAAGCTCACATATTATGCACTTTGCTGTCAATTTTATATGGTCTAAGTAGTCCCTAATACTTATTTTTTTAAATGTTTGCTGAAAAACCCGTTCAGATAATTTATTGTAGCAAGCCTCTATACCCTGATGTTCCTCTGGTCTCCGGATTACCTATATTGGTGTCTGCAGCCTGCGATCTGGCTGGCCCCTCCCACCTCTCTGCCGGGCCCTCCCACCGTGCTCTCGTGATACTAGAGAGACACTGCGTGACTGCGAACACAGTGTTTACCCGGAGCGAAGCCATACTTTGAACTGTTTGACATGACCTGACATGATTAAAACCAGTGAAAACAGTAGCCTCACATTTGGTTTCTACAGGAATAACTTCCCACCCTTTGTGGTGTTAAAAACGAGGCATTATTAAACTGCAATGGGAAAGCTAAGTTAGTGTAATAGAAGCAAACGTTGGATGCTACATCCGAAGCTACATGTGCGCTAACGGCTAAAATCGTCAACACTCAGACGATTTAAAACCAGTGAAAACAGTAGCCTCACATTTGGTTTCTACAGGAATAACTTCCCACCCTTTGTGGTGTTAAAAACGAGGCATTATTAAACTGCAATGGGAAAGCTAAGTTAGTGAAATAGAAGCAAACGTTGGGTGCTACTCCCGAAGCTACATGCTACACTAGGTAAATAACAGGCAAACAACCATTGAGGAGATTCCTTTTAGTTTCACAGATGGAATTACTACACAAGTAGTTCCCTAAGCTTTGTCTCGTTATAAACGCGGCATTATTAAGACTGCTGTGATTAAGATAAATTAGTGGATTATGAGCAGAATGCTTCTGTGTTGGTTTATGCAACACTCTGCATGGTTTGCTGCACTAAGGGCATCTTGTCGCTTAGCGAGGAAAACAACATGGCTGTCGCTTGGAAAATTTTCCAGAGGATCTCGGGGCCGTGGACCAATAAGAAATGGGGGGGAGGGGAGTTATCATAGAATACTGCACGGTGGAAGTTTCTGGTTACTAATGTTGGGGGGGGAAGCATGGACATATAAAGAAAATATGGGGATGTGGCTGTGCCGACTGTGACGTTATAGTCGGCGAGAATTCTGACTGGAGTATATTGGGGGGAGGGGTGGGGGTTTCAGAAAGGGGGAGAGTGAGAAAAGGAGAGATTGTTATTCTTTTTTATATTTTGGCAGTCTCTAGGCACACCGTGGACCCATGGATATGTTAGAACACATTTAAAAAGTGCATTTAGCATAATATGTGACCTTTAAGACTTTTTTCTCTCCCATTTAAAACTCAATCAGATGATTGAGGATGTTTGCATTTCCCTTAAAGTTAGCCTACCTTTGTAACCCAATCCTTTAATGGGTCCTTCCCCTGAGCTCATTAGGAATCCCACTTCACATCACATCAATCCCAATTTCCAGCTAATTGTCTAGACTCTATCCTGTTGGGCTAATGGCATGATTACCCCGATTACAATGATGAAATCACTATAGGGTCAATTTGCCAAAATCTCCTCAAATACAGTATTTCCTCAAACATTCCTGTTGTGCACTCTATATAGAGTACACACTCAATTCTCTCATCAAGGCCTTCTTATAATTAGTCTCTCCTGACTGAAATGTTGTTTACCTTATACACCATTTGTACTTGAGAACTGTAAACTTGCAAACCCGCCTCTATGGTCCTCACGGGGGCTTATCCAGGGTCATCTGCTCATATTACAGCTGTTCCTCAAAACTTTTGAAGCCCTCCGTGGCTGTTGGAGTAGCAGGAAGAAGGGCTGAGTCAGTGCGGAGGAAAGAGAGATGCGTTTTGAGGCCTCGTACTCCAGCATCCTCTCCAAGAGATAGAAAAAGTTATGGTGTTCTGATCCGTGTGACAACAGGTTCTTCTGGAAAAGACACAAGGTTAAGAGAGACACGTGTTGTTTAAAAAGAGTAAATGAACTGAGATAATGATTTGCAACCTGCCTCAGCTCACCCTTAATGGTTTGCACTTTGCTTTCACATAGCGTCCGGCCTTGGAGGACTCGTTCCAGTCGAGACGTCCACGGTAGAAATACTTCTGCTTTCTGCCAAGAAAAGTTATCCTATACTATAAAGGTAAGCCGGTTGTTTGCGTGTGTGTGTGTGTGTGTGTGTGTGTGTGTGTGTGTGTGTGTGTGTGTGTGTGTGTGTGTGTGTGTGTGTGTGTGTGTGTGTGTGTGTGTGTGTGTGTCTGTGTCTGTGTGTGTGTGTGTTATGTGAAAGTGGCAGTGTACAGGAGGAGTGTGTTACCTGCTCCTTTGGATCATCCTCTGAGGAACTGGTCCCTGTATTCTCTCCATCATAGCAAGGTGCTCCTTATTGTCATGAGTCTACAAGTGAGCACACATGCACAAGTCAAGACCGTGTCATTGAGATCAAAAATCCTCCACGTTTCACCATGCTGGTATTTCACCAGAGTTAAAAAACATGTGACCTGGAAGAGTGTGAAGCCTTCGTAGTATTCAAACAGGATGCAGCCAATGCTCCACACATCACAAGGGTGACTCCAACCCAAGTCTGCGAAAAAAGATAGAAAGGGGGACCAGATCTTCGAAAAATTTTAAAACGTGACTGACTGACTGACTAGTGCAATTCAACCAAAGCTTACCCAGTATAACCTCAGGAGCTCGGTAGTGGCGTGTGGAGATGATGGCGGAGTGGTGTTCGTGGTCAAAGGTGGCGCTGCCGAAGTCAACCAGCCGCACTGTGGTGTCATTTATTCTCCTCTCGTTGCATTTCTAAAAAGGAGAAAGACAGACCAATGTGAAAGGTTTCTGAACTTTACATCATCAATTAATAGACCATTCTAGTTGATCACCTTGAATGTGTTTTGTTAAGTTTTGTTTTGGCCATAATTTCTATCAGTTATGAAAAAAATTCAGGCCACCACAGCACTATACTGACGCTTATGATTATAACTGTGTGCAAACACAACTATTCTAAAGGAAAGGAAGAGGAACATTAAACCTGCAGTGTGTAGAATTTTGGGTTTTATTTCCTAGCAGATTTTGTAGAAAGTAATTATAATATCCATAAGTACATTTAATTTAGTGCATAATAGCTGAAAAAAATGTTTTGAAATATTATTTTTTCCCTTAGAAAGGGTCTCATATATGTCCATATTTCTGCATATTTTGGACCAAGGCCTAGTGCCGCCATCTTGAAAGTGTCATAGTTGGAATGTCATCAGGTGCATTGTTTAAAATGTAGAATTGTTCTTGTCCTTGAAGGCCACTGTAGCTTCTGTTATTATTCAAAAGGGGTGGGGTTACCCAGGGAGTGTTGCATTCTAGAACTTTGTAGAACTTTCTTGATGATGTCATATTACACACTGCACCTTTAAGGCAAATATGAAGCTACATAATTTTTCATTTTATTGAGAATTTTAAAAATACAAAACTGCCATCGCCCCTACAGTTGTTTCTAACCTTCTCAGTGTTGTATACGAGGGAGTATTCTGAGTTGACAAAGAGGATGTTCTCGGGCTTCAGGTCAGTGTGAGTTACCTTGTTGTCATGGAGAACTGCAGTAGAGAGGGGGGGGGGGGGGTAGAGGTTTATCAGGAGAGAGCCCATTTGTTGACTGGTTGAGGTTTCAGTTAAACAGTCATGATATATTTGTGGGGGACAGGGGGGGGATAAACTTCAGTGGGAAAAGACAGTGGGAAATACTATAAATCAAGACTTCTGAATTATTGGTTTAATAGAACTCTTGAGTGTCCGATTATTACAAAATTGGTTAGCTTTGTAGCTCAGTCTAGTTCATTCATCAAGAGTACTTCTGCTGGTTTGAATAAAGGATATGTAAATATTTCAACTGAACATACCTCTCAAAACGCAATTTTAAGACACATACTTCTGCTTTGCTTTGGGAAATTTATTTTGTCATGTTTTTCCAATTTTATAAATTAAAAAGAATCTGTAGATTCATCTATAACTGTAATCACCTTAGTCTAGGCTACGTTGATGTATAACACAAACACTTCAGGTAACACTTCCCAGGTAGGAAGTTCCCACACTCTGAATATCTACAGTACCTGGCCTGTTTGCCATTGCATGAATGGGACAGCTGTGTATAACGTGTCTATTGTCATCACTGACGTTGATCCAGATTAAGCACGCTGCGTATTGGACTCACAGCTGACAGCGTTGCAGATCTGGTGGGCCATGTTTCTGATCTGGTGAATAGGATAAGGCAGAAAGTTGTTCGCTTTCAAGAAGTCAAAGGTGCTGAGAGACAGCAGCTCGAAGGAGATGCACACGTGGCCGTAGTAGTCAAACCAGTCCAGCATCTGCACACAGTGACTGATGGGAGAAGAAACAAACATAAATGAAATAATAGGTATAAGACATTAAAAAGTAACGTCATCCAGAAAATGTATCATAAATTACTCACTGTTTTTTGTCTGGATCTGTCTCGCCGATCTTCTCCAGGACATTGATCTCCAGTTTGGCTGCATCTCTGTATTTCTCCAAGTTCTTAATGATCTTCAGAGCAAGTCGACTTCCTCCTCTGTGTGGGGAAAACGCTGTGTTATAAAAAGTAACAACAGCAGATTGGTCTGACTTTCATTGTGAGATGAAGAACAGTTACCTGCTGTGGTCCAAACATTGCACCACCTTCCCAAAGGTTCCCTCACCTAAAGTGTCCACTATCTCATCTGTAAGAAGGAATGAGGTGCTTTTTTGTTTGTCTGTTTTCATACAAAAGCTGCAGAGACTTTCCACTGAACTGATACCTACATCTGTCCTCCAGGACGTCCCCACTTTGGTAGATGAGGTGGCCGTTCTCAGTATCCCTCCCACTGTTGCCCGCAGTCTCATCACTGCTCCGCTGGAGAAAAGTCAAACAGATTTATGACATGTGGTGGAAACTAAGTACTTCAGTACTGTACTTGAGAGTGCATTTTTCTGTTCTTCAAGTAATTATTTCTATTGTCTGCTACTTAATATACTACTACTCCACTCCATTTCAGCGGCAAATATTGTACTTTGTAATCCACTCATTTGTTTGTTAACATTGGTTTTTTTCTTTTGCATATTAAGATTAATAATATAAAAACGTTATGGATCCCTTGGTGACCAAGTATATACAATGGTAGAACTTAGCTTTTACCACCATTAATAACATCAACATTTAAGTGATGAACATGTATGATTTATGAGTTATTCTAAACTGTGCTACTGCTACTCTTACTATAGGTACAAGTTGTGGGTTATTCTTCCACTTCTGCAGGTGGAAAATAAGAAAAAAATAAGAAAAATCGGAGAACAGCCTGTATCGGTCTCTTCCTTCACTTGTCAACTGAAGCCAGAGACAGAGTGAGTGACATGTGACCTGTGGGTCTTAAAGGGCAAAGGTCATCAGCTGGTTTTACCCCCGTCTCAGACTGATGCATTCAAACTTACATGAAGACAATCACACACACACACACATAGTAAATCATAACTGCACTGAAGGGCATTCATTTAATCTGTTTCTTTTAAACTGCAGACTTTTAAAGAAAGATTAAAGAAAAAACAACCCTCCAGAATTCTTGTACATAAGGTCTATCCTAATGACCCAAGTTTGTTTTAAAGGAGGTTAATAAGAAATGTCATAAGACTTCTGGCCTCTTTGGAGGAGCTGAGGCTCTATTTCTATCCACATTCTGAGCCCGTTATTAATATCAGAAGCCCAGCATGTCCTGAGGAGACATTAACTGCGGGACACAGAATACACTGGGCACAAAAGCAAGTGACGCATTAAAAACCAAACACAGACAGACTGTTTGTTGTTAGAAGACCCAGCAGCTTAAAGAGAAAATGACCACAATGCTCAGAGGATTTTTAGCTCGGAGGTCGACCATGATGCAGAGCTGACAGGATTATCTGTAAAGAGAAACAGATGCAAGAACACGGCGGAGGCATGCACAGAAAAAACAGAGATACTCACAGAGAGGCAGAGGCAAACACAGTCCAGAAAGCCCTTAAAGAAAGAGTACAGCTCTGTCTTTCCCATCACACAAGAGGGCAGAGCTACTCCTCACAGAGGAGAATGGATGAGTGGAAGAGCAGAGGGCGGAGGCTGGTTGTAGTAAGGTGAGGGAGGTGAAGCAGCAGAAAAAAGGAAGACTATGAGGAGTCGTTGGAGGGAAGAAAAAACACAGGACAGGACCATACAATATGAAGGCACAGAAAAACAGGAGCACAGCTTTAACAAAGGAAAAAATAGCCTGCAGTGTTGTCAGCGAAAACCAGAAGCGACGGGGAGACAAGACAAGAAAGTGAAGCAGGAAGCTGAAGTACTTGACAAAAACAGAAAGTAGCAGACAGAAATGATACGAAGAGACAGGAGGAGAGAGAGAGAGAGAGCTGAGACACACGCTAATAATAAACTTTGGTCACAGCCCCCTAAGAAAGTTTCTCAGAGGAGAATCAAGATGTGGCGAGGGGGAGCAAAAGGAGGAGAGATCTGGTTTCAGTGGACTCACTCCCTCTCCTTCCTCACACCTCCTTAACCCCTGCAATATGTTTTGCCACACCTGTCCTGTCTCGGCATGCTGCAGATACCTTTCAATAGACACCGCATGCTTTCTTTACAAAAATAAACCCCACAGAGCTTTATTAAAGCTTTTATTTGGAAGTTCACGTTCAAGGGGACACATTTCCTGAACCGAGAAGTGCTTTTTAATTTTTTTTAAACATAGCCGAATCACATGAATTCAGTCTTCGAAAAAAAATACATCATAACAATAAAAACAGTAAAAAATTTCATATGAAATTTCATAAAATTTCTTTAAAAAAATGATGCTTTTGGTAAAAGTTATCATAAAAAAACAGCAGGTCAAATGTTTTTAAAAGCTTAAAATATTTCAAACATGTCAACTGGATAGACCAAAGTGATCAGCAACAAAACATTTGACTTCCCTGACTGTTTTCAGTGTATTAATACTAAAAGTCAACACAGGGAATGTCAGAAACAGCTGAATGATCTTCTGTCAGACTGAACAATGATGCTTGTTCTGGAGGCCTCGTGGGGACTCCAGTGGCCGCGTTAACACGTCACAAAGTGAGAAGCCACTCTTCTAGTTTAGGTCCCGGCAAAATCAATATGTCGCCGTAATGCTCGTGCTGCTCCACGCGTATCTCCCCTGCAGATAAAGGCACTACAGACAAGACACAAACGTCCAGTTTAAAGCCTTCAATTGGTGATGGATCAGCTGAACACAAAATCACAAGACAGAGCAACAATTTGTTGAATAATCTAGATTTTAGATGATTGATTACAGGCTTTCTATGGCGTGGTTCCTGTAACATTAACACACTTCCAACATGAGTGATGGCGATGATTAGGGGGAGAGCTGAAACTGACGCACTCACCAAGGAGCCTCTGAAAAATGTTGCTGACATATCGCCGGTTGGCGTCTGGCGGCAGGAGAGAATGAAAAAACACTGGTGTATCCTCGGACTCGGCCGACTCCAGCAGCTGCCTACGCACACGCACGCCCGCACGCCTACACACACACACACACACAGACACTTCAGCACATGATCATAGAGCTAACTTCTGAGCTCTGACTTTCTTCTGATTTGTAACGGAATTGCATCCGCTGTTATTACCCTGGAGACAGAGCTGCTTCCTGCATCTCGTCGGCCTCTGGGATGTCCTGCAGTGTAGCAACAGACTGGGCAGGGGTAGGGGACCTGACAACACACACACACACACATACACTAGAGTTTAACCATGACTGCACTCAAACAAACGTTTCATGTCTCATTTCTTTTTAACCTACCCTTCTCTCTCGGGTGTGATCACAGGGGGCATGTCCCTTTGGTCAGAGCTCTCCAGTAGAATTGAACTATGGGCTGTACAAGCACGCACACCCACACACACACACTTAAAGGATATCTGTATTGCTTTATATTTATTCCCTGCAGGCTGGCTCTAACACTTAACCATAAGTGACACATGCCTCACCCAGATCTCTGACCCCAGCCCAACCCCGGGGAGGGCAATGCACAAACCACAGTAGCTTGTGTTGAATGCAACATCAGTGGAAACACAAAAATTTCACTCCCAGATAAACACAAACAAGCTGATAACAGAATTTAAAGTAGAGCAGTAAGTATTTTGTTTTTTTACACTAGGTTTACCTGAAATAGCGTGCATCTCTGATTCTCGCAAATCTCTAGGGACCTGTGTTCACACACACACACACACACACACACACACACACACACACACACACACACACACACACACACACACACACACACACACACACACACACACAGACGATCAATTTACCCAGGTATCCAGATCAGAGTCCCACAAATAAACAAACTTGCTTCCACACCTCCTTAGAGCTGAGTTCCAGTCCCCCCTCCTCTCTTTGGGCCACCTCCACCATCTCACGGTCCCTTTCCTTTTCGGAGTCGGTGGACTCTTGCCCTCTCTCCCCGGCCACCAGATCCAAGTCTGAGATGGGCTTGATGGTCGCTAGCTCTTTCCATAGATTCAGCACATCTTCAGGCAAGACTGCAAGGCAGAAAGAAATAGCTTTAAAGTGTATGGGTAATGGGAATGCTTGTGGTGTCTTTTTACCCAGTACTTTGGTGTATGACCGATGAATGATGCAATTCCCATCATTGCTAATGAGCAAATGCTAGCTTGCTTACATGCTAAACTACACGGTAAACATTGTATCTGCTTAACAGCAAGCTAGCTGAGGTCAAATATCTGAAAGAGTTACTTTAAAAAGGTGTCACAAATTATTACCACTAGGAGGATTAATCCTTCATAGAGAGCCACACAATAAATAAATAAATATATAAATAACTATTAGATCTGTCCTCAAAGACTTGTCTGTTGTTTACCACAGCTCCATATGCACAGTGACTAATTTAAGATACAGTATGTCAGCTTTTCTTTCACCCACAGAAGTGTTTTCATTCTATGTTTCCTGAATGGACCTCTCCTAAGGACTGTATCCCCCAGTCAAGTCATGAGGGTGTGATAGTGAGCCAGTACTAACAAAACCAGGTACCTCGAAACTAGAGCATGTTAAATGGAATTCATTTGTTTGGTTTAAATCTGTGCCCCTTTCTCATCAAGATATGTCAAAAGTTCCTCTGTCTTTCTTCTTGCCATCCGTATCCATATATAAAGTTTAGTGGCACATCTTTTGCAGATGTGAAGTTGGGTATTAAACCCCCGATGTTAGTGTGAGCAGAGCAGAGGTGTGATACTGACAGGTGCATGGGTTGTTGAGCAGCTCAGCAGCAGAGGGCATCCTTTGAGAAGGTGGCGTGGGGAGAACCATAGGCCGGGTCTCAACATGAGGGTCCTCTAACCGCTGCTGGTGCTCCTCGTAGGGGATCTGTGTCTCCGGGTCGAAGAAGATCAGCTGCCTCTTCCTCCTCCTCCTCCTCACCACTGGAGAAGCACGCTGAGAAGAAGGCGAGTCCTGAGTGTTAGAGAGGGGTGTGGGGGAAGTCAAACTTTCCACCTGTTAAGCCATGTTATGAAAAATCCCTTTAGTTGGTGCTTATCCTCCTGGGCCTTCATATATTATGTTATAGTTCTAAGTTCTTCATCAATATAAGCCTTATTTTTATTGTGTTGTTTTAACTTTTTAAATCTGTGCCTTTTTTGTGTCTTGTTGTTATGTTCAATTTAAACTGAAAAGGTGTTAATACTAACACTAGATATAAAACTGTTCTATAAATGTGCTCTTTCCTATGAATACAAATATAACTCATTGTATCATTATTGAAACATAATGGGGGATTTTTCACAACCTCGAACTCCGACAAAGTTATTATTGTTATTAAAATATAACTCATAATAATTTTTAGTAATAGTATCAGACTCATGGAAAAAACCACCCAAATGCTGGCACCTGCTCTAACTGTGCTCTCTCCCGTCCCCTGTGAGGGGATGGTGGGGTGGACGGGAGGGCGGGTCCGGAGACAGGGGTGAGCTGGTCCGCGGGGGGTCCAGGCGGCTCCACTGACTCTTCCAGAAACAACAACACGGCGTCTTCCTTTAATTGGGTTGCTGTCTGTGATCTGACAAAGGTAAAAACACAGGTAAGAGTGTGCACTCGTGTGGGTCGGCGTGCTGCTGATGCATGCATCTTGATTTGATGATTATTACTCAATGGTGGAGGCGGTGAGCTCTTTGGTTCTGTCTCTCTCCCGGTCTTCCTCCCGTTCCCTCTCCATCTCCAACTCTCCTGGGATCACATCTTCTCCTGGTATTTCCTCTTCTCCTGTTAGAAAAAGGGTTAAAAAAACATACAGTAACCTTCTCACTTCCTTCCTTTTTTACCTTTGTCTCAGAGTATGGAGCTCCTTCATTTTTTTTTAATCACACACACACCTTCTGGAAAGTAATCTGTTTGGGCCATGAGTAGGTCAATAGTGTCTGGATGCTGATATTCAAGCTCCACGCCTTCAAACTAGCCGAGAGAAAAGAGGAAGAGGGAAGAATAGATGAATGGTATAGTGGGGACCATTTGGGAAAACGAGCTTCTTCTGCCAGCTGTTACCTCTGCGATAGGGATAGTGACAGGCTCCCTCTCCCTCAGAGTAATTGATTCTGGAGATGCAGTTATGCCTGCAGAGAGGGAGGAAAAATATTTGTGACATTAATAAAAAAGCCACTATTACGGCTCTCTTCTGCCAATGCTCTCCCTATGTTTTCCTGGTAAGCAGCGCGGCTGATATTTATTAAAGTTGAGGACAGGCTTTGTGTGTTCTGTTGCACTGGAATGTAGAGTCCTCAATCGGCATTTCCAACGTCCAATGATAAATTGGAAATGGGGGAAAAAAAGCCAGTAAGTAGGAGAGCACTAGTTGACATTATTTGGTCTAATGTTTCAAATGTGTATCAGTATGAACTAAAACAGAACAAACATTCAATCCTTAATTGGTCAGAGATAACTGATGTAAAAGCAAACCTTACTCATAATCTAATAAATTGAGATACTGCACGAATGTGTTGAAGATTTATTAATCAATAGAAACATGTTGATTTTCAATTTTCACATTTGAAGTAAAGGTTCATGATTTTTAAAAGTCTGTCCTGTACAAAAATCTTAATTGTTTGGCTTTTCATTCTGTTAATACTGAACATTATGAGGTTGTTTCTTATTGCTCTTTATTTTATGCATTTAATATATTTATTAAATTGTCTGGCTGACTTCATTTGAACAGTCCAAGAGTTTAATTATGCCGCTGTAAAGACCCAATGCCCTTAAGAGTTGGTAAATGTACAATTCATTACAGGACATCAAGTCCTCTCACCGCTTTCTGCTGCTGCTGCTGCTGAACTGGGCACTTCTGGATGCTGAGGAGAGCTTTCTGTCACCCAACGCTCCTGACCAATCTGAGAGACACAGAACATACAGATGAAACTTCATTTATTAATACAAATATTTTAATGCATTTCCAGCTTCGACTTCGTATACAAATATCTGCTAGGGTTTTGCATTTCCCTACTTTTGCATTTGTGTACCTACCTGTATCAGTGAATTAGGACTGGGCATGGCATCCTGCATTTGCATGATTCCGAATAAAGGGTCTGGAGCTCCTTCTGTCTCCTCTAGGAGACTCAGTGCATCAGGGAAGTCCACAGCTTGTCTGTGCCAAATAACAGGAAACCCCAACAGCAAGAAACAAAAGTGGAAAAAACACAAGTTATTAGGTGTTTGTTTGTAAGCTTTGGCGCAGGCAAATGTGTGAAACGTTAAAGGTGATACAGCGGGGGTAGCACCTTTTTAATAGGGAACTTTTTAATAATAATTAATTTAATATTTGTCTAATTTTTTTCTGAGACCATCAGTGCAGAAAATGCTTTTTTTAATCGTTTTTCTTAATTCCTTTGTCATGGCTACACTCACCCAGGAACAACAGCTGGCACAGTAAAAACACTACCGCTTTTGTCCAAAGGGGGTGCAAAAATTAAGACAAACTGAAAGTTCCTCTGAGCACTTTTAAGCATCTGCTGTCACCTGCTGGAGTCATCCAGATCAATGTTCTGGGACATGCCCGGTTTGGCCAGCTTTCCCAAAACGGACTGGAGTTCCTCTGGAAGGAAACAAAGGTTGTGAACCATTGCACTTGCCTCAGCATGTCATTTGTCTAATAGTCTGTTAATGTTTTCTTACCCAAGAAAATGGCACACTGCCGGTGGAAGACGACCACCACGCCATACTGCAGCTGGGAGGAGAGGTAGAGGGAGAAGCGAGGTCGCGGCAGACCAGGCCGAGGTGGCGGCACCTGCTCCAACACGTAGTTCATGATGTCATCGCTGTACGGGCAATCGGCATTTATTGTAACTTCACAGATCAAACATTAGCCCATTTTAAATATGCAACAACGAATAGTAAATAACTTCTCACCAGGTGCTCGTCACGCTGACTTTTAGGAAATCCCGGCGAGTGATTCTGATGCCTCTGGTAGCAACAAGCCTGAAATGGGCACAGGGTGTTTATATGATAATGTTGTTTCATAGTTTATGTATCGGGGTCCAAAAGCAAAATTAATTTTGAGAAGGCTACAACCTCAGCAGGCAACTGTATACCAGCAAAAAGTAATGACGGCAATCAGCTGGCTGTTGGTTGGTCTGGTGCAACTAAACCCGCAACCGCACACATTCTTTCAGGCTTCCTGTCTGAGGCACAGGACGGTGGCTGGCAACTCTTGCTCTTAATACGTTTGCAAATTAAAACTGATTTTAAATTGAGATGTTTTTGCCTTGTGCCCTTTTTGTTGCCATTTATTTTGTTGTATTTTTTAAATTTTGCTCATAAAAATTACGACATAACCATGTTGTTACATGGTTGTATGCAGGGTGTGATAAGGCAAGGGAGCACCGCATGAGGCAAATTAAGAAGGCCTACACCTCGTCTCATAAGGTTTAATCAAATAGACTTCTGTCATTGATTCGATTCATATTGCTGAACACTGATATGGTGGAACATCTGTACATTTTTTCATGCAAAATTCCTGCTGCATATTAATAAACTTAGAGCTTGTACTTCGTTCCCTCTCTTTTCCTTATAATGAAACCTTTGACCTTATCTTCAAAGCTGTTCTTTGGGGGACTTCAAAGGGGACCGATGTGTTGTTTTGGCTACAGCCTCTCTGTTGCCAGATATTTGTTTACTGTGCCTCCAATGCACCTGCACTAATTTTTTTCTTTTTCTTCTTTGAACCGGTCACGCTCCAGAAGTGTGTGTAGTTGTAATTGTGTGTAGTAGCCATAAGTAGTAGCCTTTGTGAATACTAAGTAAAGAGACAATGGAGACACTTGGAGGAATTTTATTCTGATTAACTACATTTCAGTGGGGATGATTGCACTATTCAGAACAGTAACTGTGCAGATGGAGAGAATATATATATATATATATATATATATATATATATATATATATATATATATATATATATATATATATATATATATATATATATATATATATATATATATATATATATATATATATATATATATATATATAATAAGATTATAAATTACACACAAAAAAAGAAACTCTACCGAAGGTGACTTCAACATTAAAATGCTGCTTAGTTGCTACTTTTACTTTGAAACTCAAAAGTACATCTAACTGTTAAAACCTCTGGATTAATTTTTGAGTTGTTTAGCTGTTTTGGCTCAAATAAAACTTCGAAAAACTCCCTCCACAACCGGTAAGACCCGGTCCCAGATGAAAAAAACTTCACTTCACTGGAGTTAGCCTTCAACTATACATCGATTAAAATGGTCAGAAAACCTTTTTACTCACCAGATTGTAGAGAAACATCCAGTGTGACGTTTTAAGACTGTGGGGTAGTAAAACATCTTTGCAAAGAAAATCGAAAAATCGATCAAATGGCTGATAAATCACTGCTGCGTCAAATGGGGATCTTGTCGGCTTTTGATAGAAGATGAGATATCGGATTGTTTACTTTTTGGATGAAGCTGATTGGTTAGCGAAAGTAAAGTGCGGTCTTTGTTCCATAGTTACAAGCAGATAATGTGGGCCTACCTGTACAGGGCTGTACAGTGCGACAGTTTTGATCGCATTTGCTACTGAAATTGATCACGTGCGATGATGAATACAACTCCAATCGCACTCGTGCTAGTGTTGCCACCCGTCCCGTTTTTCCCAGAATTGTTCTCTTTTTTTCACCAGCTGTGACCCGTTTTTTGGGGAAAATGCCAAAACCTCATTTGATTTCCTTCCTTCGTTCAGTAGTTAAGGCCGTCTCACACGGGCCGAGGAGTTTGTTGCGCCCGCTATTGCATCGGAGAGGCGGGCGGGCAGGGGCGGTCTTAACGATCTCGGGGCCCGTTTCAAGACCCTGTGTGGGGCCCCACACTTTTTTTTTTTTTTTTTTTTTTTTTTTTTTATAAATAATGCTTGTGCATGCTGCCCGCGAAAATAAAAAAGATTGTGGAAACCAGTTGGTTCATAGACGGATTATGAGATAATGGGCCCAGACTCTTTGTACCGTTTTAAAGTTAAATGCATCAGAGCAGAGGAACATTTTAATCAAATCTTGAGCTGCAGAAGGAACATTATTTTTCTTAAACAGGCACTCTTTACTCTGCAACTGTGAAAACAGTACAGTAGATTGGTCTGCAGACTCATGTTATATGATGGAGGGGCCCATTGCAATATATACAGGGTGGAAAGCTACTTTTCATGAACAGTATAGAATTTACACATAGCAAGCTTATTCCTGTTTGTGTGTGGGGGGCTTAGCTGTCCCTCATGAAGCCCCTTAGACAGAGCTAATAATGCTTTTGTTTTGCACTTGCTTTTCTATTTGTCACCTAGTTGGGGCCATGATGATTTATTTCCTTATATTTAGGCTATTCCTTGTTGGACCCTGTTATTGACATGAGTGACTGAGCTCTTTGACAATGCAACATTTAAAGTTACTATCAGTATTTCTGGCTTAGGCCCCCCCCCCCCCCGAGCCCTTGGGCCCCTGGGCATGGTTGCATGCAATATTATTCTCAAAGTGCACCAGATTGATGAATTTTACTTTAAAAGGTTGCATTTTTTTCTTCCGGGGCCCCCCTACAAGGTCCAGGGTCCCCACCCACCTCAGTCTCCCAGCCTATACTGTAAAAAGCACTGTAGGTGTGTATGGTTATTATAGGTCATTACACTGGTCAGTCTGAACTGGTAGCCTAATAATGGCCGAGCCCTCCGCCCCAAACATTCAAGTGTCCCTTTTTTTCCTAAATCCAAGGTGGCAACCCTAACTAGTGCGACAGCCTGCCAAATTGCAATT
Organism: Ammodytes marinus; assembly: GCF_949987685.1. Lineage (NCBI taxonomy): Eukaryota > Metazoa > Chordata > Actinopteri > Uranoscopiformes > Ammodytidae > Ammodytes > Ammodytes marinus. The sequence continues at coordinate 20,623,419 of NC_137217.1, read as the reverse complement.
GGCAGGTTAGATTATTTTGTCTAAATTGCAATCAGTGCACCCCTATTAATTTTTCTACAATTATTACTGCACACACTAGGAAATAATATTAATTGAGAATCTCAAATGAGACCAAGATGACATGCTCAAAGGTAATTAGAGCGAAATGCAAGGGTTAAGGTTATGCAAGTTTTCGATCATACTTTGTGTGCTACCAAATTTATTTTTGTGCTACTGATTTTTTTTGCTTGCTAGCACCAGTGCTACCACTTTAAAAAATAAGCGTACAGCCCTGCTGTAGTACATTTTAATACAATAGAAAATGTATATATTAATGAATTGTAATTATTTCAGTATTACATCGCGGTTTTCTGTATAATTGATAGTGTTTTGTTGCAAACTTTTATATATTACAAATGTAGTATATTTCTATATTTAGTTATTTCTATGTTGTGTTAGTTACTTATTTTTGCGATCGTTTTATTTTGGCAAGTTACAGAAAATGCTTGTGCAACATTTAATTAGTTATCAGTGCTGTAGTGAACATGGTTTAAAACTAAATAATGCATTTACTATTGCAGTCTGAATTCTTGCATTTAGTTTTATTCACAATGTTTTCCCATAATAATAAACTGGTTCACCTTGAAATTGTACTTTTGATGGCCTTGTTGCTTCACAAAAACAGCAAATGCAGGAAACTTTGGTTCATTAAAGAAAATGTGATTTTATTCAGATGTAAAGAAATGCTTTATGGATAAAATGAAAATATAAAATAACATCTGTAATAAAATCATCAGTTGAACTTAAAAAAAAAAAACGAAAAATACAAAGTAACAGTGTTGAAGAGGCTTGTCTATAGTTTCCTATGGATACAGCAGAAAGAGTGAATGAGACCATGATGGTTGGAGATCACAGCAGTCTTCCTCTGCACTCAGTGGAGCCGCAGCAGCAGAGCAGCACCTTCCCTTCCACGCTGCCCACCTCGTAGTTGTAGTCCCAGGTCAGCTCTGTGCCGGCCCGAATCCGCCTGCACAGGGACGCAAGCAGGCAAGTGAGTGCCAGGGCAAGAGCTTATCAATACATTCACTTAAAATTCAACAAGTGCATACTAGTAACTGAGGTCTCCTGGAAAGATTAATAGCTGGAGTTTATTGTATTGTTTTATTGTGTAAAGAAAGCAGTTAAGCTTCCCATCACTTGTAACACTGTGATCACTGTTGTCGGCAACTTTCTGGTTGTAAGCAACAGTAACAGCTTTAACCAGAGTGAACTGTTTACCTGTCATTCTTCATAAAATATATTTCTCATTCTATTTCATAGTATTATTAGTCACTGTGCAGTGTTTTGGCTAGGGCTGTCTAGTGATTTTAGATAATTTTTCTGTGATTAATTAATCGAAATTAACGCGTTAATCTGACAGCCCTAGTTTTGGCATTTTATTAGCATCACAGATGTTCATGCTTCGAACAGCCGGAGACTGAATCAAAACAGTGAAGTTCCAGTGAAAGCTAAACAAACTTAAATCAAGGGATTAATCTCTAAGAGCGACCTCTTTCACATTGTCACACCCTGTGTAGCCTGGAATCATTCTGAGATTGACAAAAACATCTATGACTTGTGTTAAATTTGGTTTAAAACTTACTTGCTAGCAAAGAACGCCACCCAGGGAAACCGCAAGTCATGTGTGTCCACAAACACATTCTGGACAAAAAGGTTTGGGCTACAGCTGTGCTGTAATAGGAAAGGTAGACAAGAGATTACAAAATATGATAAACACATAGGAAACAGAATTGAGGTGACATCACATAGATACAAACTGAGACCCTGTGCATCACACACTCACATTGAGGTATCGCCCAAGGTTTCCTTCCAGCTTGGCATCAATGATATAGCAGGACTCTTCACCGTCAAAGAACAGGCGGGTGTTTTGGGGAGTCTTGTCCCCGCCTCCTCCAGTTTGTCCCTGCTGTCCTGTTTTTCCTCCCTGACCTGCCGACCCTCCCCCGCCTCCAGGGGCACTGGATTTCACCATCATCCCGTGGCTGCCCTTCAGGGCGAAGCCGCGAGTAGATTTCACTGCTACCTGCTTCTTAGTCACACCTGAGCAAAAACAGCAACAACGGGGACAAGAAAAAAGAAAATGACTGGAAAGTGAAAAAAACAAATGCTATCATTATGAGTGTGGTGTAAATTCAAATATTTTCTTATTTACTCCCTTCCTTCCTCCTCACCCGGGATGACTTTCTGTTTGGACTTGTGGTCGTCAGATCCAGAGCTGATGGTTTGAACATCGTCACTGTCGGAGAGAGTCATCACATCCTGTTTCCTCCCGGTATCTGACCTCACTAGACTGCAAGAAACACAAAATTGATTGTTGACAGCATTAACTTTATGTAACATTATTGATCACAGAGTTGCTGAAAGATTGCTTAATACTAAATATTGAACAAAGTATCTATTTGAGCATATTTTGATGATTCCAACGAACCTTGTGCCCTCTCCGGATTCCTAAGATTGAAAACAGGGAAGGAAAGGTTGTATCAATCACATCATAATACAAAATCCACTTAAATAAAAGCCACCTTTTACTATTTATTGTCTTACAAAATATAATAAATCAAAGACGAGAGTTCTTAAGAGCAGAAGCAGTAGGATTAAACCTTTATTTCTGTACAAGCTTTAAAAGCGCTGTGTACAAAAAGCTCCGTTCCATCAAACATTATTCTTTCTCAATCTCCCCTGGACTAACCTTTTTCTCCCCCTGGTTGGTTAGCCAGGAAGCCACTTTGCTTTTCCCCGTCTCCTCTGGCATAGAGGGTGGCTGCTCTTCATCATTCAGCCCATCTTTACTGTCCTGACTCCCTGGGGCAGAAAGCAAGAGAGGCTTGTGAAGAAATGCTGCAAACCACTTTTGGACTCACAAATATTAGCAGAGCGGAAAAATAGACCTAATAAAATAAACCTCCTGGAAAGATGCCACCAACTGACCTTCCTTTGTGCCCTTGACCTGACCACGTGTGGTGTAACTCCTCCACACAGAGCTGGAGCTGAAGTAATTCTCCTTCACAAACGTGTCGTCTGAAGAGTCACTTTCATCTTCACTCTTTGAGTCCTTGTCGTCGTCATCATTGCTGTCCCCCGAGGTGCTTGGACTTTTGGCTGTGGCAGAAAAAAGAATAACGTGTCAAATGTGGAGAAGAAGGAAGATAAAATGTCCGCCGGACCAAGAGGAGACTGCTTGGAAACTGCAGAGAACCTAACCAGGTCTATCCTTTGGATCTGGACTCACCCTTCTTGGGCGGGCGCCCAACAGGGTTAGCTGAAACCATCTTAGATGGTTGGATTTTTATCCTGGACATGTCCACACCGCTTCCCTCACTGTCTGAACAGTGAGCTTCACTCTCATAGCCCTCTTTGAAGTTCTCCACACTCTCTATGTGGTCCAGATTAGCAAAATACTCGTCCCCCATCTCTAGACCTTCCTTGTCGGCAAAGTCATCCGTCAAGATTTTACCTGGTTAAGTGGAAGAAAAAAGAAGAGAAGAAGAAAAACTTTGACTTTGAAGTCAAGTCTGCAGTTGTATTTGTAAGGATTAAACTGATGATGATGTCTGCCTGTTGTCTATCACGTCTGACCTTACAAAACCATTCTTATAAATCTGTTCCCTTTTCTCACCGGCATAAATGCAGACAAAAGAGCCCTTGGCCACGTCATCCAAACAGCGGATGCCCCAGCCTTTGTTCTGAGTCTTGAAGAGCTGGAGACGCACCTGCAGGCCGTGCTGCACCAGCCGGTTGGTGCACTGCTGAGAACAGCATTTGCACCGCTTATTACACTCGTAGATCCTGAGAGAGAAAGAGCAATCCATCAGGGAAGTGGATAGATTATGACTTTTTATCTTATTATAAATGTAAATGTAATGAGGGCTGAGAGTGTATCCCTCTTTCTGTCAAGTACAATGTGTGTGTGTGTGTGTGTGTGTGTGTGTGTGTGTGTGTGTGTTTGTGTGTTTGTGTGTGTGTGTGTGTGTGTGTGTGTGTGTGTGTGTGTGTGTGTGTGTGTGTGTGTGTGTGTGTGTGTGTGTGTGTGTGTGTGTGTGTGTGTGTGTGTGTGTGTGTGTGTGTGTGTGTGTGTAATGTCTGACCCTGTGGGAAGGCATTCCTCTAATCGTTTGTGCAAAAATCCAGCAGTTGGGTTGATCTGTGCCCCCGGTGTACAACCTGTAGCCTGAAGAGTCAGCTGGTGGCATGAGCATTTGGACCTGCAATGAAGACACAAGGACATGAGTTCACAATATTGACACAATGCGAGTAGAAATGTCAAAAACCATAGGGTGAGGAATTTGGCTGACTTGTCTCGACAGCCGTCTGTGCAATCACACCCGACCAGGAAGTCTGAACTGGAGTTGATGTATACTCCATCCTCAGGAATACGCTCTTTACCTTGAAGAGAGGAGAGGCAGATCTATTAATATTTTGCAATGGTTTAATCCACTGGGATATTTCATAGAAGGTAAGATAAAGATAAAGGCAGCTGCATGAATAGGTTATTATTTTGTATTTATTCTATCTATGCATTTTTACACATAACACCTGCAGTGTACAGTATGTGAACTAGAAAGGCGGGAATGTAAAGGCTTCCAAGAATTGCTCTCTCGACACTTAAAGCAAAATTAAGAAATCATAGAGATCAAAAATAAATAAATTGAATGGTCATCTTTGATATGTAAACCTGACACCCATATTTCCCACAATGCAACTCGACCGTCAACTGTTTGGTCTGAGATGTGGGTGTCATGGTAGTAGCAGCTAATGTAACCTCGAGCTGCTAGCGTCAAGCAGTATAGAGGAGCGTGGGTTCAGAGGTCTCCCTTCACCCTCAGATTTTCTTTAATGTAAAACTTCCCACTTGAAGCAATTTATAAACTTCACACAGTGGAGCGACAAAATGCTTCAAACGATTTTTCCCAAATATGCTGCATTACTCGGAGACCTGTAAAATCTCTTTGATGTGTAAAATAAGTGGCTGCTCCTGGAACACGCTCTGACGAATCTCTCCTTTGTTATTATCCCAATGTTATTCTTACTGTATGCTACTTTAGGAGGCGGGGTGTTATCGATCTCGTTGACGCAGGACAGTGGGATGTCCTCCTTCCCCTTAGTGATGTCGGGAATGTAATAAAATGGCCTCTGTGGCTGGAAGGGCCGGTCCACCAGCACGTAGGGGTCGAGACAGAACATCTCTAAGAATATAAAGTCACAGCGGGTCTGGAAGAGGTAGTACTGGATCTCTGCCATGTTACGCAGGCAAAGCCCACATGGAGCCTTGTAGATCACGTGGAAGGACATCTGAGGGGCGGACATGGAGAAGACAAGAGTTTTACAATTGAGTTGAAATGCAAGGATGTTAGGGATACACGAAGGCAAATAAAAGTAACTAAGTGCCCTATATATAGTCATGGAAAAAAGTGTTGCCACTCCTGGAATTTTGTCAGGTAATGCACTGCTTCTCCCAGAAAATGTTTGCAAGTATAAATGTTTTGGCATTAATATGTTTATGTCATTAATTGTTTTCAATGAAAAAACATAAAAGCGAAATAGACAAAAAGCCAAATTGGATATAATTTCTTTGGTAAAAGACATCAATGTGTTTATTAGTATGAATGGTCCAAAATCCAGTGGAGAGGTATAGAAAGCGTATTGATGGATACAGGAAGCCATTGTTTTCTGTTATTATTTTCTAAAGGTTGTGCAACCAAGTATTAAGTTCAGGGTGCCAACACTTTTGTCCGGCACATTCTTTGAGTTGTGTGTAAAATTGTATCCGACTTGGCATTTTTGTATTTTCTTTTTTGCGTTTTTCAGTCGGAAACAAATGTAATAGAAATATTAATGCCAAAGCAGTTGTTATTGCAATCATTTTCTGGGTGAGAGTTATCTGACAGAATTCCAGGGGTGCCAACACTTTTGTCCATGACTGTATATACAGTATATATCCAATGCTCCCTTCCTCTGTCCCTTCGAATGTACCTTGCGGTTGACTTTACGTCGTCCAGTCATGCGTCTGAAGTCGTACAGTAGAGGTGTGAGGAGGGGATTCTTTCCTCGGTGGAAGTCTTGCCTTGCAGGTCGGACACGGTTCAGACATGCGGGCTGACAGGTGTGTGCCAGGTAGAAGATGCGGTCTGTGGGGGCGCGGTATGACGGCTGATGTGGGATGGTGGCCATGGTGTGGGTAATAGGAGGGGGGCCCGGGGCGAGCTGCCTCTGATACGACATGAATGTCGGCGAAGCAGTGTTTTGGACATTCAATATCCTCATACTTTGGAGTGAAAAACAAAGGACAAAGAGAAAAAAGTGATTTTAACAATTTTAAAACCTCTTGTGTAAGAATGAGATCACTTTCAACAGTGCATGTCTAACAAGTTGCAACTTATTAGACAGAAGAATAAGGTGGACTCACCCAGGCAGGTTGCTGGGACTGGAGGAGAGTGATTGCATGACTTTGGAGGCGTGAGTGCCTCCCACCCCGGGGACAAACGGAGACGTGCTCTTCTTTGCCATCTGATGTTTATTGCTTGAAGACACAGAGGAGACGTATCAATCAATATTAAAAGTCGCTGCATCCTCTTTAATTGTCTAAGATTAAAGCTCCAGTAATAATTTTTTTTTTCATTAAAAAGCATCAAACTGAAGCTTTTAATGGCTTTTGATTTCCATCATGAGCTGGTGCGGCTAAAATAATAAATATCATACTGGTATCCTTCCGGTAAACTCATACACAACTCCAAATAAATGCTTTTTTTATGTCTGTTAAATGTGCAAATATGCAACTGTTTGCTTCAAAAACTGATAGTATGTCAATGCTTGTGTTTTAGCTTGTTTTGCTGCCCTGCCCGAGTAAGAATCAATTGATGCTAACTGTGAGAAGACCATGCTCAGGTTATTTGGTTGCATGCTAGAGATTGTTCTTAAAGGTTAAAGAAAAAGAGGTAAATGAACTTTGTTTTGCAAAGTATACACCTTTAAACAAAAGAGAAATATTTTTAGTTGTGTTACTGCTATGTTGAGTAAGCATCACTCACTCAACACGTGGAGGTTGTGGAGGTGGTGGGGGTTGAGGGCTTTGTTGAATGGGTTGGGTTGCTTGGGGCTGTGGTGGTTGTGGGGGTTGAGGACGTGGTGATGTTTGTTGTGGTGTCTGTGAAGGCTGGCTGGGTGGAGCCTGCTGTGTTTTGACGGGAGACGATCCGAGAGGTCCGTCACTGGTGTATTGAACAACTGGCCCTTTACTCCTCATCACCCCTGGAGGTGGCAATGGACAGCAAGAAATGACGTGGAAATTAAAACGACTAAAAAGCAAACATCGATGACGGTGTCAACTCATGGCTTTCACCAGACAAATAAGTTATTTAGTTGATGAATAATTGCAAGTGCAGACAGAGCAATACTCTTTGTCAACATGCAGGTGCATTACCCATGTTAGGTCGTGACCTCTGCATGCCAGCTAGCTTCTTCTCATGTGTGTTGGCAGTGGTCATCTTCAGGTTGAACATTGGCTCCAACCTGGTAGAGCCTCTGTATATCCACTCGCTCCTCTTGTCATCCTGATCAGCACAAACCAACACAAGAAGTTTACTAAGTTAAAATCACAACTAACCGGCATAGTTATTGTGATTGATGTGGACACACCAGCAATGAGCAAGGCCCTTCTGTTCTTTTTCACAGCTTGTCTAACTGAATGTTGTATTCTAATTTTTTTACACCGACATACCAAAAAGAGGATCTTGACCAAGCTTCCATCCACTTCCTCCACTTTGCTCCTCCACCAGGTGCCCTCCCACTCAGTCTTGATGATCTGTCCAACCTTTAGCAGCACCATAGGCCTGCTGGGATACGCAGTGATGTACTCCTCGATGAAGTCTCGACACGACGCATCCTCAATATCCTCCCAGGTGTGCTTTACTGTGTGAACAAGAACAATCGCAATTAATCAACACAACGATTTGATTCAGTCTTACCACAAATTGGCTCCCAAAAGACTGAAACCACTTGAATTTAACCAACTCATTTCACAGCTTAATGAGTTTTTAAGATTACAGGTGCAGAAGGAGATAAATTGAGAAATGGGCTCTTACATGGTCTGCAAACAGGGTAGAGCTCAGGTAGCGTCACATATGAAGCATAGCCATCATCGAAGAAGATCAAAAATCTGAAACACAGACAGAAAAAGATATTAGCTAGAGCCTGACTGATTCACTTTTCATAAACAGTATCAATATTTGCAGTATCAGTACTGTCTCTATTACATAGTTTGTCCATCAGTGAGCACTGATATATTTTTTAAAAGTGTAAAAAGTCCTTCTCACTACATAACTTTTAACTCTCAAATATTTATATTGTCCTCAAACAGACAGTTGATGACATAGCTTTAAAAATCAACACATAAGCACATGCAATCAGTATCCCCTAACTCGGTTCCCCCACTCTTTAGCCTTGTCCACCCACCTCATACGGTTCTTATTGCTGGGCATCTCTGCCACTACTCCAGCATATAGCCACACCAGGTTGCCGTCCTTATACTTGGCGACTACACGAGCCCCGACGTACAGACTCTCCAGGGTGGGGTTATAATCGAACGCCACATGGTTTCCAGACAGCAGACTCTTTCCTTTGTCAAACTTCACTTTGTACTTGAACAAACCGTGTTCTGTACATAGAATATAGTGACAGAGGGTGTGTTGTATGAACATATATCAGTTCGGGAAAATGCAAGAACAGAATACTTATAATAAAAACAATGGGAAACTTAAAAGCACAGCAAAATGTTCTGTAAATTCACCTGCGGGGTTGACAGCGACAAGGCTGCCTCTGTGCCAGGTCTTGGTGCGTTTTTTCCCCAGAATGCTCATCCCCACCTTGACCTCATCTTCTTTCAAGTTTGGGTTTGGCTGGGTCATGGACTGCGAAGGAACCCCGGATACAAACACTGCTGGCACTGAACCCTGAATACCTGCAGGGTAGGTGAGGGTTAGTTATCCAATGATATGATCCTTTGACAAAGGTGTGTGATGCATGTAACGTTACCAATGGAAGTATGTGTGCAAACCTGACTGGGATGAAAACTGCGCTGGAGATCGGAGCAATGTGGCACCAGGGGACGGCCTGGTGACTATTTGGACCAACTTCTGCACCTGCTGGGAGGTTTTCTGTAAAGCAGCAAAGGCGTCTTTTGCCTGACAAAACAAATAAGTTTGTCACTATCTGCATACATTGAATCACATACCAATGGAGTTGTCCTGGCCTGTCTAGTACATTAGAGCAAAGTATGTGTCATAATTTGGTCTATTTGACTAAATTCTCAGTAAGGATGCATTGCTCAGTACAATGCAACACATCAACATGTACCGCACACTGCGATCAATGCATTGAACCTCACGTTATTAATTTTGTTGTTTTTTACATTTGAGTTAATATGCAGTTGTTTAATGTACAGTATAGTAGTGTAAATAGATCCAACAAAGGTCCATTACATGATTCTGGAGATATTTATTTAGTCCAAAACAACAAACATGGTTGATAACTTATTTGTTATAGAGCTTTAGAGAAATAACACAAAAATCATTCAACACATGTAATGCATCTCCCTCATACCAGCCCACATGTACAATAACAGATCAATATCATTAAGTTCTTTGGTTGTTCTCACCACTGGATTTTTGCCTGGAGTGACCATCTTCTTAGGAGGAACAACTGAAACATGATGAAGAACACAGGAGAAAAAGATATTGAATAACCCCAATGTTTTCATGTCGTTTTCAGCTTGTAGCTGTTCTCAGGAGAGAGCGACTTACGACAGCCCACCGCAATCACATCGTCGTCCTCGTCATCGTCTATCTCGATGACCTCAGAGGAAACCATGCTTCCTCCGCCCCCCTCGTCCTCTGAGCTGCTTTCGCGGTAAACCAGGCCGTACTCCTGGTAAGTGGCCCTCACCAGTTTCTCACACTCCAACATGGACCTGATGAAAAAATATATATATTGTTTTATTAACTTTAGTGGTTTATTCAGTCGGTGCTTCCACTGAGATCACTGGACTTGTGTTACCCTTCAAATGTTTTGTGAACACGGCCCCTGAACAGTAGTCGACATCATACATGTGTGTGTTTTCAGGGTTATCTCCACCGTGAGATAATAAACCCTCACACTGCCTCAAATCTTTCAAACAGATGAGGAAACATAATAATACCCATGCTAGAGAGATTAATTTAAATAATAAACACTGAAGCCGAAAAGAGATATACAGACTAAAAACAAAACACAACTCTAGAGGCTTTATGGAAACATTAATGTCTACTTACTGGCTGGCATCCTTTAGAAGCATCTCAGTCTTGGCCTTCTCTTCTTCCTTCTGCTCCACCCTTTGCTGGAGCTCTGTCAGCTGAGCCTTTTTCTTCTGCACCACCTCGCTTTGCTCCACGGCTTCTTCGATCCACTTCTTCAGCTCGTCCAGAGAAACTCCCAGCTCTTCCTCCAGACTGGCGTCCCAGCCCTCCACCTCCATCCTTAAAGGGTAGCACAAAAAACAGAACATCCCCTTTACTTACTACACATGAATCTTCTGGGTCCTACTTAATTCAACAGAAAATCTGTGTTCATGAGATGCAGTATTATTCCAGCATTACATTTTATACTCGGATGGATTTTGTTTGTGTTGTTTGCTCACTCTGTAGTTTTTAATCTAGTAAAAGAATAAAAGTATCACATCAATAGTTTTATCACCTTATGTTAAGCATGTCCAATATCTCTTAAATCCATATGCCAATTACAAAATGATTTGATTATAAATGGATGAGATTGGTTATGAGTGAAATATCTAAGGCCACATAACTCTATATATTATTGAAGTTCTGAATAAAATATATATTCTGAAACACGATTAAAGGCTTGATATCCGTCTGTGTTTATCAATTCCAAAAATGAACATAACCGTGAATCTGGTCACGTGTAAACAGCAGTGTAGCCAAGACGTGCTACTAGTTCTGTCTTATTGGTGTGATGATACAGTGCATGTGGCGGAGGCAGTGCATCACAGTTGAGTTGGGCTGCAGGTTAAAACCTATTTACTATCTATGGTTAAAACCTTACACGCAGGAAAAACAAATCACTGCATATTCTGAAGTTTCACCTTGACTTTAAATATGTTGATGTTTTCTTTGTTGACGCATGTAGTGACCGCTGAGAAAAAACATGCAGTAGTTGTACCAATTTGACACATAGCAACTTTATCATTTGAAAAGTAAGAATTGGCCAGTTTATTTAAGTGCAGCTGAATGGGAGAGTAGCATGCTAAAAGTTAGCAAAACAATGGATATTTTGAAAGCCATAATCTCGGTTATTTACCTGGGCAATTTGCGATTTAATATTAGAAAACGTAAACTCCTAGTTTAACCTACCATGCATCCGTGACACTTTAAAAAGAGTCACCACGGGCAAACAACAAAGGGTAGCTACAAGACAACAAACTGAAGCTTGGTGCAAGTGAGTGTAGGCTAGCTCGTTAGCCTAGCATTCGTATTGGATAATGTTTAATTTGCTGCATGGCTGATGAACGTGCATGCTCAAACAAACACCCTCGTGTCCTCTCTCAAATATGCATAACTTCCTTCAGAGACCTCACTCATCACTCACCCCTCGCTGCCATCCATCCTGACTGCTCGTAAAATTTGAGGCTAGCTGGGTAATGCTACTGGCTAGCTACAATTGCGCAACTCATGCTTTGCACCTCGGCGTAGCCGAAGTGGGCGGTGTTACTTCGCTCTACTGGGATCAGCGATCGAGCGGCGAAAGCTCCGCCCTCACGGGTTATCCATGGACATAAACACGTGCTACATGATGGTGATGATGGCCAGCAATAGGATGGAGTGGCCTGAATTTCTCTGTATGTCAGGATAATTCAAGCAACAATTTCATGGTAAAGAAAAGAAGACACAAGTTCATGTAGTAACAGAATCCTATTAGTGTAATTTGTGGTTTAGCACGTGGGCTATTAACTCAGTCAACCTCTGCAATATTGTGTGAATGATGAACCTTATTGAAATTAACTTTGCAACATAAGGCCTATTTAACCAATTACCCCTTTAAAACCCATTGTATAGCCTATGTTCTAATTTGATTGACTTATAAATTGTGTCATCAAACTATTAACAGGTAATAACATATTCCTCAAACATATAATAATAATAACATATTCCTGCCCACTTAAATACCCAGCACTGAGATCAATCAGTTACATTATTAACTAAATAACTTTATTTGTTGAATTATAAGAGATACATGTGGAGTTTTTGAGTGAATTTAAAATTATTTGTTGATTTACTGGAGGAGCTTTAGTTGTAACCCCATGGCTTTGAATGCACGCTATGTAAACATACTATCCTACAACATTACAGCTCTACAGAAACAAATAATTGAAAAAAAATTAAAATAACTCAGTATTTTCTAATCTCTTGAAGTATTTGGGTTTCATAGATTGTGGTGTCACTTTTCCAACTAAACAGACCAAGAAAGAAACAAAATTTCAGGCAGTTTTATGACCTTTATTTTTAGTCATTTAGCCACTTTTTGCATTAATTCTGTCCTGTATATTTTGAATAACTAAGACAATAAAGTCCCTATTTGGTTCTTTCATGATTTTGCTTACTCTGCTGCTATACATTTTGGACGATACTGCCTTTTTTGTAAGAACTACTGCTGATGAATTGCCAACGCATGCTACAAAGCTGAAGGGTTTAATATAATTTGTTCAATAACAAGCAACTTGCATGAAAGTTTGTGCAAAATCTCCAAAACATTGTGTTATGGAGCAGAACATCTGTTTCGCATTATTGTTCCATTATTGTGAATGTTGTGTACCTTGTTAGTGTGAAAGGGAGGGCATTTGTCTGTCTTTACCAGGCAGCTTTTCACGGTGCCCAGCGTGTTATGATGATCACATATAATCCCAAGCAGTTACCTCACCTTGATGATCTACCAAAATGTAAACCTAAGTATTTTAAAGTTCTAAATTAAAACAAACTAAAAATTATTGAAAAACAGAAAGTTATTTTCTGGTGCAAAGGGATACTGATGTTTGACCACTTTACATTGTGAGATGTGAATGCAAAATACAGCCCACATAAGTCATTTTAAATATTAATATTTACACTTCAAGAACTTTCCATCAAGTACATCTCTTTGAGGACTTTTACAAATGTGTTTAATCGTATCTATACCATGAATACATCATGAATCTGTGATGTTAAGGTCATAGTTATATCTGTAGTTGTTTGATGCTGCTGGTTGAAAGCGGTTTTGGTACAAAACGTTTCAAAAGGTCGAAACTATTTAACATTTTATTTTTAAATAGTGTCAGACACCAGCTACACCAGACTATTCTTTGGCTCATATTTGTTATTCTGGAGAACTGAAAATAGATAGCATTGCTCCTTTTGAAGGAAAACATGCCTTAACTGTGTAATGTGTAGGTGAGTTATTCCTCGGGTTGTTCGTCCTCCTGGTATGTTTGGACCGAGACAGCACTATAAGGGTCCAGCACCATCTGAGCACAGCGGACTATGGTCACCAACAAGAAGAGGCAGAGAATGAAGAAGAAGAAGAGGGCAAAACCAAGGTCCACATCCAAGTCCCATCTCCCCACAGGGAGGGTTTCTGGGTCCATGTTGACAAAAAAAATGAAAAAGTAAACTATTTCTTTAGTTGTCTCATGTGTCCACTTTGCTTGATAGTTTACACCATCAAAGTAGTTCCATAAACGCTTGAATTATTCCAAAATTAAACATCACAGTCAATCCATCAAGTTGCTGCAGTTTCTATCCGAGAAACCAACATTGTCTGAATTAAACATCCCATTGCTGTGTCTTAGTTTCTTTCTTTTTTCCCCTCCCGGCATTGACACCTACCTTCCTCCTTCAACAGATAAAAAGGATTGGTAGACACATGGAGCACCATTTGGCACATGTGTCTTCCATGAATAGTTAATAAGGAGTTTGGTAACGATTCAGGCCGTTCCTGAGATTAGAAACACCCAGGTATCTCTCCGGTCTCTCAAGGAGAACAGACCTTTACAGGAGATGACACCTTAACTAGGGGTCACTGGATCCCTGGTCAGTACAAGGCACGGACACACGACAACACAACAGAAAAAGGTGGCCGTGCTCAAGCTTCAAAAGCTGTCAAGGTAAATTTTATTTAATTTGCATCGGTCTATACTGAACCACTCAGTACCCCTTCATACATGCACAAGGTTATGATTCTAGTCTAGAAAAGGGGAGAAACCCAAATATAGAATGGTCGAGATGCAGAAAAGAAGAAGAAAAATGAGGTTGAGGAAGCGAAAGGGGATATGACGCCTTGGTGGCAATACACTTAAGAGGGTTTCGGAAACTGATCCTGACCAAAAATAAATGCAGATTGCTTGTACTCCGATGCCACTACAGAGATGCACCCAAGTTAAGGGTAAAGTGACTCCACATAAATAACGGCGGAACTGAGTAAAACACTGACAGATGTATGTGTTGAAACGACTGCATCAAAACAGGATTTACAGCCCAAGAAGTCACTCGAGTGCAACCCAGACGGGGCAAGGCTGACACAGTAAACCCGTCTCAGACCAGTACCCGCATCAGTTCCATCCGTTTTCACCCCCTGGCTGAGAACGAGAGGAAAGAAAGGGGGGGGGGGGGGGGTCGAGGGGGACTGATCTCAGGACGTGGCCACGGATGTCTGAGTGTTCACAGATACAGAGTGGAGAAAGAAACAGATACAGGCCAATCAAAGCAAAGCTGGCTTTTGTTTCTTCACCAGTCAACATTAAACAGTTTGAAGGAAGTGAATACATGCATGTAATTAAAGACAGCCATGCATCTTGCATGAGTTTGATCAAAAGAGTGGATTACTACAGTAAAACACGTCGTGACTAATACTGGAAATAAATAGGTCTTTGTGATTAAGGATTAAATTATACTGTTTGGACACTGTTGTGACCTTCCTTATCTAAAAAGAAGTGTGTGCATTAAAAAAAAAAAGATTCCAAACTGAATTTTCGACGATATAACAATTTAATACAAAAACCAAACATTTCTCGTTTTAACATTTCATAGACATATACAGTATATTTATATTTGTGTTTCTGAGTGATAAAAGTTCACATCATTGAAAAAAGGAAAAGGAAATACAAAGCAACCGAAGACAACACAGTCACACACATACCATCCCCTGGAAGATGAAAACTGGACAATTACCAGCATGGGATAACATATCATATCATTTATCATCATGAGTGAGTTACACACAATGAAAAAAAATTAAGGAAAAGATTACAGTTAAACATATTCCACATAATGAAAATATTTTAGAAACAAACTTCATCCCAAAACATTCTTCTATAATACAAATTTACCAAAATATGATTGTAACACACAGGTATCAGATTCAGTCCAAGTCTAAATGCATTTCCCCGAACAAAAAAGACAAAACACTAAAAATAGAATAACAATAACTTTTGGGACCTCCTTACTTTTAGATCATATTGTTTTTAAGCCGCATATTCCATTTTATTCCTGAATACCCTGATCAAACCGTTAATAAAAATATCAAACAGAAAAGGGCAATGGAGAGCTCATTAGATAAAGTTTCAAAATTACAATAAAATACTGGGAAATATTTCAATCAAATCAAACATTACTACCACATCGCTCCATTTTACAATAACAATCAAGGACAACATTTAAAAACAATAATAAGAATGGCTTTAAAAGTACACAATTCCTGCTTGTTATTTATTGCGGTGAGATTTTTTTTTGTATTTCTTATCAAAAGGAGTACAAAAAGCACATACTTGGTACAGGTCTAAGCAGGGCGACAGAATGGAGAATATCAAGTGAGTCAGAAACCCTACGCCTTTCTTAAAGTTGATAATGATACTGTACGTATCCATTTTACATACATACATACACACATGCATACTGTGTATATATACTGTATACATATATAAAATAAAATATATTGTAATTCCAACGGGCACCTAGACAAACAGCATGTAGCCACTGTAACACTGTGTCCGTTATTGTTGAAGTACATCATTCAATGAAGGAAAAGCTAAATATTTAAATTTGATAGGTGAAGCAATAGAAAACTGTACTTTGTATAAATCTACACAACGTAGAAGCGCTCCATGAAAGCAGTGCTGACATGCAGAGACATTATGTGGATTCAAAACTGTGAGTGAGGTTAGCACAGACAGTGGTGGTTTGCGTGCAAAAGCTGAGAATTTAAAAAAATTACCAAAGCTTGTTTATCCCTGCAAATTCCTGAGAGTTTAAATCAACAATTGGGAGTGAATATTCTACATGCTAAAGGTTAAAACAGCTAAATACACTCTTTATCAATGCCTGAGAAAAACTAGGAACGTTTTAGAATAAAAGGCCTTTGTTTGTGTGTATGTTTACTTCCTATGTTTACCAGAGTGTAAGAGTGTTTTTGTGCAGTCTATTCAAGTGTGGTTGTGTGATTGTGCGCTTTTATATATTTATTTATATATATATTTATATCTCACATATCTACAACATAGTTTGTTGAGCTTTGGGCAGTGCTAGCTAGAGAATTCTCTTACAATGGCTGGAATATTGTTAAAATAATATTTTAGTCAGTGGCAAATCCTTGATTTTCCTTCCTTATATATCTGCCATCAGATATATCCCTCCATCTTTAACTGGCTTGCGGCAGTGCAATGTAAGCCATGCAAAGCAAGGGAAGAGTGCTACTTTCAGGAGCTGGAAGAAAAGATGCACAAAAGAGCTAAATACAAGAAAGTCTCTCAGGGCAAAAAAGGTCAAGAAGACAAAGGGATAGACTGGGGGGAATATTGACCACGTCACTCGTTAAATGAAGGGTAGATGGGTATCTCAAAGTCATCGCTGTTGAAGTTGGCCGGCTGGTCCAGCATAGACAGCACATCCTGAATCAGATTAAAGAGACAAAGAGATTTACTTTAAGTGACAGAGAGAGGGAGGAAAAAAATTGCTTGAGATAATGCTGGTTTTACTCACGGGAAACAAGTCCTGCTGGTTGCCCTGAGCATGAGGATGCTGCACTGCATTACCCTGCACGTGCTGCTGGCCTTGCCACTGGGGCCACACTGCCTCTGCTGCTCGAGAAGGGAACTGTGCCCCAGACTGAGAGCCATCTGGAGAAGAAGCACAGAAGGGTGAAAGGATGCAAAAGTATAATATAGAGACACGGATTGACACATATGTGAAGGCAACCTACCATAGCCATTGGTATTGAGGCTGGCTCGCGCATTAATGGGTGGGTAGTTTGCACCGCTGGTTGGGGTGGGAGCAGCACCTGTCGGCATCTGGCCAAAAGAGTTGGAGGAGCTACCTGCAAAACCTCCCATAGAAGCAAACTGCGGAGACATGGTCTTTGCTGCCTGGGGAGCCACCTGCTGGTTGGAATAAGAAGAGTATTTACTGACTAATAGATAGGTGGGGGTTAATGCTAAATAAGAAACATGAGATCAATAACTGGGCTTACCTGGTTATTAAACTGTTGTCTTACTCCAGGTCCAGCTCCAGGCCATCCTCCAGCTGGTCCTCTATGGAGGGGGCTGCCAGCGCTGGAGGGTGTAAGCGAGTGCGGGCCTCCGTTCTGACGAGAAATCTGAGCGAGCATCTGGCCCGCTGAGTGGGCTGGCTGTGCCATCTGTGGAGTCATATTCACTTGCCTGCGAACAAACGTGAAAGGACGGAGAGCTCTGTTACCTGGCTGTCTATATGCTGTGAGAAAATAACACTAAAAACGGATGCCCTTATGAACAATGGAAGAGTCACTTGAGATAAAGATGGAAACCACTTATTTTCAATTCAGCAGAAAATAAACCTGCTAAACATGCTCTGAGAGACTTTTTAAATTCTCATTACAAATAGGGCCAGCGTGGCCGTTCATATAACGTACCAATCAATTAGGGCCCGACCGATATATCGGCCGATTATAGCACACATTTAGTCTGAGATGCTGATGTTTGGAGGGAGGGAGTTCCAGATGGTTGGGTGCAGTTACATAAAATGCTTAATGTCTGAGTTTAAAAATGCGTCATGTCACTTTAGACGTATTTGTAACACTTTATTTTTTTTAGATAATGCATATTTCAATAAATAAAAAGTTCCTGTACACCTATTGACAGTAACAAGTATTTATATATATTTAATGGTTCAAAAAAGTAAATGTTTTCAATATATATTTATGGGATTAAAAAAAAAAGAAATATCGGCCGATTTAATCGTTATCGTAATTTTTCTCAGAAAATTATCGGCATCGGCACCCAAAAATCCATATCGGTCGGGCCCTACAATCAATAACACCTATTATCTTGAAATCTTAACTAAAGTACATTACTAATGATGGTAAGAACAACTTAATAGTAAAACCAAATTAAGTCAGATTGGTCAGTCAGACAAGACAGGACAAGAGATAAGCAATACAGGCATGCTTCTTGTTCTGTGCTGTGCCTTATAACATACATGACTACGGTGTTAGTCTCTGTTAACTGGCATTAACTCTCTGGCAGAGCTCTAACACATTGTTTGGATGAAGTGCTGCCTCCAGCTTCTTACCGGTAAGCATCATTGGGACGACTAGCAGTGAAGTTGTTGGCTGGAGGGTAGAGCTGTGTGGACGGAGCGGGGGTGGAGGGCAGGACCTTGGTCTGATCTGGGCCTTGAAAAAGGGAGGGGTAAAGCTCTGGCTTCTCAAGGCTCTTGCTGTGGTCTGGTCCAGCCACGGTCACTGGCTGCACCGGCATCTGAGGACCAGCAATAACAATCAATCATGGGTCACGCTCCACATCTTTAAGTGTTTCAGTGAAGAAGACTTGTGACTAGGGCTGCAACTAACGATTATTTTGATTATCGATTAATCTGTCGATTATTTTTTCGATTAATCGATTAGTGTTTTGGACCGTAAAATTTCAGAAAATGGTGAAAAATGTTGATACATTTTCCAAAGCCCATGTTGACTTCCTCAAATGTATTTTTATGTCCAAAACACACTGATATTTCAGTTTACTGTCATAATAGGATAAAAGAAACCAGAAAATATTCACATTTGAGAAGCTGAAATCAGAGAATTGAGATTTTTTATTAAAAAATTACTCAAAACGATTAATCAATTATCAAAATAGTTGGCGATTATTTTAATAATCGATTAATAATCGATTTGTCGATTAATCGTTGCAGCTCTACTTGTGACCATTTACCATTTCACCAAAAAGGTTAAATTGCCTGACATCAATCATTCTTTAATAATACTCCAGTACATTTGAATTTCCCCTAAAGGTTAAATTAAGAATTCTTCATTTACTGAGGTGGTCAAATAATAGCACCATATTAAAATGCTTGCATGTGCAAACAATAAACTTAACAAAGTTTTGCCTCACACAATGAGTTTTGTCTGATGTGAGAACAGTGGCACAGCGTTCACGGCACTGTGAATTGTTTTGGTTATTTTACATGAATTTGTTCCTGTGAGGAAGTACAGCTTTCCTTGCTTGGGTCTGCCCTTATTTATGATCTATCATTTGTTGTTATTTATCCATTTTTCAGATGTTAACAATCACTTCCTGTAAAAACAAAGAATTTAAGTCAAGATTGTGATCTAATATGGCACATTTGATGAATCAATCATAAATCAGTTAAACAAATCTAATTATGTTAGCAATACTCTCAGGCTGAAAACATCTTTAGAAACTAGTTCCACTTAATTCAGGCATGAAGAGAAGGTAGGCAAAAATGCGTGATCAGTCACTACTTATGACATCTATTGCAGTATGTCCGTCCTGGGAGAGGGATCCCCTAATTTGTCGACTCTCCCTAAGATTTCTTTAAAAATAAATTAATCCCGGTAAAGGGTTTTTTTTTTACTGGGAGTTTTGGGACGAGCTAAGGGTGTAAGGGCAGGGTGTCATATTGTATGGAATGTAAAGCCCACTGAGGCAAATGTCTATTTGTGATTTGGGGCTATACAAATAAAACTGATTTGATTTGACTATAGCAAGGGACCAAAGAGTATAAGGACACATTTAAATCAATCAATCCGGACATCACTTCTGTCTCTTCATGTGTGTGGTTTTACCTGTGAGAGGGTGATTGGTCCAGCTTCATACAGACCATCTCTGGTTCCCTCTAGCTCCGCCTGCTGCTGCTGCTGTAACTGCCTGAAAAGGGAAACAGAGAGACCGCAACTGTTTAGGTCTAAAATAGCCTAATTTTCATGTCCATGCCCACCAAAGTTGATTGACAAAATCCCAAACACCTGCTGAACATGTAGCTCTCAACCCACCACCAGTCACCATGGCAACACAAAAGAGATACAAGGACAGAAGAGGAAGACAGTCAGTGCGTTTCTATGGGACAGCTAGATAGGATTAAGCCATATACCCATTTTGCCACTCGAACGGACCGCGTCACTTGTCTGAGTATACACGGCCTTTCAGAGAATCGGATAAATGGCCGGAGCATGGCTGACTACGCTATGCTAGGTGGCGCTGTAGCCCTTTCAACAAGTGTTTATAGAGCCACGTCCGGTTCCTTTCCGGCAACAACACTACCATATATTAAGTTGTCTCCTTCCACTTCCTTGTGAAATCCCTGACAGGGATTCTCGAGCAAGCACAGAACGCAAACTCCGATATGCGATCCTGTATACATGCAGGTAGAATGCCGATTATGAACAAGTTATCCAGGTGTTCTTATCTGACTTCGCTTGTCCGTTAATGTGTCGATTTGTGCGCGAAGTAGATCATATAAAAAGGTGTTTACATGCATTTTACAAGTCCTGTTGAAGTCTTATTTGTTTATTTACCCGATTATGAGTCTGCATGTAAACGCACTGACTGACACACTTCAGCAGAGAAAGATCGGTTATAAAGTTAAATATCATGCTAAACTACCTGTGTTAAAAGTTGATCCCTTTAAACCATATTAAATACTTACTAAAAGAAAACCACTATAAGACATGCTTCATGGTGGGCAACAGCAATATTTTTCTGAACTCTACAGGAGAACATAGACAAATACAATGGAGAGAAGAATCCCAAAAAAGTGGGAAAGTAAAAAAGAAGTCATTGCCGAAAAAGCAATAGTCTCCCATGAAGAAGCAGCCCCTGTTCTCCCATGCGGGGGGAGGATATTCAGGCCAGGCCTGGTCTCACCTGGTGCCCACCTGCACAGGGCTGAGCACTACAGGAGGGCAGTTTGGGCTGCTCTGGCCCAGGGAGGGGGGCAGCGAGCCCCCTGGGGAGGAGATGGGAGTGAGGGGGTCCTGAGTCGAGGTTCTGCTGACCCACATTCAGTGATGGGTGCAGAGGAGAGGTGTAGGGAGAGAGTGATCAGTGTGTGGTTGATTAAAAGGGTTTGTGCTAAGGCTGTAAGAGGCACTGGGGATTGAGGGTGATAGGTAAACATTCAGACAGAGGGATCTTTCACAACAGTCAAATTTGAAGACGTCAATAGTTTCATTAGGGGCTGTATTTGATTGTGAAATCATGTTACCCAACCACCGGTATTGGTAGAATTAGTGTAGGGTGTGTGACTCACTTGACATTGACGTTGGTACAGATGATATATTCTATCTCCTCTGAAAACGGGTTCTGGAAGGTGAAGGAGCTGGTTCTCATCCAGATCCATTCTCTTGATTTAGATCGAAAGCGAAACATCACCGACAGGACCTGCCCCTTTAGCTTCACCACCTGTGGACAAAAGTCCAGCATGCAGTCTGGTCAATTTATAAAGTCAACTTTTCAGCTATGTTAATTGTTAGTTTGTGTCAGTTTTAGTCTAACTTTTATTTATTTTATTTAAAATGCAATGCATACATGTAGCCATATTTTCTTTTATCCTGCCACACTGCTGTCACAGCGATACTTTTATCCATTGCAAGTCTTTGTCTTCAGTGTAAAGAAGAAATCTTTTATCACCGGAAAGCTCTATTACTCTACACAGAGTACTAAAACACATATTCAGACAGTTCTACCTGTTGGAAGCTGTCTCTCAGTAAACCCTGGTCTTCAGCATGGGAGAGTTCGAGAATATTCTTGCCCAGTAATTCCTGCAACACACAGCAGATAATAAACCACTGTAAGCCCGAAAGACATCAACCCCAAAGTCTGGCCCAAAGGTTGAGGACACCTTTCAAAAACAGTCCACATCTCTTCTCTACAAGCTGTGAGTCTTACCTGGGGCTGGTAGCCAATAGCAGCCATGCAGCGGTGGTCTACAAAGGTGAAAACGCCCTGACAGTTATGCCGTGATATGAACTCCACTGGAACGCTGATACTGTTGATGTCTGTGTCACCTGGACAACAAGTGACCTAAAGGAGAAAAACATTTTTTATTTTATTTTTTTGTATAATTAGAAGGATACAATATTATTGTAGTTTGTGTGCAATTAATATGTTAATATCATCCATAATTTCACAACTTGTATCCTTGTATCAACTATAGACTTAATAATAATAAAATTACACCGCAGAATAAAAATTATTGTCGTAACCTGCTCCAGCACAAAAGACAAATGATCATATATCTACACATGAAGAATCACCATACCTGTAATCTGCCAATGGCAACTAGACAGTAGCGACTTCCCTGAGTGTTGTCTGCTTCATCGTCTGTTAATGATACTCCTAAATCACCAACATACAAAAAAAGCTGTTAATTTAGGCCGCACAGAATAAAATAATAAGATCCTTTACAGGCACTAGCCAAATTATGAAGCAAGCTGATGGCTTAACATGTCAACCCTTACAAAGTCAAAGTTTACCTGCAGGAGGCCAGGACTTGATGTATCCTGTACAGTGGACCACTACATACTGGGGCTCCCCTTCCTTAGGTGCACCCAAACCATTCCTGGAGGTGAAGATTTTAATTTTATTTCTACTGGAATAATTCAGGTGTGCTTATGCTCTGCACAATAATCAGAATTACAAAAAAAAAAAAAAGAAAAAGAAAAAGAGTTTGGCTTTTGTCACCTGTTTCTATTCCTGAGGAAGTTCAGTCTGTTCATGGACAACGGCTCCACCGGACAAGTGCCACACCTACAAACCACCACATGGAACATTTATGCATCCAGGCGCACATGGAAATATAAACAAAGAACTGAAAGATTAACTGTAGTATGAGTCATACCTCATTCTGCAGATGAACGACCGACGGGCTCCCATGCTCATTCTGGCTGTCGACTGCTGGCCTTCCTTCTTCACTGTGCCCGTCTTCAAGTCCAGCATCCTCCCTTTTAAAAAGGCAAGCAAGAGACAGAATGGACTCGATTGGTTTAATAAAGGGTCATGTGCAAACATTTTTTCATCAATTTTCCAAAGCACAAAGAAGAGAAATCAACCACTGTCTGCTTCTTTAGTATCTGTATGTGCATGGTACCTGTGCTGTTATTCTCTGCAGTAGAGAGCTGCTCCCTGAGCTTCTCTGTGTCATCTGGGTGGAGCTGATCATAAAGGGAGGAGCCCAGCCATTCAGGCTGCGACTGGTTGAGGACGGGTGTCAGAGAGTCAGAGACATAAACAATGCGGCCCGTCTCACATGACACGACGAACAGGAAGCCATCAGCTGCTTCTAGTATAAGGTGCTTCAGTTCCTATGGACAGATGACATCAGAGATTGTCATTGCTGTCTACACTGTTGACCTGGGGAGAATGTATACAAACAAATGCTACCGCCATCATAATAAAAGCAGTTACTTCTTTTCACCTATAAGCAAGGAGCCTAACTAGTATGATGGAAGGCAGAGGAGACTCACTTAATAGTCTGCATCTAAAGGGCTGGTGAAATGTGGGTTGGAATCAATATCAGTTTAGAAATTTCAAATGTAGCTTATACCAGCAACCTTGAAGGTAGTTGTTGAAAATAGGAACTCCCCTTCAGCTTATATGTGAGAAAGTTATCTTACGGCTTTTCGAGGTGTTACTTTCACTCCTCCTTCACTCTATTTCCATTGAACTCAGAGAAAATTAGTGCGAACTATATTAAGGCTGTGATATCAGCATCTTAAATTCTAAGAATTTCACACTTTAACCATTTAATGGAAAAATGTATATTTCACATCTGACGACCCTTTGCCAAATACCTGGTCAGTAAGAAAGGAAGGTTTGTATGACCCATCCGCGTTGGTGTTGCCACTTCCTCTCAGAGACTTCATATGGGACACAGCCATTCGTAGGATGGTTAATTTGTCAGGTTTCCGTGCTAGTGCACTGCAGGTGGGCACCATGTCTGATAATTCAGTGATGTAGGCAGTCATTTTGTTACGCCTCCGACGCTCGATCTCACTGTGGTTCTCCCTGGAGCCAGGAAACGAGGGAAGGAGGCAAAGGTAGAGAGGATAGGAGGGATTGAGATGGGGGAAACAGACGGGTAGGTGGACAACATGGAGTAGAGTTTAGAGTTAATGCTGCAATGTAAGTATCCCATTGGGTAGAAGAGAACGGAATGAGAGGCGAGTGAAATAATGGACGCACAAAAGAAAAATGAAGACGGTGAGAAAGCAAGAGTATCTGGTCTTTCAAAGCCAATAAGTGTGACAAAAGAGAGCAAGAGCAGAGAGAGAAAGACGCTTCAGATGTCCTGAGAGGGGGGAGAGAAAAGAGACGGAACATTGCTCAAGAGGAAGGGATTACCAAAGTCATAAGAGTCTCTGGGTCATACACAGCAGCATAGGGGGTTAGTGACACATAACTCAATGGCGGGTTCAGAGTCAGAAAGACAACAGCTGCCCTGGGAAAAAGAAGCATAACATTCTAACAAGCATCAAATTGGATGCATATCATGGCAGCGAAATATACCGCTAATTGTATGCTGGACAGGTTAGTATTTGATCAGTGCATTCACTTTTGATGAGGATACAAGCAGGAGAGGTAGCCTTCCACAGTGGTACAGGCCATACCTGGCAAGCGTTTCCTTGTCTGCAAAACACTTTTTCCAAAAACCTGCAAAATGAAACCAACTAAACCGAAACCCACTAAAACACAGACCCCCCCAAAAAAGTCACTACCAAAATAAAAAGTGTAAAAAAAATATATATATAAATATATAAAAAGAGTGAGAGAAGAAGTAGAAGAGCAGCAGCACAGAGGTAACTTCCCTACAAGCCCTCTCTGCACACTTTTATTTTGCCTAATTCATCCTCTTACCTGGCAAAGCGCTCTTTGTCATTGCCAGAGCCTCCTGTATCATCGTCACACCTGAGGAAAAACAGAGAGAAAACATCACTTGTCATCTCAGCAGCCAGGTTGATATCCCACATCAATGTGCTTTATGACTGAACTAACTGAGATCTTTTTTTTTTACCTGAACAACTTGCTGCCATCATCATCATCGTCATCATCAAAGTCTGGCCTGTTAAATAAAGGAGTAGACAGCCACGTGAGAGACTTCACACAATTTCTCATGAGTTTTCACCACAACTGTCAAACAAAAGCAAGCCAGTCAGCAAATACGCACGATTGACACAGGCAAATCAAAACGAAAAGTACCACTAAAAACACACTTACGCAGCTCTTCTTTTATTGGTCCCTTTTGGTACAACTGCCCCGGCGCCTGATTGGGCCCCACTTGCCCCCATACCCAGATTGGGGTCTGGTAACTCTATTAATAACACAGAGACAGGTGATTTCCTATTGTACCTCAAAGCACTGAAAATAAACTGAAGCACACACTTGAGCCCACATTCAGAGACAAATAAGCATTAAAACACACACACTTGACATTGGTTTTATATCACATTCTGTGTATTTAGCAGTAAATCAGCATCAGCTCCACATCAACTGTTTTAAATCGGTGTGTGTGTGTGTGTGTGTGTGTGTGGTTGTAGAGAGCCAACACAACCACGACACTGGCTAGCGTTAAAACTACATATAGCATCCAAATATCAATCATGTGAGCAACATTGCCTCAAAACGGAAACATGTGAAGAACCGAGCTAGACAACCGCAGCTTGTCAGTCAGCTAACTTGGATTTGGTTTCTCACCTGGCCTCAATTTAGCCTCGCCAAAATAACACAACAGAGCTATCTTTACAGCTAGCTAGGTCGCTAATCTATCCACTATAAGCAGGCTAGCATGCCAGCGAGCCACCACTTATGCAATAGCTTGCTGTGGCATTAGCTCTGCTACTGAGCTAACATAGCTTCGCTGCTGTCACGCTATCTTTGGGAAGGTGTCCGCTTCAGTTGTGAGCGAGAAAACGCCCAGAAACCGACTAACAGCTGCACAATATTACGTGACTAAACTGTCGCTTTGACTTTTAGTGAACTTTACCTGGGTTTGAAGAGGACATGTCCGTGTGGAATAACATAAACAAACAACTTCGGCTACAGGGTAGAAAAAAACCCTTAAACCCCCCCCTCGCCCCTCCTCCTTGCTAGCAGGCTACAGGCTCACAAGCGTCCTGCAGATTTCCTCACGTACGCGCCTTTATTTTTTGGAATAACCGCCGTAAGCCATTTCTAGTACTGCTCCAGGGTCAGCCGAGGATTTCAGGCGAAGGAGAAAATACTGTTGTAATTCCTTTAGTACCACCTTTAGCTGTTTTATCCCGGTTTAAAGTCCCTTTCTGTTTAAGATGGCGTTTCGGGCTAGCGGCGCTCAACTGTCTACTTTTTTTCTCTCCTCTTTCTATTGGACGAAGCACGAGCCAGATACAAATGACGTGAAATGTTGGGAAATCCGTGAATTGCTCCGCCCCGCTGCCATTGCAGGGACCATGGACATAAAAAGGTTAGGCTGGGACCCTATCATGACTGGGACAAAATAAAACACATACACAGGTCTGCGAAGCTCAAACGTCGGAAAATATACTCCTCAAAACACAAACACACGGGACTGTTTACTATTGAACCATTTAGAGACAGGTAGAGGCAAACTGTTGTCTAGCTATGTAGGGCCGCCTAGGGGCCTGTATAGCTCGGCAACACATTAGCTCCACTGGAAGGGCACCCCATGGGAACCTGCACCAAATATTTCCTCCTCGAAATGCACCCCAGAAAGACCTGCATCCTGTTTTCTCCATTAGAATGGCACATCAGGGGGCACTATATCAGTCATCATTAAGGGCACCCCATAGAGGGCACTTTTAGATATCATAGATTTAGGGCCGGTTTCACAGACATGGATTAAGCCTAGTCTAAGCCTAGGACTAAATGGAATTTTGAATGGAGATTGTCCATTGAAAGTACAATTTAGTCCAGAACTAGGCTTAATCCATGTCTGTGAAACCGGCCCATAATTTATTGCTGTATTGTAGATTAAAGTTAAATATATAAAGTGGTTAAATCATTGCAGGGAACCCTAGCCAAGTACAGCTGTAAAAATACAACACACTGTATAGTTATATTAATGCAAAAAACATCATATAGTTATGGACAAAAGTGTTGGATCCGAGAATTAAGTCAGATAATGCACTGCTTCTCCCAGAAAATGTTTGCAAGTACAAATGTTTTGGCATTAATATGTTTATGTAATTTGTTTGAAATGAAAAAACAAAACAAAAGCGAATAGACAAAAAGCCAAATTGGATATAATTTATTTGGTAAAAGACATCAATGTGTTTACAGAAAATGAAATGAGGCCTTCAAAGAGAAGAACCCTACAGTTGAACATGGTCGAGGTTCAAAGATGTTTTGGGGTTGCTTTGCTGCCTCTGGCACAGGAGTCCTTGACTGTGTGCATGAAATTGGAGGACTATCAAGGAATTTTGGAGCACAATGTACGGCCCAGTGTCAGAAAGATGGGTCTCCGTTAGAGGTCATGGGTCTCCCAGCAGGACAATGACCCAAAGCATACTTAAAAAGCACTCAGAAATGGTTTGAGAGAAAGTGCTGGAGAGTTCTGAAGTGGCCACCGATGAGTCCAGATCTGAATCCCATAGAACACCTGTGGGGAGATCTGAAAACAGCTGTTCGGAGAAGGCACCCTTCAAACCTGAGCAACCTCGAGCAGATGGCAAAGTATGAATGGTCCAAAATTCCAGTGGAGAGGTTTAGAAAACGTATTGATGGATACAGGAAGCCATTGTTTTCACTTATTTTTTCTAAAGGTTGTGCAACCAAGTATTAAGTTCAGGGTGTCAACACTTTTGTCCGGCACATTTCTTGAGTTTTCTGTAAAATTGTATCCGATTTGGCATTTTCTTATTGGTGTTTTTCAGTTGGAAACAAATGTAATAAAAAAATATTAATGCCAAAGCAGTCGTTATTGCAATCATTTTCTGGGTGAGACAGTACATTATCTGACAGAGTTCTAGGGGTCCCAACACTTTTGTCCATGACTGGATAATTTAATTAAACCAACAGGGATTAATTTTACTTTTTAATTGCCGATTATAGGCTACATACTGTAAATAAGGTTTTGAATGCTGTGGTGTGTGTTATTAATACTTTTATGCAAGTAAAACGTTCTGATGTCAGATTGCATTTCAAGGCATAATTATGTTTAGTGATCTAATATTTACAGACGCATGGCATATATAAATAAAAACAACTTCAAAGTACTTTTATTGTGATTCATGATCTTTGCTTTTATTATTAATAACAATACTTCGTTCTCATTCAACACATAAAAAATAAAAATAACACTGTTATTAGGACACGGCTGTTTCTTCTGTATTATCGGTGAAGAGGATGTTGCTGGTTGCTCTGTGTTAGTAAAACTTGAAAGTTTGGTGGAATGAGGGTGAATTTGGTAGGAAGGTTTACAGAGAAGACGAGAGGAGGCAGTGATGGATGAGACAGTGGAGTGAGGAGACACTTAGATAGTCTTAAGAGCTGGAATCTGTGAAGTGAGGTGGAGACAGAAAAGAAAAGGAGGACATGAAGACAGGACACAGAGAGCTTCCCAGACGTTACGGATAAGGCACTTGGCATATAGAAAAACTTTAAAGCAAGAGGACAAAAAACTGAAACACTCATTAACTCCTCATTGGCCTAAAACCTCAAACACTAGAATGCTAAAAAAAAAGGGGGAAAATATAATTTACCTCCTTAACATCAAATAGCAAAACCTGTAAACCCGTTTCATACACAGAATCATATCTAAAATCATTCATTTAAATCAAAAATGTCATTCTAACCTGAGTTAACAAACATAACCCAGGCTACTAGGCAGTGAAGTGGAGAAATCTGGTTCATGTTTGTAAAATCTGGAAATAGTTCACCTTCCCCATTTTATTAAATTTAGCAAAGCTCACATATTTCAACACAGCAACCACCTTCACAATGATTGTATAGAGTCATCAGGATTGCAGTGGGTGGCATCAGTGTGATCAAACAGCTTTGGCCAGACCAGAGAGGAACAACATTCAGCTCAGTCAACGCGAGGAGGATGCTGTGATTTCTATTGCTAATTTCTGGGAATTCCTGACTTCTCAAACAGCAAGGCTTAACCCTTTGCAGGTCAGACATCTCTTTTGGAGGCAGAAAGTGTACATAATGAGCCATGCTGGATTTAGAATTGGAACTGAAATTAAAATATGTGTATTTACAAAACTGATACCAAATTTACTCCATAAACCGTTCCAAGGCAGACTACTTCAAGAATGGCACAGGCCGCATTGGAGAACAGAGGCACGCATGCCCTACTGCAAGTTATTACAGTATGTAAGAGACACTGTATGTTTGTGCAAAGACTTTGCAATAGCCGGACTTTTATGTAATTGCATAGATAAAAAAAATCAGGGAAATAAATGCCCTATCGTCACACTTTCACTTTTGTTCTTTTTGTAGAAAACAAAAAAGATGCAACGAAATCAAGCAACCCAAGATTAAAGCAGAAAGGTTTAAAATGGCATTTCAACGGCCATCAGCTGGCTCTCTAAGGCACACAGAACAAGGAAAGCTAAAGAAGAAGTAGCATCACCCCCCCCCCCCCCCACTCCTCCTGTGTCCTCTCCGTACTTTGCTCCTCTCCATTTTCTACCCTGTCTCTTTTAAATTTGGGGGAAAGACATCACACACTGAAGACAATACATTTTGTTCTGATGACAAAGCAAGAAAGCCATGCCACTTCATGTAGTGTACATATCCTCTGTGCCCTCTAAAGGTACGAATTAATGTGTGTGTGAGTGTGTGTATTTGTGCTGTGCAAAAGCAACAGTGTCAAATTTCCTCAAGAAACCTGTGCTGGTCTTGGTTTTTCTGGGAATGAATCATCCCACCCCCTCCCTCCCTAACCCAAGTCCCCTCTTATTTCTCTCTCTTTCATCCCTTCCTCCTGATATCCTACAGAGGGATATGAGTCCACATTCTTTCGTCTTGACACTTGTTTGCTTTCACTCTGTCTTGCTGTGGTTGTTGTTGTGGACAGTGTGACCGTTCAGCACTGGTCCATTTTTCTTTATGTCCTTCTTATCCCCCTCTGCTTCCCCCTCCTCTTCTGATTCATCTGGTTCCTCTTTGTCACTCCTTTCATCGTCCACTTTTTCCTGGGGAAAAAAATAGATATTTTTTTTAAAGTTTAGAAACACTTCATCAATCAATGTGAACTTCCGCTCAAACTATACCAGAGCTCTGGCCAGTGTCAGAACAAACTCAAACTGTCCAGCTGCATATATGAAAAAAATGTAATATGTTCCCCTGTCATATGTATTTATAGTTCCTTATGTGTTATATTTTATCTCATGGGTATTTATACTTTCCTTGTAATCAAGCGCCATGATTTCATGGATGAATAAAAAATGACGATTCAGCTGCTTTCAGTATTTAAACATCAGCTGACCATTGCTTTCATTTCTCATTCTTTCAAGGGGAACTCCACACATTTTACACATTCAAATCTGTTTACGGGTCTTGGGGAGTATGCTACCAAATATGTGAAAAAGATTGATAGAGGTTAATAAATGGCTAGGTTACCAGACCTATGTAGCCCGCTCCTCACATCTGCTTGAGGGTTGCAGCTTGCGCCTAATTTAGCTGCTACTTGCAAATTTAACAAATCTCAAGATTGAACTGTGAGCAATCGAGTTACATTGTGGATATTGCAAGCACAAGGTTTTGGTTCTAATCATTTTAATAAACTGTTCGATGTGAGTCTGATAATCTTAGAAGGGAAATGCTTAATCTGTGGAATATTCTAGCATTTTAGACGTCATTTCTATTGACACGGTTTTTCAGTTTAAACAATTTGCACCAGGCACTACTTTATCTCAAGAACGCCACTTCAACTGAATCTCCCAACTCAATTTTAGACTTTTCAACACCTGTCAGCAAATTTTTTTAATTAAACAGATTCTTGCACATCATTCAATGCTTACATTGAAACTTTCAATTGTATCTTCTTAAGGTATTTGAAATGTACATTTTATTCAAAATAATGTTGTATTTTATTCTATCTTGTGGAGGATATTTACTATATATTTGTCTTTTAATCAGTGCTCAATGATAATGTGAATGTAAACGTAATCTTGAAATTTGCGTTACATTTCTTTGTTTGCTTACATTGTTGGTGAGGAAGCGGACTGCCATGCGTATGATGAGGCCAGCCCAGAAGATATGTAGACACTGAAGAATCATTAAAAGGCTATTCAAAAAATAGTAGCCAAAGAAGGGTTCGTACATGGTCAACGGGTAAACCCATGTACAGTAAATAATCCTGTAAGAGAGATAGTGAAGATTAGGGACAAAGTAACTGTATTACGATCAATGAATTGTTAAAAACTTGTGTGTACGTGTGTGTTTACCGGAAGGGAAAGATAACCAGGCGGGTGACAATGAAGACTGCAGCAAATACAATGAAGATGTAGTTACAGGCATTTCTCCACCCAGCATAGTTGAACATCTTCGCAGACTGTTACAGAGAGATAGATAGAGAGAGAAAAAACTGAGTTGGAGAAGAAATTAGCAAAAAAAAAAAGATAAAACATGGTTGCGTTCCGAATCGCATACTTTCTACTATATAGTATGTAGAAAAAAGATTTAGGATGTCCCGATTCTTGTGGCCAGATTTAGAATGGATAGAAGTACCCGGATGTCCTACTTCATGCGGCCAAGATTGTTAGTGTTGAAAAGTGCATCCTATTTGGGCGATTCTGACCCACAATCCAGTGCGCACGTGAAGTGACGTAACATCGACGAAGCCTCCATATGAAAACAAACGGGGATGCGACGGATATAAAAGCAAGAGGCAAGATCAAGGCGCAATGTTATGATGAAATAAGAGAGAAAAGTATGTCCCAATAGAATGCCTACTGCATCCTAACTAGATTCTTTTTATCGTCGGATGTAGTATGTAGAATAGAAAAAAGAAAGAGTATGCGATTCGGAACGCAACCCATATCATCTTGAAAAAATTTAAAAAATTGTCGTTTTGCCTTTATCCTGCTTATTTAAAAAAAAAAAAATTCTCCACAAGGTGGCAGAGTTTCATCAGTAAGTTGCTTTCAGAATTTATCTATGTTGAAAGTTCCTAGCACTCATTGAATCAGTGAAAACAAATGTAATAGTAGCAAAGCAGCGTATATACAAGTATTTTTGTTTCATGTCTTAGATTCTCTTTTTCTAACTGCTGAGAGAGCCTGAAAGGTAAGAATTTAGTTTCCAACGATTGCTTCAGTAATTGTTGTGCACATGCCAAATTAAGTGTCCTTGAACTTTGGTTTGGATTACAGACACATGTTTGCTAGATAAAGCATGCCGATCCAAATATTATGAGTGTTTATCGCAATGACCCTTTGTAAACCTTTACCTCAAGAAAGTAATCAGAGGAGTCGTGCACCAGCATGATGAGAGTTCCAGCACGGATGTAGTTAACACACCAGGAGAAGCTGATAAGGAGGATGGTCGCTAGGTGGTGAACAATCTGCTCCTTAAAGTCCTACAGAGAAGGATGAATGGGAAATAAGAGACTTGATAGCTGTGCTGACAAGAAGACAATGTTTGGAACATGTATGTGTGTGCTAAACATTTTTTAGTGGGTCTGTGCGTGAGGTGCTTTAGCCTCCTTAAGAACCATAGGGGTTAAAATATTGTGCTGGAGGAATTTGCTGTGCCAAGATTTCCCCCATAGCTCTCAGCTGACCCAGGTCGAGCAAGGTCCAGAAACACTAACACACACGTGTATCAACAGTCTAATATCCAACAACAGTCCACACCAGGTGTCGAAATCATCAGATAGTGACAACAGACTTTGTCTTCCTCTTGTGTAAAGTTGATTAGGAAGTACTAACTAAGTGAAAAACAACTGTCTATATAAACACTACATGTTTTCCACATACAGTATTACTGTGTGTCTTTTCCTTCTGTTCCCTTGCAAGTCTTTTGTTTGACACCACCTGAACTGAGGAGAAGAGATACATTTACTCACTTTGCGTTTGACATCAGAAGCCACACTGAAGAGCAGAGAGCCGTAGAAACCCAGCTCAATCATGTAGTACCAATACTGAGATGGAAGGAGAGTCTGAAAGAGAGGGAAAAGATCTTTCATTTCAATTATGTTTCTTTAAAATGTATGTAGTGCTTTTTAGTTAGGGTCAATTTGACCCGAACAGCACCAGTGGGTCTCAAAAGTGAACATAACACAAGTGTTAATTGATTATTATTCAAGACAAAGAAGAAACAAATACTGACATTTTAGAGGCCGAAACCAGACTAGTTTTTGTCATTTTTGCTGAAGAAATAATAGAATACAATTTCACCAAATCGACTATTTTAATGAAATCTAAATTATTTTTACCGGTCATATCGGTCAAAGATTGACAGAACAGGGACAATAAAGCGGACAGTTATGTTACTTTCCAGCTGTATGTCACAATAATTCGTCCTAATAAAATTAATCAGTTAACACGACCTGGATGCAAATAAGTGACAATTGATGGATAAATAAGCCTACTACAAAAATATGAGTACATTTTTACCTAAAATTGACATTTGCTTATTAGGGTAAAACTTTGTAGCTACTGTTGCTAGCAAAAGTAGTATTACTGTGCTACTGAATGAAGTAACACAAGTAAAGCTTTTTAAGAGCAAACTGATTGTATGCTTTTTTTAAAACTGTTGAAAACCCTGTGGATATTCTGGTGCATTCAATGAGACGTACCAGCACAGGAAAGCCTTCCCACATCGCCTTCATGTCGTACAGCCAAGGTTTCTAGTTAGAGAGAAGGGATGTGAATGAGACAGAGGAACCGGATGTGGTAATTCATATCAACTGACTCGGCATGGCAATGAGTCAATGTCGCCCCTCTGACACTGCAAGAGGTGAGGTTAACGGAGCAAAATAAAGACAAGCTACCATGGAAACCGGCAAGTTACGCTGGCACGGCAGGTGACGAAAGAGGATGGCCACATAATGAGATGAGAGGAAGAGGAGGAGGAGTCGAAGGTTAACATGGCAGTACTCACATCGATGAGGGAGGCCAGGCCAGCAATGAAAGCAAGAAGGTAAAAGGTAAATCTCCAACTGCAAGAGAACACACACACATACAAAGACACTTTCTACTCAGTCAATGGGGAAAAGACAGTAGATACATTTTACTACCAGCAGAAACATAAACACATCACGCACACACACACACACACACACACACACACACACACACACACACACAAATTCTCACTCAAACACACAATGTTGGAAAGAAATGCCAGGCTGAATGAACAGCCTGGGAAGCTCTGGTGAACTGCGCTGAGAATGTCAAATAAGGACACACACACACGCGCGCGCACTGATAGAATGAAAGCTCTCGGATACTGTCCTCCCTGCTAATATCCTGCAACAGAAACAGTGAGGTGTAGAATGGGCATTTCACACACAAAAACACAGTAGCAGAGAGAGACAGACAGCTACAAAAAACAGAGGAATAGAAATGTGAGAGAGAAAGAAGACACAGCAAGAGCGTGAGTGATACACCAGTGGGGAAAAAATTAGGGAGAGAGAGACAGAAAGCCTGCTGTCGGCATGCACACAATAGATGGATTCAGAAGAGAAATTTTGTAACAAGCAGAGCGAAAGACACACCAAGCATGACCGGGGGGGGTTACAAGCGTGCGGTCACATGCACAATCGAACACACCCACACATTAGCAGCATCATATGCAAAACAAAAATCAGCAGCAAGTTTTACACACACACACAGACAGACAGACAGACAGACAGACAGACAGACAGACAGACAGACAGACAGACAGACACCTATCTGATTCACCTGTTCTCTTAAAAGGTTCACTTCACCAAAATCACAAAAACATTTACTTTAGTGTTTTGATGTGACAACTATGTTAACAAAATGCACCAGTAACACTATAATCATTACCACAGAACACACTGTCCACGATTATTATAGGTGACAGAAACAATCTCAGCAGATGGAGTTACCCGGTTGTTGAATTGATTTTAAGCATCTTCAGGACTTGTTACAGTAAAAGGTAGATTCCCATATTTTCAGGTCTTAAAACAATAGCCGTGACCTTATGTAAACTGAAACAGGTGCTGCTCACTGTAATCATCCCTCCTTGTCCTACTGGCCATTAAATGATGAAATGGAAGGTAAGGGGGCAAAGCCCAAAGTTTAACACAAGCACCAGCAGGCTGACATAGACACAAATATGATTTTAATCTTCCAGTTTTAGGGCGAAAAAATCCCACATGGTGTGAATATTCTACACTGGTAGCTCAGCGCTGAAAACATTGATTTTGTTCCCCATCATTTTCTTCAGATTCCTATAGGGACTATTTCTTCTGTACAAAGCACTTTTAATGAAAACTGCTCACAATGACATCTGTGTGTATTTGTAATGTGGGTGAACTGACCCTTTGAATCACACAAAAAGCCACTACCATAGACCATGATAATCAAGCAAATGATAATGACATTCACAACACCAAAGAGAAGTGATACATATGGGGTGGAATCTGGTGCATTAACAGACCACCTATGAATGTGTGTGTGAGCGTGAATATCTCTGAATAGCTGCCTGCCTATCAAATCCTAGCGATGCTAACAGTATTATCTAAGCTGCTGCTGATTATGGCACTCATATAGATATGTATCTGTAGAAGCGTACATGTGTGTCATCTGTTACCACAGTCTCAATCCTACCAGCTGCCACTAGCTTGTGTCAGCAGCATTGTATTATGAAGCGATCATCCTGTTGGTTTAGCTTCTGTTACTCTTAAAAATAACCAACAGTGGTGACGGAGCCCCTGTTGACAACCAAGGCCTGTGCTAATGCGAATGTGGATGTTAGGATTTGTGTGTGTCTGTGTGTGAGAGAGAGAGAGAGAGAGAGAGAGAGAGAGAGAGAGAGAGAGAGAGAGAGAGAGAGAGAGAGAGAGAGAGAGAGAGAGAGAGAGAGAGAGAGAGAGAGAGAGAGAGTAAGGGTAGGGGCCACATGCATGGTAGCATTGTAATGAGTGCAAGTTAAAAATAGAGGGCTACATTTGCCCTTTGAAATGTGCTCATATAGCCGGAGGAATGCAGCTGTTTCAACCTGATCCATAGCCTTATAGAAGTGTGTGAACATATGTTTAAAAGGGTGTGTGGTTTTATTTGTGTATGTGCGTGCGGTGTGTGTGTGTGTTTGTGTGTGTGTGTGTGTGTGTTTACCTGGCCTCTCTGAACTTTTTGTGCAAGCTCGGCCTGTCCTGGTTCCTTCGTCTCCTGAACCATCGCTGCACTTGTCTTTCTGAATGGCCAGTCTGCTTGCAAAGGCTTGATATCGAATTCTGTAAACAGCACAGAATGGTTTGATTAAAATGAGTCATTTCCTGACAAACAGTGCGACACGCTTCTCAGTTTTTTTGTACCTGTGTGGGGTTTTTGGTAATGTTACAGTAGTATGACTCCAGTGTGGGGTTGTGTGGGGCTTTGAGCCGCACCGTCTCTTTAACCCCAAACAGAGAGGCCAGAGATGTAGCCACCGTCCTGCAATCACAAAGAGATTGAAAGGAAATCAAGTGTAGAGAAGTTAGAGACATTGAGGAAGCAGAGATGCAGTGCAATCATGGAAACTCTGTAGATTTGAATTAACCCAAATTTTAGGCAAATTCAGTTAATAGACAAACATGGCAATGCAATTAGAGGTTACGATAAAGATTGACTGGATGACAATAAAAACAGTGTTAAATACTGGTTCATTATCTATTTGAAATGTTTTTAACTAGTGACCTTGAATGAACTTTTTAAATTTGCTGTGCCTTTATTATGTTTTGTAAAGTGTCCTTGGGTGTCTAAAATATATAATTATAATTATTATTAACAAGCAACAAGTATCATTCTTGATTATGTACAAATAATAAAGCTGTTATTTGCACTGTTTGTTTTTTCTCTACAAATCTCTGACTTTAAAGATGAAGACAACTTCTTAGCAATTAAACAGAGGTAGGCTCTGTAATCTGTATGGGATCACCAAAATATAAGCTAGTGGAAACAAGATAATGTGAGTAACAGCATAGGATAAATTAAATAACTTGAGAAATAAATGTAAGAGATTTTAAAAAAATTATAATAATAATATAATCAGAGGTCAGAGGATGAGATAACCGTTGATGCACTTAATGAGATGGAAAAGATAAAGACGCGAATTACACTGGACGGAAGAAAGGATAATAATGTGTAAGTGTAAAGAGGAAGACGCTTTTTGAGGATAGATGGGCACTGCAGAACCATTACAGAGTAAGACACAGAGTGAAACATTGACTGACCGTTCAAAGATTTGACGGACAATGAGGAATGCAAGGGCGATGGGCAGCGCCGCCCACAGGTCCTGGGCTTTGGCGTAGACTCGTCCATCCCGATCCTCCAGGTCCGCCCAGCCCAGGCCCTTTGGAAACCACAGCCGGTCCTGCCAGAACCACGCGCTCAGCTCCGACAGCATCCTGCAACACAGGACGCCCAAGGAGTCAGCTCCCAATCTATGGCTTTATTAGGCTCTTAAGTCTTTAAAACCCAAGATAGACAAGTTCTAGAGGCAGAATCCATCCAGACCCCTAAAGAAAAACAAAAATGGTGGTTCCAGAACTAAAATGTGAACGCACCAGCAGACAATAAGAAGCTTGATTTAAAGGCAGCAGCAACACAGGCCTGGTGGGTATGTATACGGGAATAAGACATCTGTGATAAAGAACGTTTGCTACCTTGTAATTAAAGAGGATTAGATGGTTCAAATGTTTCCATCTCACTTGATGCCTGGCTGTAGGTTTAACTTAATGCATATAACAGGGCACAAGCAGCATGCAAGGAGGAGGCCCACACGAGGGAGGAGATGTCAGACCCACAACTGAGCTTCGAGATTTTCAACACCGGTGCTATGCTAAACCGTCAACAGCAGCTGCAAAAAAAATGTATTCAGCGAGTTCAGAGTTGAGTATTTCTGCTGCTAAGTTCAGGGAGTGGCGGAGAAAGAGAGTAAAAGGGTTGGCTGTGAGGGAGAAGTAACATCGGAGAGATATGAGTCATTATTCATCTCAATGTGCAGAGCAATGGGGGGCGTCCCCACATGCCCCATCTCTGGAGAAGTCCTCTTGCAGATCTACAGTAACTCTCCACCCACGACTGCAGCTGTGAATGTCAAAGCCCTGTAACCACTTCACTTCCACACTCCCATTCCCGCCCTGCTGCTCCCCTCCCAGCCAGTAATGAAGGAGTCCCTCTCCAACCCAGAGAGCCAAAGCCATGTGTAATGCTCTCCCCACTCTCTGGCTATCTTTGAAATGTGCAGCTGAGATTAGAACTTGGATACAAAGAACTTAGCATCATGCATGCGGGATACTCAAAACCTTCAGAGAATTAAAGAATTTTTTTTCCCTTTTAGCCAAGTATTTTGTTTACTATCATAGAAGACTAAGAAAAACAGATATTCACATTTATTAAGCTACAACCAGAGTATCCTTGGCATTTTTCGCTTAAAAAAGTTAGATAAAAATTGAACAATCTGATTAAAGAACACGTCATTTCAAAATCAGAAATCTGCAAACCATAGTCCGGTGAGCACCAAAAAAAGTACTGAAGTGTGATACCTGGACCTTCAGTGAATGCCCATATCTTTGTCCTAGTCCCTGATCAGTTATTTACATACAACTCATTTAATAGTAACCCCCTAGTTGTAGCTCCCGACAAGGTCCATAAGACAGTGTCATGGTTGAGTGTGTTGGTTGTTTTCCACATCATGTCATGTTAGTCAGCTTTCCCCCCCCCCCCCCCCCCCCTCCCGTTTCCTGTTGCAACAGCACTGGGCTTATTCTTCTCTTTCTCTCTCCACTCTCAGCACAGGTTGTGGTGGTGGATGGGATGGGTGACATACTTTTCCCAGTCCATTTGCCAACTCTTCCACTTTGGTAGAAAATACATCCCAATTCTCCTGGAGTGACCAGTCACATCTTGTGCAACGTGTGTGTGTGCATTTGCTGTCCATAAGAAGCGGCGTAATCTAACTAAGATAACTAGATAACTAATAAAGATGGATCAAAGGGCAGAAGTGCTCAGGAATGCAGGCCAGTGGATGTGTAATAAATGATTTACCATAATAACAACTTTAAAACTGTTACTGAATGTATCTGCTGTAATTAGGCTCAAAATACATATGCACAAACTATCAAAAACAAACACATGAAATACATTTAACTAAACAAGGATACATTATTTATACTGTGCAACGCTGTTGTGTGAGGGCAACGTAGAATATTTTTAGGGTTCCTAGATGACCTCATCCAGATAGTTCAGCATGTTAAAGCATGTTTCCCCACACAGCTTTCCTAACACCACTTTCCATTGGCCCGCACGATCACATGACCAGACTCTGACCATTTTAAAGGTCCAATGAAAATAAAGGGATGACTCTGGCAGGGGGGGAGAAAGGAAATTCTCTGTCTGACTCCTCTGTCACTTCTTCACTGTGTAATATACATTACAGGGATGCAGTGATGCTGGTAAACAGAGATTCAGCTTCGGGGTAACTCCAGATGTTGTAACTGATATGTTTCCTTTGATTATTATGTTTGCGAAGACATAACACAGGTTCTCAAGAATGAATTAAATCAAGGGAACACGCCCAAGAAGAGAAGTGAAACAGATCAGATTGGATCCTGGCACCGAGTCCAGGAATATTGTGGAGAATGTAAACATACTGCCACCGTACAGAGGGAGCGATGCAGCTCTTCCATTCACTCTCCATGCATGAAAAACTTCTTACAAGTGTTTGACAGTCACCCCCATACTTTGTTTATCATAATGATGGGTGACTGAGCGCACAGGGAAATAAGTCATGAGACATTAGCAATACATGCTGACTGTGACTCACTCCCAAAGACATACCTTGTATGTGTGTAACTATCATATCCATCCATGCTTAAATTGTTTCCTTGACAGCTGAATTATCCAACCCACAAATATGAAAGGGACTGGGAGACAGACTGCTTAGAGAGACCAAACACTGGTTTGATAAATCAGAGACAGAACGGCAAATCGACTACATTCTGATATCATAAAAGGTCACAAGACTGGAGTCAAAATCTGAGGTTGAGTCAGTCAGCAGCCCTAAATTATTTCCTGGCCTTTAACATTGCTGTAGGTCATATTAGGTTTCACATACAGTCCAGTCACTTTATTACAACTATCGAGTTCAATACTGATTTAAATATGTCCCCGGCCTTCATTAAAGAACTGGGAAGTACTGAGAGTCTGTATTCTTTGATTAGATATTTCTCTAATTATAAAGGTAAATTGAGAATGTATTTTATCATTTAGCCAAAGCTAAGGTATCAAGCCAGCATCAATTGTCCCA
Source organism: Ammodytes marinus (assembly GCF_949987685.1). Classification (NCBI taxonomy): domain Eukaryota; kingdom Metazoa; phylum Chordata; class Actinopteri; order Uranoscopiformes; family Ammodytidae; genus Ammodytes; species Ammodytes marinus. The sequence continues at coordinate 20,582,606 of NC_137217.1, read as the reverse complement.
ATCCCAATCATCTGCATATTGAACTGATATTATCTCTCAGTCATGCCATCCAATGCTGGAGATATGATGGACTACTTCTATTAACAGAATATAAACTTATTATGACATACGAACATTTCACTGATGAATGTAAACTAATTCAATTGAAAGGATGTAGAGATACACCTTACCTAACAGAGCTTACAGCTTCTAAAGCATTTAATCAGTCATATTTAGAGCATTTAAGTTAAGATAAGCGATAAAATCGATTAGTTAACTATTTTGATAATCGATTCATTTGGCATTGCAAAAATGCCAAACATTCACTGGTTCCAGCTTCTAAAACAAAACATGAATATTTTATGATTACTCTGCAATATTTGATAGTGCCTGAATATATTTGGGTATGGACTATGGTCAGCTACATCTACCTACTGTATTTGAATAAGTGAACTAAAGCATGACCTGTAGAAGATGTACTATGGGTATCTCTACACCATTTACTGGCATTTGATTGAGCAAGCAATAGAGAAATGCCAAAACTGTGTTAAAGATAATCAATTGGTGCAGGCAGTCAAAGTCTAAAATGCCGATATACTGTTATTTCAACACTGATGAGAGTAAAATGTTTGATGGACACACAGGATAGACGTGCAATGTGCTAGTGAGGCTATATGCAAAGCAGTCAGGTTGTAGAATACAGTGGGTGCTTTCTTTGAGCACGTCAACCTTCTGTACTGCCATCCTTAATTTCTTGTGTTCCAAACATGCCACAACATTTTGCAGATAACAGCAAAAACCATGAAATCCTACTAGGCACATCTTGTGGGATGAAGTGGCAGTTGAGGAGGCCGACATGTCCATTGCAAAATTGTCCATTAGCTGCAACTCAGGTCATGCCTTAGTCATTTAGAGCCAGAAGGCACTGAGGGTGACTCATACACATCCTTCACATTTTATACGGTCCTCTGGATCTTGGTTTGACTGAAAATAGTTCAGTGTAATTGTGGCAAAGGACAAGATTCGGCAGTTAGGCAAACACAGAGATTGAACAAAATGATATACTGCAAGTGGGAGAAAATGTTAAATCATACCCAGGGCAGACAGCTAGTCTGTGGTGATATGTTTCATCAGTAATCCAATAATTTGTGTTTCATATGAAGATCACAAGAAAGTCAACACCAATACCTTTGTCACTGATCTGCGACCCCAATGAATTATTGATGGGGAGATTCAATCAGTCAGCAGACAGATTTGAATAGGCCTGTTCGGGAGGTGTGAAGGTAATATTGTTATGCTGATTTTCTTCTGACTGGTTGCAGGCCAATACAACCTTTGTCCAAGTAGTTACCTTGCCCACAGCCATTTGATTGTCCCCCCTGAATATATGTGAGGCTATTCTTTCTGTTGCGTAAGCTCTTAAATGGTAATTGTCATCAAAACAATAGCAACTCTGAGGTACTGCTGTGCAAAGATAGTCAGGGTAACCGCTCAAAGTTGAAGAAAAAGATGTAATCATTGACAAATGATGGTGATGTTATTCTATGTCCAAGTTAGGGAGAGATAAACCACAAACTAAAGCATACAATATGTTTGTTTATTCGTATGATGTTTGGCCTGGATTCAAAGCTTACAATAATACGAGGGAAGATATAGCTAGTCTTATAAATGGACCTTGCAGTCTGGGGCAGAAAAAAACATTCTTAAAGCTCCCATATTATGCACTTTGCTGTCAATTTTATATGGTCTAAGTAGTCCCTAATACTTATTTTTTTAGATGTTTGCTCAAAAACCCGTTCAGATCATTTATTGTAGCAAGCCTCTATACCCTGATTGTCCTCTGGTCTCAGGATGACCTATATTTGTGTCTGCAGCCTGCATCTGGCTGGCCCCTCCCACCTCTCTGCCGGGCTTTCTTTATATGTCCATGGGGCTCTCCCACCGTCTCTGCGTGCTCTCACGATACTAGAGAGACACTGCGTGACTGCGAACACAGTGTTTACCCAGAGCTAAGCCATACTTTGAACAGTTTGACATGACCTGACATGATTAAAACCAGTGAAAACAGTAGCTTCAAAGTTTGATTTCTACAGGAATATCTTCCCATCCTTTGTCATGTTAAAAACGAGTCATTATTAGACTGCAAGGGGAAAGCTAAGTTAGTGTATTAGGAGCAAAACTTGGTGCTACAACCGAAGCTACATGGGCGCTAACGCTAAAAATAAGACTCAGACGATTTAAAACCAGTGAAAACAGTAGCTTCAAAGTTTGATTTCTACAGGAATATCTTCCCATCCTTTGTCATGTTAAAAACTAGTCATTTTCAGACTGCTGTGGGGAATATAAACAGCGTGTTATGAGCAAAAGCTGGTTGCTTGTCCCAAAGCTAATAGCTATACACCAGTCAGGCAAAACTACCAATAAAAACTATTATTTTAGTTTCACCGTTTAAAAAAAAGCACAGGTAGCTTCCTATCCGTTGTGTTATTAAAAACGAGGCATTAATAGACTGCTGTGGTTAAGATAAATTAGTGGAGTATGAGCAAAAGCATTCTGTGTTGGTGTATGTAACATTCAGGCTGTACTACGGGCATCTTGTCGCTTAGCGGGGAAAACAACATGGTTGTCGCTCGGAAAATTTTCCATCGTATCTCGGGACCGTGGACCAATAAGAAATGGGGGGGGGGGGGTTATCATAGACTACTGCACGGTGGACGTTTCTGGTTACTAATGTGGGGGGGAAGCATGGACATATAAAGAAAATATGGGGATGTGGCTGTGCCGACTATTACGTAATAGTCGGCGAGAATTCTGACTGGAGTATATTGGGGGGGAGGGGTGGGGGTTTCAGAAAGGGGGAGAGTGAGAAAAGGAGAGATTGTTATTTTTTTTATATTTTGGCAGTCTCTAGGCACACCGTAGACCCATGGATATGTTCGAACACATTTAAAAAGTGCAATTAGCATAATATGTGACCTTTAACAGAAATACTTAATAAGTCCCCAGAGGGAAATTAATGGGTAAGCGTTGATTATTTGACTGTTATCCATTGGATTAAGTGGTATGTTAATTAAATTGTGGAACATGTTAAAAACGGTGATGGAATAGCTTGAATACGAATAGCTTGCTTATTTCGTCCCAACACAAAATAATATACACTGTATTACAGAGGCCAGCAGCAAATACTCACATTTGAGGAGCTGGAACCATCAAATTCTTGGAAATCTCACTAAATAAATAATTTAAATAATTAATTCATTCATTCATTATCTTGCTGGTTTGACTCTTTAAGCACTACTGTTGGGCTTTCCTGGGACTTCACCCAGTGAGTGACCCAGTGTTGACATGTCATGGGTACAACACTCAACAATACATGCACACCTATTTGCATATTGCCATTAACAAGATTTACATACATTTGAGTATACATGACTGCTCCAGGTCATATACTGTACATACAATCTGAACTTGTTACAAACAAAACAATTTTCCCGAATATTCCTAAGGACTTTCACTGGCCGTCCTATCAATGAGCTTCCTAATTTTAAGAGATTACTATTTCCTAAATCCTGTAAATGAGTTGTTTACATAAATGTGATGTTCACATAAGCTTTATGGAGCTACTCTAAAAATAAGACAGCAGAAAAGCTCAGTGAATACAGCAATGGAGCTGCTAGGAGGAAGTGTCCCAAACAAAAATATATTGCAATGTCTACAGCCAATTAAAGTTAAATGAGGTAGAGAGTCACATTTTTAAACAGAGCTTAAAGACCTCTAAAGCCTGAATATATCTGGCTATGGACTGTGGTCGGATCCATCTACATCTAGCCTACTTATTTGAATAAGTGATGTTTGGCCCATGGGAGATTTTATGGCTCCCAGTGGTGTCTCACCATCTTATTTACAGCTACTTTATCTCTATTTGAGACATTACTGATCCCTATATCTTGTACATTAGTCTGTTTGTATGTCACTGTGGTGTTTCCCATATACTGTACATAAGCTTGTATGTAGCTGCACTCAAAGGTAACAGCAGAAAAGCTAAGGGAAAACAGCAAAGGGGTGTCCAAAACAAAAACAAACCAATGTAATTTAAAAAAAAAACAGACATCATGGAAAGGGTTTTACACGTGGCACCAGACGGAATATTCCTGTGTGTGACTCAGGGTGTTGTGTCCATGGCCTGTAGTTGTACTTAAAGTGATAATGTGCCATAATCTGCTACTTGTTAGCAAACTTTAAAAATCGACCCACCATTGGGCCACGCGCCAGGCTGCCCTTGTGTATTCACATTAGACAACAAAGGTTAACGGTTATTTACTATATATGTTATGTACTTTCATATAGTTAAAAGCATACGCCGCCATATATGCATTTTTGATTTGTTTGCCATTAAACCCTCCCACAGGGGCCTGTTATATTTAATTCCGGCATAAATGCGTAATGACGTCTGCGCAAAGTGAGGCTGCGAGGCGTGCGTCGTCCGCTAACTCACTCACGCGCACACACCCTTAACGCATAATGTCTACTTATCGACATGAAGACAAAACTGTACTTACTTTGGTGTTATGTCCCCGTAGTGAAGAGTAAAAACACGACCTGGAAAACAGATGAAGAAATGTTTCCCGCAAAGTCGTCCTGATCCCACGAAGCTAGCTAGCTAAAAACCTAACGGTCCAGTTGCTCAGTTTGTTCCGAAGTTTAGTATCTGGACTGATTTTTACACCTCTCCATAGCGACCAAAGTTTGTTTTTCTAACAAACAACAATAATGGACAGATAAAACAAAAAAAGTGGGTACAGATGAGAGAGTATGTGAGATGCTGCAATGCGACCGGTAAATATTTCTCCTAAAAACGCTCAGGCTTTTCTCTCTCTCGTCGTGTCGCAGATCATTTGTCTCCCACTTGTGTGTCCCGGGAGTCTGCGGGTCTGTCCAGGTTGTGTGGCCGGGCAGAGGCGGAGGTCGGGCCGGCACGAGAGCGTACTGAGGGGAGCAGACAGAGGGAGGAGTGAGGGGATAACGGAGAGGGAGGGACGCAGATGACGTCCAAGCACATGAGAGCATTTGGCTGACACTCTCACAAAAAAAAAAGACACACGTCCACATCCGCATTTTGTTTCCGCTCAAAAAAGCCCCCCCCCCCCCCGCCCCCCTATCTTTGTCTGAATGGAAAGTGGGTTAATTTGTGGCAGACCCCTGTTGTGTGGTTTGTCTCGTTGTATTCATATAGCCCTTAATTTTACGCTATATTCTGTTATCATGTAACATAAGTAATTCATAGGCCTATCATATCTTATGCAGCAGTCATATATTTACCCTAGCTAGCTTTACTGTGGCCGACCTTTGACCTCTATGTTATAAGGAAACCTACCATAAACCACTCATATAGCCAGCTGTTAATTTTTTAGCTGAATATAGAATTCATTTTATAGAATCGTTCTACAACTGTAGACATATCATTCTTTATAAGGGCTGTTTGTCAATCTCTTTGTTTGAATCAAAAATGTATTTCAAGCTCTGTTAAATATCTGCTCATTGAATAATCTGTTGGCCTATATTTTCTAAGGTATTTAGCTGCCCTTCAGAGCCACCAACCACCAGCTGTATTTGTGATGAAACACTTCACATTACATTAAATTATCTCCTGCATGAAGAACAGTTTATGTAAGCAAATGACCAGCGGTCACCATATAGAACGTGTGACCTTTGACCTTTTTAAATATAAATAGCTATTACAAATATTTGCCTTTGCAAGGTAGGGTAGTTTCTATTTGATATTTGTTTTGCAGTTGCCCTTTTTTTCCAGCCCTTTTCATATGTTCCAATCATTATGACCCATGAACTATATACAGGCTGACATGCAGATGTTTGACTAACTGTTTGCACACGAGACAGGTTCAATGGACGAGTTCGCTCAGGTTGCCACAGCTTCTCAAATAAAAACAAGTATTGTGTCTATTGTGAATCCTGTTACTGATAAACATTTTGTGTTTTTGGTCAATCCTGTAATTGAAATACCATTATGTGGTCATTAAGCTCTGTTATAAATAGGCATGACTCATACCTGGGCCCGAGCACTTGCACAATTATAGTGGTCTTTCTGTTTGGGTCAATTGAACCAAACCATCAGCTCATCAAGGGGCCAAAACATGTAGAATTATTGTCCCAAAGGGAGGAACCATGGTCTCAAAGATAAAACAAACACAGCATTAATGCTGCTGATAAATAAGAAACCAACTCCCACACTCAAATTCAGGAGATAACAAGCCTGGCACATCAAATAAAAATGGGTGATTTTTGGTTGTACTTGCTCACCTACGCCCCCTTTTGGTTTGAAGGTGGATGTGCACTTTCCTTTTGGCATTTTTGTGTTGAATCATTCAAAATCAAGATTTTTTTAGTAATGCAAGTAATCATAAAAAAAGACACGCTCTTTCTTTTCCTCACACAAATACAACACAAACTCATTCAATAAATCACATGAGGAAATTTAGTATTATACTTTTTTATTTTAAATTAAAAAGAGAGTGGATCAAAAACAGGATTCAATAAATAAGAAATAAATATAATTGCTGTAATAATTAATACATACATTATAGTTACTCGATTGCAAGAGTCTGACAGAAACAGGCCCTCAAAAGGTTTTCTCTAGAAAATTCTAAAATCAAAATATTGCAACCCACTCAAACCCCTTCTCCCAAAAAACAAAATAATTGATAAATTAGTAAATAAATAAAAAGTAGCTCAAATATTAAAACCTCCCGAATAAAAGTGCAATCCCCCCCTCCCCCAAGTTTCACCTAAAATCTAAGTAGAAATTTTAAATAGGTTAGTGATTTCCCATTTTACAATTTGGAATGTAATACCCTTTATGAGGATGATGATGTTACTAGTGGCAATAATAATAGTAATAATAATAATGATAATAATAATAATAATAATAATGTTGCTGTGTCATGTTCAGTGTTTATCTAAAGTAGTATTCTTTTTGCTTTTTTTCTTGTTTTTTTAAATGCTCCTCTTTGTAAACTAAATTATTTACAGGTCGTTAGGATTTTCTCCAAAGTCTCTCTAACCTACTAATTTAGTTGTCTTTTTTGTATTTTATTTTATTTATTTTTTTAAGAAACATCGGCCCCTTTATATTTGTCATGTACTAGACATTGTATAGACATGTTGCAGTCTATTGAAGTGATATATCAGCGTTTCTCATCAGGACCTTCCATATCTGCTTTGTTGTCTTAACTGTACTTAACACCCTGTTGGTAGACTCCACGCAGGCATGATCAAACCAAGCTCTTGTCTATATGGGTAAGATTACTGACTCATGTGAACCGTGTGTATTTGTGTGAGTGTCAGCAGGCGCGTGTGTGTATGTTTGTGTGCTTTATGTACATTTGTATATCAGCCTTGTACTGTTTGAGGTTCAGTGCTGAGAGTGCATGTGTACTATGTTACCATTTGTGTATATGTGTGTGTGTGTGTGTGTGTGTGTGTGTGTGTGTGTGTGTGTGTGTGTGTGTGTGTGGCTGCACTCCCCGGACGCTCAAAGGTAGCAGGCAGTCTGAAAGCACTAAGAACCCTGGGATTCCACCTCAGCTGGACTCTGAAAGGTCACCTGTGAAGGAAGGAGAGTTGAGAGGTAGAGGGAGTGATATGTGGACAAGGAGAGAGGGACAGAGAAGGACAAAGTATATTAGTTAGAGAGCAAAGTTATTAATACAACAGAGCTCCATGTTTCCTGTATGATCTTTACATCTTGTCAAACATGCCCCTCCCATCAAACAAAACTCCTGTAGGCATGACCTGAAATGCTATCATATGTCTTGCAGCAAACTGCCCATTAGGATGTTCCTAGCTTGTTTTTTTGGTTCAGTCTCATCTTGGAGAGTTAAATCAAAAAGGCATCATTCACAGTTGTAAAGCTTTTGTCGTTCAACAGCAATAGAATCATGGTGCTTTAACACATACACACACAGTATCTGGACCATGCAACTCCATACAGTGAAACTCCATTATCCGTGTTCCTTGTGTGGTTTGAAGCGTGTGTCTGGATGAATGCATGTGTGCGTCTAAAGCTCCTGTATTTTGGCATTTTTATGTGTTTATGTGTGTGTGACCTTATGAGCATGTGCTGCACTGGTGAGCCTTGGATCATGGCAAGCAAACACTACTACCGACATGCATCACTCTCTGGCATTTGCAGTATAGAAATTCTGGGTGATACATTTTAATCTGGCTGATGTAGGGGGGAAGTAGGTTCAAGGGTAGTCACATAGTGGTAGTTATTAGATAGGTCCATTAGACTTTATTGTCCAGGAGGATTTGTTGTGTAAACGTTTGTCTAAGAATAGAAACAATATCCTTTATTTATAATGTTTGCTGCCCTGTGACGGCGCTTCCACACACTGGCCCGACAGCAGCTTCACATTTTCTGCTCTTTGGCAAAGAGTAGAGTTTGTGAAGGGGTTGCATATACCTCAAACTGAAGAGATTCCTATTCTCTGTGTTAGATTTCTCCCAGAATTCCTATAGTTGAAGACTGTTCTCCAATAAGCAAGAGGCACATGTTTTTCCACCATAACAACCACGTACCCTTTACCTCAAAACACGAGCTAGAGGGATAGAAAAGAGGAGGTTGGGATGAAGAGAAGCAAATAAATATTTTGACAGAGAAAAGGGGAACAAGGAGATAGGAGGAGCAGCAGGAGGAGAGGAGTAGTGTAGTGAAGCGGAGAGGGAGGAAACACCACAATAGCAGAGACCAAAAAAGAGAAACAAAGGAGCAAAAAACTGAAGTGTCACATGAAACAGTGTAACAAATCAGAATCCAGGATTATGAAACTTAGCCTATCAGGGTACAGCTCAAGAAAATGCATGCTCACCCAACAATAATGTAGTACTGTCATTAAACTAACATGCGTTCTATGCTAAGCTAACCTCTATGGTCCATGGACCAGTTTGTGGCCATATTTAAACTGCGATGTACTTTACTGCATAATCATTTCATGGCCTCTTGTCCAACATGGCCTGCCATTGTTGTATGTCGCAAAAAATCCTAATAGCATTTTAGTCTAAGTAACTTCATATTTTGCAGTAAGCTGTGGTCTACATTTCTCCACCAGTCCACTATGGAAACCTTTGGAAAACCTCTCTTTACAGACACCTGTACAACAAGGAGTATGAAAGCCTGTATTACACATCAACAGTGTAACACAGACACATATGTACACATAGATGCCCACGCTCACTACTTTAATCAAACAATTTGTTCAAATAATAATGACACCAAACAGAACACTACAGAAACTGATCAAAAACAGAGCGCTGCATAAAAATAACGAGCGTTGCTACAGAATTGATCAAATGACTATGCAATGATTAAGTGTATCAAATATCCAATTGAATCAATTGACTCTGAGTACAGTCCTGGCTATTGACAGTTATTGATCAGTATGTGCACAGGTCAATACAAAATAAAGTCACAATGCACCAAACACAGTCTGTGGTCACTACAGCAACAGGACATGCAGGTCAACGCATGGATGGTTGCTTGAGGTAACAGAACAAAAATTGCCAAGGGCAACCAACACAGGCAATCAATCGCCACAGCAACCCAAACACAGGCCAACCAATCAACTTACAACAATGCGAGAGGTAGGGGGTCAGGGCTTTATCGGTCACTAGGCAACCATTGCCATAGCGATGGGGTCCTCGTGAATTATGATTGGACGGAAGGATCTTGGGTGAGGTAAGTTGCAGTTTCAGGAAAAGATCAAAACAGCAAGAAAGGAAATAAATAAGATTGTGAAAAAAATAAAAAGGAAAACAATATTTTAGTATTTTTACTTTTCCTGAGTGAAGTTGTTTTCATATGAGTAACCCAATGCATATTCACTGATATGTCATCTTAAGCTTTTTGTTCTTAACCTAGCACCAAATGAATTAGCATTGCAGTGTCAAAGCTAACGCTACCTTCCCCATGTTCTTCTTTTTCTCACTAACCTTATTTCATCCCCCTGCTCTCCCAGCCTACAACACATCACATCTATTCATGTCGGGTCACTCATCTGCTTCTCATCACCACCTCACCTCTCTTCAATTCTTTTTCCTCCTTTCTGTTGTATCTCAGTACGGGCGGTTGGCATCTTTGGGCCTTTTGAGCTGAACTTTCAGCCTTTTCATGCCGATCTGGAAGCCATTCATGGCCTGGATGGCGGCCTGAGCACTAGATGGATTGTCAAAACTCACGAATCCTGGAAAAAAGAGACAAAGAAGAGATGTCACTTTAATTGATCCTTTCTTCCACATCGTCCCTTTGTCTCACCTTGACAGGGATACAACATTGTTAATTGCTCCACTAAGTCACCCCCCTGTCCTTTTTCTATTGCCTTTTTCTTTCTCCGATACATCTGCTCTCCCTTTTCCCTCCCTCTTTCTCCCCCGCCCTTGTTTCTCACCGAAGCATTTGCTTTGGTTGGTCGCTCGGTCAACAAACACCTTCGCAGAGATGACATTGCCAAAGGGCAGGAACATCTGTAGCATCTCAGAGTCACTGAACTCCTGAGGCAGGTGGTATATGAAGATGTTACAGCCCTCTGGACCTGAGAGAGAGACACACACACACGCGCGCGCACACACACACACACACACACACACACACACACACACACACACACACACACACACACACACACACACACACACACACACACACACACACACACACACATTAGGCAGGCTGTGAATACTTTGTGATAAACAACTTTGAATAGGACAGAGTGGGTGTGGCCCCAGACAGACAGGAAGTCACATCACCTTCTCTCTGCTGCTGTTGCTGGGGCTGCTGGTGTTGCTGGGCAACCATTGTTGGCTGCTGGGGGAACGGCTGTCCGACCAATCCGTAGGCAGCAGGATACGCCGCTATTGGGAGAGACAGTACCAAAATCTGATTGGGCAAAAACAACAGGTGGCAACATAGCAGTGTCCAATATATTCCTTTTGTTTTAACTGAGATGTCTACCGCTGAAGGTGAAAACCATTAACTGGAAAGGAGTAAGTCTGCTAGACAATGACAATGTTGATGTGAGTCAGGTATGCACACATTACTGTTCCCCTTTACTCCATATGTATGAATCATTTATACAGATGGTGTAAAACTATGATATTCCATCATAACCAACCATTAATGTATGTTGTGGGTCACAGTGAAATCAAATAAATCGTAATAAAAGTAATTAAATCAGTTGCCCTTGAAACATTTCCACCCTTGAAACGATGGCGGTCAAACTGAAGGCAGACACTTGGGTTTCCATGTTCCCCATTTTGAAGGAATCCTGATTAAATCTACTGCACGAGCTGCATGCTCTGAATGTATATTAGAGATGTGATGACATTGACATTCATAAATAACATGGCCAATGTGTCTCCTTCCTGAACCTGAGGAGATTTTCAAAACAACACAAGGGCATTTACGCTGAGATGTTTTATATCAATCCTTACACCATCCCAACACTCAGTGAGAAGGTGCCACTGGGCAAGCTTCATCTGACCATTCTTTTGATGTGTCAGTACACTTGTGGTATACGCATTTGAGCTGTCTGTCGATTTTGTTTGTATGCCTCAAGAGTCTGCCTCTTACAAGTTAAGTGCCATTTAACCCTATCGGCTGTGTCCACTGAGTGCTTTTGTATCAGATAGAGTATACTATACACTGTGTGTGTAAACTAGAGCTTAATATATTTGATAAGAATCCAGACTAGAATGACATCTGACCATACACCAACCTGTGTAGTGTTGCATGCCTGCATATGCTTGCTGCAGGGGATCCAGGCCTGCTGGACTCTGAGCTGTAGTGTGAGAAAATAGAAAAACAATGAGAATAAAAAAGACCGTTAGAAAAATGTATCAATCGTTATAGTCTATACATCTGTATAGTTCTTATATTTTATTAAATTACCTTGATATGCGTGAATGCCATTGGTGTATAGTGCTTCTGTTGCTTGTTGTCCATTGGTGGGGGCTGGCAAACTGCTGTAACCATTCACTCCCATTGGAGGGAGAGCTGACACAGGCGTTGCTGCCATGGTTGGTGGAGTGTTTGTACCTACCGACCCAGATCGCACAACAGAGAAGACTAAATAGCCCTTCAAAATCATTAAGGTGTTCAACATTTTTGCTTTTATTTTGTTGTATCTATGCAATATAATATAATAAAAAAAATTAAAACATTAATAACTAACTGCTTTAAATATCTACAAGGAAAAACTTTTATTTTGAGGAAGCAAACATGTAAGGGTAAAGATTGCTGATCAAAATGAAAATATTTTGATGTATTTTATTATAATATACAGCTGATAACTGCACAAATGGAGTACAATCTATAATACACAATACATCTCCACTTTGTACAAATATACAAATTCAAGAGTGTTTTTGAGAATGCATGTTGTGTGAGCCTACCCGAGGACGGTGCGATGGATGAAATGGGTGTGGCAATGATTCCGTTGGCATTGAGGGCCGCCATCTGCTGCATCTGTACGGCAGCAACTGTTGCCACAGGAGACAAGTACGCTGACTGGGCAACCATGGCCTGCTGTTGGACAAGCTGTAGACAAGGAATGAAACAGACAGAGAGAGAGAGAGAGAGAGAGGGGGGGAGGGTGGGAGAGGGGGGGTGGAAAGGGAGAGAGAAAAAGAGGGGGAGAAAAAGACAAAGAAGCAAAGGAGAGAAAGAAGACAGAGAGACAGTTGAGTGGAGATGGGAAAAAGAGAGAGCGAGAGACAAAGAAGGGAAAAAAATTAGGGAAAGGGACATGGAGAGGGAATGATGAAGGAACAGATGAATAGAGATCTAATTACAAGGCCATTATGTCCTGAGTCAGTGGGTTAATGGTTGTGTGTTGCGGGAAAGCTAATGCCAGATGACGTATGTTCTGTTGTCTGTGTAATGACATTAGCCCCAATTAGACCACTGATAGCCTCTTCAAACTTATTACATCCTTTCATAAGCACAGCACTCCCCTTACAAACTTAGTGTGTATATACATGTGCAGCACAGTGAGTGTTTGTGTGTGCGTGGCGTGCACGGCTTGCCTGTGCGTTGACCGCCTGCGTGTAGGCATTGTAGGCGGGGAAATTGAGGGTCATGGGGCTGAAGATGCCGAGCTGGGAGGCCACCTGCTGCATCCTCCTCAGCCCACGCTCCTTCTCTGTGTCGGCAAACTTCACCACCAGACTGGACGACGCTCCCTGCATGGCGTAACATAGATACAGATGTTATAGATTTAACTGCAATGACAAGCCATGTTATAGTTTAGTTTCTTCATGTGTAAATGGGAGGACTGCGTTGTCTTTGGGGAACCATACGAACAGCAGCCTTATGTGCTTCTCTTGAGTGTTTTGGTGATTTAAATGATATATAATCTCACGCAGCTTACAGGCATTGTGCGGCTACCATGCAAGCCGTTGATGGCAGCTTGGGCTTCAGTGTGTCCTTGGTATTTCACAAAAGCACACCCTGCAACAAAACAAAGTCAGTTACAGCACGCAGACTGTAATAAATTATAACACTACGAAATAAAAAAAAAGGTACTTTATGGTTGTGCATGAGCATACAAACTGTATGTGTTTACCTTTGCTGGTGCCATCAGGTCCTCTCAACACAGTGCACTCGTCTATGCTGCCAAAGGCCTCAAACATCATTCTGACATCCTCGTCACTCTGTTGCTTCCCCAGCATGCCGACAAACAACTTCCGGTCCTCTGAAACACATGTGGAAGAAAACAAAAAAAAGTATAAGAAACTGATTTTTTGTCCCCTTAACTGCTCACATTTCTGTTTATAAGAGACTACAGAATTTGTGTTAATAGAGATCTATCGATTACTGGAGGTTACCATTATCGTCCACCAGGGAGCAGTATTGACTATAGAGAATGGTAATACAGCAAGTGAGAGAAGAGGAAAGAGTGGGATTTAAATGTGAATGTGTGTTCATGTGTATTTATCTAAAACACCCTGTTTACTATTTTCCGTCTCTTGCTGACAACCACCTTTCTCTCTGTTTCACTGGTGTGTGTGTGTGTGTGTGTGTGTGTGTGTGTGTGTGTGTGTGTGTGCGCGCGTTTGAGTTACTATAGCTAAGTGTATTACCTCCTCTGCCCTCGCTGTCAGCTGGCTTCACCTGGATTGGCCGATTCATCTGAGGACCAAACAAGAAGGGACAACAAGACAGATGGTCAAAATAAAGTCTTTCTCCATTTGTCTTAGCACAGGATATAGCTTTAGGAATTACTTTACTTAAAGTTAACAGCTTCAATACATGTGTTCCAATGTTATAGATACATTTTATTTATCTATTAATAAGACAAATGTATTTTTTAAATATTAAACTTTAATTAAATAGTTTATAAAACAGTTGAATAGTTTCCATGGGAGTCGTTATCTGTATTGACGAAAATTGTATTCCAAAGTGTTGTAGTGATGGTGTGTTTGTGTGTGTGTGTGTGTGTGTGTGTGTGTGTATGTGTGTGTGTATGTGTGTGTGTGTGTGTGTGTGTGTGTGTGTGTGTCTGTGTGTATGTGTGTGTGTGTGTGTGTGCGTGCGTATGTGCGAGTGTGTGTGTGTGTGTTTGGGTGGGTGTGTCTAGGTGTCCTTAAATCACTGATAAATCAAGGTTAGCATGTGACAGGTGCGTCTAAACTGCTTGCTCTCTCTCTCGGTGTCAAAACACACAACCTTACTACGGTATCTCGGATTTCTCTCTCTCTCTCTCTGATACACATACACACACACACACACACATGCACGCACTCACGCACACACACACACACACACACACACACACACACACACACACACACACACACACACACACAACAAGGGAGGGATTGAGAAGTGACGAGATTAAGAATGCAGGCCATCTGATCTGGATTACAGAAGAACTCTGCTGGATTAGATGAGGGACAAGAGTAGATTGAGATAGAGAGAAATGAGGGGGGGGGGGGGCAGATATTGTAGTGGGATGATATGACACTTGTGTGAAGGGAACAGGCACAGTCAGCTAAAAATAAAAGAATGGAGAATGAGACAAGAGAGATAGAGAGAGCGAGAGTGAGAGAGAGAGGGCTGGAAGAGCCTGACTGACTTCGAACAACTGAAAGGGCAGGTGGAAGGCCAAAAGGAACCCAGGGAGTGAAACCTCACATGAGGAGTGAGAGAGAGGGACGGAGAGATGTAGGATGTAAGGAAAGCTGCCCGAGAGGATGATTTGAAAAGAATAGAGAGAGAGAGAGAGAGAGAGAGAGAGAGAGAAGGGGAGGGGGAGGAGTGGGGCGTGAATCAGTCGTGACTCTGACTGTCTAAAAAATGTCACGACTTCAGAGATCCATCGCCTTGAGTGCCAATGCATGCATGCACACACGTGTTCTGAATGGTTCTTTCAATGCATGCACTATCTATAGACCCACAGTTTTGTCACAGACACTCAGAAAAGGCACAGAAACATACTACACACACACACACACACACACACACACACACACACACACACACACACACACACACACACACACACACACACACACACACACACACACACACACACACTGCTTAGTCATAGCACTGAGGCAATGAGACAGTGTGTTAGTGCCAGAGGGATGGGGTGGGGGAGGAGAAGCTCTGCAGAATGATGGCGATGAAAAGAGGGAAAGAGTGCAAGGAGAGGACAGAAGAAAAATGGATGGATCAAGGAGAGGAAGGTAAACGAGAAAAGAGGGACAGATTATAGAAGGGAGTGACATTGATACACAAAGCAAAGCCAGAGAAAAAGGGGAAGAAAAAAACGGCGCTAGGGTAGACACTCCTTTTTCCCAATCCAAGCTTTGAAATGCAAATACACATAAAACAACCATTTTACATTCATTCTAATAAACATCGTTATCAGCAAGACTCAGATTTAAGTTCCACTCTGATGCAACAAAGAGAAAAAATCACTAATTAATGCTTTGTCTCGCTGCCAGTCAAAACTTGATTTGCAGCTATGGTGGTTAAATTAGATGTATTTCGCTAGAGTTATTCAAAGACAGGGAGGAGGAAAACTCAAGAGGGAAGAACATCGGATGAAAAAAGGGACAGGAAGAAAGGGACAGAGAAGAGGAGCTGGGTGAGGGAGGGAGGCAGGGAGGAGATGAGAAGGAAGAATGGAGAAAGGTCCCAGTGGGGTGTTAAGGCAATGTAATGAAGCTGGTAATTGAGGAGAGGGCAGAGCAGAGATACACTGGTCCATACATTTGATTAATCTGCTCTTAGCTGTCACCACAGAGCTATTGATCTAAGGCAAGGCCATCACACACAGTCAGAGACACAAACCCACACATACACAATCTGCACGCATCACATGAAACACACATTTTGACACACACACACACACACACACACAAACACAGGTCTGCACGAGAGGGAGTGATGTACATTTCTAACCACACACTTTTATTGACTCGAGCTGTCGAAATAAACATAAACATATGAAAAATACACACACACACACACACAAACTCCGCCCTCACATTTCCACACAGTCCATCCGTCCTGCCATCTATCCATCCATCCATCTATCCATCTATCCATCTATCCATCTATCCATCTATCCATCCATCCATCATATACCAGTCCTGGTGCTATTGCTGCCCATCCACTCTGCCATCCATCTTGCGCTATCAACTCATCGATCAGTCCCCTCTTGTTCATTGATTTTGGTCTGTGTTGTACAGCAGCCTGATTGTAGCACGATTTGTGTCCACTAACCCTTCCTCTATCCTTCCATCCATCCATCCATCAACTCTTCCATTTCTTCCCTCATTAGGCCTATTCAAGCTCATCCTTGTGACCGTATAAGAGTGAACCTAATGATTCCAAACTACAGCTTATCAATCAAGGCTTATCAATTGGTTTCTGAGTATGTGTGTGTATGGTTTAACTGACCAGTGTTACCAACACAGACATTTCACATAATTCATTGAGAGGAAGAACCCGAGAGGATGGAGAAAAAGCAGAGAAAAAACGGAACACAAAAAGCAGGTGAGAGGTGCTCACTGATGCTACAAAGACGACACAATGGCATCAGAAAATTGGCATGGCAACTAGCTTGTTGTCATGGCAATCATATGACGGCACACTGGGTAGGTAAACACAAGGATGCTGGTTGCCAAGGGCGACTGCTGTGTTGTTCGGGTAAACAAATAATTTGTTCCGGATAGCACTTTACTGGCTTCACACCATCCTCCTTAACATATTATTTTCCCAACCTATTTATCTCGAGGAAGAAAATGTTCATTGAGTTAAAGTTAAATTGTATTAGAAGAAGGAAATGAACATGACAGAAGATTTATGAGAATATTGTCGAGACGGGAGCATTATCCAGAGGAGGAAGTAAGTAGTGTGGTTTGGCTCCGAGCGATAGATAGAGTGTAAGAAGGTTAGGGAACTGAATCTATATCGTAGGAGAGTGATTACAATTCCCTGGAGCCTGAGAGAAAAATGCAAATACAATAAAATCCCTGCTACTCAGTCACACTGTACTACTCCACTCTGTATTCCCTCTTCCTTTCCTCCAACACACATGAACAGCCACACGCTCCTTTCAAGTCAAATTATCCTCTAATTACTCACGTTCCAATTAAGACCTAATCAACAGTAACCATCTGCAAACGCGTGCATGTACAAGGTGCTGGCTTCATACTGTAGCATGGGTTGGTTCCTCCTGCTGAATACTAAGAAGCCCTCACCCAAAGACAGAGTTTTTTTGTATCTCTGAGGACAGTGAATTGTGAGCGGCAGTGAGTGTGGCGATGCATGAGCAAGAAATGTATGTGATATATGATCGTGTGTGAGCTTGCATGACCGCTCACAGGATAGAGGCACGTCCACTCGTACTCGTGACCAAACCCAGCATGCAAACACAGCTCCATTTGCATGCTGTGGTGCCAACACAAATACACACACAGCACATGCCAGTCACATATGCTTGTACACACACACACACACACACACACACACACACACACAATACCCCATCCATCCACCCACCCATCCCCCCCCCCACACACACACACACAAAGTATAAACTAACTACACTTTTCCCGACTCCCAGAGCACCCATCCTTTTGCACACACTGTAACAAACACATACTACACACATACAGTTAATCTAACTCCCTGCAGTAATGCAGAGAGGATTGTACCAGGATTAGGGGATATTAAATCCTTGGATTATCCAATCAAATCGTATACTACTCCCCCCCCCCCACCTTCGAAAATCAGTGGAACAAACCATCTTTTTATCATTTTGGTCTTTTGATCCCTATTTGCCATCAAAACACTGGAGAGCAATATTCCACAAATGTTCCCGTAAACAGAAATCTGATTACAGTGCACATCAGAACAACAATGGTGTGTGTGTGTGTGTGTGTGTGTGTTTTACAGACACACAAACAGACTCTTCATATCTCTCTTCCCCACAGACACAAACACTCTTACCCCTTCAACCTCTCTCTAGACACACCATCCACACAAATTCAGATGTCCATTTTCCAGAGTGCACAAGAAAACTATTTTTATCCCTTCTCCACGTTCCTGCATTAGTTCTCCCTCTTCCTCTCCCCCATCCCCGACTCCCCCCATCTACTCTCAACTCCATACCCTGCCCGATGACACTGGCTCTGCTTTTTTATTTTTTCACATCCGTTCCCTCTCTCTCTCTCTCTCTCTCTCTCTCTCTCTCTCTCTCTCTCTCTCTTGATTTCTCTCTCTTTTTTTCCTTCATCATTGCTGCACCATGCCTTGCAGGCATATAAACTCATTATTTTCAGTGTAGTTAACCCTAATATTGAATTTACAAAACCAAAATTGAGCTGAATAGCAGAGCTGTTCACTCCGTATTTGTATCTTTTAAAAATATATTTTTAATATGATTCTGTACTTCTCTTGTTTACTACTTTCCATTCGAAAAGGTCTATTTCCATTATATCAATGGAATTGGTTACAGTGGCAGGGCTGTGCGATACTTTCAAAATAAAATGATCATCAAATTCTGGTTTGATTCTGGTTTGATTTGACTGATGATAATTAACCAATATTTTTATATCCCATTCAATGTTATGTTTACATTATCTGTTCTCTGGATATATTTAATTTTATTCATCTGGAATGTTATCATAAATGTAACACTTTAGCTTAATAAAAATCAATATTGGGGACAGAAAATTAATCGGAAACTGTTTGACGACGCATTACTCAATAATCCCAAAAGTGAATATTTCTAAAAACAGTAGAATTAATATAATTAGGCTTTTTAGATTTTTAGCTGTCATAATGGGCACATTTTTTTTAATAAACTAGGTAATCGGTTCATTAAAGATAATAAAAAGAATCATAATAAATACGTTATACTGTAATCCAGTAAACTGAGAAAAATAAAAGACTGTATAGTGTAAATCACATAATCAATGTGACATTTATATATCAGCTTTATTGTGTGTATCATCTGGGTAAGAATAGTCTGTAAAGGTTGTGCTTTTATATACTTTTTTTCAGTGTGTTTACTGTTAGTAAAACTGGAATGATATTGAAGCTTGCAGCACCCTGGCTCTGTGAAGAAAGTTTTCAGCTCTCAGTCACAGCTGGATGAAGACATAGATGAGCAGGAAGGTGAAGCAGCCCCCCTCTCTCCTGTCTCTCCATCACACCACCTCTCTCCTGTCTCTCTATCACACCACCTCTCTCCTGTCTCTCTATCACACCACGCTAGGCTTTGCATCCCCCAGGTTACCTAGCAACCTGGCATCTCGTTCAGCCTCCGTTGCCTGGCAACTGAGGCCTGCAACCACAATACAAGCTCCTGAGTGGCCCATCCCCCTGCTTTCATCCCTCCTTCCTCTGTCTCCCTCTTTCCACGGTTCACACCTGAGAAGTCTGTCCTCCTTCTCCTCCACTCAATGCTTTATCTGGCAGTTAACCCTTCATCAGCCTCTCTATTGGAGCATGGATTACCATCATATTCCCTTCTCTCTCTCCCAATCTTTCTGTCTTCATCACTCTCCCTTGTAATGCTATCAAACCATGCATAATGCAGAACTAACTAACTACCCTGATGATTTCTACAATAGTATGCTGTTTGTGTCAAATCACAAATGAGAACAGTCTGCATGCAGCAGTAAAGCACTCACTGAAAATTGATGCTTTGGATTTAGTCCAATATAATCCAACAGCACTATAGAGGATAACAGTTAGACCCATGCACTTGGACCTTCTTTCTATTTAGGGAGTGAAAGTCCTTTCGGAAATGAGCAGCTGAATTAAAAAAGCTGCTCAAATCTCATATTTGCTGCCTGAGACTAAATTCAATACAGAGCCACGTGACACATTTTGGGATGATCAGACACAGCCTTAATCAAAAGTAAAAGTAGCCTAATATTGCATCTTACAATGTTATGCACACCATAGGAAAATACAATGTGTAGTGATGTGTTTTTTTTATCTTAAATAATTTGCTTCTATTTCATTGTGGATTACATTACAAGCTTATCAATTGAAAGTCATACACAACCCAAATCTTATGTTAAATGTGTCTGACCTCCTCTGTAAACCTTAAACTGTAATAAACCATACTTCAGACTGCGAGAGAAGTATAAAAATAATTTAATTCATCAAACTGAACCGCTCAACGATTATTCAAACAAAGCTTAAAAGTGTATTATTAAAACAAGACTTAGCTCACACTTATTAACAAACCAAAGACAACAGAGCTTTACAAGCCAGGAAGTCATATGTTCTGTTGAAGGACAGAGTATTGTGAAGAGTTGTGGTCTTAAGTTGTGTAATTTGGAGGTATAATGCTCAAGCTTTGCTCTGTGGTCAGTGTAGAAAAGGCCATTATATAGCCAGCAGGTTGAAGTGTGGTCCAGAGAAGACCTCAGAGCGGGGGTAAAGTCCTGTCATCCCCTTGGTCCTAAATCACACAAACACACACTCACACACACACGCCACACATACGCACGCGCGCGCACACACACACACACACACACACACTCACCAGTGGCCCCCTCTGACAGATGTCTGTGTTTAAACTGACAGAAGTGCGCCCTGACTCCCTCCCACTCCTCCACCACCCAGAAAAAAGCTTTTCTTCCACACACCACCCGCCTGCCCTTTCTTCCACGCTCATTATGGCAAACTTTTGTCTTGTTTCCTCCTTCTCTCTAACCCGACGTCCTCTGCTCCTCCCTGTCTCACCCTGCCCCCCCGTCTATACAGCCCTATTCATGCTAAAGCTCTTCATTGCCCTGCCGCTCCACCACTCTTAACTCCCCTTTTCATTCAGATGCATTCACATACTCATTCAGCCCCCTCGTATAAACCCAGCTCTATACGTCCATCTCAGTGCAGACACATACATTTACATGTTGTGAC
Organism: Ammodytes marinus; assembly: GCF_949987685.1. Lineage (NCBI taxonomy): Eukaryota > Metazoa > Chordata > Actinopteri > Uranoscopiformes > Ammodytidae > Ammodytes > Ammodytes marinus. Next base: position 20,561,158 of record NC_137217.1, on the reverse strand, counting down.
AAGGTGTCTGGATTGTAGGCTGTAGATTTTTAATCCAACAGTCTCCAATGGACAGTATGTATATGAAACATGCCAATTCATACCAATGTCATCCATGGCTGTTCATAATAAATACTGCAGAGGATTATAAACACAGGGACAGAAAATACATTTGTGTAAATGTGCAAAAAATAAATGTTGATCTAGAAAATGCTCGATACAGTCTTAAAGTTGAATGTTGTACTTTTTGTAAATTCCTGAGACAGCACAAGAATATAAAATGAGAAGTCAGTAAATTTGGTAGCACCCCCAGTGTAGAGAAAGCAGCACAATGAGATCTATTCTTGGGAATGGAAATGAAAGGCTGAATGTTAGAGTAACCAATGTAAAAAGTGCAATGTATGCTACTGTATATCATCTGGCAACAGAAATCGGTAACACTACTCAATGATCAAAGGGCATCTGTTAAGGTCATTATATTTAAGTGATTTTTTGGCACACTCTGCTTATTGGCACTTGCAAAAAAAAAATCCTTAGAAAGCCCAATACCTAAATTAAGGACCCCCACCTTGTGTGCATACAATAATCAGTTAAATTAAAATATTTGCATCAGTTAATGTGTAATTTCTTTCTTAAATGCCTATTTTAGATTTACATTTTACCACTAAGCATGCCTTGATTTCACAATTCATCACCTTAAGTGTGCAGCTTGCAGTAAGCCATGTGTGAATCCAGGATTTAAATGGACACACTAAAGCTGCCCATGTGCTTTAGTCCAAGTTTGAAGCCAGCTTTAAGTTGCGAGGACAAGGCACACGCATCAGATGCAATAATGATGGTTTTAAAAAACAGATGGTGTGCGATATGGACTCAATTCAACTTTGGGCTATTAGAGCTCAGCATCTGAGAGACACCGGTTTGGCAGTTAACAATCACATGGTAACCTGATAATCACACAAACTGGCAGGAATACAAATTTGTGTGTGTGTGTGTGTGTGTGTGTGTGTGTGTGTGTGTGTGTGTGTGTGTGTGTGTGTGTGCGCGCGCGCGTGTGTGTTTGAGGCCTTAAGGAGGCTGGTGCTCTCCAGGGTCAGGCTTTTATGAGGCTATGATTAGATTCTGCCTCAATTTTGTGGTGAATTATGAGGCAGGCACTCTTTCTCTGTCCATGTTGCATGTGCAAATGCACTCACATGTGCACACACATGGATGCACACACACACACACACACACACACACACACACACACACACAAACACACACACACACACACACACACAGCAACAACTTTATTTAAAACAAACAAGCTAAATCCCCCTTGGTCTTGGCTTTACACAACCCCACACTAACACCCCCTTTACTCTTCCCTTTGTAAAACTGTCTCTGGCTCCTCGTCTTTCTCTGTGAATTAAGCGTGCACACACACACACACACACACACACACACACAGACAAACACACTTGATTCTACACCTGTCCCTCTACACTCTTCCCATCCCACACACAGTGAGGAGGATAAAAATAGAGAAAAGGCCCCAGGGAGGGGGGGGGGGGGTGTTCACATCACAAACCCCATCAGGCGGGGAGAGATAGAGGCAGAGGCATGGCAAAGAAGTAAGAGACGGAGAGAAAATGGAAGAGAGAGAGTGTGAAAGAGAGGGAGATGGAGTCTGTTCTAAATTGAAAGTGCAGCAGTAAGCAGTGAAGGGGAATAGTAAACAGTGCTGCTGACCACATAAATATGCTAAATTAGCCTACAAAGTCGCCCTAGTGGATAATTGCTCATCATAGCTTTGCCCCATAGGGATTCTGCCTGCCAGGCATCTTAGATTCCACATGGAAACACACAGAGAACATACACAACATACACACATTACATGTCCTGTGTGGATCTGATAAATATCAACTACAGGCGCTGGATGATGGATGATGGACACATTACAAGATAGTTTCTAATTTTCCAGTTACTCCAGACATTCTCAGTACAACCACAGGTTGATGTTGGCGATGCTTATTCCTAAAACTTATTTTACAAGAATTATTCTATATAACACTACATAAAAAAATGAGCACTGGCATCACTACCAAGCTGCTGCACCTTGTAAGTAACCCAGCTGAGTCCATAAGTCATTACTGTGCATGCAAATGAATATAGCTGGGCCACATAAATAACAATTTCATTCTTGCTCCCTTCCCACTCAATAAAATACATAACAGCTCCCATCATGTTTGCATGATCCAGCAGTTACCCTGGAACTATTCCAATGTATCGGCCCTGTCATTCCATATGCATTTAATCAATATCACTTCAACACATTTTTATTATATTTTTTACTATTTATACTACTAAACTATTTGTCTTGCAGCGCCTCTTCTGCCTTTTTAATAATTCATTAGGTATCAAGTGTGTCATGGGGACTACAATATTATGTGTATGCCACAGTGTGTGTGTGTGTGTGTGTGTGTGTGTGTGTGTGTATGCTTCAGTTTGGCTCTAATCAAAGAACAAGGACCAGAGTGCTGCCTGGAGAGCAGTGAAGCATGACAACACACACCTGGTAAGCTGCTTATCACACTTTAATTTCACCCATACAGAGATCAGCATGACCAAATAGATGTGCTTGAGTGTGTTTGTGTGTGATTGCTCACGTACATGTGTGTTCGTACCAATAGCGGTGTTTAAAGTAGAACCAAGATGAAGCCAGTGATAAGCGCGGAGAGACAAGGGAGAAGATTAAATGGAGAGAGAGATACCAATGGCAAAGAACAAAAGCAGAAGATAAGGGGAAAGATAAGAGAGGAAATACGGTGCAGTTGCCTTGGGAGAGATACAGAGATAGATGGAGAGGGGGGAGGGAGATATAAAGTTAAAATCTAAACAGGCTGGGAGTTAAGTGTGGCCCGAGAGAGATAGAGGAAGGAAGTATGGATTTGGGGATTAGGATAAAGCAAAGTCAGTTTTGTATAAATGATTACTGTAAATCCTGTGTGCACGTGAGCACGAGTGTGCATTTGACTTTTCACACATTTGACCTGACAAGTCTATGCGAGTATGCAAAATATTTCTGTGTCACATGCCTGAAGGCTTCCGTACTGGAAAGAAATGAAGTAAATTGTCTAGTGTACAAATGCACGAATGTTACTTACCTAAATATCGGGGATCAGTGTTTCTCAATTTACATTAATGTCAATTCATCGAAAAACTATTTATTCTGTAGTAATGTTTAATCCAAAGGCATAATAAGTACCAGAGAACAATGAAGGAATACTAGGGGTGGGAAAAATTATCGATTCTCCGATGCATCGCGATTCTCCCTCGAACAATTCCTAATCGAAGTACAAGTTAATAACCGGAATTATTATTATTATTATTATTTTTTTTTAAATTTGATTAGTAAATACTAGTACTTCCTGCGCCACTGCGCATGCACACCACACACGTGCGAGTTGTTCACAAAAGTGGCGACAAAAGGGCTAAGAGCAGCAAACCCATATGACCTGCACCGGCTTTATTTCTGTTTACGTTTTTGTATGAGAGCTGAATTCTAAGCCATACTTTTGCACAATATGTTCAAATGACATAGAAAATAATAGAATAGAAATCCTACAGAAACATGATTTACAAGATTAGAAAGAAAATAAAACTGAATCGCTTTAGTTTTTAAATACTTCCAAATTGTGTTGAAATGCAAGCTGCATTGATTATAGCACTGTTCATAGAAAGTCATATTTGTGACAAGAAAAGCTTAATTCATCTGTTGATTGTCTTTAATGATAATCACAAAAGTAGGAAGAGATTAGCAAACTCTGAGTAGCAAACTCAGATATGTACATAAGAAGCATTGAGAATCGATTTTGAATTGAATCGTTGACCTCTGAATCGGAATTGAATCGTATGGTGAGGTGCCAAGAGATTCCCACCCCTAGAAAACACTATCTCCCTGTCCCCATTCAGTCAAATGCATTGTGCTAAATAATGGTGTGTGTCATGTCCTTCCGAAAGTTTTACAGCTCTGTGACCAGCCATTCTGATTTGTTGACTAAAGGATGATCCCCGACCCCTGACCTTGAACACATGCTGTTGGCCCACCACCAGCCCTCTGTGTTAACAACAGACAATAGCCAATGGTACAACATATATTCCTATATGACTCTCCCTGCCCTCTCTCTCTCTCTCTATCCCTATGTCCTTTTTTCTCATTTTCCAACCTGACAGTCCACTGCCCCTGCTGAAGTTAGAGGAGGGGGGGGGGGGGTACAGACATTTGAGGTGTTAGTTTCTCCGCATCTCTCTGTGTTTGTTTCCTTCCTTTCATTCCGCCACTGGCTGGATGGAACTGTGAAATCTAGCGTTAAATCCCATCAGTGAGTGACTGACAGATGGAAGCAGCAAGAACTCTCTCTGTAGCACTGGATTCAGCTTCAGCACCAAACCGTTCATTTGGCCGTGGTGTAAGAGAAACACATCTGTATGAGGTGCCTGACGCTCCACCGGTACCCGCAATTAAGAGCGACCCACAGATTCAAGATTAACGCACACACACACACACACACACACACACACACACACACACACACACACACACACACACACACACACACACACACACCTCATCCCCTTTGGCCCACAGCGAGCCCGGGATCCGACGATGAAAATGAGTTTGTGAGAAACTAATCATGCAGCTTAACAAGTGGAGCCCGGGAAGAGGGGGAGGAGACGGGGGTGTGAAGCGGTCAAAAGGGTCGACTAATCAAGAGGAGGGGAAATGAGATGAGGGGTAGAGAAACTGAGAGGGGTGGGGTGGAGGAGGGAGATGGACAGAGAGAGAGAGAGGCAGAGGGACTGATGTTGAGAGGAGGACTAAGAAGAAGGGTTACCATAAATGACTGTGAAATGAGAATCCGAGGAGGAAGCGTGAGTGTGCAGCAGGGGGTGGGGGGGGGAGGGGAAAACGGGGGGATGAAAGGGGGAAAAACCATGAAGAGATTTGAGAGAGGAATGGGAGAGGAGAACGATTTGAGGCTAGTGAAGAGAACATTTGGTAATATTCTACTGGTGCAGAGAAACAGGGGATGTGAGGGGATGAGGGGATGGACAGAGGACAGAGGGGATTTGTGGGGGAAAAAAAGAGATAAAATGGATTGGGTGGAAAGCATGGAGGGTTGGGGGGGGGGTGTAAAAGGTGGAATAATGGAAGGATGAAAAAGCAATTCTTAGTGAGAGAAAAAAAAGAATGGGAGATGCGTGAAATAGAGAGAGTGAATTCGTCTGAAGTCATTTCTGAATCCTGTCAAGGAAAGTAATAGGCAGGCGGGACGGGAGGAAGGTGAATGAAGACACACACACACACTAGAGAAAGGAATATTGGCAGTAATGGCAGAGCTGAACCTAGAGGGAGGTGATGTGCTGTGGCATTAGTGCTCAAGTATATACATTGAATATAAATCAGACCATCAAACTCAAGCAGCCAACACGCCAGAGCGATTACCCCCTGCTTCATAACTGGAATGAGTGTGAAACATTCAAAGTGTTTTGATAACGGGAAACTGCTGGTGAAAAACTGGGTTCATAGCTTCCATATACCATGGATATTCATGGACCATCATTTTTCATATTTTTTTCCAGTACTTTCCTCAAAAGACTTTTGTCTCAAACTAAACAGAATGAGGAACGATAGCTTTTTCATATAAACCTCAAATGGGATGGCGAGACACACTCCAAAACCAGGAAAGCCACGTGCGCAAACATTATTGTTGCTCATTAACGGTCCACTCCTATTTGAAAAACCCAGCAAAACGAAAGAAGCCACACCCTCCATTCAGCACTATTCTTCCTCGGGGGAGTTGTGCTTCTGATTGTTTGTGTGCTGGCTCTTTAGTACATCTGTGTGCCGCTAATGAGTATCCCTCCCTGCAAATGTTTCCTCTCTATGTCCAGGAGATTTATCACAATTTAACTGGGGATTCACTGCTTCTATCCTATCACTGATGTTCTTAACAGGAACGGATAAAATAAACACCCAGTGGAGAGAGGTTAGGGGAATGAGTCAAAGGACAAAGGGCAGCGAGTGAGGGAGAGAGAGAGAGAGAGAGAGAGAGAGAGAGGAAGGCCACACAGCAGAAAGTGGCAAGGGGATTTCTGCGAAAAGGTCAGACACCTTAGAAGGCTCTAATTGGATTAATGTCATCACTAACATGCTGTGTTTGAACAGTACATGTGAGTGTGTGTGCAGGTGTAAATGCGGTGGCATTCCCCAGCTGCATGGAAAAGCATGCACCATTGCAATATGTATGTATTTATGCAGGGATTTGTGTTTGTGAGCGTCTGAACATTTCCCCTCCCCCCAAAGCCTTTTTCGTCAGCCTCTTTTCCAACCATTTTCTCACAGAGATCTTATCAACACCTCAGCCGTGCGAGGAAGGTGCAGGGACCCAAACTCTGATCAGTGGCAGGGCAGGAGGGGAGGGGGGGGTGAGATAGAGAAAGGGCTTGGAGTTGTACGGAGAGTTACATTCACCATTCTGTTATAACTGCTGTCAATCAGCGTTATAGATAAGGCTAGGAAAATGTCCTATCTACCAAACATCCTGTACTTTCAAAGCACTCTATCTTGGCTTGGTAGTAGTGCACATGACGAAAGGTAACACAAAAAATGTGGTAAAAATAATACAAAATGTTCCAAAACAAATACTAAATAGATCAGTTTTTAACTGCAGTCAAAAAAAACAGGTCAGAGAGAGAGAGAGAGAGACAAAAATAGAGGGAGTGACAGAGAGGTACAGCCTAAGAGACAGACACGGAAGATCTCGCAGGGTGCCACATCCATAATGAACAGTGTCCCTACCCAGCCCAGCCACAGCACACAATCCCTCACAAGAGAGACTGAGGGAGACTGGGATGAGACAAAGGGGAATGGCCACATTAATTACACACACTCTCTAGACGGCAGCTATCAGCAGAGGGCAACGGCGGGACCCACGGAGAGATGGAGAGACAGAGAAAGACAGAGAAATGGAGATAATTATGCTCACAGAGTACAACCGGTGTCGCCGGTGAGAGGGGAGTGTTTGTCCTTAGCAGCAAGACGCCTGCTGGCTACTGAGTTATGTCACAGTGTTACTAATGGAAGTAGTAGCACAGAAACACACTGATCCGCGGCCACTGTGTGTGTGTGTTTGTGTGCGTGTACTGTGGATGGCAGCCTTTGTGTATACAACACGGAGGAGGGGGATCTTGGTATATCTGGCAAGGTTGTGTGTATTGATGCAAAAGTGTGAAGTGTGTTCTGTCTGGGGATGTGTGTGTGTGTGTGTGTGTGTGTGTTTGTGATGTGTACTCACCCCTGGTAGTGTTTTCTGCTCGTGTAGAGCGCTCTGGGCTTTCAGTGCCGACTCTCTCGCACAGTACGTCAGAAACGCACAACCTGTCAGATGGAGAGAGACGGAGAAAGAAAGAAGAAGAAGAAGAAGGGGAAAGTAGCAAAGGTAGAAAAGGTCAGTTTGCAGCTCAAATATTTGTCACTCTCTACCGCTGAATCCTCCCCTACTAAACACACACACAGTCACACACCATTTAAGTCATTTTAACGTCTTCTTCGCTGGTGCCTTCGCTGATTACTCATCATCTATTCTGAATTATGACTAGGCTAACTGTGCGGGAGGATTATAAATATATATATTCATGCACTGTAACTAAACTTGACAACACCATGGTGATGCACTCTAGAGCAACGGAAGGACACTCCACGGCACGGCACATTTCAGAACGGCACGGCACGAGTCAGCACACATCACAGCACCACAGACGTGTGCGCGGGGCTAACAAGGTCTGGTGGGCTGGGCACAGTCAGGTTCCTGCCTTATACCAACCACTATGCATGCCTCACGATCACTCCAAATACACGCCCTCTGTTTTCCTATGTGCTGTACCTGTGTCTGTGTGTGTGAGGGAGGGGTAGGTAGCAGAGCTGGCTGGCCAGAGCCGTTTACTACACCTGTCACCACCACTAAGACAACAAGATTAGCAGCAGGTTAGCATCCAGACAGACTAAATGTAGATTCAGTGTAAATAAGAGAAGATTTTGACGTTTAGGGGGGAACAAAATTCACACAGTGAGTGAACGTCTGAAGGTTTGAGAATGACTCAACATAAAGACATGACATAGCCTACATAAGCACACACAGGAAAGTATAGGACACACAAAAACAAACACACACGTATACACACATACACACACACACACGCACATGCACACATACACACTACACACTCACACCGGACACACATGCATCTTAAAGTCCATCTCATTGCTTTTAAGAGGGGCTTACTGTGGCCGTGGGGATTCTCAAAACAACAGATTCTTTCCCCTGTGTCACCCAGGCTTACAGGCCCATTACACTGATTGGAGCATACAGCCTAATCTGGTTCATAACACACAGGACCTCATGTCAGTGTGTGTGTGTGTGTGTGTGTGTATGTGTATTAGACAGAGAGAGAGAGAGAGAGAGATAAAGAGAGAAAGAGAGAAAGAGAGAGAGAGAGAGACTTTTCTACAGTTTATTACCAATCTATTGATAGACAAGGTCATTATTTAAAGCCACCTCATCATTAACACAATTAGGAGGCTCTCAACTCTATACCATATATTATAGGCCTATTCATCCCGTCTTTATATATTAGTCTCTTTATCAAATTTGGCACCATCATACTCAAGCATTAGAACGTTTTTTGATTCACAGTGTATTTGTAGTAACTGTGACTGTTTGCCTGTCTCCAGGATCTCACGTTGCAGCGTTAACAAGAGATGGAGATGAAAGGAGGTGTGACCGTTTCCATGGTGACATGTGACACTCAGCACAAGAAAATCCACCCATCTATCTGCCTTACTGTCACAGCTCTATCTAGTATCTGGCTTTCTGTCTATCCATTCTGTCATTCTATCTTTCTGTTTTTGACATGTTTTAGGCTGTTTTAAAATGGCGAGACCTACCTTTATGCATGCCAGTGTATTTGTCCTTAATCACAGTTAGCTCATAGATCTTGCCAAACTGCTCGAAGATTGGCTTAAGGTCCTTCTCTTCCAGATTCCGGGGAATCTGCCCCACAAACAGCTTGATGGCGTCGGCCTCCTTCATTGGGACAGTGTGGAGAGGACGACTGGGTAGTGCACGGGCTGTGGGGCAAACAGATCAGGAGCAGGGAGAAACCAATGTTGGATGAGTCTTTAGGTCACAGCCAGTAAAGTGGACAATAATTAGCAGAAAAATTATCCAGAAAATATTAATGTAGTCTTTGTAAAGTAAGCTACAAAGTAAAGAGCTCATAATTAGGCTACTTACGTTACACTTAATAGATTTTTAAAACTCCTATGGTGTCACAATCATTTTAGTAGTATCTTCAGGGGCTTATGTTTATGATATGACATGTATTGAACGTATTGTTATATTTAAACACATTTTTGTTATATGGTTATAAAAAATTGGAATAAAAAATAGTGTCAAAATAAATTATTGATAAAATGTCTTATCTGAATATATAGATAATAAAATGTGTGGCCCAAAAATGAAAATAAATTTTAATATTATTGTGTGATTATTTGGAGTATTTACTGCCTAGCCTAATCACAAAGGACTACAGTTGCTTCTGGTAAAACAATTATGCAAATGTTAATTAGTCAATCAAAAACCACTAAGGGGACTTTTTTTGCCCCCAATTAAATATATTTAAATCGAAAATATCTGTAAGCATGCATTAGCCTACCTTTTGGTGTATAAAGAGCGTTCAGGATCCCTACACACAAAGAAAGAGAAGAAACAGCAGTGATTGGGGGTAAATCATTGCAATAGAGCGGTTTCTTTGTTTAGCCAGCTGTAGGTTAGGCTACAGCATACACACGGATGTCATGGGGCTCCCTTGCTCTTTGTCCGATCCCCCCTCAATGTACACATACACATATACACACGCACATACACGCGCCAGAACAAAACAACACAGGGAAATGGGAAATATACGGGCTTCACACTTTAAAGATATTACCGTTTTCAGATTATGCTTGTGGGCAGAGTATTGCCTTGAGCGGGTCAGAAATTGAACGAGGGATGCTCTCTGCTGGGTCCCCGTTGTTGTCCTCACGGCGCTCACTCCGTCCCGTCCTCCTTTCCTCCCCTCTCTGGATGCTCTCCGCTCTTTGTGCCTGTCGTATACTCTCCTCTCGCCTCCTCCTCCTTCTCGGCGCACAGACCAAACAAAACAAAACAAAATCCAAACCAGAAAGAACCCAGGGGAAAAAATCCACCGTGTTCCCAGTTCCTGGAGGGGGTTCCTGTGGCAGGTGAGTCCAAATCACAGTTTAGTCAACTGAGTTTCCAATGAAATGCAACAGACCTGTCGGACTCTCAGAACCCCACAGTTGACCGAGCTAGCTTAGTTTTCACTTTCGCAAAAGCCCTCTCTTAAATTCACAATTTAATTAGGCTACAAAGTGTGATAACAGGCTAACCGACTGCTTTTAAATTCGCGTAACGTCCAACTGTTTAAACTTGCTCGGTCTCTTTTAAACTGCCTTCTTTGAGCCTTGCCGTAGTTTTTCCAACCGTTTTGGACGCAAATAATCTTTCTTATTCCTGCTATTTCCTATTAGCCTATCTGTTGGTGTCTCACCCGTTCAACGGCTGGATGGCTTTTCACGTTCTGTGCCGGTGTCGTCCCTACTCTCTTTCTCTCCCTCCCCCTCCTCCCATCAAAGCGGTTGCTAGCCCGTGACGTAACTCCCGGGGGTCGTCCATAACTGTGTTCGCCTCACTCAAACGAAAAAAAGACAATTCTGTTCCTTAGGCTACTCACTCAATCGCCGTTAGCCTACATCTCCACTTTTTAAACTCGGTGTTGTACGGACAACATTATTAGAAATGTCTGGATCTTTATTACCATCTGGTGGGTTCTACACTTCTCCTGAGCGACGGGTTGCGTGTGAAACTTTGTACACGGTCCCTCAGAGACACCGTGCGCGGAGCCGCCTATTGTTCTAGCCGGGAGCCCTGGCCTTGGTGCTGAAACCATAGATAGTGGCTGAAACGATGCCTCTTGACGTGAAGCCGAAGCGCGCCGCCGGTGACGGGCACGCAGTCACGACTACTACAGCTGTTAACTCCCGAGCCCGAAATCACGCTCACACCCACTCGGAGTAAAATGTGTGAAAGAGAGAAGGAGATAGCTCGGGGTTGTATTTGGCCTACTTTACAGCGTGTAGGCTACTTTGTAAAACCGGCCTACATTGGGCTATTTTACAGATATGCATTCTAATGTTATTGCTAAACAAACTAAAAGCCAGATGACACAAAAGGCCTAGGCCTATATGTATCGTCTTATTTCTGAGGTATTATTGAGAGAGCGATTGATTGAAAAGAGAGTCGTAGGGTTCATGGTAATTTACTCCTAAAGGTCACCATCTGCCTGCCTTGCCTCGTGCCCTCTGTGAGATTGCATCCCCCGCTACATTAATACAACATAGGCCTATAGCCTACACCGCGCGCACACACACACACACACACACACACACACACACACACACACACACACACACACACACACACACACACACATACGCACGTGCACGTATACCGCCACACATGGGACTTTAATACAAACCCTGAACCGGCAGGAGAGGCACGCGAGGCCCGCAGCTTCTTGAGGGAGTGAACGGTGTGCAGGCAGCAGCCAGCACGCCACCAGAGCTGTAAAGCCTCCCTGCACGATAAAGAAGAATCCACGCCACTGTAACGCACGCAAGTACAAAAGAGCAGGGATGCTTTAGGTGGGAAAGCGTGAGATAGCCTATTCATCTTTTCTTGCTTACTTTTTATAGCCTATATTAAGGCTTAAGTTTTGGAGTGATCTTGTCCTTGTTTGGAAGCAGCAGCAATCTAATCAGATATAGGCTACAGCAGTAAGTGTATTGTAAAACTTCAGCCTACTCCTGCATCCGACCACACCACTATTGTGTCTGCACAGGCCTTCGTAGAGTTAAACTACAGAGTTATTCTGTTAAACTACAACACCCTTTTAACCCTTCTACCTGCTTTCACTGTGTTGTACTGTTGGCCCTAAACTTAACATCTTGTACTCCTCCAGCCACTCATACATTTACACCTTAAAAGAAAAACAGATGATTTCAAGAGGCTTCCTGGGTCTATAAACAAACACCTCATTTCAGTAAAATATATTTAGGATCACCAACTCATGCTTTTAAGCAATGTCTCATTCAGTATGAACCCAAAACACATATTTAGTTAATTGAACAACTAAGTAAAGTGCCTTTCATTCATGACTGAGACTCAATAGCGCCATCGTTTGGAGAAGAATGGCCATTTCGTCCCTATTCACTGAACAAAAGCATGACACTTCATTTCTTGGTTTCAGTTTTATTTTAATGAGAGATAATAATTTTTCCACACCGTTTATTGTTTTGTTCTTGCAAGATAAAAAAAAAATTGTTCGCATATATACAGTATACATGTAATCTCATAAACTCTGGTGGTAACAATGACAATTTGCTACAGCTTCTTAAAACAGAAAATAAATTACATGTTCTTTAGATAATAGATAAATTACTATCCTTTTTTGTTTTGTATATAAAAACTTTTTTTTTATCTACGAGGGATTAGAGACAAGAATGACATCCAAAGCCACAAACCCATACTCTCTCTCGCACACACACACACGCACACGCGCACACACACACACAGACACACACACACACACACACACACACACACACACACACACACACACACACACACACACACACACACAACAATTACATATTCTCTTGCAAACTACAACAATAATAATACAACAGTTAAATGGGTATAAATGCAGTCTACAATACCACTTCTGATCACTCTATTCAGTTATAAAACACAAGCGCCTTCTATGTCCAAAGAAAGTATAGACATTAAAACATATCTGACAAATATACAGACTCCACACCTTTGACTGGGCAGGGTGTATTGTGTTTGTATTTCTTCTCAGGGAGGTGTGGGAAGAGAAAGAAGAGCAAAGTAAAAACAGTTGTAAGAGGAAAAGAGACAGAGAAGCATAAAGAGTAGTACTTACACACATATACAGAGGTTTGCCGCTTCAGTATGCAAAATATTTACTTTAATTCATCACGCTGAGAAAACAGAGAGGACATGAAGCTGTTCTCCTTGGCGCAGTCGTGGTGGTGAAATGATCGCTAAAACACAGAATTAGGACAGCCAGGAGTGAATAATTTTTCTCCGCCATATTTTTGGCTGTCTAATCAGCGAACAGAGGGAGGGCCTCAGAAGCCGGCGCATGACCTACGTCACGACCAAACGTTATGCAATTGGTTGGCAGATCCAGAGTGGCACTGGGCAGATCCAATAGTTTACAACTTCAACAGAACACCCGCCTTCAAGTGAGTTAATGTTGGTCAATTGAGCGATTCCAGACCTTCTGTACAAATTAAATGAAGTACGATGGTCTGGTAGGACCAGGCTATATGCACTGTACTGCTATGTGCGCTATTTTCTCTTGTTTAAGTAACATCTGATTAAAAACTACAGTGCCCAGCTTTTTTTTAGAAAATGGAGCATTCAAAATTAGGAAACTATATATTAGTGAGCCTTTTTCTAACATTTACATCATCTGTAGAAACAAATAGGCTTGGGCTGAGTTTTGTTGAATAGTAGCATCTTGGTCTTTTCATGTGATTTTTCTAACAAGAGGAAAATTATAGAACAACCCATCTGACAGTTAATGGTTTTACTTTATGTCTGTTTTTTTAGTGATCAGCATTGGCCAATATAAAATACATACAGTAACTGCAGGTAAAGCTGTGGAATTCAACACAGCTCCTACAGCTATCTTTAAAAGACCAATGTGTGTCATTGACATGAATACATCTAAGGACTTCAAAGACTTGTGGCTGCTTGTTAGTTTTGTTGTCTAATGTCCATCTTGTTGGGGTAAAAAATCTCAAGTCTTCTCGCTTTAATATATTTGGTCACTTACTATCATGCTCACCCCAATCCTTTGGTTCATCTTTCCAAGTACTGAGCTGAACAATAAGAGGACATTTCTTGACAAACAGAAAGAAATACATATACCATTAAGGAAATCCTTCTAGCTTATTTGTGGGGAAGCCGCAGTACATCTGCAGCGTACAAAAAACACAGTAAATCTATTCCAGTAGATCTTCAGCACTTCATTACTTAAGTCTACACAGTTTATCTAGCACACAGGGTAATTCTTTGTTCAGCACATTTCTTTTAATTAGTGGTATGTATGTTGAATAGGTTTTAAGATCCTGTAGAGTAGGGTGGGTCTCAAAATAAGGCTAAATGTGCTGTTGAGACACAGCTGTGTCCTCAGGGAGCCTCTTGCATTACAATCTCTCAATCACAGCAAATGCATATCTCAGCACTGTGTGACACATTATGAACCTGTTGAAGCTGAAGCTAAAGGAAACAGATGCAAGCTATCAGTGGAAGTTGTGGTTCTCAAAGACAATATAAAATAGAATATAGAGAACTGGAATAAGGGAACCGGCTACTTTCACAGTGTGTTTGCCTGAAAAATCAGGAGAAAATGGATATACTGTGTGTAATCTGACTGCCATCACATGGATTATGTTTATGACAGGCTGTCCTTTTTCTACTGACTTGTTTCTTCAGCAGTGTTCAGCCCTTTTGACCTAAACCCTTTGACTTCTCTCACACCTCTGCTCCTGTGACTGGCTGGTCAGTGCCTCTTGGCACGCTGAGCACTCTGGGTACACGAGGCACAGCAGGCAGTTTTATAGTAGGGGTAGACGCACAGCCTGGCTTGAACCACCATCACGCAATTTTGACGCCTATCCCGGCAGTTGTGATCTGTGAACAGAGCAGAGGAGAGACACATCGATAGGAGAAAAGGCCAACAACAAAAAAGCACAAATACTCTGTCTCATCTTGGCGCACACCAACCTGAGACTTGTGGACTGCAGGGTATCGTGTTGCAGATTTGCTCCTTGTCAGGTTTGGTGCCCAAATCACATTCTTTGCTGTGCTTTTTGTCTTGCGTTAGACACCGCACTTCCCTCATTTGTAAGCCTTTTCCACAAGAACGTGAGCACTGGTAACAAAGACAGAGATGGTTTGAATAACAAAAAATTGTTGAAAAAAAAATTGTTCTTAAACGTTTTATTTACAGATCCCCAATCATTTTCATTCACGTTTCTTCTCACCGTGCTCCACTCTGTTGTGAACCACTGGGGCTGACACTCTCCCATCTCGCACTCTTGGACTGCAGCAGGTTTGTCCAGATGAGCGCATTCACTGGCTGCAGCCACAGTAAAATCGTTGCCAGTCTTTTGGATGCAGATGATGTCTCGTCGCTGGGTTCCATTTCCACATTGGACATTGCACTGGCAAAAGAGAGAAAACATATCGATACCAGGAGAACAGTAGCTGTTTTGATTCATATTGCAGTGATGTCTAGGGCTAGGTTATTGGCAACTCCACGATAAGATAAGTATCACGACACATGGGCGATACATGGGTCACGATATCATATATCACAATACATTGCAATACGATGCAAATTGTGATCTTTGGCTTTGCATTTGGAAGGGCCGCTATCATTTTGTCATCCGTGTCGGCCACGCTGCTTCCAGCTTTCACTCTGCCATAACACCCCGACTAGCCCTACTGTGACATCTACAAGAGCTGAGGTTGTAGTTCACATCCCATTTTAAATGCAATTTTTTTTCTTAGATTAATAATTCATTTTTGGAGCTGGAAATCGATACAGAAAATACAAAAACAAATATAACGATGTATTTCCGTAACGATTTGTTAGCACAGTCCCAGCGATATCAGTTAGGGCCCACTCACACTAGTGCCACGGCCCCGTGCCAAAGCTCATTAGCATACTAAAGTCTAGAACGTTTGGCTAGTGTGACCACGCCAACTGTATTCCAGCACGGAACAGCCCCTTGGCCACGGCACACCTGGGAGAGGTGTGCCGTGGCCAAAGTACAGATGCTAATGAGATGACACGCGCACAAGCAAGCGCACAGGCGGCGTTCCTGACGTGAATTTATTAAGGATGCATTGTCCGTTAACGTCCGCTGCCTTACTAGTCGGCACCAGAATTGCCCACCACTTGGACTTGTAGCTATAATGTGTGAGAATTAACGTGTGTGTAGGCCTAGGTGTGGGCTAATAAAAGAGGGAGAGAGCTAATTAGGTCGGCTCAGAAAGCAAAGCAAAAATGTTTTCGTGTTTACTCACGTTCGTCAGATGATTTTTTTTCTTTTTCCTCCCGTCAGCTGTCATAACTGCATTTACGCATGGCGGTGGAGACGCACCCAAAACAACACACCGCGGCCCGGTGATAAGGAAACAGTAGCCTACGCTAAGGTTTAACAAGAAACTTTATAAAGACACTTAAAAAAACGATCTCTGCCCATACAAAAAGTTCTGACTTGGATTTGATGGAGCGATCGATGTGTACAAAACCATCCGGATACATAGCCTATGGTCTGATGACGGGCCGTTATATTAATAATAAACAGCGTGCTGCACAAATATGAGACTGTCCACCGCGACCTATTACGTCAAGGCTACATTTAAAAAAACAATAGCTTAAGGATTCTCGTTGCTCTAATGTGGAAGTGGAATATTTGATGCAAATTTGGCCGGATGAAAATATTCACAAACAGTCGTATAGCCTACAAGTAGACTACGCTCCAAATCCTAAACGCGCACGGTGCAAGTATGCCCAGGCCACGAGCAGTGTGAGCACGGGCCTGCGGGGGGAGTGGGGAGGGGGGGGAATCGTGCTGAATCGTGCTGAGCACGGAACAGGCAAACGGCACTAGTGTGAGTGCGCCCTTAAACGCACCAAACATAAAATCACCTTTCCATACAATAGATTTCCCCTTATCCTTTATCCCCTCCATCCTACCTGTGTCCAGGGACTGCTGTACCACATGGTTGTGGACACACAGGGACCCCCGTTGCAGGCCTTCATCTCTGCCGGTTTATCCCCAACACAGTCCCCTGCTCCTCCGCCCTCTCTATCCCCTCCTTGGCTCAAACACACCACCTCCCTCCTCTGCACCCCGGGGCCACACTGCGCCGAACACTGAGGGACAAAGTGGAAGATCATGTTGAGGATTAGTGCCATCGTAAGTGCCCAGAATGTTTTTTTTTTGCTTTTTCACTGCTGTGTATGTGTGTTACTCACAGTGTTGGGCCAGTTGGTGAAGTACCAGTTGGTTACACAGGGCCCCATGTTGCACTCCTCGCTCCCCTGTGGGCGACCCCTGGAGTGACACTCCTTGTCGTTCACCATGTTGCCCTGATCGCTGACACAGTGCACGCTCCTTGTCCTCCTCCCTACTCCACAGTCCACTGAGCACTGCGGCCAATGGAGAGGAGAAAAAAAACAAGAATGAGTGTACAGGCAAAAGGCATAATACTAGTTGACAGAAAAACTTGATTAACAGTCATTTAATCAGTTTTTTCTTCCCAAAGGGCATTTTGTTGTGTAGCAGTACAACAGAAAACACTAGATGAATTATGAATGGAAGTATAAAATCATATATATGATCATACATCATTTAAAACTTTAAACTGTTGTTGGTTTGTTGGAACTGTGAGCTTTGCTTATGATTAATAGCTGTTATAATTTTTCAATTGAACCAAAACATTGACTCAATTCAATGATTTGTTGCAACACATTTCATGGCACAGTGTCTGCAGCAAACTCTGACTTGAAAAGTACTTAAATAATTGTGTGCCAACCTAATAAAAGGATAAAAAAATTTATTAGTGACACAGTACCATAATTCCCAAGTCCCAACACGCTAATATATAAAGGAACTCCACCCACTCTCCCCTCTTTGGTTTGTGATACATTACATGGCCTCTTTTTCTCATAAGGGTGTTGTTGACCTACCGAGCTCCAGTCCGAGTTGACCTCCCAGTGGGAGCAGAGGGCGAGCTGACAGGCCTGTGTGGACTCCGGTGGGGTGAGGTTGACGCAGCGTTGTGGGTGGACCATGGTGGAGCGGTTTCCAAAGCTTTGCCTGCACTGGAGCTGACGCTGCTGCACCCCAGGGCCACAGGATACGCTGCACTCTGACCATGAACTGGCCTCCCAGCTGAGAGAAACAATGAGGGAGAGAGAGAGAGACATGTTGAATCTACATTTGACTGGAAAATAACATATACTCACATGCCTTCAGATGTGCAACTATTACAAAACACTGTGTGGCCGAATTAGATGCACACATTAGATGTGTCATCTCACTTCAAATTATATGTCAATTTTTTTTAAAGATTTCTTAAAGCATGTTTTGGTACCTTACTTGGACTTTTCATTAACTCAACAATGTAAAAAAAAATTTTCTGACAAAATATTTGTCAGTGCAACATGACATAATGTCAACAGTAGAAATCAACTTGTCTCAACAATTTCCCTGAAATAAGCGTCTTGAAAAGAGAAATAATAAAGCACGTAACTACGCTTGAATCAAGCAGAAACTAAAACTAAAATACCTGAAAACAAGGTGAATTGGAAACAATTCAAAACATTCATACCTCATTGGCAGATTTACTCACTGTAATAAATATTTACTTAAGGACAGTATAATGTATGGACAAAAATGCCTTGTTAAGGTTTGTTTGCGGTGTTCCGTGCAGTGAATTATCATTTACATAAAAAACTGGCCCAAGAAGGAACAAATATTTGGAATACTGAAAAAACTGAATATAAGAAAAAATATTTATGTATAATGTACATTTCATTGAGCTAGCTAACTAGCTATGTTTTTTCCTCACAATGGTGGGCAGGGATGTGCGTTACAAGGCTCCTCCTCGGGGACAGGTTTTGCTGCAGAGTCACATTTCCTCTCTGGGACCTCCTGGTCTGTATGGCGGTCTATGCACACAACAACCCTGTACTGAAAACCTACAGAGAAAGGAAGATGGACAGAAACACAGAATGAGCCACAAACGTCAGTTGAAAAACTGCACTTGCACTTGCCAACCAGAGGAGGGAGGTGTCACAACACCCAAGGTAAGTCAGCATGATTTTTTTTCCATAAGGCAGTTCATTTCTAAGATGACACACATTCAGGTTAATCTGACTGAATCTAACCTTTGCCACAGGAAGCAGAGCACTCGGTGAGTCCGCCTCTTCTCCACACGAAGGGGGGCTGAGTGTCCAATGGTAGGTCAGTGCGAGGGGGGATTCGGGCATTCCTATTGGGTGCAGATCCCCGAGGGCGTGACCTCTCAGGTGTCCACCGGTCCGCGGAGGACGAAGGAGAAAACACAGAGGAGGAAGAGGGGAAAGAAGGGACCGAAACAGGAGGGGCAGCAAGAGCAGGGTCTTCTATTGACACAGTGAGAGGACCTGGGGGAAAAAAAGAGAAAAAGACAAATCATAAATCATCAGGGAAAGTGGGAGGGGAGAGAGAGAGAGAGGCGAAGAATGGGAAACCAACATGAGGAAAACAAGAAAAAGAGCGATAAAGAGGGTAGAAAGAGGCGACAACGTGAATGTTAAAATTTTGAGAGCAATGAGTCAGGGGCCAATGATGTCATGATGAGGTCAGGGTCTCATGAAAGTGAACATATGGATCAAAAAGCCTCCCAACTAGGTCATGCACAAACACACAAACACACGTTCACTATAATCCCTCCCATTTGGCCCACGACCGCACCCATCCTGATCCACAAACACGTCAATCATTCTCCAGAGACATGGGTTGCAGAGTCATTAGGAAAGAATGATTCTTCCGTTTGATTCAGGCGTTCAATTTCTGACGTTGACAAGATCCTACAATGTGCTGAACATGACGGTCAAGGACACTGTATGTCTACGCTACTGTGTGGAACATGCAGAAAACAGAGCTGACATACATTAGGAGGGAAATCAGAAAACGTAGGTGCGATGGACGTACTGCGAAGGGGTGACCTCCCTTGCTCCCGCACCCTCGGCCGCTCCCTGGGTGCCTCTCTGGGTGCCTCCCTCTCTCTCTCCACTGGCCTCTCCCTTTCAACCTCCTTCTTTTCCACGGGGACGTAAAACTCATATTCGATGCCAGGGTTTTCTTTGTGGAAAATGATCTGGAGAGAAAACGGGGAAAGAACCGATAAGACTAAAAGTGAGAAGACAATTAACAGCCTTAGAATAGCTTTACAAATCCCCATAGGGGGAGGTCAGAGGAGGACCAGCTGCAAAATCAGTGTTGTGCTCAAGGGATTTCCATCACCAGGGTGTTGGCATTTCACTATGCCCTCTTAAAATAAATCAACTTTTTCAGCTAGAGGCTCATGGCAACAACATTTTGATCTGCAATCTTTCAGCAGATATGGTAATGTAATTCAATCAGTAGTTTAATGTGTTGTTGCGACACTTAACTACCTCAAAAACTAAAAGATGAGTTGAGGTGAAATTTCTTTATTTTATTTTATTTATAAACAAACATGTTATAACATATTTACAGTTTTAGAATTGCTGGCAGATTTAAGAGACTCTGGAGACAGACTAGCTGTTTCCAGTCTTTATACTGTTAAGCTAACTGGCAGATAAGATGCTGACCATGAAACGCAACAATCCTGATTCAAGTTTAAGTTTGTTTCCCTTTCATTCTCTCTGTAATATTGGCATACAAATGTTCGAAAAAAAAACTATGTTGAAATAATGTTCACAAGCGAACATTTTTTCATAATTATTTATTTCTGGCACCACCTACAGGCCACTTTATATGATTGTGTCCCACCAATGACCTCTACAGACAGGCACAAGTCTGCTTACTATTACTTTTCCAGTGTGCAATTATTATGACAGCATCTACTCTGTACTACTGGCTTGATTATAAACTTTTACTCCTTGTATGACTCATTTCAACATCCGATTAAGCTTTAAAACTGCACGTGATTCCAAAGGAGATCAAACTCTGGTTTTGGTGTGGATGCTTTGTTATTTTTACCCCCTCTTTCCCTGTAGCTACTGGATGCAAAACTGCAGATGACTCCTGTTCTTTAATAAGATCTTAGCCTGAGGTTAGCGCTGTTATTATTAAGCCCTGAATGTGGCTCAGTGTAGGTTTTAGTACAGCTGTTTTTATCCCACACGAATACTAACATAATGCTGCCTATCTTGAACATCTTGATTTAGAGCAGGAGATCACAGCCTCAGGCTTACGACAATGTCACTTATATGTTAAATATTCTGTGTATGCTCATTTGTCTATTTGTATGTGTGCGATTCTTATCAGTTAATTTAGCGATTTTGAATCTGTGCCCTGAGATCATGTTTGCTTAGAGGGTTATTTTGAAAGCCTGTATGTGCTCCAGTTCTTACATATAGCTGTAGCTGTGTGGTGGTGGGTCCTGGAGCACTGAGGGACTCTCCTTTCTCTTCCTCTCCCTCTGCCTGTGCTCTAGGTCTGGTGTATGTGAAGGTGGTCCCCCCTGCCTGGTAGTCCCCCGGAGGGTCCACAGCCCATCGCCCGTTCACCACAGAGGCTCCGGTGCCACTTCTCATGGCTGTAAAAAAATAAGGGTAGGGGAAGGTCAGGAGGTCAGACGGAAGGAATGAAGCAAGATTTGATTCAATTTTTTTTTTTGGACTCTGTTCAGTCTAAATAGTGTTGAATTCTTGGGAAACCCCGCACACAAGCTCAAAGACACTCAGACACACAGACAAACACAGGCTGTGGAGTGCTGTCTCGTTAGCAAACAGGGGTCTGGCAAGACAAACACTCACACGTACACGCACACACTTCACTGGTTCCTTATGAGCTCTAACAATTGTGCCATTATCTGCTTGGGAGTCTGTGAGAATTTACAGTCTTAAGTCCAAGCCAGCACACACATGCTTATGGGCCAAAACACATTCCCAAATACTGCAATTCCCTTCCCAACCTCTCACTTTTACCAAAGCTGGAACCAGTATTATTTAGGAAACAATGTGTGCTCGACTTTGTGTGCGTCGATCAGATCTTACCCAAGTAATTAGGACTGGCTCGTCTCTCCGTGATGTTAATGAATGTGGCTCCAAGCGGGATGTCCAGGATCTTTTGGTAACCAAGGGGAACCGTGACATTTTGGAAGCTGCCTGTCACCTTTCGACAGGAGGATTCCCGCCCACCACACTCTCCGCACTTGTCAATCACAGAACCAGAGCCCAGTACCCCATTGCAACCCTCGGTCTGGCAGGAAAAGAAGGTGAAAAGATGTGATTGATGGGTCAGACAATGAAGGGGGGGAAAGAAGGTTAGGGGAACCAGAGATATGCGGGCAGAGGGTGGAGACAGAGCAAAATAAAGCTATTCCAACCCCTTTGGCATTTCACATGCTTTGCCAGTGTTTATTTCACATCTGTTTGTGTGTAAATTGGTTACTGTTACTGGCCAGATTCCTGCCAGAAACTGAAGGGCAAAATCAGAAAGTGCAAATGGGAAAAAGAGGGAAAGAGGCCGAGAGCAGGACATTAAAAAAAATGACAGTCTGAATCTGCATGCCAGGCTTAAATCAGCCTCCAGTCGTGAGACTAAAGAGAGCCAGTTGTTTTCAATTCCAGCTAGACAGTAGGGACTCGGTTCCAGTGACTTGAAATTAAAATCACACACTCATAGTTAATGCACTCACCAGACACAGTCCTTCTACACACACGTCGTTTGAGCTGACGTTGAGGCAGGGCGTCCCGTCTCTGGCACGCTCGGCCAGGCGGACGTAGAAACGATAGCCGGCGGGTCTGCAGGTCAGCTCACACTGCTTGTCCGCCCCAACTGCAACACATGAGCATAGGAGAGGGGGATAATTAGACAACATTCATGTTGGTCTTAAGTGTCTATGGCTTTGTGAGATATTATGTAAGCGTGCGGCTTCTTTGTTTGGTGCCTGGCGTGGAGAAGTCCCAGTTGGGCGATAACTGTCTTTCCATGTGCTCAGGAAACCAGGAGGCAAGACCAAATAACCCATGACTGTCAGACAGCACCAGAGTGATTAGCTATTTGCCCTGCTGCTCAAAGTTAAGAATGCACTCCCTGCTGCACCTTCCAAAGAGCTACATACCCATAAGGGAGGTTTAAACATAAGCCTGAGGCCCATCTGATTTATGAGAGGAACCCAATGGGCGCACACAGCAGGGAGACTAGTCCTTGGAAAGAGAGAACAGAAGGGAAGAATCATAGAAGGAGAAAAACTGCTTCAAGGTAAAAGGGGAAATTGAAGACCTTCTGTCCTTCGGCAGACAAATAGACAAGTCGGGGAATACAGAGGATCTCACAGGGGAATGGGGGGAGTATACAAGCAAAATATGTGGAGAAAGTAAGCGTGTGTCTGTGTTTAAATCATCTATCAATCTGATGTCTGTGACATTTTTATATATTTTCTTATGTAAGTAATAAACATACTAAAAATATTATTTAGTATGCTTTAAGGTGTAGGTGTATTTTTGAAGCCAAGCTAGCTCGTTCCCCCTGTTTCCAGAGTCTATGCTGAACTAAGCTTACAACGCCCAACCTTTGCTGATGCATTCAAAGCATGCCAAATCTAAAATTTATATCACAGCAGTCTGACGCTACATTAGCAGCTACAAGCATAACAAACCTCTGAATCTCCATCCAAAATGCCTGTGATAGCTGCATTATAGGTAATGTAGACCCCAAGTTTTGACAGGTGTATTTAGAATGAAAAAGATGATTTAGTTACGATTTCGCTGCACCAACTTTGATACTTGACAATGATATATAAGTGCATTGCTTAAGCACTGGAGGACAGGCAGTAAATGATCTTTTTGAGACAGCCTTGAAAAGGATAAGAAAATATGTGCATTTCCTGAATGTTGAACTATTCCTTTGAAGAAGAGGAAAAAGAGATAGAAGGAATGTGTGGTAAAAACAGGGAGACAGTGAGTTGCTCCACTGTTCCTCTTTCTCTTTGAGGTTAGAGATGGAGGATGTAACAGGGGTTAATGGCCTTGGGCAGAGTTGGTGTGCGAGTGTGTGAGTAATAGAGCGATAGACATTAGATCATAGCATGAGGAAGGAGACATAGATTTAGTTGCAGATGGGAGGGGGTGGTTTCGGTTACCCAAACCTCAGAGCATCTTCAAAGTCAGGAGGTTCACAAAAGATAGCGAAGAGAAAAAAGACCTAAGGTCAAATAACGGACCCCTGGTGTAACCTTGTGTGTGAACAGAAAGTTCAAAAAGTGTGTAGTGTGTAGTGAACGCAAAGGAGCTCCATATGCTTTAAAGGAGTCTCCTAGGTTCCTCGAATCTCTACAGTGAAGGTCAACAATGTTTCACCTGGTATAATAAACTCCCACACAAAAGCACACAAGTCATCATAAATAAAAACAGCAAACTTCCAAACAGAAGAGAATGATAGATAAGATTGGACTGTTGACGAACCATTTCATTGTTTTGTTGGTTTCCATTTAAGCAGAACCCCATCTCTAGCTTCTGGAGGGAAAAGTGGACAAAAGTATCTAAATGACAAAGAAGTTTCCAATTGAAAGGAAAAACACTTCTGTTAAGACCCAGTCACTGTGTACAGGTTTTTACTTTTTGTGAATAGAAAATCCAGATCCATGATGTTTGCTTTTACCAAATACGTCAAGGGCATTGAGGAGTGTATTTTATCTCACTAAGTGGCTAGAAGTGGTCAGGAAGTCATACACGTGAAGCACTTGACCCACGCTGGATGTTTACCTTTCACCAACTTTGTATGGAAATAAAGGTAAGGCAAGGCATAACAAGGGTACATGCATTCTGTTATAAATATACTCCGGAAATGTAGTGGTGGTCCTTTAGCACAGGTTAACATCTGCTCCACGATACTGTTCGTCAGAGTTAAGGGCGCAGAGACCAGTCTCATGAGACCGCTTATTAGAGTTTGAGAGAGACAGCATACATTTAAAAAAAAATACATCAACTGGTCATCGCATACGTGAAAACTTTCCGGTAAAAGGACAAAGATGAGAAATTAAGGGGTCTTCTTGAATCTGATTTAAACAGTGTGGTGACAAAACTGCTATTCCTATTTCTCCTCTTAAGATGGCTCCGACCCTCAGAGGCTTTCAGTTATCTGTTTTCTCAGATGGTATTTTATCAGGAATACATGCTATAATAATAATAATAATAATAATAATAATAATAATAATAATAATAATAATAATAATAATAATAATAATAATAATAATAATAATAATAATAATAATAACAACAAAATTCACAAATCTATGAAACAACCATTATCATTGATTTTATGAATTGATTTCAATGACTTAAAACATGCATGTCAATAGTATGAAAGTATGAGACACTGTCCATGACTGCAATCCAAGCTTTTATTTTAACATATTTTCCTCCTGTCTGATTATTGCAGAGAGACAGATGTACGGTACATATTTAGAAAGAAAGAGAAGGGGAGGTTGTGTTCCCACCCCCCCCCCCCCCCTCTCTCTCTCCACCATGGTTCTCTTTTTCCCTCTTTCATAGTTATCTTTGAGAGATTACACTACTGGAGACAGTGACAGAAAAGAGAGGGGGAGCGTCTTTACTTGCTTCCTCCTCATCACCCTCATCCTCCCATCTTTTCTTTCTTCTATCTGTCCTGAAGTCACATTCGAGTGCTCTCCTACTTCTAATCGCATTGAATTGTTTGTTCTGGTTTGATTTGTTTTTATTTTATTTTATTTTATTTAACCTTTATTCATAAAGGTAAGGTAATCTAATTCAGAGACTAGTTCTCATTCTCAAGAGAGATTTGTATCTAGCTACTTAGCTCAGCTTCTCTGTTTCTCTTTTCGCCCCCTTTTCTCTTTCACTGTCCCTCGCTCCCTCTCTCCCTCTCTGAGCTTAGTGTTCAGACAGTGGAATATATGTTGTCTAAATATACTTCCCCACTATCTCTCTGTCTAAACAAACTCCAACACGGACAGAGAAAGAAAGAGGCAACGAGACAGGAAGAGAGGAGGATGGGTGCGCAGAGAGGGGGGATGAGGCATGCAAAAAAGGGAATATTCAAGTAAAACAACACCTGCACGCACAGTGTTTTAAAAGAGGTACTGCTATCCAGAGCTTAGCTTGTGGGGGGAAACATGAATCACAATAAAATGTACCAGGACTATCACTTCTGTGGTTTATAACCAGAGTGGCAGCTTTACAGTTTAAGGTTCCTGTTCCAAACCATAGGCCACACCACTTTGCAGTACATATATAACTGGCCTGTCACCTTGGAGGCAAAAAATCACACACTAAGTACCAAGAGCTGACATTCTAACATTAATACTAATGGGAAATGTATGCAGCGCCCTACAAAGTAAATAGATGGGTGCAGCTGCAGAGAAATGACTAATACACCATTCGATGTCGAAACTCACAAGCTCCTCGCAGCCTCCAATGTGTTGATGGGAAGCTGGATATGAAGGGCTTGGACTGTAGCCAGTGGGACCAGACTGGAGTAAACAGTGCAATACAGTTTACTTAGCAGAGTGGAAAAGGATCATCTCCAGCAAGTCTGACCCCAGCTGACGTCATTTGCAAATATACAGTACTGTATCTACTATCTAGCCCCTTCAGAGTCCCCAAAGATATGTGACATCTGCTCCGTTTCTCTCTCCACTAAGCAATATCCGTCCCTTTCGCTGCTTAATGCCTCATTTTCTACCAGATACTCTCTGTGTCTGTCTGCTGTTTGTCGCTGAGCAGGTAGTGCCCATGGGGTTTATCAGTTTTTTCACTGGAAAGGGATCCTTTTATCCTCACAATAATATGACTAAGCTGTGCCTCTCGAATGCCAGAACCAGGATTTGCCCCCCATATCAGAGGTCGTCTCTGTTTTTCTTTCCCCTCCTCGCTCTCGGTCCAGTCTTCCCCTCTTTCTCAGCAGATCTCAAGGACATGGCAGTTTAAAATAAGCAAGAGTGGAGAAGAGGGCATGGAAGCACGCAGATAGAGAAAATGTAGGAGCTTCTAAATACATGATAAAAACAATAATCTCACACTCTTTCCCCTCGCAAAACACACGCAGACAGGGGGCATGGGTGAAAGGAAAGCCCCTGTGTGTTTATGCAGACAGTTTGACTCCAGCTGATATGCTCGCTGATGACTCCTGGTTCACATGTACAGCATACTTTGTCTAGATCTGCCTGCACCCTCAAAACTGGGCCAA
Source organism: Ammodytes marinus (assembly GCF_949987685.1). Taxonomy (NCBI): domain Eukaryota; kingdom Metazoa; phylum Chordata; class Actinopteri; order Uranoscopiformes; family Ammodytidae; genus Ammodytes; species Ammodytes marinus. The sequence goes on along the minus strand of NC_137217.1, from coordinate 20,533,974 downwards.
ACCTGCTCCAACAAGACCAACAAATAGTTTACCCTTTAAGTTGTTGGAAAGGTGGAATGGACTAATCCTTCCATTCTCTATAACTGTTTTCCTTCACAGGGTCACAGTCGGATGGCCAGCTCATACTTGATGAAAGTATGTGAAACATAGAGGAGGTTGCCAGTTTGTTACATAATTGGCAACACATACAGACACCCATTCAAGTTCATATATAAAGGCAATCAAGGCTTTCAAATTCACCTGCATGTAGGATTGGGCAACATGTATTGTTAACAGCTGAATATTGTCTACAATCAGAGATCTTGCCATTCCCTTTTATATATCTGTTTTTTTATGTATTATAAATTAAAAGGGCCATTTTAAACCAATATCAGTTGAATTTACTCCTAATATGTCAGATATTTTGTTAAGTGGGTTACTGATAAACTTACTTCTAAAAAAAGTGTATGGATTCAGCAGAACATTTAAAAAAATTTAATATATTGTTGCAAAATAAATTACATGCATCACTATTCATCCTATCTTAGCATATGATTTTGCAGGGAAATCCATGCAGGAAGATGAAAACCCCGACCCAACCCAAGCTATGTTTTGTTATAACATAAAAAATATTGAAATTGCAAAACTGAAGCATGACACAGGATATAAACATTAAGGGTGAATTGAACTTATTTTCATAGTTCAAAGTTATGTTATGGGATTACTTAAACTACGTAAAAAAGTAACTTTAAAGTAGCACTAATTGTTTCTTTTGGACACTTCATTGGCACAAGCTGTCGTAACAACACAGTATTAAGTTGTTTTTGCGAACTTCTGAGCAAAAAATTGCCAAGTTACACATCCAGCAGTCATGGGGCAACATTAACATTTATTTTCAGTCGTGTTTCTAGTCACTTGAAGAATGTTAGTTCAATAGTTGCTCTGTTTTTTGCTCTGTATCGCTCTCCACTTGGAAATATCTGGCTCTTTCACACTTTCTTCGCCAGCAACTCACAAACTTTGTCTTTCTGCTGTTTGGTGCTGAGCAGGGAGAGCCCAGTGGGTTTTATCAGAACTTTTTCACCTGTAGAAGCAAGGTTGATGAGACTGGGGACTGTGAAAACAGTGAACTCAAAAAAACAAAACAATTATCTGAAAGATGCAAAAACTTCTTCTTAGAGCAGAAAGGAGGTAAAGAGTCAGGGGACATTTTTCTTTGGGTTTATCATATGAGCAAGTCTTTCCAATGAGATATATATCTCTATTTTAGCTTCATTACACGTTGTTTGTGTTACACTCTGTTGTGCATATAGCTCTGTGTATTGTGCGTATTTGCCTTGTTTTATTTCAAACAACACAAATACTTACAAATATGCACAATACACAGAGTGTACAATCAATGTACAGTGTGTGGTCGGTGTCGCTGATCTAGCGTGCCTGGTTCTATGCTGTGGAACGCCAGCCAGCTGATACAGTGATCACACAAGTGCACAGACAGGGAATTAATTAGGGAATTAATAGTCTTCAGCAGTGGCGTCATTAGGCCTATTTTAGGGGGGCTGAAGCCCCCCTAAAATATTCTTAAGCCCCCCTAAATCATTTTATGTTTATTTATTTAAAAAAAAAAAAAAAAAAAAAAAATTCAATATAATGTGTCCAGACTATGAGTTTAAATAAATAAACCAGCTATTATTAACTTAAATGTGATCATGAATCTTAATTTCCCTTCACTTCATAGTGGAAGCGATAGAGAGTCAGAGTCAGTGCGTCGTTATCCAGTCCATTCCACTTGTTCATATAGAGCACGCCTACACTGAAATCCAGTCCACGTTTTCCCTGCAACCTAGGTTGCACTCGGTACCTGGGTATCTGCAGTGTGTGTACCGGGAGCGGAGCTGTGGATTTTTTTCTTTTGTTGTTGTTGTTAATGCTGCCAGGGGGGCCCCCTCCAAAAAATACATATATATATTTTCTTTTTTAGTTTGTGTGTTTGATATTAACATCATATTATGCAAATGTAAGTTATCATACAAAATAAGGGATAAAATGTTTTGGTCTAGATATTTAATAGCCTAAAAATGTAATCAGTTCATCTGGGAGGTAATCCGAAATTATCTGATCATGTCACGTTCACATCCATGCACAGTGTGTATTGAGTTTATTTAAAAACAATTGGAAATGGGACTGCCTCAGTTGCCCATGCACTGTGTATAGTCTTATAGCCTTCAGCCTCATCTGTGGAAAAAAAGATAGCATAGACAAGAGTTCTTATGCTTCGTTCCTCTCACTGCATTTAAATGCATTCATTATATTACAGAGAAATATGTTCCGTAAAAGAAAAAGAGCTCCAAGCCCATCCCAGAGGACCCTGCATAATATTTTATTTTTTATTAATATTTTATGGAAAATCCATGTGTCCTTCTTCAATAGCTTCTAATTCATCTGACCCAGTGTCTCCAAATGATCTGTTCACACAAAATTCCTCAGATTTAGCTTCTTAATTTTCCTCTCAAAGTGCTTCATGCATTTCACTCTAAAAAAGTTAAAAAAATCTCCCGGGGGGGCAAACCCCCGGACCCCCCTAGGAGGGTAAGGATCTCAGCTGGCTATTATTTTCGCACAGCTGCACAGTGGAGGCACTAGCAGAAAACACTGGGTGTGTGAATGATATTTAACAAAGATCTATAGTTTCAGCAGCGCTACAATTGGAGAGGGGCCCCCTAATCATATTTCGCTTCGGGCCCCCTGAAGGCTTGGGCCGGCTCTGGTGAAATTAAACGTTCGCTCACATTCTGTGCATCTCCTTGGGGCTAAGCCCCCCCTGTCCTTAAAACCTAGTGACGCCCCTGATCTTCAGTTTTCCAAATAAGCTCATACTGTAAATACACAGAGGCCTGCACACATATTTCTAAGTATAATGTCAAATAGCGTGGATATAATCTCACAGCTGTGCTTCTATGCTCCCACTTTCTCTCTACCGCCTCCACTCACACTCCCAAAACTCCCCTGTTTGTCATATTCCCTCTATCCGCGTTCCTCTCAAATTCCTCAAATATTACTTTAGTGTTTTCTGCTCTTCCTCTGTCTCTCCCTCCAGCATCAGAAAACAAAGACAAATAGACACAATCTCCACTGCACTGACCTATTGTTAACCTTAATGAAGAGTAAACAAACACGCTCAACCACACACAGGCACACACACAAGCCACGTTTTTATCTCTTTTGCTCCTAGTGGACACGTGACAAAACACTTGCATCCCATCACCTCTCACCTCTCTCTCCTTCTTTCTTTCTTTCCTTCCCTTCTTTATTTATGTCACTCAGTAGGAATCTGTGTGCTTAGTCAGAGCAGGGAGTAGAGGCTTGGCAGAAGAGGCAGGGAGTTGTTGGACGGACGAGAGGAAAAAGAACGGAGGGAGAGTGTTTTGAGCAAAAGAATGAAAGCAGATTGAGTTCCAGTCATTCTCTTTTCCCCTCGACTCTCACCACCCTCGACGTTGCATGTACTGCATGGCCGGCCCCCATGAGAGGGAGGGCTCGTGGTGGGTTGGGCCTGCGGTGAGAGTCTTGCCAACACACACTAATACCGTTGCAACATTTGACTCACTTAATTGCAAAAAGCAAACCTTTACTGACGCTTTATTTTGAATTCCCCTCGCCTCTCCTAGCATTTCATTCTAGCTTTAAGCCTATTATCATATCTCTGTGCAGCTAAATATGGCATTGTTAACTCAGTCCTCACCCTCAGTGAAAGGCTCCCAGTTGTAGAGGCGACCCATGAACTCCTGGGTGTTAAATGCTGTGCACTGCTCTGCTCTGGAGTCTGACGAACCTCCACCGCACACCTGGATGACAGAAACACAATTGAGAGTGAGAGAGAGTTTAATGTGGAAAAATGCAGTGACACACAAATTGAACTAATATGAAGTCGACCAGCCATCAAACAGCCAATTGTTTCTCTCTTAGTCCCCGGAGAGGTAAGGGCGGGGTGCACTGTTGCGAACAGCTAGTAATGAAGGGGGAGAAGTAACTTGAAAATCTAGAGGTGAGCTCAAACACGCCATACCCTGATTCACAAACACACACAAGTTGTCTCCATGCTGCTTTTGGCAGTCAGCGAGTGTATTAGAACCATATGGAAATAATAGATTTTTTGGAAGCGGCTGCACACATAAATCCACCCTGGCTTTTAGTGCATGACCACAGAATGAGAATGACTGTGTAAGCGTGTGTGTATGTGTGTGTGTGTGTGTGTGTGTGTGTGTGTGTGTGTGTGTGTGTGTGTGTGTGTGTGTGTGTGTGTGTGTCTGTGTGTGTGTGTCTGTGTGTGTGTGTGTGTGTGTGTGTGTGTGTGTGTGTGTGTGT